>NW_026606188.1:16177500-16777500 GCF_029834395.1 Sorex fumeus
AAGGTAACTTGTGCTTATTTACCAACTACTTTACTCTTTACTTCTTGAAGGTATATTAGAGCAGCAGAGGCCATATTTCTGCCAGCAGAAGCAGGACAATGGTTTGTATGCATGAACGTGGTAAGGCCACACACAACATCCGTAAAAGATAGTGGATACCAAGAACATAGCATCTGAGCGTAGACACAGATGAAAAATTACTGTTGCCAAATTCAAGAGAAACTGGACATCTTAATTTTTAAATGAAAACTATCTTTTAGTGTTGATAAGACCCTTGATATTCAAACAAAGAGAAACAGGGATGGAGACCTTGTGCCTTTCATGCCCTCAACCAGCTTGGATGATGGGCATCCTAGGAGATCCCCTGAGTGCCTCCAGGAGTGATTTCTGAATGCAAAGCCAGGACTGACCCCTGAGCATTCCCAAGTGTGACCCCAAAACTAAAAATGAATAAACAAAAATCCATGCAAGTCAAAGAAAATATGTATGTATACAAAATGAGGATCCAGCCATGGTTTTCTAAACATTTTGTTGGGGGCCCAATCATGTTGATTTCTAGTCCTTACGGATTCATAATATTGAGTGCTGGATGTCACTGAATGCTTGTGACAGAGTAACTCACATCTGGGAGAGATGAAATTTTATTCTTGACTGTATCAGCCATCTGTTACAGTTCTTAGCCATGTGAATCCTTTAGAAGCTGCAGTGGGGGTTGTTTCAAGGTCTGTGATCTAAAATGGGTTATTTTGTCCAAAAATATGTCTGTTTGATTATCTATTCAACAGGAAAAATTCTTGGGCATAGTGTTTTGACATAATAAAATTATATCTCATGTCTAGAAATTCCTTTCTTCTCCAGAAACAATAACACAATCTGTTGATGTCTAAAAGCTGCCTGGAATGCAAAATGGGAATTTCTTAATTCTGCTCTTATAGATTTATCATTTGCTAATCTTCCTTTATATCAGCTTTGCCAACATTCATAATCTAAAGTGTAAACATACTATTTTTCTCTTATGTAAGAATAATGTCTAATTCATACTCAATAAGGTGAAAAATAATAGACTGTGAAAATAATAACTGCTCTGGCAGTGGGGAAGAGATAGATACTATGCTTACCTTTCCAGTATCAATGATGTAGAATAAAGCTCGAGACATCTGTGGGCTCTGAACCCAGCGGGCAGGGAGCTGGAAGTCGAGTACTGCACTCACCTTGACTAATGAGGAAGATTGTAGTTAACAAATCTCGGAGGGTAATGTGTACTATTAGAAGACATTCAACCTCTCGTCATTCTAGGACAGAGACTCAGATATTTGATTGCTGCTTCAAACAAGTCACACATTTGGAGTAAAGACCAGGTGCCAGAGCATAAGGCCACGGGGAAAACTCAAATAGATCTTCTTTTGCACATAAAACTAAACTGGGCAGGAGCAAGGAAATTTGTTAACTGTTCAAAAAGAAATAGACTTTATTTTTCACTTTATCCTTCACTTTTTTTGCGGGTTTTTTGGTAGATTTTCCATTAGTTTGCAATATTATGAAATTTCTGAAATTATAGAATTAAATGTGTGTGATTGTCTCCACATCTCAGGTCATGATATCCCAATACTCAAAAGAATGCTCAGTTCCTTTCTCCTTACCCTTTGACCTTTTCCTATCTACATACCATCAAAGAGTCACTGGATCTAGAAGTAGCTTTTGTTCTTTGTTGACTATTCATTGGTTTATGACATTATTTCACTTAGTAATTCATATTTTACATGTGAGTGAAGCCATCCATTAATTCATTTCACATAGCACAATCATAGGCAGAATAGTGTTTCTCTAAATACCCACATACATACTTACACACACACACACACACACACACACACACACACACACACCAGCTTCTTCAGTTAACTGCTGATGGTCAGTCTGTTTCCTTTTATGTTTGAGTATTGTGAATGCTGCTATGAAAGGGATACACATACCCTTTCAAACTAGTGTTTAGTGTTAGTGCTTGGTCGTGTGTAATTTTTAACTCTATATTTTGGGGTATTTCTCAAGTAGTAATTGGGATCAGGGCGCCCCTCCCATTGATAGTCAGCCTGGGAGTGCTGTCCTGATGAATTTTTGGTCCTCAGACCTGGGGGTGTCAGATGCTCAGCTAGTGATGCTTGTGGTAATCAGGCTGGAATGTGGTCAACACCTGGAGGCCATATGATGCCGGGATCAAACTCAAGTCTTTGGGCTTTTGTTTGTTTGGGGGTCACACTTGTGGTACTCAGGGATTACTCATGGTTCTATTCTCAGGGATTGCTCCTGATGGGACTTGGGGCCCTATGTGGTGCCAGATCAGTCACATACATGGCAGATGCATCACCCACTGTTGCTTCTCTTTAGTCCAGGTTGAATATTTTTCCCCTTATGTCTGTGAGGCACCGGTATTTTTTTTTTTTTTGGTTTTTGGGTCACACCTGGCGATGCTCAAGTGATATTCCTGGCTCTATACTCAGGAATTACTCCTGGAGGTGCTCAGGGGACCATATGGGATGCTGGGAATCAAACCCAGGTCGGCCGTGTGCAAGACAAATGCTGTACCCGCTGTGCTATTGCTCCAGCCCTGGCACCGGTATGTTTTTCTTGAATACATTTCTATTAAGGTTTTGCCCAGCTATTGATTGGTTTTTTGCTTTTTGTTAAAATGTGTGAGTGATTGTTTAATCTCCTATCAGAACATCATAGTCAGATATCATCTCCCAATTGCTAGGTTGTCTTTAAAAACTTAAAGCTTGGGTAACATGGTTCCAATAGTGTTAAAATGTGTTACCGATGTAAAAAGTTATGGCATCCTGCCAGCTCCAAAGTGTCCACAATCCCACCTCCTTTCCCCAGACCCCTGTGACCTGTAGTCAGGTCTTCATTCCCTGCACACCCCCACACACTTGCCACACTCTGTCAATACATTTGTAACCCAAGGCCAAGGTGTCATTGTTCCTTGCCATCTGTCTATCCCTTTGTCTTGTCTCTCTTATACTGAACATTGAAGACCTTTTCCAAGTAGAATTGATTGTAGAATAAAATACCAAATCAGTAATTTAATCATTTTGGCTTTTTTTAATGCTTGTTCTTTTTTTGAGTTTCATATTTATCTGGATATGATCACCAAAAAGCATCTGAACACTCATTTGGTATAAAACATTGAGGACTTCTGATCCCCCCCCCCCAAAAAAAGGAGGGAAGTTATGGACCATCAGAGTGAGACAAGATGTATGCTGCCGTTAAACACTCAGGAAAAGACTTTTCCAGGCTCCTGTTCTTGGATCTGACTATTAGTTTTGCACCTCATATGAATCAGTCTTGAGGTTATATCTAGTCAGGGATAGAGTGATAGGAAAGCAGGCAGGGTGCTTACCCTGCACACAGCCAACCCGGTTCAATCCTTTGCACTCTGTATGGACTGAGCAGAGGTGGGAGTAAGTCCTGAACACTCCCGAGTATGGAACAAATAATAAAAAAACACAAACCAATATCTAGTCTCATTTAATAATTCATCTAGTCTAATCAGTGACAAATTGCATGTTTTCAAAAACAGTAATGATTAAGAAAAAACAGTTTTCAAGAAACAATAGAAATGATTAAGAAAATACTATGTTTTCAACATATGATTGACAGTTATTGTGAATCATTGTTTTTCTTTTAAGCTTTTTCATAATGACTTTGGGAGAATCTTTCTTAATATACATACATTGAGAATAAAACATGTAAAATTCAAGTTTAAACCGAACAATAACAAGAAATATATGCATTGGAACATTTATTGTTATTATTTTGACTTAGTTGTACTCTATAACCACACATCTTAAATATTAGAAAGGGCAAAGCAATTATTTGATTGCGTTTCAAGATGATTCCCACTTAAAATGTGTGAAAATTTGTAATAGTTCACTAGTAACTCCTTTTTTAAAATTAATTTTCATTAGTGAAACACCATGAGGTACAGTTGTAGACTTACAAATTTTTGTGCTTGGGTTTCGATTTTACAATGATCAAATACCCATCCCTCCACCAGTGCCCATTTTCTACCACCATGGATCCCAGTATCCCTCCCACACCCATCCCCCCCATCCCACCCTGCCTCTGTGGCAGGGCATTCCCTTTTGTTCTGTCTCTCCTTTTGGGTATTGTGGTCTGCAAAAGTGGCATTGAGTGGCAGTCATATTCAGTCCATAGTCTACTTTCAACATGCATCTCCCATCTTGAGAGGATCCTCCAAACACCCTTTATTTGGTGCTCCCTTCTCTATCTGAGCTGCGCTTTCCCCTAGAATGCCCGGCTGGCCTCTAAGCCATGGAGTAATCCTCCTAGTACTGATCTCGGCTATTCTTGGGTATTAATCTCCTATTTTGTTATTTATGTCCCCCAGATGAATGCTATCTTTCTATGTCTATCCCTCTTTTTCTGACTTATTTCCCTTAACATGATACTTTCCATGTAGTGCCACTTGTATGTAAATTTCATGACTTCATCTTTTCTAACAGCTACATAGTGCTCCATTGTGTAGATGTACCAAAGTTTCTTTACCCAGTCACCTGTTCTTGGGCACTCAGATTTTTTCCAGATTCTGGCTATTGTAAAGATTAGTAACTCTTTTATGTCCATAATCACTTGATCACTTGATATCCCTTTACTCATCAATTTGCTTGAGTGGGTGCCAGTAGTGTCTACATTTGACCCTGTCACGTACTAGTGTAGCCCAATGGTGTCTGCTCACTCCAGGAACACGAAGAGTCTCAAACAGATAATTCAGGGTCTTGACAAAGAAGTCTGACCATCTTGTAGGTGAGCGGCCACGCATTCTTTGAATGTCCCCTGGAATCCAGTTGGTAATGGCTCTAGTCTAGTGGTCATCTCCAAATCGTATTATGTGTCCAACCCATCTGATATTTGACACCTTGGCAAACGAGACAGTGTCCCTGATTCTTGATTGTCAATGGATGTTGGAACTCCGGATTCTTTATCTCACTTGAGTGAAGTGTGATACTCTAAGCATAGCTCTTTCGATTCCTCTTTGGGAGACCCAAACAGCATTCTCAACCGTTTTTCGTAGGGCCCAGGTCTCTGAGGTGTATGTTAATGCAAGAAAAACTGTGGAGTCGAAAAGATGTGCCTGAAGCCGGAGGTTCTTGGTCCTCTTAGTTTTTTCTTCGATGCTCCTGAAGGCATTCCACGCTGCTCTCTTCCTCCTGCTCATCTCAGGTGCCAGGCTGTTCGTCATGTTGAGTTCTCGACCTAGGTAGACATAACTGCTGATTTCAAAGATGTTCGTTAAATTGAGAGTGAATTGAAGGTCAAAAACGAGTCTGTTTCTCATGAACGTTTTCTTTGTGAGATTCAGCTGCAGTTCGATCTTTCCACACTCACGGTTGAAGTCGGCCAATATTTGTGCCACTTGACAAACGTTTGGTGTTATTACAATTATGTCATCAGCAAAGCAGAGGTTGTGTAGTTGCCAACCATCTATCTTCACTTCCATTTGTTCCCATTCCAGTCATCGCATGATGTTCTCGAGGGTGGCACTGAAGAGTGGTGAAATGCTATCACCTTCCTGAACCCCTATCTTGACATCGATGATCACTTCCTTGTAGAATGGTGAAATCCTGGTAGTAAATCCATACTACAGCTCATGGAGGATCCTGAAGTATTGAGTTTGAACGCCCTGTTTGGCTAGGGCTTCGATGACTGCTTTAGTCTCAACAGAATCAAAGGCCTTCTTTAAATTGATTACCGTTAGACAGAGAGGCATCTTGAACTCCCGAGAAACCTCAATGAGCTTGGTTACCGTGTGGATATGGTCGATTGTGCTGAATCCTTTTCAGAACCCAGCTTGCTCTCATGGTTTTCCTTCATCTAGTATTCTGCCAATTCTATTCAGGGTGACTTGAGTGAATGGCTGTTAGACGACAGACAATAGGCAGATTGGGTGATAGTTGCCAATGTCGTGGATGTGTCCTTTCTTGTACAGTAGAACAGTCCTGCTGGTTTTCCATTGGGACGGAGCCTTGCATTCAGACAGGTAGCGTGTGAAGAGCCGAGCCAGTGTATTGTTGAGTAGTGACGGCAGATTCTTCAGGTGTTCGGGTCTGACCTTGTCTGGGCTGGGTACTGTTCTGTTTTTTACCATCTAAATGGCCTGCCAGATTTCATAAGGGAGAACATTGGAAACGACATATCTATCCTGCGGAATTTGGTATGTGAGCAGGTGGATGTGGCTATGGAAGAGATCCAAGTAGAAATCATAGATAATCTTCTCCATTGCCCTTCTGGAGGAATCGAACTCGGGTCGGCCATGTTGACTGCGTGCAAGGCAGACGCCCTACCTGCTGTGCTATCATCATCAGCTGGAGCGATAGCACAGCAGGTAGGGCGTTCGCCTTACAAGCGGCCAACATGGCCGACCCGAGTTCGATTCCTCCGCCCCTCTCGCAGAGCCCGGCAAGCTACCGAGAGTATTCGATATGCCAGACACAGTAACAACAAAGTCTCCAATGGAGACGTTACTGGGCCTGCTCGAGCAAATCGACGATCAACGGGAGGGCCCTTCTGGAAGATGTGATAGATATATCAGGATGTCAAAGGGCAACTATCTTGTTCTTGTAGTTGGTGAAGGACAAGCGGGCATTGAGAGTGTTTTTCCTGGCTTCTGCCGCATCGGCCAGCACTGCTGCTCTTCTTTCTTTGAGGTCTTCCTTTCTTGCATCTCTGCACTGCTTTGTGAGCTCGAATGTTCGCTTGTGGTTTTCTGAGGCTTACACCAAGCCACGTTGCTGAACGAGCTTGATAGTTCTTGAAGACCCGTGTCTTTTTGTGGCTTTCTCTCTCTTGGCAGTCCTTGCACAGTCATGGAGGTGCTGAACCAGCCGATTGTATTCTTCTCAATAGTACTGTAACATAGCACTGTCCTCCCATTGTTCATCGATTTGCTCTAGCGGGCCCAGTAATGTATCCATTGTGAGACTTGTTGTTACTGTGTTTGGCATACTGAATTCTCCATGGGTAACTTGCCAGGCTTTTGCTGTGCAGGCGAGATACTCTCGGTGGCTTGCTGGGCTCTCCGCGATGGGCGGAGTAATCGAACCCGGCTCTGCTGGGCTGGCTGCGCGCAAGCAAACGCCCTACCGCTGTGCTATTGCTCTAGCCATATTGTCATTAATATCCTTAATAAGAAAATTTTATATGGCTGTGAAGTATCTTTTCAGAAACATGACAGCAGCTCTAAAATCCAAGTTAGCAGTCTCTTTAAGACCATTCTAGAGATGTGAAGTTTTTGTGCACTTACAAAAAGCAAGTTGTATGTTTGATGACCTGGGAAGCCTTGCTCTGTTGCTTCATCCCAGACAATCACACCTCTATATGATGTGCCTTCAGGAAGTGAGTCTCAGATTTGTAACCCTCCTTAATGATAGAATGATCATGTTATTAAATTGCCTTTTTATTCTGACTTCCTATATGACTTCAGTGAATCCAGATTTTCCACTTATTTCTGCCATTTCAAATAAGATTTCAGCTTTACATAGACATTTGAATATGTCTGGATTCTAAGCTGGTGGGAGGACTGATATGTGGGTGTGCTTGGATCTCTTTTGAAGAAAAAATACAGTATCTCCTTAAGGGGTGAGATTATGAAATAAAGGAACTTCTCCTGTCCTAAAACAGAGATGACAGCATGTGGTGAATGTTCCTTAAGTATAGGAACATGCAAAGGTAAGTCTGTTTCTCTGGTAGGATAAAACCCCCCTTTTCTGTACTGTCACCCGAATATGGCATTCAGGAATGCTGTGCTGAATTGTCTTCAGGCAGTAAATATCTTATCTGGAACTTTCTTCTCACATCCATATTTAGCATCTGCTAGATGCTACTCAGAAATTTTTAGAGACAATAATATGTGTGTACATAACATAATGCACCATGTAAAATTACATATGCATACATACTATTACACTTCTAGATATGTATTATAGATGACTAAATATATGACAAGTTCCATTATGGGAAGTAATATTTTCCCCATTTTTATTGAGATGCCATGATCACAGTACTGACAAGGATAGCTTTCCCATGCAGCTCTTCAGTTCCACACCCCCGTCAGAGCTGCCTCTTCACCTCAGAAATAGCCCAAGGCCACCCCCATTCTCTCTCTCTGCCCAGGGGAAGCTCAGTGCTTCCTGACTGCCGATGCCTTTGCCATCTGTTGGTGCCTTAGTGCTTTCTTATATAGCCCACATATGTGAGGTTTATTTTTATTGTGGACACTGTGACTGCTACACACATATAATGAATAATAAACCTTGAAATTGCACAAAAGTGTAAATCAATGAGGTTGACAAATTTGTCCAAAAAACTGCATTTATTCTACATATATATGTTGATGATAATATGAGTAATTTTACATTGATACATTTTAAGATTTATATGAAATAGTAAGTCCTATAAATATACAATTTAGCAAGTGTGAGGAACAGTTCCCACCAATATACAATTTAGAAAGAAAAAGGATAATTAAAAAAATTGAAAATTACAATATATTTGAATTGGCCTATAAAAATGTGGTTTATCCTTAAAAAGTAATGTTTTACATTAGAACATATTATACTATAGATAATGCTAATTATTAAGTTAAAGTAAAACTCTTTAGATGTGAAAAAGCATCTGAATAGACATAGAAAGAATATTCATAATCAATGAGACTTAATTCATTATGCTAAGGTATAAAACCCTTTGCAAGCTAGGAGTAAGCAAAACTTCCTAATCTAGTAGAGGAACCATAAGCGCTGCAAGTGTCATACGTGATGTAAAGTGTTGAGAAGTTTATCTTGGCTTTTAATGTTTAAAATGTTTAAATTTTCTTGCAAAACTGGTTTCAAAGCTATGAGTTCGATTAGTTAATGCTTGGCCATGAAGCTCTGTATGTTTCCACCAAATATGAGTGATAATCTGGCTGGGGAGTATTCTTGGTGAGGTGCTTATTTCTTTGATTTGTTTTTACTATGTCCCCAATTCTCATCTGACCTGTAGAGTTTTATTTGATAACTCTGCTGTGACTGGGAGTTCCTTTGTGGGAAAGCCCCCCCCCCCCCCACACACACACTTTTTAAAAAAATTTTGCTGCTTCCAATATTCTTTCTCTGTCTTTGGCTTTTATCATTCTGGTTAGAGTGTATCTTGGAGCTTTAGAGTTTTTCTATTTTGGGACTCTTTGCAGTGGAACCCTTCTGACTTCTTGGACCTGGGTGCCAGCACTCCTCAATTCTGGGAAATTCTTATCTGTGATATCGTTGACTGATGTTCTTTGGCTTTGCTTCCTGTTCCTCGGGACTAAGATGATTTGGCTGCAGGAGCGGGTGGGGCTGTCTGACTTTCCTCTAGGCTTTTTCCTGACTCCAGGCTCAGGGATCACTCCTGGTTGTGCTTGGGGGACCATCTGGGGTACCAGGATAAAACCATGTCTACGATGTGGAGGTTTTGCCTTACCTGCTGTGCTCTCTGCTCCTGGTGATTCTTACTTTGCTCTTCTTGAACTCATTCCATAGTTTTTTAGTTTCCTACTCATTTCTTTTCAGAATTTTTACCATCCTTTTTGTTGTGGTTAAGGACCATGACAAAGAATCCAGGTCAAGGATATCATCAAGGAATACTTCAAATGCAATAAATAAATGGGAGTTTGGGCTCTTACAAAAAGGGAGAATGTTTCCCATCTTGTGACGTTTTCTAGAGGCTTTCTGCATCTCATCTTAGAGTTCAGTGATTTTTCTTCAGCTGTTCTTGCTCTTTTGTTGAGGCCTTCTATTGGGTTTTGTATTTCACCTACCCTAATCTTCAGTTCTGTTGCTTCTTATTCTGTTTTTTATTTCTGCTCTCACAGCTTCTTGTGATTCATTCATGACCTGTATGTTATTTCTTTTTTTAAAAATTTATTTATTGAATCACCGTGATAAGAGTTACAAAGCTTTCAGGTTTACATCTCAGTCATACAGTGATCAAACACCCCTTCCCTCACGAGTAATTATTTTTCACCACCAAGAACCCAAATATACCTCCCCTCTGAACCCTCCTGATGCCTGTGAGGCAGAAGATTTCTACTTACCTCTCTCTCTAATTTGAATACATTCATTATTTCAACAAAAGATGAACTATTATTGTTTGGAATTTCCCCCAACAATCAGAACTGCTGAAAAGGCATTGTGAAATAATTTGTTTTCTATTGCTGGTTGTGAAAATCCTATGATGTCGCTATAGCAGCCACGCGATTTTGGATTTCTGATACTTTATTAATTAAATCTGGAGGGATTTCTGCCCAGAGCTGGATAATTATGAGATTGGTTTGTGTGTGTCTAATGTCATGGATGTGCCAGAGAGCCAATCGTGGGGAGCAACTCATGGCCTTGGTTGGACGTGAAGCTGGTTCCGCTCCCCTTCCCATGTGGCTGCAGTTGCCCTGTCACCACCAGCTCATACCTGACTTTCCAATAATCTCTGAGGCAGTGGCCACCGTGCTGCTGGGGTGGGGGGGGGAGGCGGAAGAGACAGACACCCTTTCCCTCCCGGGGGGGGGGGGGGCATGGCAATGGCACTGGAGTTTAACACATAGTCCATTCACATTTCTGCTGCAAGCTGCTAGGCTCCGAATTAGTTCCATGTGCCTCTGGTGCCATGGCTGTGCCAGAGAGCCGCTCCTGTATGTTGTTTCTTTGAGCCCATGAAGCAACCTAAACACGGTGTCCCTGTGTTTGTTCTCTGAGGGGCTCAGCTCACTGTCCTCACTGCCTCGTTCCGTGCCTTACTCCCTCCGGAGCTTGGTGGGCTTCTCAGGGGCTTTCCCCAGTGCCTGCTCTGACCTGAGACTGAGCGGCTTGTTCCCACAGGGGCTCTCTGAGTAACCAGCCTGTGTTGCACTGCACCCTTCTTCCCCCACTCATGGTAGGAGGTTTGAGTGTGCATGTTGGGAGTCGCAGGAAGTCCACCTGTATGGCCCCAGGAGTGGCCACCAGGCACCGGTGACAAGTGGCAGCTCTGGGGGTTACTTGCTCTGGATACGGATGGACTTGGGCAGTATCCCTTGGGAAACAATGAGCAATTAGAATGTGGGTTCAAAGCATTCGTGAATCCTATTGTTACCACTTAGAGATAAACATATCTGGTAGATAATTATGAAATTATAGCCTTAAATTTATACAATGATATATATCCCTTATATAACCATAGAGTGAGAAAAATTGAAAGGACTTTTATATAAATAAATTCATTACACAGCAAAATAAAATTAAAATTTCTTACTGTGTTTAATAGTTAAATCATATAATAGTTAAGTCATATAATAGTTAAATAAATTATTATGCTTGTCTCCTGGAGTTTATCAGTCATGACTTTTATTGTGTACAGAGTGACTTCTACATAATAAACTTTGAAATGGCACAAAATTGTAAATCATTGAGGTTGACAAATTTGTCCAAAAAACTGCATTTATTACATTGATATATTTTTTGAAGATTTACATGAGATAGTAAGTCCTATAAATATACAATTTAGATTATAATAGTGCTATAAGTATACAATATAATATTTAGTATTATGTTTCAAAGTCAATTTGTATGTTTAAATTATTGATAGGATAATTTAATGCAATGAGGAAGTTGGAATAATTTATTTTTTATAGTAATTCTTGAATAATATTTTTTCAATTGGTATAAAAAGTGATGGAGAGGTATTACAGCAAATAGGCTGCTCCCCTTGTGGGCAGTGTTAGTTTCTTACATGTAGTATCTGATTGTCCCTGAACCATTTGTTGAGGAGGCCACCTTTCCTTCATTTCATGTTCTCATGTCAAAAATTATCTGCCCATATGATTGGGGTTTTATTTTAAGGTTTTCCATTCTGACCCACTGATTGGGTCAGATCAATGGGTGAGAATCATATTTCAATAGTTCTTTATTTCTGAATTTATTATCTTACCAAAGTTTAAAAAATGTCTACTTTTTAAATTTTTTTAATTTCTTAAAATTTTACTTTTTTATTGAATCACTATGAGATAGACCCTTAAGAAAACTGTTTATGATTCTATTTCAGTCATACGGTATTCCAGCACCCATCCCTCCACCAATGTATATTTGCCAACACCAGTGTCCCCAGGTTCCCTCCCATTACCCCTTACCCCCCCACTCCCTGCCTGCCTCTATGGAAGGTGCTTTTCTACTCTCTCACTCTCCCCCCCCCCTTTTGGCATTGTGGTATGCAATATCAATACTGAAAGGTTATCAAGAATATCCCTTACCTATTTTTAACCCTCAGATCTTTTCCAGTATGATCAGTCCTACCTACTATTGGTATACTGTTCTCTTCTCTATCTTACCTACCCTCAGCCCCCCACACACTTTTGGTTAGATCCAATCACTGACCAGTCCTCTTAACCCCTGTTTTCCCTGGCCCTGGATATTAAAAAGTAGTATTCTACTATAGATTATTTTTATATACCACAAATGAATGAAGTAATTCTATATCTTATATCTACCTTTAATACCATTTTTGATCATCTACCTGGACATTTCACATGAGGTCGTGTTAATGCATGTGTAAGGAGTTGGGTTGGTATTTATTCAGCAGCAAGAATCCAGAATCTCAGTTGGGCTCACTTTGGCTTGGAAAGGGTGTCAGGACATCAGAGCAATCCCAGGGATACCAGAAGTCTTGCCAAATACCAAAGGGTCTAGTCTGATCCTCCAGCTATGCTTGGGCCCAGTTTTCTCCCTGAATCCATACAGCTTGTCTCCTGCCATGTCCTTGAGAAGAATTTGGTGATTTTGATGCATATTTTCCCTCGTGGGTACCTGGGTATCTGGTTTGTCCCAGAACCTAGAAAAAAAGCAGAGTGTAAAGTCTAGAATTTTTCTGAGACAAATATAAGAAAAAAATAATACTCTTGATAGTTGTGCTAGTACTATCCTAGTGTGTATATTATCCTAGAACTTTTAGAAATTTGCAAGAGTACTTATTACTAAGTTTTCCCTTTATATAATTTCCAGACTATAATATGTTCTTTTTGTCTTTTTTCACCTCAAGGGGTGCTACATCCATTGTGTACAGATGCAAACAGAAGGGGACTCAGAAGCCTTATGCCCTCAAAGTGTTAAAGAAAACAGTAAGTTTATTTCATTACATGTTGGCATGTTATTTCACTATAAGATAGAGTGTCTAAGGGATATTTGACCTGGAGGAGCTAGAACCTCCAATTTTAAGGAGCAAGGGACAAAAGCACGGCTACGTTCCATCTGGTTTTGAAAGCACAGCAAATTAAAGGTGGCTGGGCTTCAAGCTGGACTTGCTTATTGGCAGGACACTTGTGAGAGGGAAAAGCATTTAGGCTGGTGGGTGAATTGGTTTGAAAATGTGTGTATATTATTTCTCATCACATGTTAATGATTTTGAAAAGCTTGCTTTTTTTAAAAAAAAATGCCTTGTGGGCCACACTAGTGATGCTCAGGGTTTACTCCTGGTTCTGCACTCATGGATCACACCTGGCGGTATTTGAGGGACCATATAGGGTGCCAGGGATTGAACATAGGTTGACTATATGCATGGCCCTACCCACTATACTATTGCGCCATTTTAACTGCTCAGTGAAACACAGATAGTTTTGTTAAAGTGCTCATCCTCTTTTAATTTGCTTAAACTTTCGAATACTGGCTTTGCATGAGTCAGGTACAATTGAGCAAGTGCTAATGCTTCTGGAGTGCAACTTAACACCTAATTTTTGGTATTGAGCAATAAAGAAGGATTTTACTTTCAGACTATATTGCCCTTTACTTCTAGGTGTTACCAAGGTAAAAGAGCCTTAATTTTATCTTTGAATGAATGATAATTGGAGCAGGTAAGAGTTCAGAATAGAAAGAACAGCTCTGATAGAAGAGCCCATGCCAAGAATCCTGGTCTCTGCATCACCTTCTTTGCACTTTCTGTATTTCTTGTCTGAAACCAAAGAGAGACTTCCTAAACCATTGAAGCATCCTTTCCCCCAAGCTTTATGTGAACAAATATGTGAATATATGTGCTTCTGAAAATCTAGTGTAAAGCACACCAGCCAGTATCATGTATTTTTGGATAATTCAAGTAATACTTATTTTAAACCAAGAGATGTTTTCCCCTCAAGGCTGATTAGTATCACAAGCTGTTCTTTAGTGTCTGGAAGAGGGAAATTTTACAGTATCATATAATGAATAATAATGCAGGGGCTTTAATTGAACATAAGTAGAATGACATTTTGTAGAATTTATGGCCATTACAAGTTAGTAAATATAGAAGTTAGAAAAGATAAAACTTAACAAAGATTGAAGGAGGTAATAATTTAAATTGCTACTGATAAATTCTATTCTGGGTACCTTTTATTATCAATTTATTTCAGAATGCAGAAGACTCTTAATAAGTTGTAGAAATTTTTCTAAAAAATATATTTTCTTCTTTTTATTTATTTATTTACTTTTACATTTTTAGTAGTGAAACACCACTTAGGTACAGTTGGAGACTTACAAATTTTTGTGCTTGGGTTTCAGTTATACAATGATAGAGTAGGAGTACTGCTATTTATTCAGCCACTGATTAGCTGATTGAATTGGGCGTGAACGTCACCTTACTATTTTTTCATAATTTTTTTATTGAATCACCGTGAGAGCAGTTATAAAGCTTTCGGGTTTAAGTCTCGGTCATACAATGAAACACCCGTACCTTCACCAGGGCCCATTCTCCACCACCAAAAACCCCAGTCTACCCCCATCCCACACCCTCCCCCTACCTGTGGGGCAGATGATTTCCATATTACTCTCTCTCTCTCTACTTTGATTACATTCATTATTTTGACACCAGACCCTTCATTATTATTTGGGATTTTACCCCAACACTCAGATCTTCTGAAAAGGCAACAGTAGACAATTTTCTCTCTATTGCTGGTTATGAATAACATATGATGTTGCGTGGCTACAGTAGTGGCCACACAATTTTGAAATTTCAAAATTTTCACATTTAAATCTGTAGAGATTTCTGCCAAAACCTGCTGGATTCCGAGATTTGTTCCTGAGTCTCTAGGATTATGGCCTTTATTTAGCTTGATCAGGAGCCAGAAAGGCTGTTCATGGGCAGCAACTCAGGGTCTTGTTGGGACGGGAAGAAAGGGCCGGCTCTACCCCCATTCTATGAGGCCCCGCATGTCTCGTCACTGAGGCCCAAACCTGACTGCCCAGTGGCCTCTGGAGGATGGTGGCCAGCGAACCGCCTAGGGGGAGCAGGTGGAGGAACAGCACCCTTTCCCCCCTGGTGTGGCCCGGCAACAGTAACCTACTGCGGGGTCCAGACGTATTTCTGCCAAAAGCCACTGGGTTTCAAGATTTGTTTCTGAGTCTCTAGGATCATGACCATTAAGCAGCTTGATCAGGAGCCAGAGAGGCTGTTTGTGGACAGCAACTTGGGGTCTCGTTGGGGTGGAAAGGAAAGGCTCCACCCCCATCCCGTGAGGCCCCTCGTGTCTCGTCACTGTGGGCCCAAACCTGACTGTCCAGTGGCCTCTGGAGGATGGCATTCACTGGGCTGCCAGGGGGAATAGGCCAGGGCATGAAACTTATTCCCACCTGGAGTGGCCCAGTGCCAGTAACCTACTGCAGGAACAGGATGCATTTCTGCCAAGAGCCATTGGGTTCCGAGATTCGTTTCTGAGTCTCTGGGATTATGGCCGTTAAGAAGTTCGATCAGGAACCAGAGAGGCCATGCCTCCAATATATATATATAGGAGGTGGTTTGTGGGTGTGTCTCCCACATACTTAACTTTTGGCCATTTACTTTCTTGCTAAACTTTGCCCAAAGTTTTTGGGGTCTGGCCAAAGGCACAGTAGCAATTCTGGGGTATCTGAAAGTCTGACGGTGCCATCAGGCTGCTGATGCACTCGCCTCACAGGTACAGATTGACCTGCTGGCAGCAACATACCCCCCCCACACACACCAATATTGTTTTTTGGGCCACATTTGGCTGTGCTCTGGCTTACTCCTGGCAGTGAGGGTCAGTTGAATGCAAGGCAACAGCCTTAACCCTTGTACTATCTCTTTGGCCCTAAAATAAATGTCTTAAATAAGTGATTAACTTCATATGATTTAAGGCTTAGTGAAAATTTTCTGAAGTAAATTATTCAGTTTAAATATATACCCTTTATAAAATTTGGCACACTTTACATGTCATACATGGAACATTTTAAAATTTGGTTGATAAGAAAAATTGTCTGTAAAATTTGCGTAATTTTTTTCAGAGTTGAGGAAACTTTGAAGGGAAAATAATACAAACCGACATTTATTTAGACATGATTTGTGAATGAGGAAAGTAGTTTCAAAGGAGCAAGGGCTGATGAAGTGACTACTGGCTTACATCAGGAAATTTGGGATGAATGGAAATAAGTAGGTGAAGACATTGGGTAACTTCATACTTCTTATTCTTCAAGAATGTACAGTGTTGATTCCCCTTCTGTCTCCTCATCACCTCTACTGTGGAAACCACTTTCTTAGAAGACAGACAGGGTGAAATGCAGAGGGAAGCAAATGTCAGATGAAACAGAAGAGTGAACAGTGAGACGGATTTTTGTCAAACAGTTATTGCTGTGCCAAATAGAAAAACCCTTACAAAAACCTCAGCTTTGAACATGAATTTGATAGAGTCTGCATCAATGTCTTATAGAATAAACCGTGCACAGGAATGTGTAAGCCAGAAAAATCATGGATAGGACCTCAAAGACTGATTACCTCATTATATAATTTCATGTCATGAGACAGAGATTTCTTTATCTAGATGAAAGGAATGAAACAATAAGAATCAATTTGAAGAAAAAGCAACTCAGGGATCATATTTTCCTAGCAAATTTTGTTAAGGTCCATTCTTTTTTCTTCTTATTTTCTTCTCTTTTATGGGGGCCCGATTCCTGTTTCTCCATTCCCCTAGACCTTCACCCGTTGTCCACCACCACCGTGGACCATCAGCTGTCAGCCTCTGAACACAAGAGTCCTCTGCACACGCACATCACACCTTTTT
The DNA here is from genome assembly GCF_029834395.1 of Sorex fumeus. Taxonomy (NCBI): domain Eukaryota; kingdom Metazoa; phylum Chordata; class Mammalia; order Eulipotyphla; family Soricidae; genus Sorex; species Sorex fumeus. The sequence goes on from NW_026606188.1 coordinate 16,194,593, forward strand.
TTGGGGTGGGGGGGGACTTACAATGCACTGTCTCATCCCTGCTATATTTTTTCCTATGAAGATCCCCCCCCACCCTGCCCCGAGCAGAGCCCCAGCAGCTGAGGTCCTCTGGAACCAGCCACGGCCATGCTGGGACCACTCTCCACATGTCCAGACGGGCCTCATGCATGAATGAACTAGCAGAGGAACCCAGGCACGCGTGTCCCGGGGCTGAGGTCTCCAAGCCTACTCGGATTGGGACTGGGCCTTCTCCAACCAGACCCCCCATCTTTCAGTAGGTAGGCGTCACGCCCAGCAGCTGCCGCCAGCACCAGGTTGGTCCCATCAATGGCCAAGATGCAGAGACTATAAAACCCAGCTCCTGGAAGACATCGTATTATCTTATTTTTCCTTTGGAGAACCTGGCAGGCTACCAAGAGTATCCTGCTTGCACGGCAGAGTCTGGCAAACTCCCCGTGGCATACCCAATATGCCAAATACCAGTAACAATGATGGATCTCATTCTCCTAATCTTGAAAGAGCATTGAAATGGCTCTTTTAAAATCTCAGGGCTAGGAAGAAGGAGACGTTCCTGGTGCCTGCTCAAGGAAATCGATGAACAACAGGATGATCGTAATCGTGATTTTCTTCTTTTTAATTTAATTAATATTATTATTTTTACATAATATGTAAAAATGTTTATGACTGTTTATGACTGGGCTTTAGAACATTCTAACACCCATTTCTCCACCAGTCTAATTTCCCAGCACCAATGTCCCCAGTTCCCTTCCCACTCCTCCACGCCCCACCACCACCCACCCACCTCTCTATGGCAGGCACTTCTCTCTCTCACTCTCTCCCTCTCTCTCTTTCTCTCTCTCATTTTAGGCATTATGGTTTGCAATACAGCTGCTGAAAAGTTATCATGAATATTCGTTTACCTACTTTCAACACTCAGTTCTTGTCCAGAGTAATCATTTTCAACTGTTGTCATAATGAACCGTCCTCTATCTTAATTTTCCTCCACCCCTCCCCCACCTCCACCACACACACACACCCTTGTGCTGATTTCCAGCTAGTGCTCAGTCCTCCTGACTCGTTTTCCCTGGATTTGTATATTAGTTTCATACTGTTTTTAAATCACGATTACGATCATCCTGTTGTTCGTCAATTGTCTTGAGCGGGCACCAGTAACGTCTCCTTCTACCTAGCCCTGAGTTTTTACTTATTTTTTTTCTTTTTTGGGTCACACCTGGCAATGCACAGGGGTTACTCCTGGCTCTGCACTCAGGAGTTACTCCTGGTGGTGCTCAGGGGACCATATGGGCTGCTGGGAATCGAACCTGGGTCGGCCGCATGCAAGGCAAACGCCCTACCTGCTGTGCTATCTCTCCAGCCCCAGCCCTGAGATTTTAAAAGAGACATTTCAATGCTCTTTCAGGATTAGGAGGATGAGACCCATCATTGTTACTGGTATTTGGCATATTGAGTACGACACGGGAAGTTTGCTAGACTCTGCCTGCGGGCAGGATACTTTTTGTAGCCTGCCAGGTTCTCCAAGGAAAGATGATAAGATGTCCGTGGCTGCGAATGCGAACGCGCGCTTCCGGGAGCTGAGTTTTATAGTCTCTGCATCTTGGCCGTTGATGGGACCAACCTGACGCTGTCGGCAGCTGGTGGGTGTGACGCCTACCTACTGGAAGATGGGGGGCCTGGGTGGAGAAGGCCCAGTCCCAATCCGAGTAGGCTTGGAGACCTCAGCCCCGGGACCCGGATGCCTGGGTTCCTCTGCCAGTTCTTTCATGCATGAGGCCCATCCGGACGTGTGGATAGTGGTCCCAGCATGGCCGTGGCTGGCTCCGGAGGTCTCAGCTGCTGGGACTCTGCTCGGGGAGGGGGGGGAACTCAACCCTCCCCCCCTCCAAGGGGCCCTGGTGAGGACAGCCAGGCGCGGGGGCAGGAGACTGTTTTTAAATATCCCACAAATAAATGCAATCATTCTATACCTGAACATTTCCTTCTGACTCATTTCACTCAGCATGATACTCTCCAGGTCCATCCATTTATAGGCAGATTTTATGGTTAAGCTCAATTCTTAAGGGGGAAATGGGCTTTAGAAAACTTAAGTTATGTCATCTGTCAATCAGAATAAGATACATTATAAATGTAAAGTAAAAAAAGTAAAGGCCCTCCCGTTGATCATCGATTTGCTCGAGCGGGCCCAGTAACGTCTCCATTGGAGACTTTGTTGTTACTGTGTCTGGCATATTATAACCTCTCAGTATTTATATTGCAAACCATAATGCCCAAAAGTGGTGGTGGTGGAGGGAGAGAGAGAGAGGGAGAGGGAGGGAGAGAGACAGAGAGAGAGAAGGAGGGGAATAGAGAAAGGGAGGGAGAGAGAAAGAGAAATTCTGCCATAGAGGCAGGTGGCGGGGGGTGGAGTTGCGGAGAGGGAAAATGGGGACATTGGTGGTGGGAAATATACTACACTAGTGAAGTGTTGGAACACTGTGACTGAAGCCCAGTTATGAACATCTGTTTTTGTAATGGTCTATCTCATGGTGGTCCAATACAAAATTAAAAAAAAATAAATTTACCATTTGAACTCTGCTAGATGGTTGTGGTTCATTTAACCATGTAAATAAATGACAAATTCATATAGTTTATCTAACAATTTTGGCATCACTATCCAAGTTCCCCCATCTAGTTTCTCACATCCTCATCTCATGGAACAGATTAACCTAAGACAGCCTTTCAGTATGTGTCTATGTACCTATGGATCTACCTATGTGTGATTCTGTTGTATTTATGTATGTATGTATGTATCTGTATATCTATATGTATCTGTATCTATATCTGTATCTTTATATATCATTATCTATAGAGTTTTCTAAGGATGACAATATATTACTAAAAACTGAGAAACTTAAAACAGTAGAAATTTATTCTCTTGGAGTTTTGAGTCTGAGGTCAAGATGTTGGCAAGGTTGGTTCTTTCTGAGGATTTTGAGAGAAAATTTGCTTCAATCTTAACTTGTGCTATTGGCCAGCATTGCTGATCAACCTTGGTTTGTAGGTCTGTTACATTTTCATCTTTGCCTTTGTTGTCATAAGCCATCATCTTCTTGCCTGACTTCATATCTTTAATTTCATCTGTATCTAGAGTTCTTTCCTATTAGGAAGCCCAGCCTGTTGGGTTAGGGGCCTACAATAATTTTTAAGACCTCATGTTCATTAAATTAACTAATTGGAGCTTGAGAGACAGTATAACAGGCAGAGATCTTGCTTGCATGGGGATGAAACAGTTTTGATCCTTAGAGCCCCATATAATCTTGAAACCCACGAGAAGTGACTCCTGAGCAGAGAGACAGATGTAAGCCCTGAAAAGAGTTGGGTATGGTCCAAAATCCAAAAGAAAAATTACTCGAATCTATAACAACCCTATTTCTAAATAAGTGAGACTGAAATAGGGTAAATTCCTCATATCTTCTGAGTTAACTCAATATTAGGATTTCAAAATTGCCTTTTCAAGAAACACAATTCCATCCATTAACTTATTATAAGAAGAATTTTTAAGGTAAATTTACAAATATTCCACTCAATACTTTATGTGAAGATGAGTAATATATAACACATATCAGAATGTTAAGCAGCATAAGAACTCATAGGTGAGAGAATAATATATGTAAATCACTTACTGGTGATTGAATAATGTATTTAAATCCAAGAAAAGTTTTCTATTTCTCTCAGAGTTAATTATTTGATGATAGTAGTCCTATTTCCTGAGATGTTTAAACTCTTCCCCAGAGGTTACCCAGCTTCATTTTTGACAGTATTAAACACTTTTTTTTAAAAAAAAAATTTATTAGTGAAACACCATGAGGTACAGTTGTAGACTTACAATTTATTGTGCTTGGGTTTCAGTTATACAATGATCAAGTACCCATCCCTCCACCAGTGCCCAATCTCCACCTCCAATGCTCCCAGTATCCCTCCCAACTCCCCCAAGCCCCCCATCCTACCTGGCCCTGTGGCAGGGCATTCCCTTTTGTGTTCTCTCTCCTTTTGGGTGCTGTGGTTTGCAAAAGAGGCATTGAGTGGCGATCATGTTTGGTCTATAGTCTGCTTTCAGCATGCATCTCTCATCCTGGGAACATCCTCCCAACACCCTTTATTTGGTCTCCCTTCTCTATATGAGCTGCGGTTTTCCCTAGCATGTGCGGCTGGCCTCCAAGCCAAGGAGTGAACCTCCTGGTACTTATCTTGCCTATTCTTGGGTGTTAGTCTCCTAAATTGTTACTTTATGTTCCCCAGACAAACACATTCTTTCTATGTCTTTCCCTCTCTTTCTGAATCATTTCACTTAGCATGATACTTTCCATGAAGTACCACTTGTATGTAAATTTTATGACTTCATCTTTTCTAACAGCTACATAGTACTCCATTGTGTAGATGTACCAAAGTTTCTTTAACCAGTCATCCGTTCTTGGGCACTCGGGTTTTTTCCAGATTTTGGATATTGTGAATAGGGCAGCAATAAACATAGAAGTGCAAATGTCATTTCGACTGTACTTTTTTGCCTCTCTGGGATGTATTCCCAGGAGTGGTATTACTGGGTCAAATGGGAGCTCAGTTTCTAATTTTTTGAGAAACGTCCATATTGTTTTCCCAAAGGGCAGAACCAGTGGGCATTCCCACCCGCAGTGAAGGAGAGTCCTTTTCTTGAACATCCGTGCCAACACTGGTTGTTTTTTTCTTTTGGAATGTTGGCCAGTCTCTGTGGTGTGAGATATCACATTGTTGTTTTGATCTGCATCTCCCTGATGATTAGTGATGTAGAGCATTTTCTCATGTGCCTATTAACCATTCAGATTTCTTCTTTGGAAAATTTTCTGTTCATTTCATCACCCCATTTTTTGATGGGATTAGATGTTTTCTTCTTGTACAGTTCAACCAGTGCTTTGTATATCCTTAATATCAACCATTTATCAGATGGATACTGGATAAATATACTTTCCCATTCTGTAGATTATCTTTTTTCTGGTTTTTGTAGCTTTTGAGGTGCAGAAGCTTCTTAATTTAAGATAGCCCCATTTCTTTATCTCTGTTTCCACTTGGTTGGTCAGTGCTTGAAGATACTGTTAGCTTCAGTGTCGTGGAGGGTTTTGCCGACTTTGTCTTCAATGTATCTTATCGATTTTGGCCTGGTGTTGAGATCTTTAATCCATTTTAATCTGACTTTTGTGCATAGTGTTAGGTCGAGGTGTTAAGCCCATTGTTTTGCATGTGGTTGTCCAGTTATGACAGCACCATTTGTTGAAGAGGTTTTCCTTGCTCCACTTCACATTTCTTGCTCCCTTATCAAATATTAGATGTTCATATATTTGGGGTTGTGTGTACAGATATTCCACCCTGTTCCATTAGTCTGTGACTCTGCCTTTGTTTCAGTACCATGCTGTTTTAATTATTACCGCTTTGTAGAAGAGTTTTACTTTGGGGAGGGTAATGCCTCACCACGTCTTTTTCCCAAGAATTGCTTTTGCTATTCCTGGGCATTTCTTGTTCCACATGAATTTCTGGAGTGCTTGATATATTTCTTTGAAGAATTTCATGGGTATCCTTATAGGGATAACATTCAATCTGTATAATGCTTTTGGGAGTATTGCCATTTTGACGAAGTTAATTTTTCCTATCCATGAATCGGGGATATGTTTCCGTTTTCTCGTGTCCTCTTTTATTTCATGGAGTAGCATTTTGTAGTTTTCATTGTAGAGGTCCTTTACATTTTTATTTCAACTGATTCCGAGGTATTTGATTTTCTGGGGCACAGTTGTGAACAGAATTATTTTTTTCATGTCACTTTTTTCTATCTCATTATTTGCATGTAGGAAGACCATGGATTTTTGGGCATTGATTTTATAGCCTGCAACTTTACTGTACAAGTCTATTGTTTCTTGAGTTTCTTGGTAGAGAATTTAGGATTCTCAGTATATAGTATATCATCTGCAAATAGTGAGAGCTTGATTTCTTCCTTTCCTATGTGGATACCTTTAATGTCTTTTTCTTGCCTAATCGCTATTGCAAGTACTTCCAGCACTATGTTAAACAAAAGTGGTGATAGTGGGCATCCTTGTCTTTTCCCTGATCTTAGAGTAAAAGCTCTTAGTTTTCCCCCATTGAGGATAATGCTTGTCATGGGTTTGTTGTAGATGGCTTTGACTATCTTGAGGAAAATTCCTTCAAAACTAATTTTGGTGAGAGTTTTCATCATAAATGGGTGCTATATCTTCTCAAAAGCTTTCTCTGCCTCTATTGATATGATCATATGTTTTTTATCTTTACTTTTGTTGAAATTATGGGTTATGTTGATTGATTTCCAAATGTTAAACCATCCTTGCATCTTTGGGATAAATCCCACTTGGTCGCGGTGTATGATTTTTTTTATTAGTTTTTGGATTCTATTTGCTAATATTTTGTTGAGGATGTTTGCATCCGTGTTCATCAGGGATATTGGCCTATAATTTTCTTTGTTGGTGGTGCCTTAGTTTGCTTTTAGTATTTGGGAGGATATGTGCCTCATAGAAGCTATTTGGGAGAGTTCCTGTTTTTCCAATTTCCTAGAAAAGCTTGAGGAGGACTGGTAAAATGTCTTCTTTAAATGTTTGGAAGAGTTCACTAGTGAATCCGTCTGGGCCTGGGCTTTTGTTTTTGGGAAGACTTTTGAATACCACTCCGATTTTCTTGTTATGAATGGGTCTATTCAAGTATCCCAAGTCTTCTTGGTTCAATTTTGGGAGATTATAGGAATACTGGAATTTATCCATTTCTTCTAGGTTTTCTTGTTTCATGGCATACAGACTCTTAAAGTAGTCTCTGACAATTTTTTGAATTTCATTGATTTCTGTTGTAATGTTTCCTTTTCATTTCTGATTCAGTTTATTAGAGTTCTCTCTCTCTCTCTCTCTCTCTCTCTCTCTCTCTCTCTCTCTCTTTCTTTGTGAGTCTTGCTAGTGGTTTATCAATATTATTTATTTTCTCAAAGAACCATGTCTTGTTTTCCTTGACCTTTCGGATTGTTTTTGGTTTCGAAGTCGTTAATTTCTGCTCTAAGTTTTATTATTTCTTTCCTTTGGCTGGGTTGGAGTTCCTTTTGTTGTTTTCTTTCTAAGATCTTGAGCTGTGTGGTTATTTTATCTACGTAGGCCCTTTCTTCTTTCCTTAGGTATGCTTGCAACACTATAAATTTTCCTCTTAGCACAGCTTTAGCTGTGTCCCATACGTTGTGGTAGCTCGTGTCTTCATTCTCATTTGTTTCCAGGTATCTTTTTATTTCGTCTTTGACTTCCTTCCTGACCTACTTATTGTTCAACATTGAGTTATTTAATTTCCAGGTGTTTGATTTGTTTCTCGATGTCTTTGTGTGACTTGCTGTTTTCTCGAGTGCATTGATATGATCATATGATTTTTATCATTTTTTTTTTGTTGATATGATGAATTATGTTGATTGATTTCCAAATGTTAAACCATCCTTGCATCCCCAGGGTGAATTTTACTTGGTCATGGTGTATGATCTTTTTGATGAATTGTTGAATTCTATTTGCTAGTATTTTGTTGAGAATCTTTGTATCTGTGGTTATCAGGGATATCGACCTGTAGTTTTCTTTTCTTGTGGTGTCTTTGTTTCTCTCTGGTATTAGTGAGTTCTGGGCTTCATAGAAACTTTTTGGGAGAATTTTTGGTTCTTCAGTTTCCTGGAATAGCTTAAGAAGAACTGGTATTAGGTCCTCTTTAAATGTTTGAAAAAATTCACTAGTGAATCCATCTGGACTTGGCTTTTGTTTTGGGGAAGACTTTTGATTATAGTTTCAGTTTCCTTGAATTTAATAGGTTTATTCAGGTACTCTAGATATTCTTGATTCAGCCTTGGGAGATTATAAGAATCCAGGAATTTATCCATTTCTTCTGGGTCCTCTTGTTTCATGGCATCACGACGAATCACGACCATCCTGTTATTCGTCGATTGCCTCGAGCAGGCCCCAGTAACGTCTCCTTCATCCTAGCCCTGAGATTATATTCAAGGCTCTTTAGGAGAATGAGACCCATCATTCTTACTGGTATTTGGCATATTGAGTACGCCACGGGGAGTTTGCCAGACTCTGCCGTGTGGGCAGGCTACATTCGGTAGCCTGCCAGTTTGTCCAAAGTAGGAATGAGATAATAAGATGTCATAATAAGATGTCCAAGGGGCCCCGGCGAGGGCAGCCAGGCGTGGGGGCAGGAGACTGTGCTGTTCTCTTCCGGGAGCTGGTTTTTATAGTCTCTAAGTCTTGGCCGTTGATGGGATTACACTGCGCCAGGGGACCAGTTGGTGGGTGTGACCCCCGCCTACTGGAATTTGGAGGATCTGGGTGGAGGATGCTCGGCCCCAATCCGAGTTTCATGGCATACAGACTTTCAAAGTAGTCTCTGATGATCTTTTGAATTTCTTTGGTTTCTGTTCTGATATCCCCCTTCTCATTTCTGATTCAGTTTATTAGGGCTCTCTTTCTTTGTGAATGTTGCTAGTGGTTTATCTATCTTATTTATTTTCTTGAAGAACCAGCTCTTGGTTTCATTGATCTTTAGGATTGTTTCTTTGGTTTCCTTGTCATTGATTTCGGCTCTAAGTTTAATGATCTCTTTCTTCTTCCTGATTTGAGCTCCTTCTTTTGATCCTTTTCTAAGATATTGAGCTGTGAAATCCAGTTGTTTATGTGGGCCCTTTCTTCCATCCTGAGAAGTGCATGCAGAGGTATAAATTTTCCCCCTTAACACGGCTTTAGCTGCATCCCATAGGTTCTGGTAGCTCGTGTCTTCATTCTCATTTGTTTCAAGGTATCTTTTGATTTTGTCCTTGACTTCCTTCCTGATCCACTCGTTGTTCAACATTGAGTTGTTTAATTTTCGGGTGTTTAATTTGGTTCTCCGTGTCTGTTTGTGATTCATTTCTATTCTCAGTGTATTGTGGTCTGAAAAGATCGTTGGTATTATTTCTGTCTTCCTGATTCTATTGAGGTATGTTTTGTGTAGTAGCACATGGTCCATTTTAGAAAATGTTCAATGTGCACTGGAGAGGAATGTGTATTCTTTCTTTTTGGGATGTCAAGCCCTGTATAGGCCTATCAGCCCGTTCTCTTCTATTTCTTCTTTCAAAGCCAATGTTTCCTTGCTGAGTTTTGTTCTTGTTGATCTATCCAGAGGTGATAAGACGATGTTGAAGTCTTCAGTTACTATTCTGTTGCTAGCAATGTCCTCCTTTAAATCTGTTAGCAGTTGTTTTAAATATTTAGCTGTTCCCTCATTAGGTTCGTATACATTTAAGAGTGTGATTTCTTCCTGTTGTACGTATCCCTTGATGAAGAGAAAGTGGCCTTCGCTGTCCCTTCTAATCTTTTTCAACCTGAAATTAATGTTGTTGGATACTAGTATGGCCACCTCAGCTTTTTTGAGGGAGCTGTTTGCTTGCAGGATTGTTTTCTATCCTTTTACTTTGAGTCTCTGTTTGCTCTGACTGTTGAGATGAGTCTTTTGTAGGCAGAAGAATGTTGGGTTCTGTCTCTGAATCCTTTTTGCCACTCTGTGTCTCTTAATTGGTGAATTTAGACCATTGACATTGAACGAGATTATTGTTAAGGGGTTTTGTGTCACTTTTTGTAAGGGTCAGTTGTGCTTGTAGGGTTTTTCTTTTCTTATAGTAGTCCCTTTACCCCTTCTTTTTGGTTTGGTTTTGAGTCTATGAAGTTCCTGAGCTGCTGTTTTTCTAGAAAGTAGTGTACCGTTCCTTCGAGTTTGAATGAGAATTTAGCCCGATAGAGTATTTTTGGTGAAGCATTCATTTCAGTGAGTTTTTTCATTATATTCTGCCATTGTCTTCGGGCTTGGAGGGTTTCCTCTGATAGGTCTGCTGTGAATCTAAGGGGTGCTCCTTTGTATGTGATTTCCTTCTTTGTCCTTCCTGCTTGCAGTATTGTTTCTGTATTGGCGGCATCGATCATTCTAACTATGATATGTCTTGGAATGTTTTTGTTAGGGTCTCTATTAGCTGGCACCCTTCAGGCTCCCTGAATCTGAACGGCTGCATTGTCCAACTCTGGGAATTTTTCAGCAATGATTTGTTTAACTGTGGCTTTTTCATTGAGATTGTTTCCCTGAGCTTCTGGTATGCCAATGATTCTAATGTTATTCCTCTTGGAATCATCTCCTAGGACTCTGATTCACTCTAGAGCTATTTTGAGGTCCCTTGTCATTTTTTGTTGTTGCCTGTTGGCTTGGTGCAGCTGATCTTCCAGCTCACTGATTCTGTCTTCAGCTGTGGTCATTCTACTGTTGAGGGTACAGTCTCATTTTTTTATTTAATCTACAGAATCTTTAATTCGTGACATTTCTGTGTGTAGCTTTTCAATTTCTGCCCTCATTTCTTCCTGAATTTTCTCGATTGTGCGATCCATTGTTTCTTTCATGTCCTCCTTCAATTTACTGGATATCTGTCTGACTGTTTCATTGAATTCATTGAACATTTTTATGATTTCATATCCGAATTCTTTGTCAGAGAGGTCCCTTAGATGAGTAGCACCTACTGAGGCTTCTGGAATCTTTTCATCGTCCTCCCCACATGGTGGGATTTTGCGTTGTTTCTTCATATTGGTGTGTAGGTATGGGGACTGTGATGTTACACTAGATTTCTTGGTATGACTAAACTACCTGCGGCTGTGTGAGCCTAGAGCATGCTCACTTCTACTGTAGCCACGCCCACTTCTAAAGAGGCCATGCTGTCACAGGAACCTGGTGTATGTCAGGGGGTAAAAGCTCAGTGGGGAAGAAGACGGGCATAGCGTTGGGGATGAAGAGGAAGAGGAAGAGGTTCAGGGCTGCTTTTGTCCCAGAGTCCAAGAGGATACCTGGGGCACTTGCACAGAGAAAGCCAAGTCCCGGGTTCGAATACTGGTGGATAAACTGACCTGGGTGGGGAAGAAGACCAACACAGCATTGGGGACAAAGAGGTACCTACTGAGTTTTTAATTTCGTCTACCAAATCCTTTATTTGTGACACTTCTTTTTGTAGCTTTTTTATTTCTGCTCTCATTTCTTCCTGTATTTTCTCAACTATCCATTCTATTGTTTCTTTCATTTCTTTCTTTAGTTTTCTGGATATCTCATCCATTGATTCTCTGAGTATTTCCTTCACTATCCTCTGCATTTCATCTCGGAATTCTTTATTAGAGAGAACATATTTGTGGATAACTCCAGTTGAGGATTTGGAACTCTTTTTCTACATCCTCTCCTTGTAGTGGAGATTTGTTTCTTCATGTTGTTTTGGTTGTCTAGTGGTAAACCCTGGAATTCACTACGCTGTTCCCTCTTATTGTGGGAAAGGATTCTGGATAAGGTCGGTCAATGATGGTCACCCTTCTCCCTTTCTAGAGTCTGTCCTTCCTCTCAGGAATTATTCTTTGGCTTATGATAGGCATCTAGTGAAGCTTTGAGGAGGTGCTCTTTTAATATTGGGCTTGTACAGCTTCTTGCGTACTGGTCTTTTGTTAGAATTGGAGTAGGCCAGTGGAAAATTGTTGTATTGTAGTTGAGGTGGCCAGGAATTTTTCCACAGAATTAGGTGATAAAGGCTGGGATGAAAGTCAAGATTGGTGGGAGTGGGAAATATAACTGTGGCCACCTTGGAGAAGGCCATCCCTACTTTTGAGCAGGCCACTCCCACTTTTGAGGAGGCAACGCCCACTATCGAGGAGGCCACATCCCTACAGTGGTGGCTACGCCCCAGCCAGTCCAGATGCTAGTCCACAGACTTGTTGGGGCAGTGACTAGTTGGGCTGGTGTTCGCTGTGGAAGTGGAGGCAGGTGCCCCAGGCCAGGGTCCCAGGGAGCCTGGCTTTCATGGTCTCGAGTTTGGTTGGGGAGGGGGCGCCAAACGGGAACAGACCTGTTGGGGAGGGGCAGCGTCTAGTTGGGCTGGCGCTCGCTACGGAAGTGGAGGCAGGTGCCCCAGGGGTCCCAGTGGCCTCTGGCCTTCGGGGTCCCGAGTTTTGTTGGAGAGGGGGCGCCAAGCGGGAACAGACCTGTTGGGGAGCGACCTTAAACACTTTTCCTACAACTTTCTATATTAGAAAAAATTTAGTTTATATGGAAAATAAGAGACCTATTTCCCTGAACATCATTGATAATCTATTGGACATTTTTGTGGCGTAATTTGTATGATAAAAAAATTCATAGGGAAAACTACCACTCTTACAAAGAAATTCATACTATCTTGTAGAATCGGGGACAGAATTAACACTAATAATAAACATCAAGTTAATTGCCATTTTCAGTCATATGCTTAGACTAATAAAGTATCACTATGGAAATTTAAAACATAAATATAAAATATCATGCCATGTACTTTATAAATAGATAGCTTCCTTTCATAGGACTTATTAAAACACATATCAACCAAAGTTACAATGTCTAACTTATTTTCAAAATAGGTATACAATAAGAGGAAAGTGTGTGTTGGTGTGTGTACATAAGCAGAAAGAAAGAATAACATAGAGTCAAAGTTAAATTGCTAAAGTTAATAACTCGCAATTATTGGAGTTAATACAAATATTAGTATTCATACTGATAGTAGTTTACTGTCACTGTCCTCCCATTGTTCATCGATTTGCTTGAGTGGGCCTAGTAACGTCGCCATTGGGGTTGTTACTGTGTTTGGCATATCAAATACGTCACGGGTAGCTTGCCAGGCTTTGCCATGTGGGCGAGATACTCTCGGTAGCTTGCTGGGCTCTCTGAGAGGGCTGGTGAAATCGAACTTGGGTCGGCCATGTTGGCTGCTTGCAAGGCAAACACCTTACCCGCTGTGCTATTGCTCCAGCCCAATAATAGTTTAGTATATATGAAAATTCTATACCAATAAGTTTGGGTAAAAATATGCTTCAACATTAAGATCATGTTGGAATGCATTTTGAGAACTTGTTGGAATGACATGTTACCATAAATATTAGTGACTCACTATTACAGATTTTTAAAATTTAATTTAAACAATTTTATTGAGATTCTGTGATTTACAATGATTTTAATGGTCTCTCATGCAAATAATTGAACACCACAATTATCACCAGTGTACCCCTTCCCTCTGTCAAGTATCTGAGCAACTTTTCCTGTCACTTCTGGTTTAGAAATGGACAGAGAGAGAGAGAGAGAGAGAGAGAGAGAGAGAGAGAGAGAAAGAGAGCGAGACAGAGAGAGAGACAGAGAGAGATAAATAGAAAAAGAAGGAAGAATGGGAAGGAGGGAAGGAGGGAGGAATATAGGCAAGGAGGGAGGGAAAAAGAGGAGGGAAGGAGAGAGAGAGAGAATGATTATTGAGCCACTAAGTTTTGCTTTCTTAAAAAAAAAAGGGCATATTTCCAGTAACAGCATCCACTTGTTTCACTGTATCATCAATAAGAGTAAAGTTTTGAGTGAACAAGAAGAAAAGTTTAAATGAAGGACTTTTTGAAATTTAATTTTTGTTTCCACTTGATATTGATGATTTTTGTACTGAAAAAGTTTTTGAATCACTGGAAGTTACATCCATATTCCTGGGGGGAAACACGTAGCCTATTTTATAAATTTTAATTTTGAATCAGCTGCAGATTTATTGGCAATCTCATTTTGGCTTGCCATTAATGCTTCTTTTCCTTGCACATAGAAACGGATTGGCTTGAAAATATAAGTGAAACTTTCGCAATGAGCTTGGTAAAATATAAATCAATGGTGAAGAAAACACAGCTATTTTTTTCTATTCATGCATGAGCCTCTCCATTTTGTGCTGTAATCATTTCCATCTAATTATAAATCATCTCCATTTTGTGTTATATTTAGAAGAAATTAAAGCATAGAGAAAGCCTTTGGACTTAGGAGTGAAACAGATACAGCTGGTGGAGCAACTAGTGATTTACAAGATGGAATCTCTTTAGTGATACTTCATGATTTTTTAAATATTTTGAACTTAATTGGTCTAAGAAAGAAAAAAGTGATTTAAGAAAATGGCAGTGAAACTTTTCCCCTCAGTCAAAATTAAATGGAAGGACTCAGTCATATTGGAGTCCTTCTTCCAAAAGTGATTCTCTGCCTCCCTTTCTTCCTTAGGAAGTATGTACTCACTCTGCTCTCTCCCTAGGGCTCATTCTCAAGAAACAATTGAGATTTAAGAAAACCATAGACTTTATTCATTTATAGTGTCCCTGAAATTTTGGATGTGATTTGTTATTCTCAAATCAAAGTTGGTTTAAATTAGTATAAAATGTTAGAAATTCTTCTTTAGGTCTCTGTATTTGTTTTGCCACTCACCACCAAAGATTCTATCTCTTCATTAGCACTGATGGCCTGAACTTGCCCAGTTCTCTAGGTGAATGGTAAATGGTGCCAGGATTGAACCTGGGTCAATTGCTGCCTGCAGTAATATCAACCTGGCCCCATTTTCAGTTCTTTAAGAAAACATTCTAGTGATGACTTTAGCACTCAATTTCACTGTGCAAATTTAGAATTTACAGAATTTTTTGATTCTTCTTAAAATGACTGTATTTGGGGGGTGAGACAGTAGGCTTTGTAACCAACCAGATTGAATTCAGAATCACTTGTGCAATATATTATCAGTATGAATTTACCAGTTATTCAGATTTTTCTTTGAAAACTGGGGTTAAGAGTATAAATGCTTTGTATTTTAGTGAAGATAAAAAAATGAGATCATTCATGTAAAATATATCACAAACTAGGAGATAATATTAAATCACTTGATCACTTGACATTCCATAACTCATCGATTTGCTTGAGCAGGAGCCAGTAACGTCTTCATTCGTCCCGTAACATACTAGTGTTGCCCAATGGTGTCTGCTCGTTCTAGGAACACGAACAGCCTCAAACCGATCATTTAGGGTCTTGACAAAGAAGTCTGACCATCACATAGGTGGGCAGCCACGCAATCTTTTGACATCCCATGGAAACCAGTCTGTAATGGCTCTAGTCCAGCGGTTGTCACCAAATCTCATTACGTGTCCAGCCCATCTGATTTTTGATGCTTGGAAAACAAGATAGTGTCCCTGTTTCTTGACCGCGACAAAGGACAGAACTCTAGATTCTTTCTCTCCTTTGAGTAAAGCATGATACTCCAAGCGTAGCTCTTTCAATTCCACTTTGGGAGACCGAATAGCGTTCTCATCCTGTTTTCGTAGGCCCCAGGTCTCTGAGGGGTATATTAATGCAAGAACAGTGGAATCAAAGAGATGTGCCCAGAACTGGAGGTTCTTCATCCTCTTAGTTATTTCTTGAATGCTCTTGAAGGTGTTCCAAGTTGTTCTCTTCGTCTTGTGCAACTCAGGTGACAGGTCATTTGTTATGTTGACTTCTCGACCTAGGTACACATAACTGTTGCATTCGGAGATGTTCATCCCGTTGAGAGCGAATGGAATGTCAGGAACGAGACCATTTCTCATAAACATTGTCTTCATGAGATTCAGCTGTAGCCTGACCTTTCCACACTCATGGTCGAAGTCGGCCAGCATTTGTGCTGCTTGGCTGATGTTTGGTGTTATTAGAACGATGTCATCAGTGATGTGGAAGTGGTTTAGTTGCTAACCATCTATCTTCACTCCCATTCCATCCCATTCCAGTTATTGCATGACATTCTTGAGGGTGGCACTGAAGAGTTTTGGTGAAATGGTATCACCCTGTCGAACCCCTCTCTTGACGTCAATGACCACCTCCCTGTAGAATGGTGAGATCCTGGTAGTGAGTCCACAATACAGCTCATGGAGGATCCTGTTGTATTGAGTTTGAATGCCCTGTTTGGCTAGGGCCTCGATGACCGCTTCAGTCTCAACAGAATCAAAGGCCTTCTTTAAATCAATGAACGTTAGACAGAGTGGCATCTTGAACTCCCGAGAAACCTCAATGAGCTTGGTTATCGTGTGGATGTGGTCGATTGTGCTGAATCCTTTTCGGAAACCGGCTTGCTCTCTTATGGTTATCCTTCATCTAGTGTTCTGCCAATTCTATTCAGGATGACCCGAGTGAACAGCTTGTAGACAAGAGACAACAAGCAGATCGGGCGAGAGTTGCCAATGTCGTGGATGTCTCTCTTCTTGTATAGTAGTACAGTCCTGCTGATTTTCTATTGGGACGGAACCTTGCATTCAGACAGGTAGTGTGTGAAGAACTGAGCCAGTGTATTGATGAGTACTGATAGCAGGTTCTTCAGGTGTTCGGGTCTGACCTTTTCTGGGACAGGTGCCGTTTGCTTTTTTTGAGATTAAATGGCATGTCAGATTTCGGAGGGAGAACTCTGGGAACGACATATCCATCCTGTGAAATTTGGTATGTGGGCAGGTGAACGTGGCTATGGAAGAGTTCTGAGTAGAAGTCATGGAAAATCTTCTCCATTGCCTTTCTGGAAGATGTGATAGATCCATCAGGACGTCAGAGGGCATTCATCTTGGTCTTATAGTTGGCGAAGGACAGGCAGGCATTGCAAATGCTTTTTCTGGCTTCTGCCACATCGGCCAGAACTGCTGCTCTTCTCACTTTGAGGTCTTCCTTTATCACTTTTCTGCACTGCTTTGTGAGCTCGGATGTTCCCTTGCAATTGCCTGAGGCTTGCGTCAAGCCACGTTGGCAAATGAGATGGAGAGTTTTCGAAGACAAGCATCGTTTTGTGGCTATTTTTTCTTGGTATTCTTTGCACAATCATGGAGGTGCTGAACCAGTTGATCGTGTTCCCATCAATGTTGTCAATGATGGCATCTTCCCATGTTTCTGCAATAATGCCAAACAGCTCCCGGTTGGTGGTTATTCTGGGAGTTCTCTTCTTAAACTTTGCAGCCCTTTCTTCCCGCTCTGTGAGGTAGAATTTTGAAGGAAGGAGATAGTGCTCACATCCCATTTGGAATTTTGGGACAACAGCAACATTGGTTATGCCAGACCGTCGATTGAATAAGATGTGGTCAATTTTGTTGTGGAACCGTCCATTGGGAGACTCCCATGTCCAGTGTTTACATTCGGCCTTCTGGAATTGTGAGTTACCATGGATGGTTTTGGTTGACATGATGAACTCAGACAGTCTCTCACCCTGTTCATTCCATTCTAGGCCATGAGTCCCTATGTGGAGTTCTTCGGCTGATCTTCTCGGTTCTATCTTGGCATTAAAATCACCAACAATGATCTTGTAGAAGCTGTGGTCTTTTTTATAGAGCTTCTCCAACTCCATGTAAAACTTCTCAATTTCTCCTTCATCATAATTCAATGTTGGTGTGTAGACAACGAAGATAGAAACTGCTGGCAGTTATCCACGTCTATTCAAGTGTAATAGTCTGATTCAGGTTGTTAGGCATTTGAATGAAACAATGTTTATGGCCAAGTTCATGTTGACAAGGCTGTGTCAACATAATGTGTCACCAACACCATCGACACCTCTTTTGTCACATGTTCTAAGGAACAGCTCTTCCCCAGTGTCGAAAACAGTGTGATATGATTTATTCCTTCTCATCTCGGTCAGACAAATGATGTCGTACTTGATCTTTTATGCTTGCACCATCAGGTCCTCGATGGATGCATCCAATGCCAGTGTACATGCATTGAAAATATAGTCAGTTTTGTCCTTAGTTTTGGCAGTCTAGTTTGGCCCTGAGATTTTATTAGCCTCTCCTTCCTCACCCTTCTCAATGCTGCTGTATTGGTGGCTCTTTCAGGATCAGGGGAATGAGACCCATTGTATTTACTGGTTTTGGCATATCGAATACAGCACAGATAGCTTGCCAGGCTCTCCGAGAGGGATAGATGCTTTTAGCATGGCCTCTAATCGTCCTTTCGAATGTTCCCATGGTTCAAACCATATTTGAACCCCATCAAATATGGTGTGGTAATCTTGTATTAAGTGTTTAATGATGTGTCGCGTGTTCGCAAAATGGCCGCATGGCTATGGAACATGGTGGCTGGGTAGTGGATGTAATGGAGGTCTGCCGGGCTGCTAGGAGCAGCAGAGGACCTCTGTTCCTGGGTCCATTGAGGTGGGAGTCCATGGTCACAGAGTTCCGCTTCCCTGGATCTATGGGGCTTCACCCGTGCATAAGTCTTGGCCCAAGTGTCTGGAAAGCATCTTGTTGTATAGCGGCGGCTGGGCAGTGGAAGTAGTGGAGGTAATGGAGGTCTGCCTGGCTGCTGGGAGCAGGCAGAGGATATCTGTTCCTGGGTCCATTGAGCCTGGAGTCCAAGGTCAGAGGTTCCGCTTCCGTGGTTCTATGGGGCTTCACTCGTGCGTGAGTCTCGGTTTGAGTGTCCGGAAAGCATCCTTGAGCATGGTGGCCCTTAGTAAATAGTGAACATTATTCTTAAATTTCTGTTCGTTTTTTCTTTTATGGGACACACCCAACAATGCTCAGGGTTACTCCTAGTTCTGTGCTCAGGAATTACTCCTGGTAGTGCTTGGGGGATGCTGGAGGTTGAACCCGTGTGGTGCAAGACAAATATCCTACCTATTGTATTATGGTTCTGGCTTCTTCTTAACTCTTATGGTTCCTACATAGGCATTTGGTATATTAATAGTGTCAGTTAATTGCACCCTCTCCTAATGTTTTTGTTAGGAACACAGGCAGTGAAAAATACAAGACATACTTATACCAGAAGAACAAAATAAATTACAAAGTTTTGAGTTGTTTTAATATCTCTCCTAGAAAGAATATTATTTACTATTGATTTCCGTGAAATTTAATTTGGTACTAAGTATTGATTTGGGATCTTGTGATCTCCTACTTAAATGGGAACCTGTGCTCCCTATATCCGGAGAGCTTTCAGTCCCCAGCTCTGTTCCTTTCCTTGCCATGGAGGCTTTGTGGCTAGGTATAGGGTGAAGAAGCTGCTCTAGGTCTCAATCGCCTCATGTTTTGGTTATTATGATAGAAAATTAGTTATAAATTTGTGAAAATATTTTCTTAAATTCACCTAGCAAATCCCCTAAAGTTTTATGAAATTCTCCATTAAGTGTTAGTTCAATCTCTTAGCCTTTTCTCAGTTGAAAAATTACACATGGTGCAGTAATTCTGTGTCTTAGTTTGTGGCTACATTTTTTTTGGAAATGGAGTACTATGCAGCTCTTAGAAAAGATGAAGTCATGAAATTTACATACAAGTGGTACAACATGGAAAGTATCATGCTAAGCGAAATGAGTCAGAAAGAGAGGGATAGACATAGAAAGATTGCATTCATCTGGGGGATATAAAGTAACAAAGTATGAGATTAATACCCAAGAATAGCTGATATCAGCACCAGGAGGATTACTCCATAACTTAGAGGCCAGCCGGGTATCCTAGAGGAAAGGGCTGTTCAGATAGAGAAGGGAGCACCAAATAAAGGATGTTTGGAGGATCCTCCCAGGAGGGGAGATGCATGTCGAAAGTAGACTATGGACTGAACATGTTTGCCACTCAATGCCTCTTTTGCAGACCACAACACCCAAAAGGAGAGAGAGAACACAGGGGATTGCCCTGCCACAGAGACAGGGGGGATGGGGGGATGGGGGTGGGAGGGATATTATCCATGGTGGTGGAAAATGGGCACTGGTGGAGGGATGGGTATCTGATCATTGTATAATTGAAACCAAAGCACAAAAAATTGTAAATCTACAACTTTAAAAAAAATAAAATAAAATAAAGGGAAAAAAAAAGAAAAAAAATTTGTATATTAAACTGCGCTTTTGTAAAAAACTTGGAAGCTTGCTATAGACCAGATTATAGACTGTTCATAATCCTTTTTTCTGATTTTTTATAGGCGACTCTCTAGTATGTGTTATAGGAGATTGTTGGATACTTTTGTTCTAGAATAGAGGCAATGCCAGTCAGATCATTGGGTAAATCCAAATTCACTTGCTTTTTTTTTTCCAATCTTTGGGACAAAGGAAACCAGCCAGGGCCCCTTTTCAGTTGCTCTGGAGCCATGAAACAGCTGTATTATTCCAGGGTAAAGGTCCATCAAACTTGGCTCTGTCACATTTAAGCACTTATACTGTGCTCTAGAAGTTCAGCAAGGTCACTCTCAGTCAGCGGCAGAAAGGAGAATAAAAAATCACTAGCTCGGGTAGACTTAGGGTCACAGCTGAGGTCTCAGAACACATTAAATAAAGTAGTTACAGGTAACAATTTGCTCGAGCGGGCCCAGTAACGTCTCCATTGGAGACTTTGTTGTTACTGTGTTTGGCATATCGAATACGTCACGGGGAGCTTGCCAGGCTCTGCCCTGCGGGCGAGATACAGGTGCCAGTAACGTCTGCATTTGTCCCTGTCGCATGCTAGTGTAGCCCAATGGCATCTGTTCGCTCTGGGAACATGAAAAGCCTCAAACCGATCGTTCATGATCTTGATGAAGAAGTCTGACCGTCTGATAGGTGGGCGCCCATGCAGTCTTTTGACATCCCGTGGAATCCAGTCGGTAACAGCTCTAGTCCAGCTGTTGTCTTTAAATTTCATTACGTGACCAGCCCATCTGATTTTTGACACCTTGGCAAACAAGACAGCGTCCCTGATTCTTGATCGTCGACGGATGTCAGAACTCCAGATTCTTTCTCTCATTTGAGTGAAACGTGATATTCCAAGCGTAGCTCTTTGAATTCTTCTTTGGGAGACCTGAATAGCATTCTCATCCTGTTTGCGTAGGGCCCAGGTCTCTGAGGCATATGTTAATGCAGGAACAACAGTGGAATCAAAGAGATGTGCCTGGAGCCAGAGATTCTTCGTCCTCTTAGCTATTTCTTTGACGCTCTTGAAGGCGTTCCAAGCCACTCTCTTCCTCCTGCGCAGCTCGGGTGCCAGGTCATTTGTCATGTTGACTTCTCGACCTAGGTACACATAGCTGTTGCATTCGGAGATGGTCGTTCCGTTGAGAGCGAATGGGGCATCAGGAACGAAGCTGTTTCTCATAAACATTGTCTTCATAAGATTCAGCTGTAGTCCTACCTTTCCACACTCATGGTCAAAGTCGGCCAGCATTTGTGCCGCTTGGCTGATGTTTGGTGTTATTAAAACAATGTCATCAGCAAAGCGGAGGTGGTGTAGTTGCCGACCATCTATCTTCACTCCCATTCCTTCCCATTCCAGTCGTCGCATGATGTTCTTGAGGGTGGCACTGAAGAGTTTCTGTGAGATGGTATCACACTGCCGAACCCCTCTCTTGACGTCAATGATTACCTCTTTGTAGAATGGTGAGATCCTATAGTGAATCCGTAATACAGCTCACGGAGGATCTTAATGTATTGGGCTTGAATGCCCTGATTAGCTAGGGCTTCAATAACCGCTTCTGTCTCAACAGAATCAAAGGTCTTCTTTAAATCAATGAACGTTAGACAGAGCGGCAACTTGAACTCCCTAGAAACCTCAATGAGCTTGGTTATCATGTGGATATGGTCGATGGTGCTGAATCCTTTGCAGAACCCGGCTTGCTCGCATGGTTGTCCTTCATCTAGTGTTCTGCCAATCCTATTTAGGATGACTCCCAGAACGACCACCAACTGGGAGCTCTTTGGCACTATTGCAGCAACATGGGAAGATACCATTGTTGACAACATTGACGAGGAATACGATCGACTGGTACAGCACCTCCATGATTGTGTGAGGAACACCAAGAGAGCGATAGCCACAAAAAAAAATGCCTGTCTTCGAAAACTCTTGAGCTTATTCGCCAGCGTGGTTTGGCGCATGCCTCAGGCAACCACAAGTTAACGTCCGAGCTCGCAAAGCAGTGCAGAGATGCGATCAAGGAAGACCTCAAAGAGAGAAGAGCAGAAGTACTGGTAGATGTGGCAGAAAAAGTATTCATAACACCCGTCTGTCCTTCGTCAACTACAAGACCAAGATGAGTGCCCACCGACGTCCTGATGGATCTATCACATCCTCCAGAACGGCAATGGAGAACATTTTTCATGACTTCTACTCAAATCTCTTCGATAGCCATGTCCACTTGCCAACATACCAAATTTCACAGGGTGGATATGTCGTTCCCAACATTCTCCCTTCCAAAATCCGACATGCCATTTCGTTGGTAAAGAAACGAACACCACCTGGCCCAGACAATGTCAGACCTGAACACCTGAAGAACCTGCTGTCAGTACTCATCAATACACTGGTTCGGCTCTTCACATGCTACCTGTCTGAATGCAAGGTTCTGTCCCAATGGAAAACCAGCAGGACCGTACTACTGTTCAAGAAGGGAGACATCCATGACATTGGCAACTATCACCCAATCTGCCTATTGTTTGTCATCTACAAGTTGTTCACTCACCCCAAGACACATCCTGATCAAAATGACCAAAACCTTAGATAGAGACAAAATTCTGAAAGCAGCAAGATCGAAGAAAGAAATCTCCTACAAAGGAGCATCCTTAAAATTTACAGCTGATTTGTCTGATGAAACCCTCATGGCCCGAAAACAGTGGTGGGATATAGTGAAAAAACTCAATGAAATAAATGCCTCACCAAAAACACTTTGCCCAGCGAGACTCTCATTCATAACAGAAGGAACAACACACAGTTTCACAGACAAACAACAGCTCAGAAACATAGACTCAAAACAGTGGTTACAAGAACAACTAAATGGGCTTCTTTAAGGCAAGACAGGCCCCTCAAATACACCAAATTTCAACAGAAAAATGGGAAAAACCCCATAACAATAATCTCTCTCAATGTCAATGGGCTAAACGCACCAATTAAAAGACACAGAGTGGCAGGATGGATTAGAAAATTGAACCCAACATTCTGCTGCCTGCAAGAAACACATCTCAATAGTCAAAGCAAGCACAGGCTCAGAATCAAAGGCTGGAAAACAATCCTTCAGGCAAACAGCTCCCATAAAAAAGATGAGGTAGCCATCCTAATATCAGACCACATTGATTTCAGAGTGAAGAAGTTCACAAGAGACAGTGAAGGCCATTTCTTATTGATCAAGAGATCTGTACAACAGGAAGAACTTACAATACTAAATGTATATGCACCTAATAAGGGACCAGCAAACTACTTAAAACAACTACTCATATATTTGGAGAAAGACATCAATAGCAACACAATACTAGTGGGAGATTTCAACACCGCTTTATCACCTCTTGATAGATCAACCAGACTCAAGCTTAGCAAGGAAATACTTCATCTGAGGGAAAAAATGGAAGAAAGGGACTTAGTAGATATATATATATATATATATATATATATATATATATATGACACTTCATCCTCAAAAAGCTGAATACACATTCTTCTCAAGCTTACATGGAATATTCTCCAAGGTAGACCACATACTGAGCCACAAAACATACCTCCATAAAATTAAGAAGATAGAGATTGTATCAACAATATTCTCAGACCATAATTCGCTGAATTAGCAGTAAATCACACACAAAAACAGAAAACTAAATCAAACACCTGGAAATTAAACAGTGAGCTATTGAAAAGGATAAAAGAATACAGGAGTAATCATGTCCTAGATTAGACACTGAAACACATTGCACCTTGCTAAGATGATGAAAGATAAAAAATCCTATATTGACAAAAGACACAGAGAACCTAAATGCAATGTGTGAGCAAAAAATTGTTCGGTGAAATAAAGGTAAATAATAATTCATATATGCAGATAATATTAAGCAACATTTGTCAGATTCTGTTAGAACTTAACTTTTTGACAGTAATTGTTTTACGTTTTTTAGTGGAGGTCGCCCACACCCAGTAGTACTCAGGGATTCCCCATGGCTCTATGCTTAGGGGTCACTCCTGGCAGTCTTAGTCCTGGCACTCCTGGCACCCCTGTATGTGATGCGCAGCATCGAATCCAGGTCAGCTGCATGCAAGACAAGCACCATACCCACCGAACTATGGCTCCAGCACTCCAGCATTTGTTCTAAATTCTGTGAAAATTAAAAACTAATTCTAAGCACAGTGAATCTTGTTTTCATTCATTCATTCATTCATCATCCTGTTATTCGTCGATTGCCTCGAGCAGGCCCCAGTAACGTCTCTTTCATCCTAGCCCTGAGATTATATTCAAGGCTCTTTAGGAGAATGAGACCCATCATTGTTACTGGTATTTGGCATATTTGGTACGCCACGGGGAGTTTGCCAGACTCTGCCTTGTGGGCAGGCTACATTCGGTAGCCTGCAAGTTTGTCCAAAGTAGGAATGAGATAATAAGATGTCATAAAAAGATGTCCTGATAAGATGTCGCATGGCCGCGCAGTTCCGGGAGCTGGATTTTATAGTCTCTGAGTCTTGGCCGTTGATGGGATTACAGGGCGCCAGGGGGCCTGGTGGTGGGTGTGACCCCCGCCTACTGGAATTTGGAGGATCTGGGTGGAGGATGCTCGACTCCAATCCGAGTAGGCTGGGAGATCTCGGCCCCGGAACCCGCGTGGATTTGTTCCTCTGCCAGTACCTTCATGTGTGCGGAGAGTGGTCTCAGCATGTTAGTGGCTGGTCCTGGAGGTCTTCGGCTGCCGGAGCCCTGGTTGGGGCGGGGAGGAAAGCTCAACCCGCTCCCCTCCAAGGGACCCCGGTGAGGAACAGCCAGGCGCGGGGGCAGGAGACTGCACTGTTCTCGTCTGGGAGCTGGATTTTATAGTCTCTGAGTCTTGGCCGTTGATGGGATTACAGGGCGCCAGGGGGCCAGGTGGTGGGTGTGACCCCCGCCTACTGGAATTTGGAGGATCTGGGTGGAGGATGCTCGACTCCAATCCGAGTAGGCTGGGAGATCACGGCCCCGGAACCCGCGTGGATTTGTTCCTCTGCCAGTACCTTCATGTGTGCGGAGAGTGGTCTCAGCATGGTAGTGGCTGGTCCTGGAGGTCTTCGGCTGCCGGAGCCCTGGTTGGGGCGGGGAGGAAAGCTCAACCCGCTCCCCTCCAAGGGACCCCGGTGAGGAACAGCCAGGCGCGGGGGCAGGAGACTGCACTGTTCTCGTTTGGGAGCTGGATTTTATAGTCTCTGAGTCTTGGCCGTTGATGGGATTACAGGGTGCCAGGGGGCCAGGTGGTGGGTGTGACCCCCGCCTACTGGAATTTGGAGGATCTGGGTGGAGGATGCTCGACTCCAATCCGAGTAGGCTTGGAGCTCTCGTTTAGCATGCACTAAAATAAAGGATGATGTCGGAGCTATATGATATAGAAATCAAAGTCATGGCTTGGTCTGCTTCTCTTTGCTCCTTGTCATCATGGCAGAAGGAACACTTTGAGGCCTCAGGTGTGGCTGTGAGTCCCATGATGTCCCAGGTATGACTGTGAGTCCCATGATGACCCAAGTGTGGCTTTGAGTCCCTTAATGCCCTAGGTGTAACTATGAGTCTTATGATGCCCTAGGTGTGACCATGAGTCCCATGATGCCCCAAGTGTGGCTGTGAGTCTCATGATGGTAAAGGTGTTGCTATGAGTCCCATGATGCTCCAGGTGTGACTGTGAGTCCCTTGATGCCCCAGGTGTGACTGAGTCCCTTGATGCCCCAGATGTGACTGTGAGTCCCATGATAGTACAGGTGTGACTGTGAGTCCTATGATGCCCCAGTTGTGACTGTGAGTCCCTTGATCGCCCATGTGTTGTGGCTGTGAGTCCTATGATGGCCTCGGTGTGACTGTGAGTTCCTTGTTGGCCCAGGTGTGACTGTGAGTCCCTTGGTGGCGCAGGTGTGGCTGTGAGTTCCTTGGTGACCCAGGTATGACTGTGAGTCCCTTGATGGCCGAGGTGTGACTGTGAGTCCCAGTCTCTGCTCTGCAGCTGCTGTCACCATCACACTGTGACTTCAGTTATTGACTCACACTTTCATTGATTTTAATAATCTGAGGAATTATTAAATTAATAGCTCTAGCTACATTGTCCAACACCTCACAACCTCCCAAGCTATCACTGGGAGGATTTTTCTTTGAAATTTTGAGATCACAATAGTCTATAATTGAATTTTTTATTTTCTTTTCAGGGGAAGATGTGTGCCAGAATTTGTCAACATCTCCCATTTTTATTGCAATAAATATTTTTCCTAAAGGGTACATCTGGATATCTTAAAAGAAAAATATTGCTCCTGGTGGTTTTTATGGGAGTCTTCTGAGGCAGGGGAGCAAATTCAGTGAGTGCCCCACATAGCAAAGTGTGCGCTATCTTACAGACTTTCTATTGGTAATTTTATAGGTAAAGTGTAATCTGGTCCATTTAAAATTACTAAAATGCACTAAAAATAAATGGCCAATCTTTTAAAACTTTCAGTTAGAATCTGAATCTCCACAGAAAAATGGATGACACCTAGGTCTAGAGTAACTCAGGTGTAACCTTGGTGGTCAGTAGCAACTAACAAACTTAATAAATCATCTTAAAACCTACTTGGAGCTTCCAAGGTAGCATCGCTTGAACTGATCTTCACAGAGACAAGGGGATCAATAGGTATCAGTCCCCCTTTTATATTGTTACCAAATAAGAAAATTACATTCAGGATTTGATAAAATTGTCTTCCATTTTTTGAAAAAGGAGAAATAAAATCGTATTTTATGCTCAGAGACTATAAAAACCAGCTCCCGGAACCTTATTATGACATCTTATTATCTCATTCCCACTTTGGACAAACTGGCAGGCTACCAAATGTAACCTGCCCACACGGCAGAGTCTGGCAAACTCCCTGTGGTGTACCCAATATGCCAAATACCAGTAACAATGATGGGTCTCATTCTCCTAAAGAGCCTTGAATATAGCACTTTCTTAAATATCTCAGGGCTAGGATGAAGGAGACGTTACTGGGGCCTGCTTGAGGGAACCAACGAATAACAGGATGGTCGTGATTCGTGATGCTTCTTAATAATTTTTCATTTGTTAGTACTGAAACGCTATTTTAGACCTCAGTATTTCTAAATTCTGTTTAACTCAATTGCAAGAATTCTTAATGGAGAGAGGGAGAGAGAGAAAACTGGAAATAGGAGACTAAGAAATGTTCACCTTAATTTTTCAAATTATCCCTGAAAAGACATTAAATATCTACCATGGGCCAAGATATTTGACATATATTTAATTCTTACAATAATGATGTTGTGAGGAGAGAGAGCTGTATCCCCATTTTATTCACACAGAATTGGAAATAATCATCAGACAAGTTAGGTGACTCTATAACGTATTCTAAATGGCAGAGCTAGAACTCTAATTGCTTTTGGAAAAGTGGACAGTCAAGGATGTTCATTACAGAATGATTTATATTAGCAACAGAGTTTAAGAGATCATAACTAGAAGAATAGTCATTGTTGGTAGTACTATAGCACTGTCCTCTCTTTCATCAATTTGCTCAAGCAGGCACCAATAACGTCCCCATTGTGAAACTTACTGTTACTGTTTTTGGCATATCAAAAACTCCCTGGGGAGCTTTCCCTGCAGGCTGGATACTCTCTTTAGCTTGCTGGGCTCTCCAAGAAGGGCGGAAATATTGAACCCAGTTCGGCCGTGTCGGGCATATGCAAGGCAAATGCCTTAGCCACTGTGCTATCGCTCCAGCCAAATATTTTACATGTTAAATCTGTGAAGAAATATTCATGGATAAAAAACAAAAAATTAATACGTTCAAGTACCAATAATGTGTTGCAATGTTGCCTACATCTCTCTCTCTTTCTCTCTCTCTCTCTCTCTCTCTCTCTCTTGTTTTTTATATTTTACATTGGGTTACACTACCATAAGACAGGGATTGAATGGAGATGTTACTGGTGCCTGCTTGAGCAAATCGATGACAAGTGACAAGTGACATGATAATTTTATTTAAGTATAATTTCTGCTTATTGTTTTCATCCATGGAGTATGAATTTGAAGAGATTATTTTGGATACTTACATTATATTAATTTTTATACTACAGGAAATACATTTCCTTTTTTGTAGAATCTAAGCAAACTGTTTTTGTTACCTTATTGAAA
Source organism: Sorex fumeus (assembly GCF_029834395.1). Lineage (NCBI taxonomy): Eukaryota > Metazoa > Chordata > Mammalia > Eulipotyphla > Soricidae > Sorex > Sorex fumeus. The sequence continues at coordinate 16,222,536 of NW_026606188.1, forward strand.
ATATGGACACTAGGGACCCAGCAAAACTTTTCTCTGGAATTAGACCCTGGTGGCACAGAGAAAAAGTTAGGAGTTTATGGTTTCAAACCTAGAAATCTTCTCTGTTTTCCAAGTATCTCACAGTATCTTCTATCGCAGTGCATAGTGTACTTCAATTTAACACCTGTTACTTTATAATTTTCATCATTTTTATTATTTTATTCTCATTTAACATTTTCCTTTTATCTGATACAACATATGAGATGCATAAATTAAAGTCGAGGTGTGTTGTTAGAAGGAGAATAACGGTATTACCTTCGTTTTCAAAATAAAAAGTTCAGTATTCTCTGTGATAAAAGTAGATTTGAAAAGTCAATAAGTCTTAACATTTCTAGTTGCCTCAGGACAATCTAATAAAAAATTTATAATCATCTCTGATCCACAGTTCATAGATGAAAGGCTACTTTTATTGTATTATCAAAAGCTAACTCTTGCTCTAGAGGATCTGGATACTTAGCTCTGGCTGAGAAAATTCTCTATTTCATTAATGTCGATAACATGAAAAAGCGTTACATGGAGTTGAATGGCAATAATATCAGACTGTCTGGTGCTATTAAATAATAGGAATTTTTTCCTTTGAATCTCAATTTTTTTATTAAAACACTAGCTTTATCCACAATCAATTCAACAAAGGTTTATCTGCCAAATATTGGCAAGTAATGTTGAAGATATGTGTGTAGGATGTATAGAAAATGGATAGACACTCTCATTGCCATAGTGCTAATGTTCTGGTAGAAGAAACAAGAATGAAATTATAATAAATTTTGTAATGTTATTAAAAGGACTCCAGTGATGTGATTTATGGTATACATATGAGCACACAGCTACTTTTGATCAGTCACCCGTGAGGTTCTCTCACTTACCTTCTGTGTAAAATTGTATTCCATGCAAGAGGAAGTAGAAAGTCTAGGTGCTTTTTTCGGGAATTGAATGGTTTGTATAGAAAGAAATAAATGTGTAGAGAGAAAGAATTAGATCAGAGGATTTGACAAGTGAATACTAAATCTCATGGGTTAGTGTAAAAGTTTGCATTTATTCTAAGCTCAAAAGAATGCCAACATTTAAATGTTAGAGAGTGATATAGTCTGTTTTACATTTTCAAAACCTTTCTCTGGCAGCTATCTGTAGAGGGAATGCTTTTAAATAGTAAAAATCAGGACCCCGAAGGCCCCCTTTCTGGCCAAGGCCCCTATGGAGCACCTAGCTGTGTGGGGGGGGACCCCCACAAGTCCTAAGAGCACCAGAAATGAGCTTTAAGCCCCGCTTGAAGGCACTGAAGCGACCTGCCACCCCCTGCACAGGTCAGGCGGCTGGTGGGTGTGGCCTCTAGGTCAGTAGCAGCCATGGATATTTTTCCCTTTCCCAGTATTTTGGATTCATACCTCAGCCTTCCTTACCTAATTCTGAAGAGAACATCTTGGCTATCCCAACCACATTAGGCCTATAGTCTACTAGCCTATTCCAATCAAAATACTTCCCCCGAAGACCAAAATAACAGTGAGCACAAAGAATTAAACAATTCCAACGAAAAAGAATACATCCCCTGAAGCTACACTAGTGGCCCCACATAAGGAACAGAGGAGCACTGAAGAAGTAGAATTCTTAAAGGGGTAAAAAGAGACCACCATCGACCCAGCCCATCAAGAATCCTCCCTTGCAGCGAGAGGGGGGGTCACTGATAGTGAACTGGAGGGACCCACCTCCATATTACTACAGCAACATGAAGAAACAGTGCAGATCCCCCAAACAAGGAGTGGATAAAGAAAAGATCCCTGAAGTTTCACCAGGAAATTCCCACAAATATAGTCTATCAGACAAAAAAATCAGAGATGAAATTTTGAGGATGTTCAATGAGCTCAAAAAAATGGTGGAACAGGCATCTAGCAAACTAAAGTAAGAAATAAAAGAAACAGTGGAACAGAGAGCCAACAAGGTACAGGAGGAAGTGAGAAAGGAAAGGGGAAAATTACAAGTAGAAGTTCAGTATACGAAATAAAAAACTGAGTGTGCTCCCTCAACAGTAGAATGACAACAGCTGAAGATAGAATCAGTGAGCTTGAAGATGAGCTGCAGAAAGCATACAGGAAACAAGATATAATGGAAAAAGACCTCAAAATAGCACTCGGGTGAATAAGAGAACTAGGAGATGAAATCAAGAGGAATAGAAGAATTATCAGAGTACCAGAAGGAGAGGGAGGCAATCCCAATGAAGTAGCAACAGTTAAAGATATCATCACTGAGAAGTTCCCAGAGTTGAAGAATGCAGGCATTGAGATCCAAAGAGCCCAAAGGGTACCAACTAGAAGAGACCCTTATAAAAAGATTTTAAAACATATAATGATCATAATGACAGATGCCATGGATAGAGACACAGTACTGCCAGCAGAAAGGTCAAATAAGGAACTCTCATACAAAGGAACACCCCTTAGATTTACAGCACAGTTATCAGAGGAAATCGTCCGAGCCCGAAGACAATGGGGAAATATAGTGAAAAAACTCAACGAAATGAACACCTCACCAAGAATGCTTTGTCTGGCTAAACTCTCACTCAAACTTGAGGGAACTGTCTACTATTTCATGGATAAATAACAGCTCAGGAACTTCATAGACTAAAACCAAACTTAAAAGAAGGACTAAAGGGACTACCGTAAGACAAGAAAAACCCCTACAAGCACAACAAGACTCTATGGAAATGGCACAAAATCCCATGACAATAGTCTCTCAATGTCAATGGTCTAAATGCACTAATTAAGAGACACAGAGTAGCAAAATGGGTTAGAAAACTGAACTCAGCATTCTGGTGCCTAGGGGAAACACATCTGAACTGTCAGAGAAGAAACAGTCACGGAGTCAAAAGATAGAAAAATCCTTCAAGCAAACAACTCCTTCAAAAAAGCTGGAGCGGCCATACTAGTATCTGACAACATAGATATCAGGCTGAAAAAGATTAGAAAGTACAGCAAAGGCCATTTTTTAGTAATCAAGGGATTTGTACATCAGGAAGAAATGACACTCCTAAACATATACGCACCCAATGAAGGGCCAACAAAATACTTTAAAAAACTACTAATAAACTTTAAGGAGGACATTGGTAGCAATACAATAGCAGTCCAAGACTTCAACACTACCCTATCACCTCTTGACAGATCAACCAGACTAAAACTCAGCAAGGAAGTACCGGCTTTAAAGGAAAAATGGAAGCGAGAGGGCTAATAGATGTATAAAGAGCTTTTCACTCGCCCCCCCCCCCCCAAAAAAAAAGAATACACAGTCTTTCTCAGTGCACATGGAATATCCTCAGAGAGACTATGCACTGGGGTTCAAAACATACCTTAATGGAATCAGAATAATAGAAATTGTATAAACTCTCTTTTTCAGACCACTGTGGGTGATTAACTTCTATCTTCAGGTCCACTGAAGATAGAAGTTATTAATCACACACAGAAACAGAGAATCAAATTGAACACCTGGAAATGAAACAACTCAGTGTTGAACAATGAGTGAGTGAGAGAGGAAATCAAAAGATACCTGGAAACAAATGAGAATGAAGACACAAACTACCAGAACTTGTGGGACGCAGCCTAAGCTGTGTTGATGGGAAAATTTATAGCTCTGTAAGCATTTCTCAGGAAAGTTGAAAGGGTTCACATAAATAAACTGACTTCACAGTTCAAGATCGTAGAACAGGTCCAACAAAAGGAGCACAAATGAGGCAGGAGGATAATGATCACGATCACAATCATCTTGTTGATCATTGATTTCCTCGAGCAGGCACCAGTAACGTCTCCTTTGTCCTAGCCCTTGAGATTTTAGAAAGTGCCATATTCAAGGCTCTTTCAGAGTCAGGAGAATGAGACCCATCCTTGTTACTGGTTTTTGGCATATTGAGTATGCCATGGGGAGTTTGCCAGACTCTGCTGTGTGGGCAGGATGCTCTCAGTAGCCTGGCGGGTTCTCCAGGTAAGAACTAGATAATAAAATGTCATGTGGCCATGAATGTGGCTGTGCACTTCCAGGAGCTGGGTTTTATAGTATCTGGGTCTTGGCCGTTGATGGGATTACCTGGCGCCAGGGACAGTTGGTAGGTGTGATGCCTACCTATGGAAGATGGGGGATCTGAGTGGGGGAGGCCCAGTCCCGATCCAAGAATGCTTGGAGATCTTAGCCTCGGGACCCGCGTGCCTGTGTTTCTCTGCCGGTTCCTTCATGCATGTGTAGAGCGGTCTCAGCATGGATGTTGATGGAAAAATTTATAGCTCTGCAAGCATTTCTCAGGAAAGTTGAAAGGGCTTACAGAAATAAGCTGACTTAACAGTTCAAGGTCTTAGAACAGGTTCAACAAAAGGAGCGCAAACAAGGCAGGAGGAAGGAAATAATAAAACAGAAGAAAATAACGGCGTGGAAACCCAAAAAGTTATCCAGAAGATCAATGAAACAGGAGCTGGTTCTTTGAGAAAATATTAAAGATTGATAAACCACTAAAAGACTCAGAAAGGAAAAGAACCCTAATAAACTGAATCAAAAATGAGAAGGGGACATCACAACAGAAACCAAAGAAATTCAAAAGATCATCAGAGGCTACTTTGAAAGTCTGTATGCCACAAAACAAGAGAACCTAGAAGAAATGGATAGATTCCTGGATTCCTATAATCTCCCAAAGCTGAATCAAGAAGATCTAGAGTACCTGAGTAGACTTATTAACATCAAGGAAATTGAAACTGTAATCAAAAGTCTTCCCAAAAACAAAAGCCCAGGTCCAGATGGATTCACTAGCAAGTTCTTCCAACACTTAAAGAGTATTACTGCCAGTCTTTTTCTAACTTTTCCCGGAAATGAAGAAACAGAAACACTCCCAAACAGTTTCTGTGAAGCACATATCACCCTAATACCAAAAATAAACAGAGACACCACAAAAAAAAAGAAAGAAAATTACAGGCCGATATCACTAATGAACAGAGATGCAAAGATACTCAACAAAATATTAGCAAATAGAATCCCACAAGTCATCAAAAAGATCATACACCATGACCAAGTGGAATTCATCCTGGGGATGCAAGGATGGTTTAACATTTGCAAGTCAATCATCATAATCCATCATATCAATAAAAGTGAAGACAAAAATCATATGATCATATCAATAGATGCAGAGAAAGCATTTAACATGATCCAGTACCCGTTTATGATGAAAACTCTCACAAAAATGGGAATCGAAGGAACTTTTCTCAATATAGTCAGAGCCATCTACCACAAGCCTACGGCAAGCATTATCCTCAATGGGGGAAAAACTAAGAGTCTTCCCTCTAAGATTAGGGACAAGACAAGGATGCCCACTCTCATCATTACTATTCAGTATAGTTCTGGAAGTACTTGCCATAGCAATTAGGCAAGAAAAAGACATTAAGGGCATCCAAATAGGAAAGGAGAAATCAAACTCTCACTATTTGCAGATGACATGATACTATATTTAGAGAACCCTAAAGCCTCAACCACGGAAATCCTAGAAACAGTAAACTTGTATAGTAAAGTGGCAGGCTATAAAATCAATACCCAAAAGTCCATGGCTTTCCTGTATGCAAATAATGAAAGAGAATAAAGTGACATAAAAAAGGCAATCCCTTCACATTCATGCCTCAGAAAATCAAGTTCATCGGAATCAGCTTACCTAAGGAGGTAAAGGACCGTACAAAGAAAACTACAAAACGCTACTTCAAGAAATAAAAGAGGACACAATTAAATAGAAACACATCTCCTGCTCATGGATTGCGAGAATTCACATTTTCAAAATGGCCTTACTCCCCAAAGCATTATAATGATCACATTAAATGTGATCACTATAAGGGTACCCATGATATTCTTCAAAGAAATTGATCTAACACTCCTGAAGTTCATATAGGAAAACAAGCCCCCACAAACAGCTAAAGTAATTCTCAGGGAAAAAAAAGAGATAGTGGGGTATCACCTTCCCCAACTTCAAACTATATTATAAAGCGGTAATGATTAAAATGGCATGGTACTGGAAAAAAAACAGACCCACAGAGCAGTGGAATATGATTGAACATCCTTACACATACCCTCAAATATATGAGCGTATAATCTTTGATAAGGGAACAAAAGATGTAAAGAGGAGCAAGTAAAGCCTCTTTAACAAATGTTGCTGGCAAAACTTGACAGCTACATGTGAAAAATATGGGTGCAGACCTCTACCTAACATCAGGAACAAAAGTCAGATCAAAATGGAATAAAGACCTCAACATCAGACTAGAATCCATCAGGTATATTGAAGTAAAGCTTGGCAAAACCCTCTACAACATTGAAGCTAAAGGTATATTCAAGGTCGAAACACCATTGACCAAACAAGTGGAAATAGATATAAATGGAACTATCTTAAACTAATAAGTTTCTGTACCTCAAAGAAACATTGACCAGAATACAAAGAGAGTCTACGGAATGGGAAAGGATATTTACCTAGTACTTATCTAACGTATTCTAGAGACCAAAATCAGTTACAACAAGTAACTGGTGCCTGCTCAAGCTTACCGATGAACAACAGGAGGACATTGTTACCCATCTGATAAGGGGTTAATATCAATGATATTGATATTAATATCAATGATATTAATATCAAGGATTCAAGGCACTGTATCTACAAGAAGAAAACATCCAATACCATGAGAAAATGGGGAGATGAAATGAACAGAAACTTTTTCAAAGAAGAAATCCAAATGGACAAAAGGCATATGAAAAAATGCTCTTCATCACAAATCATCAGGGAGATGCAGATCAAACCAACAGTGAGATTTCATCTCACACCCCAGAGACTGGTCCACATCCAAAAGAGCAAAAGCAACCAGAGTTGGTGAGGGTGTGGGGAGAAAGAGACCCTATTGCTGCTGGTGGGAATGCTGACTGGTTCAGTCTTTTTTGAAAACAATATGACGTTTCTCAAAAAACTAGAAATACCACTTTGGGCATTTATCCTGGAGATGCAAAAAAGTACAGTAGAAATGACATTTGAACTTGTATTTTTATCGCAGCTCTATTTATAATAGCTAGAATCTGAAAAAAAAAAACCCCAAGTGCCCGAGAACAGACGACTGGTTAAAGAAACTTTTGTATGTCAACACGATAAAATACTATGAAGCTGTTGGAAAAAAGAAGTCATGATATTTGCATACAATTGGATCAACATGGAGTGTAACATGATAAGTGAAATTTGTCAGAAAGAGAGGGACAGACATAAAAGGATGGCACTTATTTGTGTAATGTAACGTAACATAATAGACAAACACCTAAGGACAATTGAAAGAAGGGTCTGGAGATCTGCCCCACAGCTTGATAGCTGATCTCATGCGCTGGGGGAAAAGGTAGCTGGGATGAGTAACTCCTGTGCATTGCCGGTGTGACCCAAAAAGCAAAAAAAAAAAAAAAAACAATGGTAGCTGGGATGAAGAGAGGACCACTAAATTAATGATGGTTGAAGGGATTGCTTGGGATAGTAGATGCACGTTGAAAGTAGACTAGGGACCAAATATGATGACTGCTTGTTACCTGTATTGCAAACCATAATACCCAAAAGAACAGAGAGAATAAGAGGGATCATGCCTTCCACAGAGGCAGGAGGTGGGAAGGGGTGGGGTTGGGGGGATGGATACTGGGAACATTGGTGGTGGAGAATGGGCACTGGTGGACGGATGGGTGCTTGAACATTGTTTGACTGAAATATAATCATGAAAGTCTGTAAGTCTGTAAATGTATCTCACGATGATTCATTAAAATAAAAAAGTAAGAATCAAAGCATGGAAAAATCAAAAGTAATACAAGTAGGAAGTAGGAAATTTTGGAATACTCTACAGTCTTTAGTGCAGAAGACAATTCATACCAGAATGGTGACTTAGATTGGTCAGCTTGAAGTTGGGAGTGGTAAGTTAGCATATGATATTTATTTGCTATTTTATCTAGAGCCTAAGCTCAATTTAGCTTAATCTAAATTTAAGAAATTTAGATCTTAAATTTCTTAGAATGTTTATTTTGTTCATTATAGTATCCTCATGCCGAAAATAGCATCAATACACAGTTAATGCTTAAAATTATTTGTGGAATACATAAAATTAATTGAAGATAAGATGTATTGATAGAGTAGATGATGAAAACATATTGAATGTTTTTCTATTTTTCAATGTCTTTGTATTTTTATACCTTCTCAGTGAGTTATATGCAAGATTTTGATAAGTAAGTGAAGGGAAGCAGAAGGTTATGAAACACGGAGGGAGAAAGTGTAAAGCATTGTAGAACATTGGGAAAATCACAGGCCACTTGAGGTTTGGGGAGATACATTTAAAATGGGACCAGTTAACACAGTATGGATTTTCTTCTAGATACTTAACTTAAGGTGCAGACAAGGGATGAGAGAGGTATAGAGTTGATCAGATTATGTGTTTTGTCTGACATGTACAATGGCAGACAAGAGCAAAGCCGCTGGTGTAATATGAATGTCCGTACTTATACTAATGGATCACAATATTCAAGCCAAGTAAGAGCTTGAGAAATAAAAAGTAAGCACACGCTGGGGGAGAAGCAGCTCAGATAGAGAGGGGAGCACCAAGTAAAGGGTGTTGGGAGGATCCTCCCAGGATGAGAGATGCATGCTGAAAGCAGACTATAGACCAAACATGATTGCCACTCAATGCATCTTTTGCACCCAAAAGGAGAGAGAGAACAAAAGGGAATGCCCTGCCACAGGGAGGTTGGGGGGGGGTATGCTGGGAGCATTGGAGGTGGGGAATGGGCACTAGTGTAGGGATGGGTACTCAAGCATTGTATAACTGAAACCCAAGCACAAAAATTTCTAAGTCTACAATTGTACCTCATGGTGTTTCACTAATAAATTTTTTTAAAAGAGTGTTGTTTGAAATACATTTTTTAAAAATTGGTACAATGGATGGCAATGATAATGTTCATAGGAATGTTTTCTGGAGAAGTGTAGGGTAAGAGTGTTGAGAAACCAGGAAGGAAAAGGCAAGAAGATTGGACTGAGCATCTGCATGGATGTTGAAGTTGTTAAAATGGTTGGAATGGTAGTCAAGTTTCAGTTGCTAAAATATGCTAAAACATTTTAGTATGGGAGTGACTAAGAGGTGGCAAGGAGATCCCCACAAAAGTTTCAGGCTGATGGAAGCATTTCAGAGCATCTGTGATTTTAAAGGAGAAATGGTTGAAGTGGCAAAGAACAGCCACTAGAACAAACACTGGTCACTATCAGAGCAGACTGTGACAGAGTGAGGCAGTCATTAGATGCTCAGGATTCTGTTCTACCAAGAAGAAAAGAGAACAGGCAGGCTTAGTTTAAATTGAGTAAATTAATAGCCTTTTGTAGGAAAACTTTTAACAAAAATGTCTTGAGTTATGCTTGATTTTTGCACATTCGAACAGTAGTTCATAGCTTTTCTTGTGGGCCACACCAGCTTTCTTTGCCTTTTTTTTTCAGTAGTTGTGGGGCTGGGCAGGGATGTTCACGGGTTATGTTCAGGAGGTCTAAGGGTACCTCCTGGCAGTGTGCAGTGCCCCAGGATCATACAGTTCCAGAAGGGAGCCGGGTCAGCCGCAAGCAGGGAATGAATCTGAGCTCTGTCACAGTCTTCCTGGCTTCTCAATGATTGTTCTTGGGGTTAGCATAGCTTTGGGGGTCAAATCTCATCAAGCAAGGCCATGCCGGCATTAGTACTGATACTTAGAAAACAGGGTCACATTCATGTGTCCATTCAAAATGCAGGTTTTGTTTTTTCCAGGAAGAATTTGAGGAGTGTTGTTCTGAACTTTACATAATGTATTCTGGTCAGAATTGAAATAGAAAATTAGCCAAAGAAGCCAGAGAAAGAATAGTGAGGTTAAGAAAAAATCATAGCATGAATTCCTGCAAAAAAAAAAAAATGAAGTGAGGTTTAGTGACAGCGCTGCTGTGTCTGACAGTGCTGTGGCTGACACACCTGACGCTCACCGTGAGCGTTTCTTGGTGCAAGGCATAGACCTAAGAGGCTTTGCGTAGACCAAGTGACTGAGTCCAGTGGAAATCTAGAGTTACGGCCCCTGTCTCTCCTTTCCTCCCGTGTTTCAGCACATTCACCACTTCTGTCTCCATCCATCATTCCTGCAGTGCAGACACAGCTCTCACAACATGCTGCGTCTTTACGGACCATGCACAGCTCCTGTGCTCATTGTTCTCTGCCAGACTCCTGCTGCACTGCCGTCTCCATGCTCCCTTCCCTGGAACAGCCCTGTGCTGCCTGCTCTCAGTAAGACACTCTACTCCCACTTCCCCTGACTGTCTCCAGGCTCACCACCCTGGGATTGTGCCCCTCACTAAAACACAATCTCGTTGGTCCTGGTCACACTTTGTTTTCTGGAAAACCTACACCAAAATGTATTATCTTAATTAAAATTTGAGTTAAATGTACACATTTACATTTTTATCGTGTTTTTTTATGATTGTAAATTATGAGCAACGAAAATTGCTAGATACTGAAGGTATATTTTATAGGTGTCATTATTGTAGTGCTGGTTTGATAGAGCCATCTGTTGTTGCATCTCATGATTCTAATTATAGTAGCTCTTGGAAGTTAATTGCAAGTATCAGTAACGACTATTCGGATAGCCGCCCATTGATTTTTTGTGGCTTGCTTGATAATTATTTTCTAGGAAAATCATTAATTACAAATTGCAATGACAAAACCCAAATCTTCTCCTGCACTCCCCAGGAGCCTGGAAAGTTCAAAGCAGGAAGGAAATACTAACCTCTGGGACATCAGGATATTGGGAGGGTGTGATGCAGTGGCTGTCAGGACACACCTGCAGAGCGCCCTGTATCTGACCCCAGCAGTAGGCAGCCTAGGAATGCAAAACAAACGGCCTTTCCTTAGTGTCAGAGACTGACTGGCCCAGTTTTTAATTCATTCAGTCATGTGTATGTACATTTTATTTGGTATACTTCTTCCTTTTAATTCTAATTTTTGCCCATTTTCTTGGCTGAGAACACTGAATATTAAACAGTAGTTGTTTCAGAGAACAAGACACATTTATTAAATTTTCAAAGAATTTTTTCTTGGTTAAATTTTGTACTGGAGAATAAAAATCAAGTAAATGAATGCTGTATATCATCATCTTAAAATCTGTGTTTGACCCCCTGTTTCTTCCCCAGAGGAAAAACAGGTAGAATTCATTCTCGTTTGTGTTTTTGTGTATGTGCTCGTGGATTGAGCCTTCATAAATGTACAGTAGGTGCTGTACTGCTGACCTGTATCCCTGGCCCTCACTCTTCAGTACAGAGACAACTCCTAGTTCTCTCCCAAAAAGCTTGACAGAAGATTACACTTAAGTCTCTTAAATTTGTTTATAAAATCATGCAGTCTGACAGTCTGAGCATTCTGGGTAGCTTCAGATAGTAGAGCCCTGTTCAAGAGCAGGTTCTATTGATATATTGCTTAATGTGTTTTGTTGATAGCTGCCGGCAGCCGAAACTAACCTGGAAAACTTAAGTAGAATAGGAGCGTAGTGTTTGTCTAATGGACAGTTCAGAGAGGGAAGCAGTGCTTATTTTCAACTCACAAATGTTATCTTTTTTCTCCCCGTCTTCCTTTTTATTTTCAGCTAAGTGGTAACCACATGGTATTAAAACCAGTGACCACTGGTAATGAGAGATGTTATTCTCTCTTTTATTTTGCTCTCATGGCTTCAGAGAAAAAGAAGTTCTTATTTTTCAGTCACTTAAGCAGCGCTTCTGTGGAGAACACTTTTTGCATGGCTTTTGCCTGATGACTCTCCCTGGGCCCGGATCATAGTGCTCTGATGGGCTGGGCAGTGTTGGACACTACCTCTGGGTCTCACAGGCAGTGGACAAGGCTTCCTGGCTGGGGAGCGGGATTCAGGAAAGAAAGGAAGAGATGGAAGTGGGGAGCAGAGGTGAATGTTCATCTCCATGGTGATGGGCTGACCTTTCCTAGAGGGGAGAGTGAGGGTTCCAACAAGGGTGATTCCTGCTTCTAACTTGTTCTTCTTTAATCTGAAACAACAGTAAAGGCGGGAAACAGCTTGGGGTGTGGAGAGGAGGGAAGAAAGAGGCACCAGAGAAACACCTAGGTACTAGCCTCTGCTGTTCCCTGATGGACCCGGGCATGGTTGTTTCTGATTCTTGCTGCAGACAGTTTCTTTCAGTCTATCTTTTATTTTGTCTTTTTAGGTGGACAAAAAAATCGTGAGAACTGAAATAGGAGTTCTTCTTCGCCTCTCACATCCAAACATTGTAAGTGCGTTTTTTTATCTTTGTCTTCAAATGATCTTCACAGTTCTAGAAAGAGATTTTTGTTCTTTGCTGATAAAGAGGAATTTTTCCCCCACCCCAATACCACTCTGACCCACCTCTTATCCTTATCACACTATTTTTTTCAATTTTTTTAAAGAGCACAGGGTTATTCCACCCAGCAGTGCTCAGGGCTTCCTCCAGGCTCTGGCTCAGGGTTCACTCCTGGTGAAGCTCAGGGACCCAGATGTGGAGCCAGGATTGAACCCAGCTCTGCAGCTTGCAAGGCAAGTGCCCTGCTTGCTGTATTATTGTTCTGTCTCTCTCTTTCTTTTTTTCAATTCTTTTGTTGAATGAATCCTAAAATAATAGCCTCTAAAAACTTCAAACTGAATGAAGCAGCTTCTTTATATCTGTGGTGAAATGATCACTGAAATTAGGAGCATTCCTTATCACCCTAATAGCACACTGGCTTTTCCCTTCTTTTGTGTATCTATCTCATTAATATGCCACCACTGAAAAAGGTTGAAGAAAAATTGCATTGCTTTCCAAAGTCATTTCAGTCTTCTTTGAAAGACTGCTACAGAGACCGTGTGAGGACTCAAATAAATGATTGACATGAATAGGGGAAGTAAAATGCCCTCGGCAGCTTCTCTTCAGGCTGTCCAGTCAAAGGTACTAAGGAGCAGTCTGGCAGGAAGCTTTCTGGGCCAGATGAAATAAAATAAAATAAAATAAACCATAGTTATTTTCTAGTTATATTCAATGATTTTAGGAACTGAGTTACCTAATTAAATATATTTTACTCATTTTTTGAGAGTTGTAATCTCCAAGAAGATGACTTCGGCAAAGCCTTAAAACTTGAATATTGTTGTCTAAAAGTGGTTCCTTCTGATACCAAAAATGAGGGGTGTATCTAAACTAGGATGGGGGGGGTGGCGCTGGTTGGGACTACCCAGAGGAAGAGTCTGGTCATCTCTAACAATTCTGAGGGGATGAAGAGAGACTACCTCCTTTGAGGATTCCAGGGAGGTCAAGGAACCATTTTCCCCAAACCCTGCTTCTCTCCCTAGAGATTTCCTCTGGACTTCCACGAAGGAACTCATCACTGGTGAAGGGGAGGTGGGAGGGTCCTCTGATAGATACATCCGTGAGCCTGGAATGGTGGATTATTCCTGCATAACAGGAATTATTATTCCTGCATCACCTCAGGGTACAGACAGGACCCAGACACTGTCCACCCTTGGGTGCTACTGTTCTTGGTACTGATAAGCAGTTTCATGATCTGGGCATGGTTACTCCATAGTCTGCAAAGGGCTCACAAGAAGTGGTCTGATTAGAAGAGAAAATATTTTACAAGAATTTCCAGCTAAACTGATTCCCTTCAGATTTCTGTGGCCGTCATTGGTCACAAGATCACCCTTAATTGTATGGAAGCAAGGAGATCAGGAAATGGGGTGGTAAGAAGTATCTAAAGCAGTCATGATTTGGAACTGAGGACTCAGAACCTTATTTCCAGGAGTCAACTCAGAGTTCTTACCATTTTGGTTAGGCGCTGAGGGCTGTGGTAAGCAGTGAGCATGTTGCTGTGTGCAGTCAACATTTTGACATTATCTTTCCTTTTTTAAAAAAATGGAAATCAGTATGAAATTTATATAAATGTAGATCAAACTTGGTATGTAAATTTTAAAATGTAGGAGGAAAATACCCAGAACTGGGTGGGTCACTGGGATGTGCTGAGAACTTTGTGGTGTATAGTCAGTCCCTGCCACTCTCATTTTCCTAAGAAGTTTGTTTTCCTACAGCGACTTTCTCTCTGTTGAGAGCACTGTTCCCTACAGACTCACTGGGACACTCTTTTACCTCAGACTAAAAATTCCACGTTCTTTCCTAGGAAAAATGGGTATTTGCCTTTCTTGTAATGATCATGCCCATGTCTTAGAAAATACTGTTTGTTTTGTATTATTTGCTTAGTTTTTCAAATTCTGGATTAATGCAGAAAATAAAAATATTTTAAGTGTTTCTTTTTTAACTCTTGGGAGGAAAAATGTAAAGGCTTAAATGGATCTTTGGAAAAATAAGGAAATTGATTTTAAAAAAATAAAGCAAATCAGCATGACAAATGTCTACCTGCACTAGAAATCAAGTCCTGATTTAGAATTTAACTTTTTACCATTACAGGAGCAGTTCTATAGCCATAGTGTAGCTATTTTCAAACATTGAAAAGTAAGGAATTTTCAAAACTCTTCTATAAATTTTTCCTCAGATCAAACTTAAAGAGATCTTTGAGACTCCTGCAGAAATCAGTTTGGTCCTAGAGCTCGTGACAGGAGGAGAGCTGTTTGACAGGTGAGTGGTCCTAGGATGCAGACAGGTTTTGCTTCTCATACCAAGAAGGAACTGTGTATGTTCACAAAATAAATAAGTGAGCAGGCAGCAGTGGTGGTGGTCTCTCTTGCCCACCAACAGATGCAGGAAGGAGGGAACAGTGCCGCCAAGCTGGTTGGTGATCAGTTGCCATTTATTCCATTCTCCCTAAATGCCTGTTCCAGTCTCACTAAGTGCCCCATCCCAGTCTCACACTGCCCCTCATTCCCATCTCCTCCAGTTCCCCATGCTAGTCTCTCCATGCTCCATCTCGCAGCCTTGATCTAGCCCAACCTCCAAGCATTGGGGGTAGCAGCTATACCCAGGTGAGGTAGCACAATCAACATATGAAAGCCCTTCCTTCTGAGGGAAGCTCTTCTAAGATAAAATGAAAATCTCCTGCAGCAAAGGGCAAAATACCACCTAGGGGTGTGTTTCTCCTTTCCTTAGTCCAACCACCATCTTAGATTTACTTCTAAATAATCTTTCTAGTCATTTTGTATGGACAAAATAAGAGATATATTAAGCTTGTAGGGTGGCTCTCTGGGGACATCTCGCTATAGATCCAAAACTACAGTGCTCAGATTAGGAAAGATTAGTCTTTCCTAACCCTAGCAGGGTCCTAATCCAAGTTGTTACTCTTTGGATCATGACAAAATTTGTCCGTGACCGTGCTCTTAACTTATAGTTAAGTATTATGGTGCTTGGCCTGGCTCCTTCCGATGCCAGGGTACCTCACAACTTGCCCTGGCTCCATCCAGTCCATTCATCAGGATCCTACTTTGGTGGTGCTAGGAACTAAGGGCAACTGAGGCTTAAGTCGAGAAAACAGATGCCCAGGAGTGAATATTATTTGGAGTCAATTAACTCTCAAGTTACAAAAGCATAGCATCTTCCTGTGTCTATACAAAAAGGATATTGCTCTGAAAACAACTATGCAAAAAGACATAAGGGGAGGAGAAAAGCAGTATTTCACTTACAAATGCAAAATCAGAGATTTCTGAGAGATTTGACTTTACAAGTCACAGTACTGTTTAGAGGGAATTGGTGATTAACGGATTGGGGAAAAGAGCACAGAGAAATTAAAGATAAATACAAAAGGAATGGGAGTGCCTGGGGAGCATTTTGATGGGTGTAACCCAATATAAATCTAAGCTCCCTGCAGCCAGGGAGAAATGACAAACCAAAGTTATGCTACAGGAATAAAAGAAAAATTTCTCTTCAAAATTTCATACACTGATCATGCCACTATTAAAAATGCTACTTTAAGAAATCTTTTTGTAAGTAAAGAGAGAGTGAAAAATTGCCAGTGGACAAAAGTTTGTAATGCTGAATGAGTAAAAGGAGACAAGAGTAAAATAGAATAAACCAGTTTAATATTTAATGCATCTATTTCCTAGTTTAAAAACTGAAATTTCAGGGCTGGAGAGACAGTACAGAGGGTAAAGCATGAGAATGCAGCTGATACAGGGCTCAAACCCTGGCACCCCATATGGTCCTATGAGCATTGCCAGAAGTGATCCCTGAGCATAAATAAAGCCCGAATCACCATTGGGTATGGCTCAGAAAAACAAAACAAAACAAAATAAAAAAAAGCAAACAAAAATTTCTAGCTGCAATAAATTAAAAATAAACAATAAGGTCTATGCCATGATTTATAATACTGTTGATGATAGTTCCATGAATACAATATTCCAGTACCACCCTCAGAAGACCACTTCCCTCCACCAAGGTTCCCTCTAACCACCACTTTCCTCCCACCCCTGTAAGCTCAGTTCTGTGGACAAACTCTCAGGTCTGTTGCCTTCGGGCATTTTAAAACCCCGTATTATGTGTCCTTCTAGCCCACATAATGAGAGAGGATTCTTACCTGTCCCTCTCCTTCTGATTGCTTAACTCTTCATGATACCTCTGCTTCCATCCACATCATGGGCAACTGCATGACATTATCTTTCCTTCTAGCTGAGAAATATTCCAGGGTGTATGCGTGTGTGTGCTTGTGTGTGTGTGCTTGCGCATGTGTGCATGTGTGTGTGCATGTCTGTGAACAGTACATTTTCTTTATCCGTTCATCTGTTCTTAAACTGTTGTTTCCAAATCTTTTTTTTTCTTTCTGTGAATAGTGTTGTAATTTACATAAATAACTTAGGAGCACAAATATCTTTTGGAATTAATGTTTGGAGAGCCTTGGTATATATAAGTGCCAGTAAGTGGAATTGCTCCCTTGTATGGAAACTCAATTCTTAATTCTTTGAGATGCATCTCTAATGTTTTTCAAAGAGGTTGAGCCATTTGATCTTTGCCAGCAGTGGACAGCCCTGAGATTTTAAAAAGTGCCACAATCGAGGCTCTTTCAGGGTCAGGAGAATGAGACCCATCATTGTTACTGTTTTTTGGCATATTGAATTTGCCACAGGGAGTTTGCCAGACTCTGCCGTGAGGGCAGGATACTTTTGATAGCCTGCCAGGTTCTCCAGAGTAAGAACTAGATAATAAGATGTTAAGACCATTCTATATGCATGGAGAAAATATTTGCTTGCGTAGGGCCTTGCAAGCATCCAACATGGCTGACCTGAGTTCGATTCCTCTGCCCCTCTCGGAGAGCCTGGCAAGCTACCAAGATTATCTTGCCCTCACGGCAAAGCCTGGCAAGCTACCTGTGATGTATTCGATATGCCAAACACAGTAACAATTGTCACAATGGAGACGTGACTGGACCCACTCGAGCAAATCCATGAACAACGGGAGGACAGTGACAGTGACTCATTTGACAGAGTATTAGTAGTCAATCCATATAAAGCACTTGTAAAACTTAACAACAACAATAAATCTTAAACAACCCTATTAAAATAATGGGGGGAGGGCTGGAGAGATGAATTCACTTCTCTAAAGAAACCATATAGGAGGCCAAAAGATACGTGAAAAATTCTCTTCATCGCTTACCATACCATTTTATGAGAAAACAAGTTATGAAAATTAAGAAATTAAAAATTTGCTAAAAGTAGTTTTTTATAATCAAATACTGTAGAAACTGATACTCTTAAAAATAATGAATAAAGAACTGTAATCTGTTAGCATGTGAAGAGTTTCAGGTTGCAGAGTAAATCATGTTTTGTTATAGCCAATTGCAGCCAATTTGCACTGTTTTTATGTTTATCACTCCAGGTAAGGGCTTGAGGGTGAATAGTGGGTATGCCTAAAATATGTTAGAACATAACAAACGTTTTTTATAGCCTTTTTACCTTCTCAGGAATATTCCTCTTTTGCTCTCATGGGTCACCAAGGTTTAAAAAAAAAAAGTACAAATTAAAAGAAAACACTGAGTAGACCTATATTACCTACCAATGGTCATGAAACTGCTCTGGTATAAAATTTGTGTTGAAGATCATGAGTTGCCCCCCACGAGTGGCTCTCCAGCACAGCCGTGGCCCCAGAGGCACATGGACCTAATTCGGAACCCAGCAGCTTTTGACAAAAATGTGAATGGACTATGCATTAAGCTACAGTTCTGTGGCCTCCCAGGAGGGAAAGGGTGTCTGTCTCTTCTGCCTTTCCACACCTCCCCCAGCAGCACGATGGCTGCCATCTTAGAGCTTATTGGACAACCAGGTATGAGCTAGCAGTGACAGGGCAACAGCAGCCTCATGGGATGGGGGGCAGAATTGGCATGTCCTTCCCACCCCACGAGACCATGAGTTGCCCCTCATGAGCAGCTCTCCAGAATGACCATGGCGCCAGAGGCACACAAACCAATATTGGAACTATGTGGCTTTTGGCAGAAATCTCTCCAGACTTACTTAGTAAGATATCAGAAATCCAAAATTTACATCATATTGTCTTCATAACCAGCAACAGAAAACAAATTATTTCATGATGCCATTTCAGCAGGTTTGATTGTTGGGGGAAAATTCCAAATAATAATGGTGCATCTTTTGTCGAAATATTGAATGTAGTCAAAGTAGAGAGAGAGTAAGTGGAAATCATCTGCCTCACAGGCACGGGGAGGGGTGGGTTGGGGAGTATATTGGGGTTCTTGGTGGTGGAAAATATGCACTGGTGAAGGGATAGGTGTTTGATAATTGTATGACCGAGACTTAAACCTGAAAACTTTGTCACTGTTCTCATGGTGATTCAATAAATAAATTTTTAAAAAATTGTGTTGAGAATAGGTTAAAAGCTAAGGGCAGACAGAAACCAGAAAGAGATTGATACAGAATTGTTGATACAGCTTGAGTGCCTGAATCACACACACACACACACACACACACACAAAATGCTCAACAAATGTTTTACTGAATGAGTGAATGAATGAATGAATGGAGTGGACTGTGTTGAGCAAGATATCTAAAGAGGATAGGTCTTGAGGCTCCTGAGATATGCACATCTCACCCCTTTCTTTCCAATTGAACTTTACCCAGTGAATAGTTACTACTATTTCTGGAAATTTCAAAAGTACTTACATTACTTTTTAAAGTTTCTCTTTATTTTTAAATGTTACAAAGTACAGAGTTGTTACCTTCTGGCAACAGATTCAAATGGTCTAGCTTTGGTGAGGCTTCATGCATATATTTTCAGCATGCATATATTTTCAGGATGCATATGTAGTTTTGTTCATATATATACATATAAATTTCTTTAGAACAGGCTAACCAAACTAGTCACTCTAGTAACATTTTAATTATTGGTATAATTATTCTTTCTTATTTTGTTTTGGGACCACAACTAGTGATACTCAGGAGTTACACCTGATGGTTCTTGAGGGGTCATATGTGATGCTGGAGACCAAGGGTCAAATCCTGGTCACATGCAAGGCAAGCACCATACCCAGAGTACTATTTCCCCAGCCCCAAATTACTAGCATAATTATTCTTTTTTTATTTTTTATTAGTGAAACACCGTGAGGTATAGTTGTAGACTTAGAGACTTTAATGTTTGTGTTTAAGTTATACAATGATCAAGTACCCATCCCTCCACCAGTGCCCATTCTCCAGCACCAATGATCCCAGTATCCCTCCCACAACCTCCATAGCATAATTATTCTTTACAAATAAATGAATGGACTGAATGAGCATCAGTAATCCAAAGACATAAATAAATACTTTTCTGCAGTTTACTTAATTTGTCTCAACCTTACAACAAATTTGTTTTGTTTTGTTAGAGGCCCCATCCGCAATGATCGGCTCAGGGATCCCTCCCATCATTCCCCACTGCACATGCCCTGCCTGCCTTTATGGCAGGCACTTTTCTTCTCTCTCTCTCTCTCTCTCTCTCTCCCCCTTACTCTCTCTCTCGCTCTCTCTCTCTCTCTCTCTCTCTCTCCTTTGATGTTTTTAAATGTGTCTTTAAGAGGCTTAAGTTTGGTTTAGTTTAGGTCTGGAGCCACACCGGGTGTTGCTCCAGGCTTGCCCCTGACTTTAACCTCAGGCGTCACTCCTAGACCTCCCAGAGGACCTTAATGGGTGCCAGGAACAAACTGGGTTCGCCAGTGCAACGCAAGTGCCCTGTCCGTTGTACTCTCCAGCCCCTAAAATACTTTTTATTTACCTTGTTCTAATTGTTCTTATGTTGGGGAAAGGTTCTCCTATATCGTTGATATGGACAAACATTTAATATGTATGATATTAAGAATTCCTTTCTATTCACTTCTCTGTTTTCTTCTAATATGCCAGTCCTCTAGGACAGTAAGAAAGAAACATAGTGTCCATAGTAGAGATGTACACTGTCCCGGCCTCGCCCTTTGCAGTCACTGCATGGTTCCTGCTGCCCTGTGCGCCTGTTTCGGCTCTGTGGCCTGGGCACCCCTCAGCAGGCCCTTCTCAGCGCCTGCTGTCCTTGTCCGCACTATCCCTGCTCCCTGATGCTGCAACCCCGTGGTTCCCTGATGCCTCAGCATTCCTTAGACCG
This sequence comes from Sorex fumeus, assembly GCF_029834395.1. Classification (NCBI taxonomy): domain Eukaryota; kingdom Metazoa; phylum Chordata; class Mammalia; order Eulipotyphla; family Soricidae; genus Sorex; species Sorex fumeus. The sequence goes on from NW_026606188.1 coordinate 16,243,135, forward strand.
CTGAGCCCTGTCCCTGTCAGGGCCTCTGTGCACTATACCCCGCGGTTCCTGTCCCGCTTTCCTTGTCTCCAGCCAGCACAGGTGCCTGTGAGGAGACCCTGTGCCGGTGATCGGGCGCCTAGCCCTACCTGATTCTGCCCTCCGTGCAGGCACAATGACCTCACCCTGTAGTTCTCTGGTTGCACTCGAGAGAAGGAGTGTCTGTCTGTTTGGAGGCTTCCTTTCATCTGCTCTTATCCCCCAGCCCCAGGATTCTCACTGTCCTTTGTGACTGGATACCCTCCATCTGGGCCAGGTTTAATCTTGGGTCTACACCCTCCACCCGCCTTGGGCCACAGCCTACTAAAACTCTCCCCAAGTATTCTTCTTATTTGTTAGAATCTATCTATCTATCTATCTATCTATAAATACATAGATCAGTAAATATTTGGGTATATTGCTTTATAGATATGAATGTATACGTTAAGATATATGTCTATATATTTAAAATTTCTATAGTGGAGAGGGAAAAATAAAGCTTCTATTGGTTACTTAATGACTTCTGAAAGTTGAAGTCGCAAGTATATTTTGTCTAAGCTGTCTATGCATGGTTCAATTTTACTGGATTTTTGTTTTCTGATTTCAACTAAGTTTACATAGAAATCATTATTTGTTGATTTATAAAACAAATTATATATTCTGTTAAATTTTAATAACTTTATTTTGAAATAAGCTGAAATATTTTATGCTAGGGCAGTAATATCTAAAAGCTCGGTGTCCTAGTGCGTCCAGCAGCATTACCCTCTGTGCCAAGTGTTCCCGTATTCACGTCCCCTTCACACTGTGGGAAGTGATGACAGCATCACAGGGTGTGTCCTGGGCCCCTCACCGGGGACCATTCCAGGTCTGTTCCACCAGGGCTGGGCAGGGGGATTCTAGGGGACTAAGCAGAGAACTGATCTGAGTTTGAGTCATGGTCTGAAGGCTGGTGACTTGGCTGAAAGGAGACTTCACAATGGAGGCCACACTGTGAACTGCTGTCACCACCACAGGTTGCCTCCTGCTTCTTTCCAGTCACCGGGGAGAACAAGGAGTTGTCGCTTCTCTTCTAGCCAGCAGGGAAAGTAGGGAGCAGAGCCACTCTCAGAACAGGCTTCCCAGACACAGGAGTCTGTGGGATTCCACATCAGTGCCACCCTGAAGATTTTGCCAAAGCAGCACCAAGGGCATGTTCTTTCCCTGGACAGTATACTTGTTATGAGCATCGCTTGGGAGTTCAGTGATAAGGTCATCCTTTCAGCAATGATGAATTCCTCATGGTAAAGAACACAGGTGTTCAGAACAGAAGACTGGTTAAAGAAACTTTGGGACATCTACACAATGGAATACTGTGCAGCTGTTAGGAGAGATGAAGTCATGAAATTTACTTATAAGTGGATGGTCATGGAGAGCATCATGCTAAGAGCACCATGCATCATCAGAAAGAGAGGGACAGATATAGAAGGACTGTACTCATTTGTGGAATATAAAATAACATAACATGAGATTGACACCTAAGGACAGTAGACACAAGGGCCAGGAATGTTGCCCCAGTTGGAAGCCTGTCTCGTGAGCTGGGGGAGAAGGCAGCTGGAATAGAGATGTCACTAAGAAAATGATGGTTGGCGAGATCTTTCGGGATGGGAGATGTTTGCTGAAAGTAGATAAAGAACCAAACATGATAACCTTTCAGTATCTGTATTGAAAACCATAATGCCCCAAAGTAGAGAATAGGGAGGAAATTGTCTGCTATGGAGGCAGGGGAAGGTGGGAAAGGGGGATATACTGGGACATTGGTGGTAGAAAATGTGCACTGGTGGAGGGATGGGTGTTTGATCTTTGTATGATTGTAACTCAAACATGAAAGCTTGTAGCTGTATCTCATGGTGATTCAGTTAAAAAAAAAAAGAACACAGGTGAGGAATTGTCAGAATTCAAACCTACATGTGACAGTATTCCATAATCCATTGAATTGGCAATTGATAGCAATTCTGCATTATTTATTTATTTGTTGATTCATTTATACACTTGTTTTTGAGGAGGCCTCATCAGCAGTGCCCAGGAAATTGGAAAGCATTCCAGTTGACACTCAGCCCTGCTGTAGACACTCTGTGTCACACCCTGTGATGTTGGGGACTGTGGGGACCACACCCAGTGAGGCTCGAGATGTGGTGGCAGGGGGAACACAGTGCTGGACATAAACTTGGGGCCTGGTGTGCAGAGCACATTCTCCACTCTTTTGAGCTCTCTTCCTGGAGCCCCTCAAGTATTTGACTGTTTACTCTGAGGAAGGCTTTCAGTTGTGTTCTGTGGATAATGAAAACATTGATTTAGGGAGTAGCTGAAGAATCCCACCAAAGTAGAGAATAGGGAGGAAATTGTCTGCCATGGTGAATCCCACCAATGATGATTCTCACAGGCGGGCATGCCTGGACCACGCCTGTGGTCAGGCCTAAATATAGCAGTCACTGTGAGTCTTTGCTCCTGTGCTTGATCACTGATAACATTGCTAGCAACTCAACTCTAGTTTAACAGCCTGTACTTGAACTTTGCTATTTTTCCACAATTAATGTTATTCTGATTAAATAGTTCACCAGGTAATGGGGAGAATGTGTTCTAACAGTTCCATCTCCCCATTTCATTTCCATCTCCCCATCTCGTTGATTCAGCAAATATCTTGGGATTACTTCTGGTTGCTGGGCACTCACTAGAGAGCAGGCAAACTGGATGCTTCCCTGTGTGCTGAGTCTGTGACAGGGGTGAGATGCCTGCTTCTCTGCCATGCACCTCTCAACACTGTCACAGAGCTAAGGTTCTGAGCCGCACACTTCCAGTCTTATTCTGTAAGTTGAACTTACAGTCAGCCATACCTGGTTGACTAAAATGCCCATAAACCGTTATTCAAACACCTACTTCTCTCCCACCTGAAAGTGGCTCCAAAGGAAATCCCTTCCTCCATCCATGCAGAGCTGAGACATAAGCATGGGCCATATTCTGAACACAGACTCAGTGCCCCACATTGTGTCCAAAGGAAAAGCAACGACACCACATGTGACAGAGAGCTGGAGACCTTGATGGGGCGAAGTAGAGGGAATCCTGAGAGCAGTTCCCGACCTCCCCTGGGCAGCTGCCGTGGCACACGAATAAGGTTTGCTCTGTGGTTGTGCACTCTGATGTCTCCACTTGTAGTCATCAAGGCCACGAGAAAGCCTCTGAGGGATTGCCCACGGCTGCTGTGGTAGAGCTCTCCCGAGTCTCGTAAGGAACTTTGGGGGGAAACCTGTGCTTATCTGTTAGCAGGAGTAAATGATTCAGAAACTTCCCCCTATGCTGGCTGTTCCTTTCCGTTGCTGCTTTAATAACGTGCCTCCTTGCACACAGGAGTAAAGGACGCCACAGTGGTGAGGCTGCGGGCATAGCTCACAGAGAGAGGGGATTAAGAGCAAACACAGACTCAAAGTTAAAGGATGGAAAACTATCCTGCAAGCAAACAACTCCCACAGAGAGAGGGGGCACTGATGACAATGCAGCTGGTTGACAGATGAGCCACAAAACCCACAATTAGAACCAAATATACGAATGATGGAATGGTAGGCAAGGCCCCCGAGCACCTGACAGTGATCCTTCATCCTGAAACTAACTTTTTAGGAGTGTACTTCAGGGCTAGCCCATTTAGATTTGAAGTCAGTAGACTGTACAATTTAGTCCTAAACTGGAAAATAATTGTCTTCTTAGAGCGAAAACATAAAAATAGGTTTTTAAGAAACTGTTAATGACCTTAATATGATGATCTATTTTCACATTTTGTTTGATCATAGCATGTAATGGTCATCCAAAATCATTTGGAAATATATACCATCTTTTGTCTTTGAGAACCTGAGTTCTTATTTTTTTTGGTGCAAGTGCAACTTAGTAGTCCGGGGTCCCCTCCAGATGACTCTCAGTGAAGCTGGCTGGAAGTTCCATGCCAGGTCTGGGCAGTGTTGCCTCGGCTGGGACCACCTGGGTCACCTATTATGGCTTTGGGTGGGGGGTCGCAGGACCACCCAGCAGTGCTAAAGGGCCACGTGAAACCAGGGTTTGAACTGGGGTTGGGAAGATGCCCATACCAATAATCTCTGTGCTGTCTCCCTGACCTCAAGCTTAAGTTTCTTTGATAACATTCTAAACACTTGAATGGGGAAAATGAAATAATTGCAAGCTTTGAATTGGTATAGTTTTTCTGAATTTAATAATATTATTGAGTTGTTTTCTTGTACACAGCTTGTATCTTTTGTATTGCAAATAATGTTTGTGTGTGATTTAAAATGGTATAATAATGTTTAATTTTTCCATGTGCATAGTTTTGCTTTTCCTCCTCTTCCATCCCCTAGATTGGAAACATTTTATCAATTGAAAAGTCAGCTTTTAACTGTAGCTATTTTGAGAACTTACAATCTTTTGCGAAAGTGGAGTGACAGCACAGCCAGTAAGACATTTGCTTTGTACGCGGCCCGACATGGTCGACCTGGGTTCAATTCCTCCGCCCCTCTTGGAGAGCCCAGCAAGCTACTGAGAGTATCTTGACCACACGCTTTGACATATTTAATATGCAAAAAAACAGTAACAACAAGCAACAACAATTCTCACAATTTGCTGTGAGACATTGCTGGTGCCTGCTCGAGCAAATCAATGAACAACAGGAGGACAGTGCTACAGTGCTATAGCTGGGAAAAAAATTTTAAAAAACAATATTTTCTGAAAAATTTGCTGTTCACTTTCTGTTAACTGTCTAAACATACCAAGAGAAAATTATAAAAATAGTAAAAGTTTTGTCTTTTTATTTTGAGATGTTTTGTTATTTGTTTGGATTTGGGGGGCACTGCTAGTGCATAGGGGATGTTTCTGGCTCTGCTCATCTGTGGCCCCTGCTGGTGTTTGGGTGGTCATCATGGAGCCGAGATTCCCGCTGGACTAGGGAAGTGCCTGGCAGGTGCCTGAGCTCCTGTGTCTCTCTCCCACCCCATTGAATAGTTTTTCCCCTAGTTATACTAGTTTACCTTTCATGACCCTCGCATGTTTTGTTCCTCTGCAGCTTGTTTTATTCTGACATTTTGAAATACTCATGTAATACAAAAAGCAGGAATCAGTATTCACCTGGGGAAAATGCTGATTAAATGAATTTACTCAAAAATCCTGATAATTAGGAGCAGAACTGGAATTTAAATGCAGATTCACTTTCCCCTCCAAGAAATCTTCCTGAGGCCCCAGCATGGGAGGCCTCTGGGAACTCGGAAATCCCTGTTCTGGCGAGCCCTCCCAGTTTCTAGGGCTCCCCACAGGGTGCTGGGGGCACACCGTGGGTTTCTCCAAGCTGTACAAGTGTGAGGATTTAAAGTGTCATCATTTGTTGATGAGATTTTCCATTCTCCAGTGGATGGCCTTGTCTCTGCTGTAAAGTAACTGTCTACCTACTTTGCTTTTATGGTGGCTGTTAGGAACAGTTTTAACTGTGTGTGTGATCCGCATTATATTTCTATTCAAAAATGCATCAGGCAGGCCATAGTACAGTGGGTAGGGTGCTTGCCCTGCATGCAGCCAACCAGGTTGTATCTCAAGCATGATAAGGGTCCCCTGAGCCCTGCCAGGAGCAGTCCCTGAGTTCAGAGCCAGGAGTAAGCCCTGAGCACTGCCAGGTGTCAGAAAAAATACATCTATATATTTTGAATGGAATTTTCTCAAACTTGTCTTTACATCTTTTTCCCAGATGAAAACATCTAACAAAACCTGGTCATAGATAGTAATATTAATGTTTCCTCTTGAAATTCTGGGAAGAAAAACGGCAACAGGGAATGAATCAGTGTCCAAATAGCTGACATCATGAGGCTTTTTGTTTATCCAGAGTCTGAATGGGAGAAGTACCACCACTCACCTAATGTTTACCGAAACTAAGTAGCCAAGGCTAAGAAAACTCTGAAATAAGTATCTCCTGGAGTCAGAAGAGTCTGAGGCAAAAGAATCCAGTAATTGGTGTATAGATGCAGTGTAGGATAACACTCTTTTGTCCTTCCTCAGGTAGCTTAGGTTTATCAGGTCACACCCATCTAAAAACACTGAATTTGTATTGTAAGCAATGTCCTTTCTGTGTGGACACAGGAAGACAGTTAATATTATGCTTTGTAACTTGGGAGTTGATTGACTCTGAATAATATTTACTCCTGGGCATCTGCTTTCTTGACTCAGTTGCCCTTAGTTCCTAGCACCCTAAAAGCAGGGTCCCGACGATGGACTGAATGGACCCAGGGAAAGCTGTGAGCTACCCTGGCATCGAAATGGGCCAGGACAAAGCGCCACGATACTCAACTATAAGTTGAGGGCATGATCATGGACAAATGCTGTCATGGTCCAAAGTAAGTAACGACGAGACTAGGACCCTATTAGGGCTAGGAAGACTAACCTGGCCTGAAGACTGCAGAATGTATAATGAGATGTTTATATCTCTTACTGTGCTCACACAGAATGACATTCCTAGAAATATTAGAAGTAGATTTACTACAACTGTTTAAGTAGATTACTGGCTGAGGAAAGAACACACCCTTGTTAGGATCCCAGCCTTGAGCAGATCTCTTAGTAATCTGGAGTAATCTCTTTAGATGAGATTTTATCCTTGAGCTAATCTCCTGGAGGAGTGGTTTTACCTCTCATTGTTGATTTGTTAATATTCAACCCACCTTTATGTCACCGCCTTACATGATTGCTATATAAACTAAGCTTTGAAGCCCGGAGAGGGAGTCAGAAGCAAGAGGGCTCGAGTTCCAGAGATCCAGAGTCAGAGCCAGAAGGAGAGAGGTTCCAGATTGGGGCCCAGGAGAGAAGAAGGCAAAGAGACACAGGAGGGAAGAGGATTGGAATAAACTACTATTGATATCTACCATCCTGGCCCTCGTTTCTTCCGTCTGCCACTGGCCAACAGCCATCCCGATCCAGGCCACACACAGTGGCTCAATAGCACCGAACGCGGGCGGTGAGACAGTGCCATGCAGTGAGTCCGTGAACACAACCTTTGGCGTGATAAGATTTTACAATGCAGATTCCCGCACATACATGCCATCTCAAAAGTCATAGTTTTAGTCTCATCCAAATAACCAGAAAGACAAGACTCATGGAACTAGAAAGATACCCTGACCTTTAACTGTTAAAATCTTAGGTACAAAGCAGTCTGTCTTTAAATAGCATAGAACTGTATCGGTTAATTTCAATACAAAATGAATTTAAGAAGCATGATATGCTTCCTTCAGCCTCTTCCAGACTTACTTGGTCTGATCCTTCTTTTTAGAAAAAAGTTATGCAGCAGCCACTGAAAATATACCTTCTTTAAGCAAAGAGACAAAATGTGCTCCCCAGTAGCACCTGAAGCTGCTGTTGGCCCCTTGCATTGTTCAGGTGAGAAGGGTAAAATTGGATGAAATCACAACTTAACAAAACTGATGAAGTTATAATTGAATATTGGAAAATAAGCTAAAATTCTGAATATCACAGAACAGCACATATATGAATAAAAAGTGGAAAATTCTCTCATATGTGTGTCACTGACAAGAAGAAAGCCAAAGCAATGGGAGAAAAGAAATGCAAAACATCTTGGGAGAGTGTTCCTGAAACTTACAAGAAATTTAGAAAATTCCTTGTTCACTTTGCTACAGAAAGAGCATGTTGTTATTTCTGGGCTGAGGAGGAAACTCCAAGGCTGAGAGTGTGCACTGTGGGTCCAGGACCTCAGCCCTGACTGGGCTCCGCAGGAGCCCTGTGAGCTGTGGGGCTGTCTCACCAGGTGCCGGCGAGCAGCGCCACATCGCTGGACCAGCGCTACACAGACTGCCCTCATTACTGGCCAAGTACCACCAGGAGTTACCCACTACATCCTCCTAGGTTGCTAGGAAGGTCTTCAAAGTAGATAAAAATAACAAATATTTTATTAAGAAGAGGCAGGAAAAACCAGGTTGGCTGTTGATCGTCGATTGCCTCAAGCAGGCACCAGTAACGTCTCCTTCATCCTAGCCCTGAGATTTTAAAAAGTGCCATATTCAAGGCTCTTTCAAGGTTAGGAAAATGAGACCCATCATTGTTACTGGTATTTGGCATATTGGGTGTACCACGGGGAGTTTGTCAGACTCTCCCGTGTGGGCAGGTTACATTTGGTAGCCTGCCAGGTTGTCCAAAGTAAGAATGAGATAATAAGGTGTCACACGGCCCCTAGTCTCTGGGTCTTGGCCGTTGATGGGATTACACGGCCCCGGGGGGGCAGCCAGTTGGTGGGTGTGACCCCTGTCTACTGGAAGATGGAGGATCTGGGTGGAGGATGCTCAGCCCCAATCCGAGCAGGCTTGGAGATCTCAGCCCCGGGACCCGCATGCCTTTGTTCCTCTCCCAGTAACTTCATGCGTGTGGAGAGTGATCTCAGCATGGTTGTGGCTGGTTCTGGAGGTCTTCAGCTGTCGGAGCTCTGCTCGGGGCGAGGAGGGAAGCTCAACCCACCCCCCTCCAAGGGGCCTTGGCGAGGACAGCCAGGCGCAGGGGCAGGAGATTCCGTGCTGTTCTCTTCCGGGAGCTGGGTTTTATAGTCTCTGGGTCTTGGCCGTTGATGGGATTTGTTATGGTATTGTTAATTTTTTAAAATAATTTTATCTTTTAGAGATACTTAAACATTTATGGATAAAATTTTCAAATGTCTGGTAGCTGTTTGAAAATACTAAAGGAGTGAGAAGTAATCAGATAAATAAACAAGCTTTGCCATATTTTCAGTAATTGTTGAAGCTGTGTGACAGTTTTATCAGATAGTTCATGGTATGTTTTTTCCTTGGGATAGGTTACAAATGACTGTGTATGTGAAGTTTAAAAGCATGTTTTTTTCAAGTGGGATGGACAGTTCAGTGTATAGGGAAGCAAGTGCTTCTCATTTTATTGCTAGACCCAAGGATTTTAGATTATGATACCCTTTAGCATGGAGTCAGGGTGGCCTCCTGCAGCTGCCCAGATGCATCTTCATTGCCATTAACTTCGTGAATGATGTGTAAACAGCGACTCAGTTGATTGCACATATCTGAGAATCATTTCCTCATTTATCTTCCTTAGGATTGTGGAAAAGGGGTATTACAGTGAACGAGATGCGGCAGATGCTGTTAAGCAGATCTTGGAGGCTGTTGCTGTAAGTATAAGGGGTCACTGTGATGTGATTGTTTGTCATCTCCCTTAAGAAACTTCTGACTCTAAGACCATCTATCTGAAAAGCCATAAAAATTCACAGCAAGAAAACAAAATATTTACTGTAAGATATATCGAATGAATTAATATGTTCTGCTCATTCAAGCTTTGAGTGATATGACTAGCTTTCTCAAAAAATGCTTATTCTATTACTATAAAACCAAATCAGACCATGGTGCCTTTAATTGTTCCTTTTGTCTTTTTATTTTTTTGTTGTTTTTGTTCTTAGGTAGGGAAGTGGAGAGATAGAGACTGTGGAGAATAGAAATTCTTTTAAGACTAGAAATAAATTAAGGAAAAAACTAGCAATTTAATTTTTTCAGGATTTTTTAAAGTTTTTTATTTTTATGAAATTGTTCACAATAATTTATTACATTTAATATTCCAACACCAATCCTACCACCATTACATCTTCCCACCACTATATTTCAAATTTTTTCACCCCGACCTCCAAACCCTGCTGCAAGCAGGACCTAAATAATTTATTTTGTATCGCTTGTTTTGAATAATCCGCTAAAGATCATCCAAAAGAGTTTCCTTAAATTTCAGAAAGTGTGTGAAGGTTTTTGTATTTCACCCTGGAACCATTAGGCCCTTGTATAAAAGATTACTAACATGTTGTTAAAGTTTGAGCCTTGTATGCTTATTTATATATTTTTTTCTCCCCGAGATTGGTTGCCTTCTACTTTACATCCCATCCAATGTGGTGTGCTACTCTTAGTACAACAGTAGTATAGAGTATGAGATGTCACTTCAGGAATTCTAAAATTTTAAATAGGGTGATACAACTGGAGTTAATTTTTTAACTGGATGGTGACTTTGGGGTCTCTGCAGCATGTTGCTCTCTTCTGAAATTTGTTTGTGAATCTCTGGATCATGGCACTTAGTGAGCTTATATGGAGCCAGAGGCAGTTCCTAGGCATGACTGCCAGGCTCCCAGAAGAACAGGGAGATGGGGGAGGTCACCATTCTCAACTTCTAGTGAGTTTGGAGATTTTGGTCACAAGTCCTGCATACCTGAGTTTTAAAATCAGCAGATTCCCTCATGGATGAGGCTCATCCCACCTGTGAAGAGCGGCCATGAGCATGGCAGTGATTAAGTTCTGGAGGTTTTCAGCTACTGGGACTCTGTTCGGGTGGAGAGGGGAACTCACCCGCCCCCCCTCCAGGTTGCCTTAGATAAGACAGCCTAGGGCAGGATCTGGAAGCATCTCTATGGCATGTCACTCTCAGTAATTTAATTTTAAGAGAAATAAATGTACATTGCAATGTTAAACTACAGTCTAATTCTGTAAGTTAGTAATGGAAACCAATGAACACATGTTTATAAAAAATATGGAACTTTAAAGAGCTTTGCTGGATTGAATTAATCAGAAATTATTTACAGTCAACACGCTGGTGAAAATATTCCCACATTTTTCATGGTGTTTAATACATTTAGAACACTTCATTAACTGATTTATTGAATATAAAACCGGGACAGATTATTTTCTGAGTATAAAAGAATGGGGTGAAAATCTAGGTAAAAAAAATCTATAAAAGTGTATACAATAGAGATATGTTGTGTTGTCCAGTTAATTACTAACTAAAAAATTATTCAGTCTCACTGGAAATTTGTCACATTGACAGAAACACACTATCAAAGAATTTTCTCACAATAAAAAATGGAAGGTGAGAAAGAGAGTAAGGAAGGAAAAAAGGGAAGGAGGGAGAGAAAGGTGGTGAGAAAGAGGGAAGGAGAGAGTGAAGGAGGGAAGGACTTAGTAACTAGTTTATGAGTCAGTGATGAGGAGGAAGGTCTTTACACTTTTCACAGAAGTGCTAGAGACTAGAAGCCACCAAATCCATACTGAGCTGTTGACGCCAAGTTCAGTTAACCTTATAGCTTATTTTCCCAAATGATTTATTCCTATTAAATGTTTTGGTCTTTTTGCTTTGTAGGTGATAAAAAGTTTGAACTGGGTGCATAGGAAAGTTGTAGAGGATGCTACAAAACTTTACATAATACACAATTCAGTATCTGACTCTGTAAATACCGATGATCAAATACGTCTTCACAGAATAACTAACCCATTCCAGATTTTTCATCAATACATTCATGATCCCTGAATGTTAACTTAGGTATGATTTTAAGCTTGTTAATTTAGGTATGATTTTCAACATTTCCAGTACTTATCTCCTTGATATTATCTTATACTTTCCCAACTTTAGCTTAATCCTCCTTCAAATACCCATGGAGATAATCTTGCTCCCTGTTATATTAAGACTGATTCTGGAATGGTTTATAATGTTCTCTTGGATTTCAATTTCTATCCTTAAGTATGTAAGCCTAGAATTCTATTATGTAATCACTTTTCATTTTGTCAGTAATGTCAGCTTACTTCCTAAAATAATATTTTGGAATTCTATTTCTAGTGACATAGATTATCTGAGTAAGTTTCCTTGTGAAGTCCATCAACACTTTGTCCAAATAAGGTGGATAGCTGAGAACATAATTCTAGTACATTGGGGCTCAAATGGAGCTGTTATATTTTAAGTCTGATGCTTCACAAAACATCTCTGGGCCTATCTCCTCATGTAAAGTAAATGTAACATTCAATCCAATAGGTCACTCAAAGAAAATTAATGATATAAAGCCTGGAAGGTCTTATATCGTTAGGTCTATATCATACTAGTGCTCAACAGATAGAGAAATGATGATAATCATCTTCAGGTTTATTACAATCATTTCATGATCTGCTAGGTATGGTAAAATGATACAAACATGAAAATATGTGCTTAATAAATACATACTAAATATTTTGATTAATTTTTACTCATTAGTCATAAATAGCTCCTATTTTAGAAAAAGTCCTTACTGAAATTTTTAAATGAATAAAGACATTGAAGGAAAAATGAAAATTTTTTATTTTTTAATTTATTTTAAATGATGATGCATTTACTGAGATCCATGATATTATTTTCTACTGTTTTATATGAAACAAAGCACTATAATTAACTCCATACATGGAATTATTTTCTTCTTCCTTTTTGCTACTACTTCATTCTCCTCCTGTCCTCCAGAATTTTCCTTATTCACTAACTCTGCTGGCCTCCATCTGCTCATTTAGGCCAGCTCTTGTTTCCATTTGGTTCCCACTCAATTTAGTCATAGGTGACTGGGAGACTCTCATCTCATTCAGTGAATGAGAAATAAATGCTTTAAGCATCAGAATTTTGTACTTATTGGAGTAATACAAGGTCAGATAGGGTGACCCAGAGAGAGCAGAGGAATTAGAGATTCAGACCTCTATTCTAGGTCTGCAAAGATGGGTTACTAAGATTATCACTGATTGAAAATTAAAAACAAAACAAAAAACCATTGGTTTCCTAATTCACAAAGCTCCAATTTAGCAATGAGGTTGCCATCTTCCAGTGAAACACTTTGAAATATATTTTCTAAAATCAGATTTTCTCTGATTTGCAACTAAGGATTAATTTGGAGAAAAAAATAAAGCAGTTTCCCTGTCTCATAGGTAGAAAGCAATTTAAACCCTGTGAGATGTGGCTGACATTTATGACACCGTTTATTGTAAGCTATATAGCTATATGAGAGCTATAAAAAGCAGGACAGCTGAGAACTCAGAGTAATCAGTGAGATATCTCACATTGCCCCTGCATCACACACAAAATTAGTTTGTGTTTGAGACCACATAAGAAGAAAACTTGGTGGTTGAAAACTTGGAAACCCCTTACCCATTTATTTACACAGATAACCAGGACATATTCTGGTTCCTTTGACATCTCTGTCTAATACCACCTTCTAGTTCTTTCCCTGTCACCACTTAGATGCTGTTATTCTTCTGTTTCCCTAAAGTCACTGTCCTCACATTCGAAGCTGGGCTCACATTCTGGGGGAAAAGGCAGCTCAGATAGAGAAGGGACCATCAAGTAAAGGATGCTTGGAGAGCCCACGGGATGGGAGATGTGTGCTGAAGGTAGACTATAGACTGAACATGATGGCCACTTAATGCCTGTATTGTAAACCACAACACCCAAAGGGAAAGAGAGAGAGTAAAAGAGAATGCCCTGCCACAGAGGCAGGGGGTGGAGGGTGCATGGAATGATGGTGATGGGACGGATCCTTGGTGGTGGAGAATGGGCTCCGGTGGAGGAATGGGCACTTGATCATTATCTGACTGAAATGTAAGCACAAAATTTTGTAAATTTTGTAAGTCTGTAACTGTACATCAGGGTGAGTCATTAAAAAAATTAAAAAAATAAAATTTCAGTTTTAATCATTCACAATTATAACCCTTAGGTTATATTGAAAAATTTCTTTCCTCCTCTTGCACCCCCTTTATACTGAATATTGCCCCAAATATTTTATAGTATTTGATTCTGGATTATATTGCTCCTTCTGCTTTTTAGCACGGTACAGAATTTTTTTTTAACATTTACAGTGAATTTGAAAGATGTTTCTGTCTTTGAGTTGTAGTTCATTTGATTCAGTTTTGAGGACAGATCCTTAAGATTTCGTGGGCATTATTTTTTAAATGATAGCCATGTCATTCCAAATTTAAGTGATCTAATCCAGACTAAATACTCCAAAAGGTCACCTTGTCCATGCTTCTCATGAAACACAAGGACAAGCCTTAAAGTGTCCCTTTCCCATTTACTTACACAGATAACCAGGGCATATTCTGGTTCCTTTGACATATCTAATACCACCTTCTAGTTCTTTCCCTGTCACCACTTAAATGCCACTGTTCTTCTGTTTCTCTAAAGTCACTGTCCTCTTGCTGACCCACTCCAGATGCATCTTTTCTTCTCTCTCTCTCTCTCTCTCTCTCTCTCTCTCTCTCTCTCTCTCTCTCTCTCTCTCTCTCAAAGTAGATAGTCATGATTCAGAAAAAGATGAAACCACTAAAACTTCTTTTGGTCAAAACAAAACAAAACAATCTTGTAGACTTATAACTTCCCTTTAAAATTCAACAGTTACTTTATTTGAGAATAAATTGGTAAAGAGTTGATGATATAATTTGAAGAACTGGAAAAACAAAGCCATGCAGCAGCTTTAGAAAACAGAATCCCTTTGGACCACAGGAGCAAAATCTAAAGATGGAGATGATTCAAATTTGCATATGTGACAAAGGTGCTCCACTGTGTGGCTGGGGCTGACATCTCTGAGCTCAGAACTGCCCCTGTCATTGGTTCCCCAACTCCAAGACATGTTCTGACCATCTACTGTTGAAGCTGCCAAGGTAGGACACAGAGATTCACTTTGTGAGTTCAATTACAAGCTGAAGTCATTGACTGCTGTGGGACTGACCTGTAACTCCAGTGGCAAGGTGAAAAAGTGCCACTATATCATATGGGTCTGACCATGGAAACAGATGAAGAACACAAATACGCCAGAGCAAGTCCCTTCTTCCTCTTCCAGCTGGCCACTCTTTCATCTAAAGGCAGAGCCAGACCAAGCAGCCCACAGAAAAAGGAAACGTGTGGCTTATAATTCACACCCTAGCTTCACAAAATATACTACAGGGAATAGGTGTAGCATGGAAAAGCTATAGCTTAATAAATGGTATCAAACACATTCAAAACCAGAAATAAATTCTCAAAGTTTCTATTTCTATTCTCGGTATTTCAGAGTCTTACCTAAGTGCATGAAATGTTCTAAGGAATCAATGAAGTCAAAACATGTATAACAACACTAAAAAAATTGCTATCTGTATTTAGTATTGAATACTATGTTTGGTAAATTTGTAGACTTAATGGGCAAGACATACATCATCTTGCACATTTAAGCCATGGTCCATCCTGACCTTCTTATTCCTTATTGGCAGGACCAGTCTACTTTTATAAACTGGAAAATTCCAGAGCTGTTTTTTCAGCCTCCTTTGAAACCAGGCAAGACAGCTCCTGACCAATGCTTTCTGTTGAGTGACCTGAGAATTCTAGAGAAAGTTCTGTCTTAGGAATTAGAAACTAAAAAGAGAACCAAGAGTGAAAAATGTCCTCTTTGTTTTTCATAGTCTTAGTTGACCCTGCAGAGAATTTTGGGAAATGCTTTTGTTTTGTGATTATGAAGATAATTATGTAATTATTGAATAAGGCAAAGAAAATAATACTATTATGATTTTCCTTCTCTTGATATCTCATGGAGGATAATAACAATTTTTGGTATTTTTGCTTCTTTAAATGGAATAGTCTATTACTTGAAGCAATAAGTTACTGAGATTCTTGAAAATACTTTTGAATACAGAGCAAGTTGTATGTTTTCCTTGTGAACATAAAGCAGAGAAACACTCCTAGGCTTAAGGATTATCCCCAGGAGCTGTAGACAGTACAGTGTTAAGGTGCTTGCCTTGTCTCTGGCTGACCCAGTTCAATTCCTCCTGCCATGGATGGTCCCGTGAGCACTGCCAGGGACTACCTCTGAGCTCAGGGCCAGGGACAACTTCTGAGCATGGCCAGGTGTGGCCCAAGTTCCACTCCTCCACTTCGCTGAGAAGATTCTCACTCTATGAATTCCTGAAAACTGAGTTCACAGAAAGTTAAACGCATACACTGCTAAGTCAGAATTGAACATGATTTGTTTGGACAATGTGGGATTTAAAGGTCTTTCAGAATAAGCCTACATCTTTGTATTTGTGGCTATTATTTCTTCTGGTGTACTTTTATTACCAGTAAAACAATTCTGAGAGTTCAATCAGATAATGAGAACCCAGAACAAAAATCCTCATTTTGCATGTTTTTAAAACCTTCTTTCTAGAGAATTTTTTTCTTCAGTTACATTTGAACACTGATTCCTAGAGAATATATATATATATATATATATATATATATACTATATATACATATATATTCCTAGAGAATATATGTATATATGTTGTTTATGGGCTGGAGTGATAGCACAATGCATAGGGCATTTACCTTGCACGCAGCTGACCCGAGTTCTATTCCTCCATCACTCTCGAAGAGCCTGGCAAGCTACCAAGAGTATCTTGCCTGCATGACAAAGCCTGGCAAGCTACTCGTGACATATTTGATATGCCAAAAACAGTAACAACAAGTCTCACAATGAAGACGTTACTGAGCCCGCTCGAGCAAATCAAAGAACAATGGGAGAACAGTGCTACAGTGCTATATGTTGTGTATATATAATATACTAATATATTATATGTTTATTATATGTAGCATATATTTGGGGGTCACACCTGGCTTAATTCTCACTCTGTTCTGGGGATCATTAGTGGTCATACTCAAAGGACTATATGTGGTGCCAGAGACTGAACTGGGTGAATTGCACAGACAGCAAGTGTTCCCTCACTGTACTGTATCTACAGCCAGTGAAGAATAGATTTTAATACAAGGCTTAAAATATTTAAATACTGTAATGATACACTTGCCAATAAAATTAAAAATGGTTTTATAGACGAATAATTGAGAGATCCCATTTGTTAGTAAATAATTAACAAACAATTCCATTATTAGCCTAATACTTAGAGAGAGATTTAATCAGAAAAAAATTTAGATGTTTTTACAAGTAATTATAATATGATAAAAATGATGTCAAAATTACATCAATTTCTTCCTGAGTGACCTTTTCCAGTTTGATTACCAAGAGAGTAATAATAAATTCTAGTAAATAAAATCTAGGAAATTTCCAATTACTCAAAACAAAATATATCAATATAAAATTATCTGATTGACCTTGTGGTTTCAGAGTTTCATAAATGTTGTGATTTTAGAGTTTCATAAATGTTGAATGATGTCAAAATTTAATTTAACCATGGTTCTCTGACTTGTGTCAGAATCTTAAAGATGTTCAAACTTTCCTTAGATTCTAGAGTCAATAAACACATTCTTACACACAATGGCTCATGTGCACAGTTTGTGTATTGGCAGGTTCAGAGGTAGGAGAGTTGTTGAAAGCTATTTGGCACAGCTAGAGAGAAACTGAGTTAGAAAAATATTAGCAGAGGTAGTTATATATGAGTTGGGATTTTCCAGTAAAAGTTCTGTTTAATAGGCAGAAGAAAGGGAATCCCTGGAGTAGTCCCTTCTCCTAAAAAATTTAGATAACTTTATGGACTCAGGAGCAAAAGCAGGAGCTTCTGGTCTTGAGATATAGTTGGAAAGTAAGGAACAAGGATGAGAACTGAAGCCGAGGGAGGAGCTTCCGGCAAGAGTGGCTGATGGGACTTCAGAGAGCTGAGTCTCACTGATTCATCAGATTGGTGTTTCCAGAGAACTTTGCCTGCTGATCACTTCAGGATCACAGCATGAAGTCCAAGAGCAGTGAGGCCCCTTGAGAGAGTATGAAACTGTCAAAAGATGAAAAACATCAAGAGACAAGGTCATTGTATCCATGAATGAGATACTCTGACAAGCTAAGCACAGAATTCCCTTTAGATTTTCACTGCAGTTTTTTTTTAATCTTATAAATACTTGAGATTATGAAAAGGAGCAGAAAACATGCAAATAACAGGATTTAGGGGACTGGTAAGAACCCATCAAACTTGTTCACTTCAATTAACCCTTTACCATACATTCCCTCCTTTTCTCAATTTTTTTTAAAATTTCGTTTTATTAAAGTACCATTATTTACAAAGTTATTCATGGTTAGGTTTAGAACATACAGTTTTCCAGCCCCAATCCCACCTCCAGTGCCAACTTCCCTCTGCCAGTGTTGCCAGGCTCCCTCTCCTCCCCCATCCCCAGTTGATACTTTCTGTCTGTTCTCTTACATCTCACAGTTCATCTAAATAGTTCTCCCATTTCTGTTTCTTTCTGTACCTTTTTTATTTCTGTTCTCTTTTCCCTCTAGTTGATGAATCAAACAATACAAGCATTAGAATTTTAAGACATCAACCTAGACCTGTCCTCTGACCCTGGAACACAGCATGCACTGTAGGTCCTAAGCCAGTTACTAAAAGGGAACAGGACACAAATTCCTACCTGAAGGGAATGAAAGGATAAGTGTGTGTGTGTGTGTGTGTGTGTGTGTGTGTGTGTGTGTGTGTGTGTAGCATCTAGGGACCAGAGCATAGTACAGTGAGTAGGGCTTTTTCCCTTGCATAAGGCCAGCTAGGGTTCAATTCCCAGCATTCCATATGGTCCCATCAGCAAGCCAGGAGTGATCCTGAGCTCCTTGGGGTTGCCCCTTCCACCTCACCCCACCCTCAGCATCTCCCTGATCTTTCTTGAAATGAAACATTTCAGACTAAGTTGAGTCCCTTCATTATTTAAAGAACCCATGGAAATGGAATGGACATGAGCTCATTCTTGTGAACTTTGTCTGTTTTCAGTTGATTAGGGAATGAGATCCACAGACTCATTGACTTTGGAGCAAGAGAATAGATAACCTCAAGTAAGAGTGGGGGTGGGGGGATGTACTGTTAATGATGACAAAGTGAAGGAAAAGTACAAAAAAAGATAACAAAATATAATCATAGATATACTTAATGTCCTTATGAGCTCAGGTAAGATATATGTCACTTCTGTTTCTGTACTTGACTTAAATTTAGTGTGAATCAAGAGAAAAATAGATGGATGTTCAACCTACAAATGAATACTTAGTAAGATGTAACTCTTTTTGTCTTATTTTATTTACTTATTTATTTTTTGGGTCACCACCAGCTGTACTCAGGGCTTACTCCTGGCACTGAACTCAGGAATCACTTCAGGTGGTGCTTAGGGGACTATGTGTGGTGTCAGGAATCGAACTTGGGTTGGCCACATGCAAGGCAAGAGCCCTACCTGCTGCACTATCTCTCTGGCCTCTGAAAGCTTTGTTTTAAAACTCCATGGTACAAGAACATGTGTACAGACAATGAGAAGATTAATAAAATAATATTATCACAAACCCCTTTTTATTTTAAATGTTTACTGTAATCCATAATTATGCCTGATTTTTTGTTCCTTTAGCACCATATCATACATGCAGGTACCATGATCTTTGACAATGAATGCTAAGTGCCATGAGACCTTTTTTAAAATTTTTATTAGTGAAACACCATGAGGTACAGTTGTAGACTCACAAATTTTTGTGCTTGGGTTTCAGTTATATAATGATCGAGTACCCATCCCTCCACCAGTGAACATTCTCCACCACCACTAATCCCAGTATCCCTCCCATGCCCCCCCATCCCCCATCCCACCCTCCCTCTGTGGCAGGGCACTCCCTTTTGTTCTCGCTCCTTTTGGGTGCTGTGGTTTGCAAAAGAGGCATTGAGTGGCGATCATGTTTGGTCTATAGTCTACTTTCAGCATGCATCTCTCATCCTGGTTGGATCTTCCCAACACCCTTTATTTGCTGCTCCCTATCTGAACTGCCTTTACCCCTGGAGTGTGTGGCTGGCCTCTAAGCTATGGAGTAAACCTCCTGGTATTTATCTCAGCTATTCTTGGGTCTTAGTCTCCTATTTTGTTACTTTATGTTCCGCAGATGAATGCAACATTTCTGTGTCTGTCCCTCTCTTTCTGACTCATTTGGCTTACCATGATACTTTCCATGTAGTACCACTTGTATGTAAAGTTCATGATTTCATCCTTTCTAACAGCTACATAGTATTCCATTGTGTAGATGTATCAAAGTTTCTTTAACCAGTCATATGTTCTTGGGCACTCAGGTTTTTTCCAGATTCTGGCTATTGTAAACAGTGCTACAATGAACAAACAAGTGCAGATGTCACTTTGACTATACTTTTTTGCCTCTCCGGGGAATATTCCCAGGAGTGGTATTGCTGGGTCAAATGGGAACTCAATTTCTAGTTTTTGGAGAATCGTCCATACTGTTTTCCAAAAGGGCTGAACCAGTCGGCATTCCCACCAACAGTGAAGGCGTGTCCCTTTCTCGCCACATCCGTGCCGGCATCGGTTGCTTTTGTTCTTTTGGATGTGGGCCAGTCTCTGTGGTGTGAAATGATATCTCATTGTTGTTTTGATCTGCATCTCCCTGATGATTAATGATGTAGAGCATTTTCACATGTGCCTTTTAGCCATTCAGATTTCTTCTTTGAGGAAGTTTCTGTTCATTTCATCACCCCATTTTTTGATGGGGTTGGATGTTTTCTTCTTGTGGAGTTCAACCAGTATTTTGTATATCCTTGATATCAACCCCTTGTTGGATGTGTATTCGCTGCATATCCTTTCCCATTCTGTAAACTTTCTTTGTATTTTGCTCACTGTTTCTTTGGAGGTGCAGAACCTTCTTAGTTTAAGATAGTCCCATTTGTCTATCTCTGTTTTCACTTGCTTAGCCAGTGGCGTGACATCTTTGAAGCAAGCCAGGACAAGGAGCAAGGTGGGTTGGGTGAATCACAAGTGTCTTTTGAGACCTTTCTGGGACAGTGAAATAGCACACAGTCAGAGAAATAACATCTATTTCCTCTGAACTTTGTCTCACTGCCAAGTTTATTTCAGCACTTTTCTTCTCCATTTATTAAAGTTAGTCTTGAATTTTAAATCACATATATGCAAGAAAGGACACAGGGGATACTGGAATATGACACCAGACATAAGACAGTTGAAAGAGTTAGAAATATAGAGTATCAGCTCTGAGAGCTTTGTATTTTCATGAATCTTCCAGGCAAGAGAAAACAGCACATTATTACAAATTATTCAGAGAAATTCCTCACTAATATAGGAGAAAATAACCTCTCTGTGCCACCAGTATACAACTGAAAATTTCTCAGATGCTAAAAATGTGTCTAGAATAGCTTCATCACATTCTTAACACCAAACTAAGAAGTAGATGGTATTGACTACAAGGGGGAATTATGCTTGGATTAGGGATCTATTAAAAACTTTAGATATGGAGATAATAGAGTGCCTATATACTTATTTTCATGTTAAAACTAGTTGGATGTTGGGGCTGGAGTGATAGTAGAGCATTTGCCTTGCACGCAGCTGACCCGGGTTTGGATCCCAGCATCTCATATGGTCCCCCCAAGCACCGCCAGGAGTAATTTCTGAGTGAAGAGCCAGGAGTAACCCCTGTGCATCGACAGGTGTGACCCAAAAAGAAAAAAAAAGTGTTGGGTGTTGATGAAGCTGTTAATAAATCACCAGTTTGAAATAAAAATAAAAATAGAATTGTTGGATAATTTTTTAACCATGTGTTCAGTGTAGCAGAGCAAGGATGGGAGGGAGGGAAGTTTATCAAGTGGAGTAAAAATGATGAGCACTCACCATCATCAAGTAGCTTACACATACAGTTAATCACTATAGTCAAGCGTGAGTCACACTTTAGGTGGCAATGGATGTTGACACTCAAGTGTAACTTTCTGTTGTAAACTTACATGACACCTACAAGTTGGAGACTCTTGTTTTGTTATCTCTGTAGTTATCAATTTTCTTCACATTTGTTATGGAACAGATAAATGACTTTGGACATCTGGGCTCCTTCTTGATTTCTAGGATGAGAGCATATGTCAGTCATAGTATTTCTCCTTCATGCCCAACAGTGTCTCCTTCCCCCACTCACTTTCTATTCGTGTCTCTCAAAATCCTGTCTGAAAAGAATTTTGCTGAACCCCTCTTTCTTCATGAGTCATATTCATTCACTATTTGTACTGATTTTCTGGTCCTTTAAGTGAGAAATTTTAATCCCAAGAGTTGTGATCTCTTATTTAGGACATAACCAAACACACACACACATATGTTTGTTAGTTACATATATATATATATACACACACATATATATGTATAGATACTATATATTCATTCATATATATATATATATTACATATATATATATGAAAAGGGTAGGTGTATGTTTCTGGATTTTCCACTAACATATATACTCTAAGACCACTCCACCTCTGCCAAGAACTCCAGCACTGCAGAGTTCAAAGCCCTGACTCTGGCCAGCTTTCTGTTGAGGAACAGTTCTCAGGTTGTTTCCATTTGTCTTTCCCTTACTGTCTCTTTGTATCTCATGTATGATAGGGACCCTTCTGTGCCTGTCCTCCTCCTCCTGACTAGCCTCACTCAGCATGAAACTCTTCATATCCTCTGCATAGCAGCAAGCGGTGTGACTTCGCCTTTCACACGCGGTGGGGGCGGGGGTCTCCACTGTTCATGTGTACCATGGTTCTTTTCTCCACCGTCTGTTCTCGGCACCTGTCGCTTCTGAAGTGCAGCTCAGACTCTGATCGTGCTCTCCCTGCTGTCCTGCGTGGTGAGCCAGTATTGCTGCTCCAGTATTTTAACTGCAGCAAGTATTTCAAAAGGTTTTGAAAATTTCTAAAAAGGTTTTCTACCTCTTGGAAAATTAATTCAGACTAGTGATTTAAAGATGTAAATATTCAATATACTCATATTCGTTTGTTTTCCATGTTGCTCTCTCAATTTTCTCATAATAGTATGTCTTGGAAATCTTTTCATTTATGTATTAGCTTTTGGTTACTGCATAGGAGATTACCATAAACTCAAAAGTTTGACATTTTATTATTCCCAATGTTCTGTAGTTTAGAAGTTAAGTAAGGCATGACTTGATTTTTAAGGTTAATCAGCTGTAGCAAAGGCTCCATTTTTCTTAAAAACGCTGGAGAAGACTCTGTATCGAAACCATTACAGAAAATTTAAGATCTCAGCATTTTCAGTGTTGGAATTATTCTAGATTGTTCTTATACCCTGAATTGTAATAGGTAATGGAAGTTCAAAAAAGGATTGATGGTTCAAGAAACTATTGTATCATATTATTTTTTAATGACAGTGGTAATTCAGCTCTGCAGGCTAGCACCTTTATGGATTCTAGCTTCTTTTCAGTATGTGTGTGGGGGGGAAGGGGGGGTGAAGGGGGTATGGCATATTCCACTATATTTTGGGTCTTATAATTTTATAGTGCTCTTCGTGGTGTGGGGGAGATAGTGCAAGTGACTTGCCTCCCACTGAATCCTCTGTACCAAATGTGTCCCCAAGCACCACCAGAAGATACTCCTGAGCACAAAGACAAGAACAATCCAAAAATAAAACCAAGAATGAAAATTTATGTTAAACAATATAATCTCATGGGAAAAAAATTCCATTGTGGTCTTTGTCTTTACTTTTTTTTTTGTTTGGAATAGTCTCACTGTTTACTTGCACATAGAACTAAACAATACAAAACAGCAAGTCCTGAAGCTTTGGCTGTGATGTTGGCTGTTGTGCCCCAGGGAATCGTCTGGCATTCAGGGGGCAGGAAGCACCTTCCTGCGATTGCCAACTTGCTTTGTTTTGATGGGGTGGGGGGCTGAGGAGGGCTTGCAGTGGCCAAGCTGACAGGGACCTCAGGACAGCAGTGCTCAGGCCCTCCTATGGACAGACGTCTCTAGTTCTTAAACTTTCACTTTGACTCGCATTTCTTTGAAGTACAAGTTGAGCACCATGCTCGTGCTAACCTGTGTGTTATTTACCTTTTTAAATGTTGCCTTGATTTTTTGAAACCTATCCAAAACTACAATGTCGCTTTTCCGGGGCTGAGGGACTGAGAAGATCCTCGCTAAGCCGGTTCCTAACATAGAGCTGCAGAGACAAGAAACGGGAACACAGACGGCCGCAGGAACTGCCTTTTGTCCTCCTTCCATCCAATCTAGGTATCGGCCGGCCTAGGGGGCCTTTCTGGGGCCGTGGCTGCATTCGGGGCTGCGACTTATTGTCCCCCTTAATCCCTCATAAGAACCATAAGTTAGCCTCTTAGGTGGAACCTTTACTAGGGTATCTTAATCAACAGAAACATATCAAACCAATAACTCATCTCAATTAATATTATACCAAAAACACTATAGTAACAGTGAGCGTGAAGGTATAAACCACACAGGTCACAATGGTAAAGCAACGAAGAAGCCCACCAAGCTTACTTAGTGAAGAGACTAATCCAGATGACCCCAACAGTAATGAAGTTCTAGAAAACCTCTCAGACAAGAACTTTAGAAGAGAGTTACTGAGGATGCATAGGGAGCTAAAAAGAGGCAATGGAACGCACT
Organism: Sorex fumeus; assembly: GCF_029834395.1. NCBI lineage: Eukaryota > Metazoa > Chordata > Mammalia > Eulipotyphla > Soricidae > Sorex > Sorex fumeus. Next base: position 16,267,347 of record NW_026606188.1, read on the forward strand.
GCCAATAAAACACAAGAGAATTTTAAAGTGGAAATGGGGAGAATGCAAACAAAACTACAAACAGAAATGACAGATATGAAAAACCTGGTAAGTGAATTGAAAAACTCTATGGAAGGTCTCAGCAGCAGAGTAACAGCTGCTGAGGATAGAATCATTGAGCTTGAAGACCAAGTGCAGAGACTGCAGAAAAGAGCAGAAAATGGAAAAGAGACTCAAAATCTGGGAACAGATGGCAAGAGAAGATTGGGATGAAGCCAAGAGTAACATAAGAATTATCGGAGTCCCAGAGGGACAAGACGAAAACCCTGACAAAGAAGATACTGTCAAAGACATTATTGCTACAACATTTCTGGAGCTGAAGAAGGCATGCAACCACATTCAGGAGGCCTGAAGAGTAACAGTTAGAAGAAATCCAAATAAAAATAAAATCCAAATAAAAATAAAGAAACATCCTGATAAAAATGACGAAAGCCTTAGACAGAGACAAAATTCTGAAAGTAGCAAGATCAAAGAAAGAAATTGCCTGTATAGGAACATCCTTAAGATTCACTTGTCTGATGAAAACCTCAGGACCTGAAAACAGTGGTGGTATATAGTGAAAAAACTCAATGAAATAAATGCTTCACCAAAAATACTTTACCCAGCTAGATTCTCATTCTTATCAGAAAGAACAACATACAGTTTCACAGACAAACAACAGCTTAGGGACTTTATACTCAAAACCATGTTTACAAAAACAACTAAATGGGCTACTTTAAGACAAGACTTACATTCTTTTTTTTTAATTAATTTATTTTGAATACCCATCCCTCCACCATTGCCATTTCCCACCACCACGGATCCCAGTATCCCTCCCACCCCCCATACCCCTCATCCCACCCTACCTCTGTGGCAGGGCATTCCTTTTGTTCTCTCTCTCCCATTGGGTGTTGTGGTTTATAAAAGACTTAAGCCTGATTTTCAGGGAGAAATGTTGGATGATTTACTTTCCATTGATCACTTTGTATATAAGGAGATGTCGCGCGGCCACATAAGCAGCTGCGTGGTTTGGAGTAAAAGTCCTGTTCCCGCATGCTCAAGCTATGCTTGTAGAGGCTTATGGTCATCGGGGTTCCATCTGGAGGAGGCGGGATGTGGCACCTACCCCATCTGGGACTTCCTGGTAATCTCGGCTCTGCTTGGGACCTAGAGCATTCTCCAGGAGCTGTGGAGCCTCCCAGCGGCCTTTCTTCTCTGTGGCTGTGTGCTGTAAAGATGGCGCTGGGGGGCGGGTTGTGGGCGTGACTACCAGAATCAGAGGTTACCTGGGAGCCGGGGCAGTCCCGGCAGTTTGGAGTAAAAGTCCTGTTCCTGCATGCTCGAGCTATGCTTGTAGAGGCTCATGGTCACCGGGGTTCCATCTGGAGGAGGAAGACTTATATTCTTTCCTAATTTTTTCCTGTGAAGTTGACATTCTAAGAATCTAACCACAAGACTTAATGGCTCTTGATCCTGCATATTCAGAATGCTTACTGTGTGCTGCATGAAAGGGAAGAGCAGAGTTACATATTATTCACAAGAGTGGATCCCATTTAGTCCTAGAATAGAGTGGATGAATTTTATTTAAAAAAAATTCTGGACAACACCTGGCAGTGCTCAGGGCTTGCTCCTGGCTCTATGCTCAGAGTTCACTACTGGCAGGAATTGGGGAACCCCATGGAGCTTTGGGGATCTAACCTGGGTTGGCTAAATGCAAGGCAAACACCCTCCCTGCTGTAGTATTACTCGAATGCAAAAAGAGTCATAATTTTGAAAGAATTTTGAAAGATATATATAGTTGGAATATAAATAAGACATAATGACTATTTCAATAATAATCCTGAAAGTCAACATCATCTCGTGCTGTTAAGCACCTTTTATGAACTAAAAACTTTATGTGCATAATTCCATTTAATAGTCACACCTACAAATTCCTCAGTCTCATTGTATTCACTCACAGATAAGGAACTAGGTCAAAAAGGTTAAGCTACTTTCATAAAATAACACAGTTCCGTCAGCTAGAAACTAACTAGAATGTAAAATAAAACATGTTTTCAAAGTCTCTACTCTTAATTCCTCTGTTTTGCTTACTACCATAACCTGTTTCGAGTACATGAAGCTTAATTTTGAGAACGACATATCCATCCTGTGGAATTTGGTATGTGTTCAGGTGGACGTGGCTATCAAAGAGATCTGAGTAGAAGTCATGGATAATCTTCCCCATTGCCCGTATGAAAGATGTGATAGATCCATGAGGACATCGGAGGGCAGTCATTTTGGTCTTGTAGTTGGTGAAGGACAGGCAGGCGTTACGAATGCTTTTCTTGGCTTCTACTACATCCACAGCACTGTTGGTCTTCTCTCTTTGAGGTCTTCCTTTATCGCTTCTCTGCACTGCTTTGTGAGCTCAGACGTTTGCTTGCGATTGCCCGAGCATGTGCCAAACCACGTTGGCAAATAAGCTCAAGAGTTTTTGAAGATAGGCATTTTTTTGTGGCTATCTCTCGGCGTTCCTCTCACAATCATGGAGGTGCTGAACGAGTCAATCCTGTTCTTTGTCAATGTTGTCAATGATGGCATCTTCCCATGTTGCAGCAATAGTGCCAAAGAGCTCCCAGTTGGTGGTCGTTGTGGGAGTTCACTTCTTAAAATTTGAGCCCTTTCTCCTCATTCTGTGAAGTAGAATTTTGCACGAAGGAGACGGTGGTCCGATCCCATTTGGAATTTTGGGACAACAGTGACATCGGTCAGGCAAAACTGTCCATTGAATATGATGTGGTCAATTTCGTTGTGAAACCATCCACTGGGAAACTCCCATGCCCAACGTTTAGATTTGGCCTTCTGGAACTGTGAGTTGCTATGGATGGTCTTGGTCGACATGATGAATTCAGACAGTCACTCACCCTTTTCGTTCCATTCTAGGCCATGGGTCCTGATGTGGAGTTCTTCGGCTGATCTTTTCGGTCCTATCTTGGCATTAAAATCACCAACAATGATCTTGTAGAAAGTGTGGTTTTCTTTATAGAACTTCTCCAGCTCTATTTAGAATTTCTCAATTTCTTCTTCATCATAATTGGATGTTTGTGCATAGACAACGAAGATAGAAACTACCAGCAATGAGCCACATCTATTCAAGTGTAATCATCCGATTCTGTTGTTAGGTATTCGAATGAATCAGTGCTCATGGCCAAGTTCGTGTTGACAAGGACACCGACGCCTCCGTCGCCTCTTTTATCGCATGTTCCAAGGAACAATTCTTCTCCAATGTCGAAAATGATGTGCTGTGATTGATGCCATCTTGTCTCAGTCAGACCAATGATGTCGTACTTGATCTTTCATGCTTGTACTATCAGGTCCTCGATGGATGCATCTGATCCCAGCGTATGTGCATTGAAAGTACAGTCATTTTTGTCTTTCTTTTTTTTGGAAGCCTAGTTCGGCCTTGAGATTTTATCAGCCTCTCCTTCCTCATCCTTCTAAATGCTGCTGTATTGGTGACTCCTTTATGGTCAGGGGAATGAGACCCATTGTAATTACTGGTTTTGGCATATCGAATACACAATGGATAGCTTGCCAGGCTCTGCCGTGCAGGCGGAATACTCTTTTTTTTTTTATTAAATTTTCAATTTCCTTGCTAGTAATTGGTCTGTAAGTTTCTCTCTTTTTTCCAAATCTGTTCTTGGAGGCTATAAAAGTCAAAAAAGTGCAACCATTTCTTCTGGGCTGGAGCGGTAGCACAGCGATAGTGTGTTTGCCTTGCATGCAGCCGACCTGACAGACCCGGGTTCAATTCCTCAAAGCTTCTCTCAGCCCGGCAAGCTACCAAGAGTATCTCGCCCACATGGCAAAACCTGGCAAGTTCCCCGTGATGTATTCAATATGCCAAACATGTAACAACAAGTCTCACAATGGGGACATTACTGGGCCCGCTCGAGCAAATCAATGAACAACAGGAGGACAGTGACAGTTACAGTTCTTCTGGGTTCTCTGATTTCCTGTCATAGAATTTTTCATACTATCTGATCATTCTTTGCATTCTGTATTATCTGTGGTGCCATTTCCCCTTCACTTCTGATTGGGTTCATTGGAATTTTCTTTCTTTCATTCTTTCTTTGAACGTATTTTCAATTTTTAATCAACAATCTTTCTGAGCTTGTGGAGGGGCACCAGCTCCAGCTCCTGCGTGTGGCCCTGTGTCCCTCTTCAGATTCTCCTCTCCTCCCCCAGCCCTGTGACTGATGTAACTTAGGAAGTGCTGTTGTTCTCATGGAGCTGTCTCTGGGGTGCTCGACATTTTCAGACTTCCTTTCCCTGTAGGCTCTCCTGGAAGAGTGCTGTTTCTGTTCTTATTCTGTGTCCTGTTGCGGCCCACCAGGCTCCTTTCTCTACTATCTTGGCCCTGAATCCATGTGACACATTTTTTAAAACACAGTTGCATTACAGCAGGTGTGCCTGTTTCTTTTCCTTAGGATATTTTATTCCTGGATACAGTACTTGAAAACTACTTATTTGACATAAAGAAAGGAAATCATTTTACATGCTATAATTAAAAACATTTTTCTCAAATAAAGAACATATTAAAATATATGTTCTCATTTTTAGGGCAAGTGTAGGTGGGAATAATCTCCCGACAGGTGTAACTCTTCAAAGTATTATTAGCTCTGTAACTCTGCCAATAGCCAGAATGTTGTCATCACCATCCCTCATGTGAGTCAGTGGATTCTTATTCAGTTCTTTGCTGCCCAAATCAGCTTGCTTCAAATTACTGTATCTTTTCATTAATAGTTACTTTTTTTTGCACCAGTTTTGTGAGGCATCATATAGTACTATGCAGAGCCTATGGGCTAATTATTCATATGTTTCACGTGACTTGTCTGGCTTTAGAGCCTGGTGACGATCCATCTAACCTTCGAAAATAGCAGCTCTAAGTAGGAGGAAAGGATGCGAAGGTCTGGGGTTCCCACAGTCTCCAGCACCACCACGAGTAGCCCAGGTGACCCGGTCCTGACCCTAGAACTTGCCCACACACCAAACTAAAACGAAACACCTGCCAGTTTTGCATGTGTACAATAAATTCCTTTCTCCTTGAAATTAAGTCCAGCAACAGCTTAGCCTTGTAGAATTAAGATCTTTCTTCATTTTTATCAACAACTTTTTGTTCGCTTGTTTAACAACTTTTTTAAAAAAAATTTTTATTAAAATTTGTATTAAGGCACCATGATTTACAAAAGTATTCCTAATTGATTTTCAGACATTTTCTAGCACCAGTCCCAGCACCAGTGTCTGCTTCCCTCCACCAGGGACCCGAGATTCCCACCTTGACAGGCGCATTCTTCAGTTTCGTTGTTGTACTTTGGGTCTCATGATATCCAATTTGTTGTTTCCGTTGTTTAATTATATAGACAGATGTACCAGGTACATACAAGTTTTTAAAAGTACCATACATTAGGAGAAATATGTAATATGATATCAGCTTGTTATGAAAGTATAAATACTATAAATATATTATTTTGATATTGTATTGTTAACTTAATGCAGGAAGAATAGTGGAATCAAAGAGATGTGCTCGTAGCTGGAGGTTCTTTGTCCTTTTAGTTATTTCTTCAATGCTCTTGAAGGCATTCCAAGCCACTCTCTTCCTCCTGCGCAACTCAGGTGCCAGGTCATTCATCATGTTGATTTCTCGACGTAGGTATATATAACTGTTGCATTCGGAGATGGTGGTTCCGTTGAGAGCGACTGGAGCGTCAGGAACAAGGCTGTTTCTCATAAACATTGTCTTCGTAAGATTCAGCTGTAGTCCGACCTTTCCACACTCACGGTCAAAGTCGTTCAGCATTTGTGCCGCTTGGCTGATGTTTGGTGTTATTAGAACGATGTCATCAGCAAAGCGGAGGTGGTGTAGTTGCCGACCATCTATCTTTACTCCCATGTTTTCCCATTCCAGTCGTCGCATGATGTTCTCGAGGGTGGCACTGAAGAGTTTTGGTGAAATGGTATCACCCTGCCGAACCCCTCTCTTGATATGGATGATTACTTCTTTGTAGAATGGTGAGATCTTGGTAGTGAATCCGCAATAGAGCTCACGAAGGATCCTGATGTATTGGGCTTGAATGCCCTGATTGGCTAGGGCTTCAATGACCGCTTCCGTCTCAACAGAATCAAAGGCCTTCTTTAACATATGCCTCAGAGACCTGGACCCTACGAAAACAGGATGAGAACGCTATTCGGGTCTCTCAAAGAGGAATCGAAAGAACTATGCTTGGAATATCACGATTCACTCAAATGAGAGATAGAATCCGGAGTTCTGATCTTCGTCAACGCTCAAGAATCAGGGACGCTGTCTCATTTGCCAAGACATCAAAAATCAGATGGGCTGGACACGTAATGAGGTTTACAGACAACCGCTGGACTAGAGCCATTACTGATTGGATTCCACGAGACATCAAAAGATCACGTGGATGCTCACCTATAAGATGGTCAGACTTCTTCGTCAAGACCCTAAATGATCGGTTTGAGGCTCTACATGTTCCTAAAACGAACAGATACCATTGGGCTACGCTAGCACGCAACTGGGATGAATGGAGACGTTCATTCATCACTGGCACCCGCTCGAATAAATCGATGAATAACGGGGATTAAGTGATTAAGTGATTGTTAACTATTTGGGTTTCTATAGCTATAATTATAACTTTAAGGTTAGAGATATAGTACAGATGTAGGACACTTGTAAATAACTAAAATAATAAACATCTTTTTGGATTTTGGGCCACATCCAGCAATGGTCAGGGGTTACTCCAGGCTCTGCACTCATGAATTACTCCTAGAGGTGCTCGGGGGACCATATTGGGGTGCTAGGAAAAATATTCAGGTCAGCTGTGTTCAAGGCAAACACTGTACTGCTGTACTCTGTCTCTAGCCCTAAGAGTGTTCTCTTAAGGTCAGAGGTACAGTACAGACACAGGACACTTGCCTTGTGCATAGCTTATCCTGGTCTAATACCTGGCATTACATGTGGTCAGAGCCAGGAATAAACCCTGAATACTGTAGGGTGTGACCCATAAGAAAATAAAATTCGACATTTTATGATGAAATTTTATTGAAAGAAAATTGTAATAAGATATTTTAATTTGCTTTCAATTTGATAGTAGATTCCTGCATTATTGTCACCTCATGAATTTTAACTCTGAGATTGATCATATGACTTCTGAAGGAATATATTTTTTCAATCTTATTGTCCATTGTCTTACACTATGACTGCTTGTGACTTTTTTATGTTTAACTCCTAAAATCCTTTAAATAGCTAATACTATGATCACTTGATCACCTGATATCCCGTTACTCATTGATTTGCTCGAGTGGATGCCAGTAACATCTCCGTTTGTCCCTGTCAGGTGCCAGTGTAGCCCAGAGGTGTCTGCTCGCTAAATGAACACAGGCATCCTCAAACCTTTCATTCAGGGTCTTGATGAAGAAGTCTTACCATCTCGTTGGTGGGCTGCCATGTTTTTTTTCCATGTCACGTGGAATCCAGTCAGTAACATCTAGTCCAGAGGTCGTCTTCAAATCACATTATGTGTCCAGCCCATCTAATTTTCAATGCCTTGGCAAACAAGACAGCACCCCTAATTATCAATCATCGATGAAGGTTGGAACTCTGGATTCCTTCTCTCACTTGAGTAAAACATGATACTACAAGCATATCTCTTTCAATACCTCTTTGGGAGACTCGAGTAGCGTTCTCATCCTGTTTTCATAGGGCCCAGGTCTCTGAGGCTTATGTAAGTGTGGGGAGAATGGTGGAGTTGAAGAGATGTGCCCAGATCCATAGGTTCTTTGTCCTCTTCACTATTTCTTCGACCCTCTTGAAGGTGTTCCACGCTTCTCTCTTCCTCTTGTGCAGCTCAGGTGCCAGGTCATTCGTCATGTTGAGTTCTCGACCTAGGTATACATAACTGCTGCATTTGGAGATGTTCATTCCATTGAGAGCAAATTGAATGTCAGGAACTAGTCTGTTTTTCATAAACATTGTCTTCGTGAGATTCAGCTGCAGTCCAATCTCTCCACACTCATGGTTGAAGTTGGCCAGCATTCGTGCCACTTGATGTCGATAATCACTTCCTTGTAAAATTGTGAGATCCTGGTGGTGAAACCATAATACAGCTCATGGAGAATCCTGATGTAATGAGTTTGAAAGCCCTTTTTGGCTAGGGCCTCGATGACTGCTTTAGTCTCAACAAAATCAAAGACCTTCTTTAAATCAATGACCATTAGAGCGGCATCTTGAACTCCCAAGAAACCTCAATGAGCTTGGTTATCATGTGGATATGGTCTATTGTGCTGAAACCTTTTTGAAAACCGGCTTGCTTACGTGGTTGTCCTTCATCTAGTGTTCTGCCAATCCTATTCAGGATGACTCAAATGAGCAGTTTATAGACTGTGAACAATAGGCAGATTGGGCGATAGTTGCCAATGTCATGAATGTCTCCCCTCTTGTACAATAGAATGGTCCTTCTGGTTTTCCACTGGAACGGAACCTTGCATTCATACAGGTAGTGTGTGAAGAGCTGGCTTCGGGAACTCTTGAGCTCATAAGCAAACGTGGTTTGGCATGAGCCTGGCTCAGTGTATTGACAAGTACTGACAGCAGATTCTTCAGGTGTTCAGGTCTAACCTTGTCTGTGCTGAGTGCTGTTCGCTTTTTTACTGATGAAATGACATGTCGGATTTCAGAAGGGAGAAGATTGGGAAAGACATATCCATTCTGCGGAATCTGATATGTGGGAAGGTGGACATGGCTATCGAAGAGATCTGAGTATAAGTCATGGATGACCTTCTCTATTGCCTTCATGGAAGATTTGATAGATCCATCAGGACATTGGAGGACAGTCATCTTGGTCTTATAGTTGGCGAAGGACAAGCAGGCATTGCAAATGCTTTTCCCGGCTACTTCTGCATCGGCTAGCACTGCTGCTCTTCTTTCTTTGAGGTCTTCCTTTACCACTTCTCTGCACTGCTTCGTGAGCTTGGATGTTAGCATGTGATTGCCTGAGGCTCATGCCAAACCACGTTTGCTTATGAGCTCAAGAGTTCCCGAAGACAGGCGTCTTTTTGCAGCTTTCTCTCTGTTGGCATTCCTCGCACAATCATGGAGATCCTGAACCAATCGATCTTATTCCTTGTTGATGTCGTCAATGATGGCATCTTCCCATGTTGCTGCAATAGTGCCAAAGAGCTCCCAGTTGGTGGTCTTTCTGGGAATTCTCTTCTTCAACTTTGCAGCCTTTTATCCCCATGCTGTGAAGTCGAATTTTTCCTCAAGGAAACAGTGGTCCGATCATGTTGGGAATTTTGGAACAATAGTGACATCAGTCAGGCAAAACCGTCAATCGAATATGATGTGGTCATTTTCATTGTGGAACTGTCCACCGGGAGACTCCCATGTCCAACGTTTAGATTCGGCCTTCTGGAACTGTGAGTTACCATGGATGGTTTTCGTCAACATTATGAACTCAGACAGTCTCTGACACTGTTCATTCCATTCTAGACCATGTCTCCCGATGTGGAGTTCTTTGGGCGATCTTCTTGGTACTATCTTGGCATTAAAATCACTGGCAATGATCTTGTAGAAGATAAATACCTCATCAGCCGACCTCCACTACCTCCACTACTTTGACTACCCAGCTGCTGCCATGCTCCAGGCCTTTCTGGATGCTCGGGCCAAGCCTCATGCATGAGTGAAGCCCCAAAGAACGAAGTAAGTGGAACTTTGACTTGGACTCCAGGCTCAACAGGACCCAGAAACAGAGTTCCTCTGTGTGCTTCCACCAATCTACGGTGACCCAGGGATCACACCCAGAAGCCTCATCCTACCGTTGCCTGATAATACCTCACCATCCAACCTCCACTACCTCCACTACCTCCACTACCCAGACGCCACCACGCTCAAGGCTGCTTTCCAAAGGAAGAGGCCGTGCTGCACATCTTAAGACACTTAATACCCGTCTTCCAAGATTACCACACTGTATTTGATGGGGTTCAAATATGGTTTGAACCATAGGAACGCCTATAAGGGCTATTAGAGGCTGCCCTAAAAGCCTCCATCCCTCTCAGAGAGCCCGACAAACTACCGAAAATATCCTTCCCGCATGGCAAGCTACCCGTGGAGTATTTGATATGCCAAAAACAGTAAAAACAATGGTCCTCATTCCCCTGAACCTGAAAGAGCCCCTAATACGGCAGCATTAAGAACGATGAGCAAGGAGAGGCTGATAAAATCTCAGGGCCAAACTAGGCTACCAAAATGAAAAAGGACTAAAATGACTGTCTGTACTTTCAACACACATACACTAGCATCAGAAGCATCCATCAAGGACCCGATGGTGCAAGCACAGAAGATCAAGTACGACATCATTGATCTGACCGAGATGAGAAGGCATCAACCACATCGTGCCACTTTTGACACTGGAGAAGAAATGTTCCTTGTAACATATGACAAAAGAGGTGTTGGTGGTGTTCATTTCCTTGTCAACACGAACTTGGCCATGAGCAATGATTCATTCAAATGCCTAACATCCAGAATTGGATGCTTATGCTTGAATAGATGTGGCTCACTTCTGGCAGTTTCTATCTTTGTCGTCTACACACCAACATCCATTTACAATGAAGAAGAAATTGAGAAATTCTACATGGAGCTGGAGAAGTTCTATAAAGAAGACCACACCTTCTATAATACTTACAAAGTACTTACAAATTCATAAAAATTCAGTTTCAAAAAGTACTCAAGCCTAAGTAGAAAGTAAGAAGCAATTGAGCAGACATCAGTGATGTTAAAGTCAGAGAATAGGTAGAATAAATCATTTAACTCAAAACATTTTTTTATTAGTGAAACACCATGAGGTATAGTTGTAGACTTACAAATTTCTGTGCTTGGGTTTAGTTATAGAATGATCAAGTACCCATCACTCCACCAGTGCCCATTCTCCACCACCACGGATCCCAGTATCCCTCCCACCCCCCTTCCCCACCATCCCACCCTGCCTCTGTGGCAGGGCATTCCCCTATTGTTCTCTCTCTCCTTTTGGGTGTTGTGGTTTGCAAAAGAGGCAATGAGTGACAATCATGTTTGGTCTATAGTCTACTTTCAGCATGCTTCTCCCATCCTGGGAGGATCCTCCCAACATCCTTTATTTGGTGCTCCCTCTCTATCTGAGCTCTCTTTTCCCCTAGCATGTGTGGCTGGCCTCCAAGTCGTGGAGCAAAATTCCTGGTACTAATCTCTGCCACTCTTGAGTGTTAGTCTCCTATTTTGTTACTTTATGTTCCCCAGATGAATGCAATCTTTCTGTGTCTATCCCTCTCTTTCTGACTCATTTCGCTTAACATGATACTTTCCATGGAGTACCACTTGTATGTAAATTTTATGCCTTCATCTTTTCTAACAGCTATATAGTCCTCCATTGTGTAAATGTACCAAAGTTTCTTTAACCAGTCATCTGTTCTCAGGCACTCAGGTTTTTTCCAGATTCTGACTATTGTAAAGAGTGCTGCAATGAACAAACAAGTGCAGATGTCACTTTGACTATACTTTTTTGTCTCTTTGGGATATTCCCAGGAGTGGTATTGCTGAGTCAAATGCTCAATTTCTAACTTTTTGAGAATCATTTATACTGTTCAAAACTTTTTTTTAAGTTCAGTAAAATTTTGTCGGACAAGCTTAGGGAAGGAAAAGGGTGTAAAAGGAAGAGAAGAGACTAATTCTACCCAACATCTAACAAGAAATTCTACAAATTCTCTACAGATTCTTACCGTTTCTTATTTTTATCTTTAGTTATGAATACTTTAATATTTTGAAGTTGGCACATACACTGAGGATTCCCTTGAATGTGGTTTACTTAACATAGGTTGCAGCACCAGCGTCACTTTATCTGTGTCTGTCTGGATTGTTAGAATGATTCTGACAGAAACAAGAGGAGGCTCTTGTTTCTGGATGTTTACTTTCCTCCCCATTAGGGAAATTCCAAACCATTATTTCCTGAAGTGAGCTATCTTTACCTTTTTCTGTTTATTCTCTTTTCTTCTGGCATCTCGATATGTGTGCTTTTATTATTATTTTTTTTTTTGTGAGCGACAGATGGGTAATGGAGGTAAGGAGGTAAGGAAGGTCGGCCGGATTGCTGGGAGCAGGCAGAGGATCTCTGTTCTTGGGTATGTTGAGCCTGGACTTCGAGTTCACAGAGTTCCGCTTCCCAAGTTCTGTGGGGCTTACTCATGCATGAGTCTCAGCCCGAGTGTCTAGAAAGCATCCTGCAGTGTGGCAGTCTCTGAGGCATATGTTAATGCAAGAAGAACAGTGAAATCAAAGAGATGTACCCAGGGCCAGAGGTTCTTCATCCTCTTAGCTATTTCTTCGATGCTCTTGAAAGCGTTCCAAGCTGTTCTCTTCCTCCTGCACAACTCAGGTGCCAGGTCATTCATCATGTTGACTTCTCGACCTAGGTACACATAACTGTTGCATTCGGAGATGTTCATTCCATTGAGAGTGAATGGAGCGTCAGGAACAAGACCATTTCTCATAAACATTGTCTTCGTGAGATTCAGCTGGAGTCCAACCTTTCCACACTCATGGTCAAAGTCGGCCAGCATTTGTGCCATTTGGCTAATGTTTTGTGTTAATTAGAATGATGTCCTCACAAGGGGTTGATATCAAGGATATATAAAGTACTGGTTGAACTCCACAAGAAGAAAACATCCAAACCCATCAAAAAATGGGGCAATGAAATGAACAGAAACTTTCTCAAAGAAGAAATCCGAATGGAAAAAAGGTACATGAGAAAATGCTCTACATCATTCATCATCAGGGAGATGCAGATCAAAACCACAATGAAATACCATCTCACACCTCAGAGACTGGCCCACATCCAAAAGAACAAAAGCAACCCGTGTTGGCGTGGATGTGGCGAGAAAGGGACACTCCTTCAATGCTGGTGGGAATGCCGACTGGTTCAGCCCTTTTGGAAAACAGTATGCACCATTCTCAAAAAATTAGAAATTGAGCTCCCATTTGACCCAGCAATACCACTCCTGGGAATATATCCCAGAGAGGTAAAAATGTATAGTTGAAGTGACATCTGCACTTGTTTGTTCATTGCAGCACTCTTTACAGTAGCCAGAATCTGGAAAAAACCCGAGTGCCCAAGAACAGATGACTGGTTAAAGAAACTTTGGTACATCTACACAATGGAGTACAATGTAGCTGTTAGAAAAGATGAAGTCATGAAATTTACATACAAGTGGTACTACATGGAAAGTATCATGCTAAGCGAAATGAGTCAGAAAGAGAGGGATAGACATAAAAAGATTGCATTTATCTGGGGGGACATAAAGTAACAAAATAGGAGATTAATACCCAAGAATAGCCAAGGTCAGTTCCAAGAGGATTACTCCATGGCTTAGAGGCCTGTCGGGCATTCTAGGGGAAAGAGCAGCTCAGATAGAGATGGGAGCACCAAATAAAGGGTGTTTGGAGGATCCTCCCAGGATGGGAGATGCCTGTTGAAAGTAGACTATGGACCGAACATAATTGCCACTCAATGCCTCTTTTGCAAACCACAACACCCAAAAGAAGAGAGAGAACAAAAGGGAATGCCCTGCCACAGAAGCATGGTGGGATGGGGGGGATGGAGGTGGGAGGGATACTGGGATCCATGGTGGTGGAGAATGGGCACTGGTGGAGAGATGGGTATTTGATCATTGTATTATCGAAATACAAGCACAAAAATTTGTAGGTCTACAACTGTACCTTATGGTGTTTCACTAATAAAAATTAATAAAAAAATAAAAAGAATGATGTCATCAGCAAAGCGGAGGTGGTGTAGTTTAGTTGCCTACTGTCTATCTTCACTCCCATTCCTCCCCATTCCAGTCATCGCATGACGTTCTCGAGGGTAGCACTGAAGGGTTTTGATGAAATGCTATTACCCTGCCGAACCCCTCTCTTGACATCAATGATTACCTCCCTGTAGAATGGTGAGATCCTGGTAGTGCATCCGCAATACAGCTCACCGAGTATCCTGATGTATTGAATTTGAATGCCCTGTTTAGCTATGACCACTTTAGTCTCAACAGAATTAAAGGCCTTCGTTAAATCAATGAACTTTAGATAGAGCTGCATCTTGAACTTCCGAAAAACCTCAATGAACTTGGTTATTGTGTGGATATGGTCTATTGTGCTGAAACCTTTTCGAAAACTGGCTTGCTCGCATGGTTGTCCTTCATCTAGTGTTCTGCCAATCCTATTCAGGATGACTGAATTGAACCGCTTGTAGATGACAGACAACAAGCAGATTGGGTGTTAGTTGCCAATGTGGATGTCTCCCTTCTTGTGCAGTAGTGCAGTCCTGCTGATTTTCCATTGGGATGGAACCTTGCATTCAGACAGGTAGTGCGTCAAGAGCCGAGCCAGTGTATTGAAGAGTACTGTCGGAATGTTCTTCAGGTGTTCGGGTCTGGGTCGGGTGCTGTTCACTTCATTACTGATGAAATGGTGTGTTGGATTTCGGAAGGGACAATGTCGGGAATGACATATCCAACCTGCAGAATTTGGTATGTAGGCAGGTGGACATGGCTATTGAAGAGATCTGAGTAGAAGTCATGGAAGATCTTCTCCATTGCCCTTATGGAAGATGTGAAGGATCCATCAGGACATCCGAGGGCAGTTATCTTGGTCTTGTAGTTGGCAAAGGACAGGCGGGCCCTACACAAACAGGATGAGAACGCTAGTCTGGTCTCCCAATGAGGAATCAAAAGAGCTATGCTTGGAGTATCATGCTTAACTCAAATGAGAGAAAGAATCTGGAGGGCCGACCTCCATCGACGATCAAGAATCAGGAATGCTGTCTCATTTGCCAAGGCTTCAAAAATCCGATCGGCTGGACACATAATGAGATTTGAACATGACCACTGGACTAGAGCCATATCAACTGGATTCCATGGGACATCAGAAGATTGCGTGACTGCCCACCTTTGAGATGGTCAGATTTTTTCATCAAGACCCTGAGTGATCAGTTTGAGGCTATTCATATTTCTAGAATGAGCAGACACCATTGGGAACACTAGCACATGACAGGGTTGAATGGAGACGTTACTGTCACCTGCTTGAGCAAATCCATGAGTCATGGATGTCAAGTGATGAAGTGATTTTTTTTGAAGTTGGGGGGAGACATACCAGGCAGTGCTCAGGGTTTACTTCTGGCTCTGCACTTAGAGATCCCTTGGTAGAGCTTGGGGCACCATATATAGAGTTGAGGTACCCTACCTACTGTACCATCCTTCCAGATCAGTGAATATTATTCCTTATGGTGTGGTAACATAATGCTCTCCCACTGTTTTAGTATGTTACAGTTCTTTTTAATTATTTGCTCCTCTGTTAGGGTATTACCCACTGCCTTTCTGTGAAAGTCATCAGCTCCATTGACTTTTGCTTTACTGTTAAGCCATTGTACTGTATACGTTAGCTTAGTGAGGTTGCTTTTTCAATTCACCAATTATCTTGGAAGATTTTTCTTCTTATGAATCTCATTTCGTTTATCTTTTTTTTTATTTCATGTAATCTTGCAGTAATTTCTAGTTTGAACTTTTCTTCAGCAAACCATGCCATTCCCCTACATTAGAATACTTTCCTGGCTGTTTGTTTTGCTCCATCACTTATAGAAAATTCCTCTGTTTCCTCATTTTCTTTACTGTTGTATATTGACTATAGTGAACTGCTTGAACAGCTCTTTCCTTAGCTTCCTGAGTATCACTTACATAAGACGTTTTGGCTGCAGAATGTAATCAGAAGATATATCCCTTTCCAGGATACTATGGTAGTATCGCTTTACACTAATGTCTACACCTGTTTAGCTGATGGCAAGTGTAGCTCATGGTAGAACCTGTGGCATTGAAGCAGTTACTGTTGGATCACAGTGTATTCAAGCTTCTCAAAGGACCATCACTGGTCCAGCTGAAAAAGGTGTGCACTCCAACTCCCCATCTCTGGACTGTCCCATATGCCTTGCTTTTCTAGTTGCTTCAGGTTATCATTGGTCTCTTAGCTGTAGGCTAGTTCTAATCTGTAGGTTCTATACTCAAATATCCATAGGGGCACAGACAGGAAGAGAGAAAAGTAGAAGTTAGAAGTTAGGATGAGATTGTTAAAAACTAAGCTTATTGATCCATGGGCTCAGTAGTCATGGTAGGTGGAGAGAGTGACTGTGATTCATCTAGAGGCATCTGTATTCTCTTGCCTGGCTGAGGTGGTGCTGGGGATCGAGGCGATGTCTAGCCTTTGCCCCTCCATATTGCACTTTTCAGTTGTTTTTCAGCATAACAGCCTTTAGACAGACCTTTTACTTGGCACCCAAGGGATCTAAAAATTAGCATTAAAAAGTGAGAGAAGTATAGCAACTCATGATGTAATGTCAAATGTCACATACTGTCACCACTGGTTTTTTAATTGAATCTCTGTGAGGTAGTTACAGAGCTTTCATGTTTGCATTTCAGTCATACAGTGATCAAACACCCATCCCTCCACCACTGCACATTTTCCAGCAACAGTGTCCCCAGTATTCCCCCCCCTCCCCCAGCCTATCCCTCCCCTGCCTCATGGCAGACTATTTCCCTCTTACTTTCTCCTTATTTGGGGCATTATGATTTGCAATACAGATACTGAGAGGTCATCATGTTTAGTACTTTCTCTGCTGTCAGCACACATCTCCCAGCCCAGTGATCCCTCCAACCATCATTGACTTATTGATCCCTCCTCTATCCGAGCTGCTTCTCCCCCAGCTCATGGAGCAGGTTCCAACTATGGAACAATCTTCGTGACCCTTCTCTCTATTATCCTTGGGTCACACTGTTTATTGTTGCCTACCAGACTCAATAAGGCTCTCTGAGGAGTAGCAGGATTCTGGAAGAGCAGGAGAGATGAGTAATATGTTTGCAATAATATTGAGAAAATACAGTTTGACACATGGAAGATGATCATTATTAAGGTCTAGAATGGGAATATGTATGACGTAATTAGACTATGGCTAGTGCATAAGAATTGTCTCAGGATAATGCATAATTTTAAATCAAGGACAAATTTTTGAAGGATCTTTAATTAGGATATAGAGGTTACACTTTAACTTGCTGCCAATGAGAAGCTACCAAAGGCAAATTTTTTTTTTATCACTGTTGAATTGACATGACTTAATGTGTGATTTTTTTAAGTCCTCGGTGAATTTGAGCAGGTAGTTAAGAGACAAATGTTTCTAAAAACACTGGAGATTGTGAAGGACTGTTCTAAGTATCACAATGCAAATGAAAAGAGAAAAGAGATGAGACATGTCTAAAAAATACTAGAACTAAGAAGGAGAGACTTTTTTCATTGAATCACAGTGAAACACACAGCTACAAAGTTGTTCATTGTTCATGTTTGGTTTTCATCACATAGTGTTCCAACACCCAACTCTTCACCATTGTACATTAGCACTGTAGCACTGTCCTCCTGTTGTTCATTGATTTGCTCGAGCAGGCACCAGTAATGTCTCCATTGTGAGACTTGTTGGTACTGTTTTTGGCATATCGAATATGCCACAGGGAGCTTATCAGGCTCTGCCATGCAGGCGGGATACTCTCAATAGCTTTCTGGGATCTCTAAGAGGGGCAGAGGAATCGAACCTGGGTCCGCCACATGCAAGGCAAATGCCCTGCCCACTGTGCTATCTCTCCAGTCCACCTTCAGGATAGCTGCCGCTCTCGCAGGACCACTCACGAAGTTTTATCCTGTAAAGAGAATGATTAGAGGTCTTGGGGCTGAAACACCAATGTACATTAACCACCAACAATGTCTCAGTTTCTCTACCCCCGTGCCTGCCTGCCTTTATGGCAGTCTCTCTCTCTCTCTCTCTCTCTCTCTCTCTCTCTCTCTCTCTCTCTCTCTCTCTCTCTCTCTCTTTGTGTGTGTGTGTCTCACTCTCTCTGTCTTTGTCTCTCTATGTCTCTCTCTGTCTCTCTTTCTGACTCTGTCTCGCTTATACTGAAATGTTAACATATGTATCACGGTCACGGTCACGGTCCTCCCATTGTTCATCAATTTGCTCGAGTGGGCCCAGTAACATTGTGAGACGTGTTGCTGTGTTTGGCATATTGAATATGTCACGGGTAGCTTGCCAGGCTTTGCCACACAGGCAGGATACTCTCGGTAGCTTGCCAGGCTCTCTGAGAGGGGCAAAGGAATTGAACTCGGTTGGCCATATATATATATATATATATATATATATATATATATATATATATGTATCTTTATATACTTTCAACCCTCAGTTCTTGTTTAGAGTGATCATTTCTAACTCTTATTGTCATACTGGTCCCTTCTCTGTCCTGACTGTCCTTTGTTCCCCACATACTGTGGCAAGCTTCCCATTGACCAGTCATTCTGGCCATTGTTTTTCCTGACCTTGGATATTAGTCTCATACTTTATTTTTTTATATATCCCAGAAATGAGTGCAGTCATTCTGTGTCTGTCCCTCTCCTCAGACTCATTTCACTCAGCATGGTACTCTCCATGTTCGTTCATGTATAAGCAAATTTCATGACTTCATTTATCCTAACAGCTGTGCGGTATTCCACTGTGTAGATGTACCATAGTTTCTTTAGCCAGTAATCTGTTTTGGGCACTCAGTAAGTTACTGTTCATTTCTTCTCCCCATTTTTTGATGGAGTTGGATTTTTTTCTTCAAAATTTTGACTAGTGCCTTATATATCTTTTATATTAACTCCTTATCAGATAGGTATTGGTTAAATTATTTTTCATTCCATGGGTTGTTTCTGTATCTTGGTCCCATTTCTTTTTATTTATTTATTTATTTATTTATTGAATCACCATGGGAAAGGTTACAAAGCTTTCAGGTTTAGGTCTCAGTCATGCAAATATCAAAAACATTTCCCTTTACCAACACTTATTTTTTATCATGAAGAACCCCAATAAAACCCCAACCCCACCCCTCCCAGTCCCTGTGGGGCAGATGAATTCTAGTTAACACTCTCTCTGCTTTGATTAGATTCATTGTTTCAATAAAAGATTCACCACTATTATTTAGAGTTTACCCCCCCCCCAAATCGTACATGCTGAAAAAGCATTGTGAAGTGATTTGCTTTCTACAGCTGGGTTCAAGAATTAAATGTTGGTTTTGGATTTCTGCTATTTTACTTATTGACCCTGGAAGTATTTCTACTGAAAGTCAGATAGTTAAGAAATTGGTTTCTGTGCACTGGAGACGTGGCCGTGCTGGAGAGCCGCTCGTGGGGGGCAACTGGTGACCCTGGTAGGGCATGAAGGACGGACCGGAACGCCCCCCTTCCCATGAGGTTTTAGTTGCCCCCACATCCCCGGCTCATACCTGCTGTCCACAAGGCTCCCATGTGACCACCATCTTTCTTTCCAGAGAGGAGAAGGCGACTGGGGTAACACCCTTTCCCCTCCGGACAGACCTGATGGCCTGGATCAACGCATAGTCCTTTCACTTTTCTGCTCCAAGCTGCCGGGTTCTGCATTAAGTCCTTGTGCTTCTGGTGCCGTGGCCGTGCTGGAGAGCCACTCGCGGGGGGCAACTGGTGACCCTGGTAGGGCATGAAGGACGGACCGGAACGCCCCCCTTCCCATGAGGTTTTAGTTGCCCCCACATCCTCGGCTCATACCTGCTGTCCACAAGGCTCCCATGTGACCGCCATCTTTCTTTCCAGAGAGGAGAAGGCGACTGGGGCAACATCCTTTCCCCTCCGGACAGACCTGATGGCCTGGATCAACGCATAGTCCTTTCACTTTTCTGCTCCAAGCTGTCGGGTTCTGCATTAAGTCCTTGTGCTTCTGGGGCTGTGGCCGTGCTGGAGAGCCGCTCGTGGGGGGCAACTGGTGACCTCGGTAGGGCGTGAAGGACGGACTGAAACGCCCCCCCTTCCCTTGAGGTTTTAGTCGCCCCTACACCCCCGGCTCATACCTGCTGTCCACAAGGCTCCCATGTGGCCGCCATCTTTCTTTCCAGAAGGAGGAGGGCGGAAGGGACCAACACCCTTTCCCCTCCGGGCAGACATGATGGCCTGGATTAACGCATAGTCCTTTCACTTTTCTGCTCCAAGCTGCTGGGTTCTGCATTAAGTCCTTGTGCTTCTGGGGCTGTGGCCATGCTGGAGAGCCGCTCATGGGGGGGCAACTGGTGACCTCGGTACGGCGTGAAGGGCGGACCAAAACGCCCCCCTTCCCATGAGGTTTTAGTCGCCCCCACTCCCCCGGCTCATACCTGCTGTCCACAAGGCTCCCATGCGGCCGCCATCTTTCTTTCCAGAGAGGAGAAGGCAACTGGGGCAACACCCTTTCCCCTCCGGACAGACCTGATGGCCTGGATCAACGCATAGTCCATTCACTTTTCTGCTCCAAGCTGTCGGGTTCTGCATTAAGTCCTTGTGTTTCTGGGGCCGTGGCCGTGCTGGAGAGCCGCTCGCGGGGGACAACTGGTGACCTCGGTAGGGCGTGAAGGACGGACCGGAACGCCCCCCGTCCCATGAGGTTTTAGTCGCCTCCACTCCCCCAGCTCATACCTGCTGTCCACAAGGCTCCCATGCAGCCGCCATCTTTCTTTCCAGAGAAGAGAGGGCGAATGGGGCAACACCCTTTCCCCTCCGGCAGACTTGATGGCCTGGACTAACGCATAGTCCGTTCACTTTTCTGCTCCAAGCTGCCGGGTTCTGCATTAAGTCCTTGTGCTTCTGGGGCCGTGGCCGTGCTGGAGAACCGCTCGTGGGGGGCAACTGGTGACCTCGGTAGGGCGTGAAGGACGGACCGGAACGCCCCCCTTCCCATGAGGTTTTAGTTGCCCCCACAGCCCCGGCTCATACCTGCTGTCCACAAGGCTCCCATGTGGCCGCCATCTTTCTTTCCAGAGGGAGGAGGGTGGAAGGGACCAACACCCTTTCCCCTCCGGCAGACTAGATGGCCTGGATTAACGCATAGTCCGTTCACTTTTCTGCTCCAAGCTGCCGGGTTCTGCATTAAGTCCTTGTGCTTCTGGGGCCGTGGCTGTGCTGGAGAGCCGCTCGCGGGGGACAGCTGGTGACCTCGGTAGGGCGTGAAGGACAGACCGGAACGCCCACCTTCCCATGAGGTTTTAGTTGCCCCCACATCCCCGGCTCATGCCTGCTGTCCACAAGGCTCCCATGTGGCCACCATCTTTCTTTCCAGAGAGGAGAGGACGAACGGGGCAACACCCTTTCCCCTCTGGACTGTCATGATGGCCTGGATTAACGCATAGCCCGTTCACTTTTCTGCTCCAAGCTGCTGGGTTATGCATTAAGTCCTTGTGTTTCTGGGGCTGTGGCCGTGCTCCAAACTTAACTATGATTTTCAGAGAGAAACGTTGGGTGGTTTACTTTGTATATATGGATCACTTTGTATGTAGAGAGATGTCGCGCGGCCGCTTATGCGGCTGCGCAGTTTTGAGGAAAAGTCTTAGTTCCCGCATACTCGAGCTGTGGTTGTAGAGGCTTTTGGTCACCGGGGTTCCATCTGGTGGAGGCGGGATGCGGTACCTACCCCATCTGGGGCTTCCCGATGATCTCTGCTCTTTTTGGAACCTGTTTTTTTTTTTTCCTTCGGGATCTGTGGATCCCGCCCTCCATGTTGTCCTTCTCTTTGGCTGAATGCTGTAAATATGGCACTGGGGGGCAGGCTGTGGGTGTGACTTCCGGAATCAGAGGTTACCTGGGAGGTGTAGTCCCGGGAGATTTGAGGAAAAGTCCTAGTTCCCGCATACTCGAGCTGTGGTTGTAGAGGCTTCTGGTCACCGGGGTTCCATCTGGGGGAGGTGGGATGCGGTACCTACCCCATCTGGGGCTTCCCGATGATCTCGGCTCTTTTTGGAACCTTTTTTTTTTTTTCCTTCGGGATCTGTGGATCCCGCCCTCCATGTTGTCCTTCTTTTTGGCTGAATGCTGTAAATATGACGCTGGGGGGCGGGCTGTGGGTGTGACTTCCGGAATCAGAGGTTACCAGGGAGGTGTAGTCCCGGGAGATTTGAGGAAAAGTCCTAGTTCCCGCATACTCGTGCTGTGGTTGTAGAGGCTTCTGGTCACCGGGGTTCCATCTGGGGGAGGCGGGATGTGGTACCTACCCCATCTGGGGCTTCGCGATGATCTCGGCTCTTTTTGGAACCTGTTTTTTTTTTTTCCTTCGGGATCTATGGATCCCGCCCTCCATGTTGTCCTTCTCTTTGGCTGAATGGTTTCCATTTCTTTTAAGGTACAGAAGCTTCTTGGTTTAATGTAGTCCCATTTTTTTATCCTTCCTTTCACTTGATTGGTCAGTGGTATCTCATTTTTTTCCTTTGGGGGTCACATCCAGCGAGACTCCGGGGTTACTCCTAGCTCTGCACTCAGGAATCACTCCTGGCAGTGCTTGGGGGACCATATGGGATGCTAGGGATCGAACCAGTTCAGCCGCGTGCAAGGCAAACGTACTAGAGCTCCAGCCCATATGTCAACTTTGAATATGACTTTAGCTTCAATGTCATGGAGGGTTCTGCCCACATTTTCCTCCATATACTTTATGGATTCAGGCCTGATATTGAGGTCTTTAATCCATTTTGTTCCAACTCTTGTGCATGGTTTTAGAGGTCTGAGTTCATTTTTTTACATGTAGCTCCCAAGTTTTCCTAGCATCAATTGAAGAGGCTTTCTTTGCTCTACTTCATATTTCTTGCTCTTTAATCAAAATTAAGTAATAGTGTATTTGAGGTTCTGTTTCAGTGTATTTAACTCTATTCTACTGATCTGTGAGTCTGTCTTTATTCTGATGCCATGCTAATTACTACAGCTTCGTACTATGGTTTGAAATTGAGGACGGTGAGCCCCCCCTCCCCCGTCTTCTTTTTCCCAAGGATTTCTTTAGCTGTTTGTGGAAGTTTATTGTTCCATATGAATTTCAGGAGTTTGATCTATTTATTTGAAAAATAGGGACTGCATTAAATCTGTATAATGCTTTGGGGAGTATTGCCATTTTGACAATGTTAATCCTCCCAATACATGAGCAGAGGATGTGTTTCCATTTCCTTGTGTCTTTTTATTTCTAGAAGTAGTGTTTTGTAGTTTTCTTTGTGTAGGTCCTTCACCTCTTAAGTTGATCCTGAAGTACTTGATTTTCCAAGGCACAATTTTGAGCAGCACTTTTTTTTGTTTGTTTTTATATAGGGAAGACTGTTGGATATTGATTTCAGGTTATGAAACCTGCCACTTTGCTATACGAAATTTTTGTTTCTAGGAGCTTTTTTCGTAGACGCTTTAGGGTTTTCTATGTATAGATCATGTCATCTGCAAATAGTGAAAGTTTGACTTCCTTCTTTCCTATCTTTATGCACTTTATATCTTTTTCTTTGCCTAACTCCTATGGCAAGTACTTCCAGTACTATATTGAATAGAAGTGGCAAGAGCAGGCGACCTTGTCTTGTGCATGCTGTTAGGCGAAAGGCCTTTAGCTTATCCCCATTGAGAATAATTCTTAATTTGGGCTTGTGGTAGATGGCTTTGACTATATTGAGGAAAGTTCCTTCAACTCCCAACTTGTTGAGAGTTTTTTTTTATTTATTTATTTAAATTTATTTATTGAATCACTGTGGGAAAGGTTACAAAGCTTTCAGGTTTATGTCTCAGTCATGCAAATATCAAACACATTTCCCTTTACCAATACTTATTTTTTACCCTGAAGAACCCCAATAAAACCCCACCCCCCACCCCTCCCGGTCCCTGTGAGGCAGATGAATTCTAGTTAACACTCTATCTGCTTTGATTAGATTCATTGTTTCAATAAGATTCACCACTATTATTTAGAGTTTACACCCCCCCCCAAATCAGACATGCTGAAAAAGCATTGTGAAGTGATTTGCTTTCTACAGCTGGGTTCAAGAATTAAATGTTGGTTTTGGATTTCTGCTATTTTACCTATTGACCCTGGAAGTATTTCTACTGAAAGTCAGATAGTTAAGAAATTGGTTTCTGTGTTCTGGAGTCGTGGCCGTGCTGGAGAGCCGCTCGCGGGGGGCAACCGGTGGCCTCGGTAGGGCGTGAAGGGCGGAGCGAAACGCCCCCCTTCCCATGAGGTTTTAGTCACCCCCACACTCCCAGCTCATACCTGCTGTCCAAAAGGCTCCCTTGTGGCCGCCATCTTTCTTTCCAGAGAGGAGAGGGCGAATGGGGCAACACCCTTTCCCCTCCGGCAGACTTGATGGGCTGGATCAACGCATAGTCCGTTCACTTTTCTGCTCCAAGCTGCTGGGTTCTGCATTAAGTCCTTGTGCTTCTGGGGCTGTGGCCGTGCTGGAGAACCACTCGTGGGGGGCAACTGGTGACCTCGGTAGGGCGTGAAGGACGGACCGGAACGCGCCCCTTCCCATGAGGTTTTAGTCGCCCCCACACCCCCGGCTCATACCTGCTGTCCACAAGGCTCCCATGCGGCCGCCATCCTTCTTTCCAGAGAAGAGAGGGCGAATGGGGCAACACCCTTTCCCCTCTGGGCAGAGATGATGGCCTGGGTTAACTCATCGTCCGTTCACTTTTCTGCTCTAAGCTGCTGGGTTCTGCATTAAGTCCTTGTGTTTCTGGGGCTGTGGCCGTGCTCCAAACTTAACTCTGATTTTCAGGGAGAAAGATTGGGTGGTTTACTTCTCATTGATCACTTTGTATATAGAGAGATGTCGCGCGGCCGCATAAGCGGCCGCACGGTTTTGAGAAAAAGTCCTCGTTCCCGCATACTCGAGCTGTGTTTGTAGAGGCTTCTGGTCACCGGGGTTCCATCTGGGGGGGGCGGGATGCGGCACCTACTCCATCTGGAACTTGCCGGTGATCTCGGCTCTTTTTGGAACCTGTTTTTTCTTTTTTTTTTCCTCCGGGATCCCGCACCCTCCATGTGTTCCTTCTCTTATGCTGAACGCTTCAAAGATGGCGCTGGGGGGCGGGCTGTGGGCGTGACTTCCGGAATCAGAGGTTACCTGGGAGGTGTAGTCCGGCAGATTTGAGAAAAAGTCCTCGTTCCCACATACTCGAGCTGTGTTTGTAGAGGCTTCTGGTCACCGGGGTTCCATCTGGGTGGGCGGGATGCGGCGCCTACTCCATCTGGAACTTGCCGGTGATCTCGGCTCTTTTTGGAACCTGTTTTTTCTTTTTTTGTTCCTCCGGGATCCCGCACCCTCCATGTGTTCCTTCTCTTATGCTGAACGCTTCCTTGTTGAGAGCTTTTTTTATCATGAATGGGTGCTTGGTATTGACAAATGATTTCTCTGCATTGATTGATATGATCGTATTTTATTGCAATGCTGTATTATGTTGACTGACTTGCAAATGTTAAACCAAATGTTATTTGCATTCCTGGGATGAATCCTACTTGGTCATAGATATGATTTTTTTAAGAGTTGTTAGATTCTATGTGCTAGAATTTTATTGAGGATCTTGGCATCTGTGTCCATAAGGGGTATCAGCCTGTAATTTTTTTTTAGTAGTGTCTCTGCTTTAGGTATCGGGGTGATGTTTCTATGAGAGAAACTGTTCAGGAATATTTCTCCCTCTTCAGATTCCTGGGAAAGCTTGAAGTGTTTTGGCAGTAGGTCCTCCTTAAAAGTTTGAAAGGATTCACTAGTGAATCCATCTGGGCCTGGGCTTTGGATTTTGGGAAAAGTTTTGATTACCATTTCAATTTCCTAGAGAGTGATGAGTCTGTTTGGGTATTTCAAATCCTCTTGGTTCAGCCTTGGGAAGCTATAGTAATCCTATTTATCCATTTCTTCAAGATTCTCTTGTTTTTTTTGCCATAATGATTCTCCAAGTAATCTCTGATGATTATTTGAATTTTGTGATGTCCCCCTTTTCATTTCTGATTCTGCTTATTAGGGTTTTCTCTCTCTCTCTCTCCCTCTCTCCCTCCCTCTCTGGTTCTCTCTCTCCCTCTCTTTCTGAGTCTTGCTAGTAGATTATCGATCTTATTTTTTTTTAAAGAACCAGCTCTTGGTTTCATTAATCTTTTGGATTGTATTTTTGAGATTCCAGCTTGTTAATTTCAGCTCTAAATTTTATTATTTCCTTCATCCTCCCTGTTTTGGGCTCCTTTTTTGGGTCATTTTTCAAGATCTTAAGCTGTGAAGTCAGTTCCTTTCCTCCTTCCCCATGTGTGCTTGCAAAGCTATAAACTTTCTTATTAACACTACTATTGGTGTGTCCTACAAGTTCTGGTAGATCGTGTCCTCACTCTCATTTGTTTCCAGGAATCTTTTGATATTCTCTTTGATTTCCTCTCTAACCCACTGGTTCTTCAGTAGTGAGCTGTTCCATTTCCAGGTGTTTGATTTGATTCTCTCTTTCTGTGTGTGATTAACTTCTATTCTCAGCGCATCATGGTCTGAAAAGCTAGTTGATACAGTTTCTATTCTCTTAATTTTATGGAGGTCTGTTTTGTGGCCCAGCATGTGGTATATTTTGTAGAATGTCACAAGTTCACTGAAAAAGAATGTGTATTTTGCTTTTTAAAGTTGAAAATCCCTGTATATATCTACTAGCCCTCTCTCTTCCATTTCATCTTTCAGTGCCATTATTTCTTTGCAGAGTTTTGCTCTCATTGATCTATCAAGAGTTGACAATGTACTGTTGAAGTCTCCAACTACTAAATTGTTGTTACTAATGTGCTCCTTGAAGTCTGTTTGCATTTGTGTTATTTATTTTGCTCTTCACTTATTGTGTGCACATACATTTACGAATGTAATTTTTTCCTGATGTACATATCTCTTAATTATTAAGAAGAGAACATCACTGTCTTTTGTAACTTTTTTCAGCCTGAAATGTATGTCATCAGATACTACTATGGCCACTCTCGCTTTTTTGAAGGAGTTGTTTGCTTGAGCAATTGTTTTCCAGCCTTTGATTTTGAGTGTGTATGTGCTCTCACTATTCAAATGTGTTTCTTTTTTTTTTTAATGTAGGAGTACTGTTATTTATTCAGCCACTGATTAGCTGATTGAATTGTGCATGAACTCCACCTTACTTTTTTTTCATTTTTTATAATTTTATTTATTGAATCACCGTGAGAGCAGTTACAATGCTTTTGGGTCTAAGTCTCGGTCATACAATGAAACACCCGTACCTTCACCAGTGCCCATTCTCCACCCCCAACAACCCCAATATATCCCCATCCTATACCCTCCCCCTACGTGTGGGGCAGATGATTTTCACATTACTCTCTCTCTACTTTGATCACATTCAATATTTTGACACCAGACCCACCATTATTATTTGAGATTTTACTCCAACACCCAGATCTGCTGAAAAGGTAACAGTAGACAATTTGTTTTCTATTGCTGGTTATGAATAACATATGATGTTGTGTGGCTGCAGTAGTGGCCGTGCGATTTTGAAATTCCAAAATTTTAACACTTAAATCTGGAGGGATTACTGCCAAAACCTGCTGGGTTCCGAGATTTGCTCCTGAGTCTCTGGGATCGTGGCCATTAAGCAGCTTGATCAGGAGACAGAGAGACTGTTCGTGGGCGATGACTTGGGGTCTTGTTGGGGTGGGGAGGACAGGACCTGCTCCACCCCCATCCTATGAGACCCAAAATATTTCGTCACTGCAGGCCCAAACCTGACTTCCAATGGCCTGTGGAGGATGATGGCCACCGAGCTGCCAGGGGGAAGCAGGCGGATGGACAGCACCCTTCTTCCCCTGGGGTGGCCCAGCAACAGTAACCTACTGCGCACTCCAGATGCATTTCTGCCAAACGCCGCTGGGTTTAGAGATTTGTTTCTGAGTTTCTAGGATTATGACCATTAAACCAGAGAGACCATTTGTGGGTGATGACTTGGGGTCTCATTGGGGTGGGGAGGAAAGGACTGGCTCCACCCCCATCCCATGAGGCCCAACATGTCTCGTCACTGCTGGCCCAAGACTGACTATCCAATGGCCTCTGAAAGATGGAAGCCACCGAGCCACCAAGGGAAAGCAGGCGGAGGGACAGCACCCTTCCCCCACTGGGGTGGCCCGGTGACAGTAACCTACTGCGGGGTCCGGACACATTTCTGCCAAAAGCTTCTGGGTTTTGAGATTTGTTTCTGAGTCTCTGGGATCATGGCCATTAAACAGCTTGATCAGGAGCCAGAGAGGCCATTCATGGGTGATGATTTTGGTTCTCATTGGGGTGGGGAGGACAGGACCGGCTCCACCCCATTCCATGAGGCCCAACAAGTTTTGTTACTGCGGGCCCATGCCTGACTGTCCAATGGCCTCTGGAGGATGACGGCCACCGAGCCGCCAAGGGGGAGCAGGCGGAGTGACAACACCCTTTCCCCCCTAGGGTGGCCTGGCGACAGTAACCTACTGTGGGGTCCAGACACATTTCTGCCAAAAGCCACTGGGTTTCAAGATTTGTTTCTGAGTCTCTGGGATCATGGCCGTTAAGCAGCTTAATCAGGAGCCAGAGAGGCCATTCGTGGGCAATGACTTGGGATCTTGTTGGGGTGGAAAGGACAGGACCAGCTCTACCCCCATCCCGGGAGGCCCTGAGTGTCTCGTCACTGCAGGCCCAAACCTTACTATCAAGTGGCCTCCTGCAGATGATGACCACCGGACCGCCAGGAGGAACAGGCCAAGGCACGAAACCTATTCCCACCTGGGGGACTGGACGCATTTCTGCCAAAAGCCGCTGGGTTTCAAGATTTGTTTCTGAGTCTCTGGGATCATGGCCATTAAGCAGTTCAATCAGGAACCAGAGAGGCCATGCCTCCAATTATATAGCTGAGCTGGAGGTGGTTTGTGGGTGTGTTTCCCACATACCTAACTTTTGGCAGTTTACTTTCTTGGTAAACTTTGCCCCAAGTTTTTGGGGTCTGGCCAAAGGCACAGAAGCAATTTTGGGGTATCTGGAGGTCTGAAGGCGCCAACGGGCTGCTGATGCACTAGCTTCACAGGTACATATTGACGTGCTGGCAGCACTATATCCCCTCAAATGTATTTCTTATAGTCAGCAGAATGTTTGATTCAATTTATAATCCTTTTTGCCACCCATCTTGTGTCTCATAACTGGTGCATTTAGACCATTGATATTTAAAGAGATTATTGTTATGAGCTCAGCTCCTGGGAGAGAACTAGACAGAGTCTCCTACCCTATGCCTGACTGTCTCCACCAGGGCCCAACAGCTGAAGACCACCGAGGCCCAGCCAAGGCCATGCTGGGAGCACTCTCCACACACTTGGATAAGCCTCACGCATAAAAGAACTGACAGAGGAACCCAGGTGTGTGGGACCCGGGGCTGAGATCTCCAAGCCTGTACAGTTTGGGACTGGACCTGCCAGTAACTAGACAGTTACACCCACCAACTGCCGTGTAACTCCAACAACGGCCAGGATCCAGAGATCATCACACTCAGCTCCTGGGAGAGAACAAGACAGAGTCTCCTACCCTATGCCTGACTGTCTCCACCAGGGCCCAACAGCTGAAGACCACCGAGGCCCAGCCAAGGCCATGCTGGGAGCACTCTCCACACACTTGGATGAGCCTCACGCATAAAAGAACTGACAGAGGAACCCAGGTGTGTGAGACCCGGGGCTGAGATCTCCAAGCCTGTACAGTTTGGGACTGGACCTGCCAGTAACTAGACAGTTACACCCACCAACTGCCGTGTAACTCCAACAACGGCCAGGATCCAGAGATCATCACACTCAGCTCCTGGGAGAGAACAAGACAGAGTCTCCTACCCTATGCCTGACTGTCTCCACCAGGGCCCAACAGCTGAAGACCACCGAGGCCCAGCCAAGGCCATGCTGGGAGCACTCTCCACACACTTGGATGAGCCTCACGCATAAAAGAACTGACAGAGGAACCCAGGTGTGTGGGACCCGGGGCTGAGATCTCCAAGCCTGTACAGTTTGGGACTGGACCTGCCAGTAACTAGACAGTTACACCCACCAACTGCCGTGTAACTCCAACAACGGCCAGGATCCAGAGATTATCACACTCAGCTCCCGGCCGCGCGACATCTTATCATCTCATTCCTAATTCGGTCAAACTGGCAGACTACCAAATGTAACATGCCCACACGGCAGAGTCTGGCAAACTCCCCGTGGTATACCCAATATGCCAAATACCAGTAACAATGATGGGTCTCATTCTCCTAACCCTGAAAAAGCCTTGAATGTGGCACTTTAAAAAAAAAAAATCTCAGGGCTAGGACGAAGAAGACGTTACTGGCACCTGCTCGAGGCAATCGACGAACAACAGGGTGGTCGTGATGATTGTTATGAGATGTTGTGCCATTTTTCTTAGAGGATTTCTGTATTTGTGGGGTATGTCTTGCCTTACAGTAGCCTCTTGAGTTTTTCTTTCAAAATTGGTTTTGAGTCTATGAAGTTCCTGAGCTGTTGTTTTTCCATAAGTTTGTGTATCATTACTTCAAATGCGAATGAGAGTTTAGCTGGGTAAAATTATTCTTGTTAAGTTTTTTAAACTATATCCCACCAATGACCTCAGACCAGTGGATTCATTCAGTATATCTGCTGTAAACCTATGGTATGCTCCTTTGTATACAATTTCTTTCTTTATCTTACTGCTCTCAATATTTTATCTCTGTGGTTTTCATCATTCTGATTAGGATATGTCTTGGAGTCATTTTATTAGTGTCCCTTTGAGCTGGTACCGTTGGACTTCTTGGATCTGGATACCTGTGTTCTCCACCTCTGGGAACTTCACAGCAATGATGTCTTTAACTGTTACCATCTCTTTGGGATTACCTCCCTGTCCCTCTGGGACTGCAATGATTCTTATGTTGTTCCTCTTGAATTTATCTCATAGTTCTCTGTTCTGCCCTTATGATGTTTTGAGGTCTTTTCCCATATTTTGCTGTTGCCTGAACATTTTCTGCATCTGATCCTCAAACTTACTGATTCTGCCTTCAGATGTTGTTACTCAATTGTTGAGGGCACCCACTGAGTTGTTTGTTTCATCTGTCAATTTTTAAAAAAAATTTTATTAGTGAAACACCATGAGGTACAGTTGTAGACTTACAAACTTTTGTGTTTGGGATTCAGTTATGCAATGATCAGGTATCCATCCCTCCACCGATGCCCATTCCCCACCACCAATGATCCCAGTACCCCGCCCACCCCCCCATCCCCCCATCCCACCCCACCTCTGTGGCAGAGTATTTCCTTTTGTTTTCTATCTCCTTTTGGGTGATACAAGATCATTGTGGGTGATTTTAATGCCAAGATAGGACCGAGAATATCAGCTGAAGAACTTCACATCGGGACCCATGGCCTAGAATGGAACGAACAGGGTGAGAGACTGTCTGAGTTCATCATGTCGACCAAGACCATTCATGGTAACTCACAGTTCCAGAAGGCAGAATCTAAACGATGGACATGGGAGTCTCCCGGTGGACGATTCCACAACGAAATAGACCACATCATATACAATCGATGGATTTGCCTGACTGATGTCGCTGTTGTCCCAAAATTTAGAACGGGATCGG
The DNA here is from genome assembly GCF_029834395.1 of Sorex fumeus. Classification (NCBI taxonomy): domain Eukaryota; kingdom Metazoa; phylum Chordata; class Mammalia; order Eulipotyphla; family Soricidae; genus Sorex; species Sorex fumeus. The sequence continues at coordinate 16,298,938 of NW_026606188.1, forward strand.
ACTACCATCTCCTTCGTGCAAAATTCTACTTCACAGAGCTGGGAGAAAGGGCTGCAAAGTTCAAAAAGAGAACTCCCAGAATGACCACCAACTGGGAACTCTTTGGTACTATTGCGGCAACATGGGAAGATGCCATTGTTGACAACATTGACGAGGAATAGGATCGACTGGTTCAGCACCTCCATGAATGTGCGAGGAACGCCAAGAGAAAGATAGCCACAAAAAATCGCCTATCTTCGAAAACTCTTGAGCTAATTCGCCAGCGTGGTTTGGCGCATGCCTCAGGCAACCGCAAACTAACGTCCGAGCTCGCAAAGCAGGGCAGAGATGCGATCAAGGAAGACCTCAAAGAGAGAAGAGCAGAAGTACTGGTAGATGCGGCAGAAGCCGGGAAAAGTATTCGTAATGCCCCCCTGTCCTTCGCCAACTACAAGACCAAGATGACTGCCCTCCGATGTCCTGATGGATCCATCGCATCCTCCAGAACGGCAATGGAGAAGATTATCCATGACTTCTACTCAAATCTCTTCGATAGCCATGTCCACTTGCTGACATACCAAATTCCACAGGATGGATATGTCGTTCCCAATGTTCTCCCTTCCGAAATCCGACACGCCATTTCGTAGGTAAAGAAACAAACAGCACCTGGCCCAGACAAGGTCAGACCTGAACACCTGAAGAACCTGCCGTCAGTACTCATCAATACATTGGCTCGGCTCTTCACTCGCTACCTGTCTGAATGCAAGGTTCCGTCCCAATGGAAAACCAGCAGGACCGTACTACTGTTCAAGAAGGGAGACATCCATGACATTGGCAACTATCGCCCGATCTGCCTATTGTCTGTCGTCTACAAGTTGTTCACTCGAATCATCCTAAATAGGATTGGCAGAACACTAGATGAAGGACAACCATGCGAGCAAGCCGGGTTCCGCAAAGGATTCAGCACCATCGACCATATCCACATGATAACCAAGCTCATTGAGGTTTCTCGGGAGTTCAAGATGCCGCTCTGTTTAACGTTCATTGATTTAAAGAAGGCCTTTGATTCTGTTGAGACGGAAGCGGTCATTGAAGCCCTAGCCAATCAGGGCATTCAAGCCCAATACATCAGGATCCTCCATGAGCTGTATTGCGAATTCACTACCAGGATCTCACCATTCTACAAAGAAGTGATCGTTGATGTCAAGAGAGGGGTGCGGCAGGGTGATACCATTTCACCGAAACTCTTCAGTGCCGCCCTCGAGAACATCATGCGATGACTGGAATGGGAAGGAATGGGAGTGAAGATAGATGGTCGGCCATTACACCACCTCCGCTTTGCTGATGACATTGTTTTAATAACACCAAACATCAGCCAAGCGGCACAAATGCTGGCCGACTTTGACCGTGAGTGTGGAAAGGTAGGACTACAGCTGAATCTTACGAAGACAATGTTTATGAGAAACAGCCTCATTCCTGACGCCCCATTTGCTCTCAACGGAACGACCATCTCCAAATGCAACAGCTATGTGTACCTAGGTCGAGAGGTCAACATGACAAATGACTGGCACCTGAGCTGTGCAGGAGAAAGAGAGCGGCTTGGAACGCCTTCAAGAACGTCGCAGAAATAGCTAAGAGGACGGAGAACCTCTGGCTCCAGGCACATCTCTTTGATTCCACTGTTCTTCCTGCATTAACATATGCCTCAGAGACCTGGGCCCTACGCAAACAGGATGAGAACGCTATTCAGGTCTCCCAAAGAAGAATAGAAAGAGCTATGCTTGGAATATCACATTTCACTCAAAGGAGAGAAAGAATCCGGAGTTCTGACATCCGTCGACGATCAAGGATCAGGGACGCTGTCTCATTTGCCAAGGTGTCGAAAATCAGATGGGCTGGTCACGTAATGAGATTTAAAGACGACTGCTGGACTAGAGCTGTTACCAACTGGATTCCACGGGATGTCAAAAGACTGCGTGGCCGCCCACCTACCAGATGGTCAGATTTCTTCGTCAAGATCATGAATGATCGGTTTGAGGCCCTTCATGTTCCCAGAGCGAACAGATGCCATAGGGCTACACTAGCACGCGACAGGGACAAATGGAGACGTTACTGGCGCCCGCTCGAGCAAATCCACGACTAACGGGAAGTTAAGTGATTAAGTGATATGTGGTTTGGGTGCTGTGGTTTGCAAAATAGGCATTGAGTGGCAATAATGTTTGGTCTATAATCTACTTTCAGCATGCTTCTCCCATCCTGGGAGGATCCTCCCAACACTCTTTACTTAGTGCACCCTTCTCTATCTGAGCTGCCTTTTCCCCTACCACATGTAGCTGGCCTTCAAGCCATGGAGTGAACCTCCTGGTACTTATCTCGACTGTTCTTGGGTGTTAGTCTCCTATTTTGTTACTTTATATTCCACAGATGAATGCAATCTTTCTATGTCCATCCCTCTCTTTCTGATTCATTTCACTTAGCATGATACTTTTCATGTAGTACCACTTGTATAAGTTTCATGACTTCATCTTTTCTAACAGCTGCATAGTACTCCGTTGTGTAGATTACCAAAGTTTCTTTAACCAGTCATCTGTTCTCGGGCCCTCAGGTTTTTTCCAGATTTTGTTATCCAGATAGGAAAGGAATAAATCAAGCTATCTCTATTTGCAGATGATATAGTACTTACTATATCTCGAGAATCCTAAATTATCTTCCAGGGAACTCCTAGAAACAATAGACTTGTACAATAAAGTCACAGACTATAAAATTAATGCTGAAAAACCCATGGCCTTCCTATACACAAATAATGAGACAGAGGAAAGTGACATAATAAAAAACAATCCCATTCACAATCGTACCCAGAAAATGAAATACCTTGTAATCAGTCTAACTAACGAGGTAAAGACGTCTACAATGAAAACTACAAAACGCTACTCCATGAAATAAAAGAGGACACGAGGAAATGAAAACATATCCCTTGCTCATGGATAGGAAGAATTAACATCATCAAAATGGCAATACTTCCCAAAGCATTATACAGACTCAAGGCAATCCCTATAAGGATACCCATGAAATTCTTCAAAGAAATAGATCAAGCACTCCAGAAATTCATATGGGACAAGAAATGCCCACAAATAGCTAAAGTAATTCTTGGGAAAAAGATGTGAGGAGGCATTACCCTCCCGGACCTCTTAACTATTCTACAAAGCGGTAATAATTAAAACAGCATTGTGCTGGAAGAAAGGTAGAGCTGCAGACTAATGGAACAGGGTAGAATATTTGTACACACAACCCCAAATATAGGAACATCTAATCTTTCAGAAGGAGCAAGAAATGTGAAGTGGAGCAAGGAAAGCCTCTTCAACAAATGGTGCTAGCATAACTAGACAACCACATGCAAAAAAAAATGGGCTTAGACCTTGACGTAACACTATGCACAAAAGTCAGATCAAAATGGATTAAAGATCTAAATATCAGGCCAAAATCCATAAGGTACATTGAAGACAAGGTCGGCAAAACCCTCCACAATATTGAGGCTAACGGTATCTTCAAAGATGACACTACACTGACCAGCCAAGTGGAAACAGAGATAAACAAAAGGGACTATCTTAAATTAAGAAGCTTCTGCGCCTCAAAAGATACAGTGACCAGAATATAAAGACAATCTACAGAATGGGAAAGGATATTCGCCGTACACACATCTGACAAGGGGTTGATATCAAGGATATATAAAACACTGGTTGAACTCCACAAGAAGAAAACATTCAACCCCATCAAAAAATGGGGTGATGAAATGAACAGAAACTTTCTGAAAGAAGAAATCTGAATGGCTAAAAGGCACGTGAGAAAATGGTCTACATCACTAATCGTCAGGGAGATACAAATCGAAACAATGAGATATCATCTCAGGCCACAGACTGGCCCACATCCAAAAGAACAAAAGCAACCCGTGTTGGCGTGGATGTGGCTGGAAAGGGACTCTCCTCCACTGCTGGTGGGAATGCTGACTGTTTCAGCCCTTTTGGAAAACAGTATGGACGATTCTCAAAAAATTAGAAATTGAGCTCCCATTTTACCCAGCAATACCACTCCTGGGAATATATCCCAGAGAGGCAAAAAAAAGTATAGTCGAAATGGCATCTTCACTTCATCTGTAAAATTTATTATCAATATCATTTGTTTGTGGTTTTATTTTTTGTGCTCTCATTTCCTCTTATGTTTATTGGCTTTCTATTCTCCTTCATTGGGCTGGAGCGATAGCACAGCGGGTAGGGCGTTTGCCTTACAAGCAGCCAACATGGCCGACCCGAGTTCGATTCCTCCGCCCCTCTCGGAGAGCCCGGCAAGCTACCGAGAGTATTCGATATGCCAGACACAGTAACAACAAAGTCTCCAATGGAGACGTTACTGGGCCCGCTCGAGCTCGAGCAAATTCTCCTTCATATCCTCCTGTCTTTTATTGAATGTCCATTCCACTGTTCCTTTGAGCTCATTAAACACCCTCACTATTTCCTCTGTGTATTTTTTATCAGAGAGATTATGTATCTGTGCATTCCTTGTTGAGGCCTCAGGACTCCTATCTTCATTCATTTTTTGTGGTTGGGTTCTGCAGTTTTGCCATCGTGCCTGTGGTGGTCTGGAGATGGTTCTTTGTAATACCCCCATATCCCAACTCAGTGCCAGGGAGCAATGTGGGAACTTGGTGTTCAGCGGTCTCTTCTTTTCCTGTATAGGATATGGTGGAAGAAATTAATGCCTCCCACTCATTAGGGCTGTGGATATTCATTAAGGTAGAGGCTGTGTCTAAAACTGTCTCAAGCTTTCTGGCCCCCCCCAGGAAAAAATTGAGACCCTTTTGTAATGTAACTCAGGAGCAAAATTATTGACTAACTCTACTAAGGGAAGAATAAATAAGACTATGAAATAAATAAAGTTATTAAGAGACCCAGATCTGCTTGTTATTACATAATGTAAATTCCTTTGCTCCTGGGGAACTCTACAGATCTACGCTTGCTATAAATTTCACAGCAAATCCTAACTATGCCTGTTGATCTAGCCATGGTAGACAGACATCACAAACCGTTTTTCTTATATAAGTCCAAAGGAGTTGTATAGTAGAAGTTAGGGATAAAGATAATGATTACTGGCAGGTTCCAAATTAGATAGTCTGGCAAAAAATTCTCTTTGATGTTCTTAAGATTTGTGTATTGGGTCTAAACTTTCTGAACCTAAGATGATCATATAGTTCTTTATATTTCCCCAAGAGGAGAATACCATTTTCTTTCTTTAATGATTGGATCTTCTTTGGACTGTGAGATTGTTTAAGAGATTCAAACATCCTCCTACCAACTCCTGAGACATTATCAATTAACCACACACAGCCCATCGAACACAGCACAGCTGTAATTAAACTAAATTACTGTGCAGTAGCTTTCATTACACAATGACACAGTTTTTGTTAGGACCATAGAGAGAGTTTAATTATATGTCTAGACTCCCCCTGAACTCAGAGCAGCAGTATTATTTTTGTCTGTTGAAGAGAGTTTGAGCTTATAGTTATTTCCTTTTTTAAAAGACCAAATGGTGGGAGGGGTGGGGGTGGGGTTTTATTGGGGTTCTTCATGGTAAAAAACAAGTATTGGTAAAGGGAAATGTGTTTGATATTTGCATGACTGAGACCTAAACCTGAAAGCTTTGTAACCTTTCCCACAGTGATTCAATAAATAAATTTAAAAAAAAAAAAGACCAAATGGTATGATGTTTGTTTTTTTCTCTCTAATTTCTGCACTAGTTCATATTTAGTATAGGAAGCATTAATGTATCTGGAGATAGAAATGTTTTTCTGGAGAATGTACAGATTTTCTTGTTTCTCTTTGATACATACTTCACTTGCCTCCAAAATATATTTTTGTTGAAATTACCCCCAAACGTCCTCTCTTAATTCATTAATGTGTAAAGCCTGTGCTGTAGTTGGAAGTAAAGTCACCAGTTATATTACAAGATTTAAACTCTATGGCTTTGTGTGAGGACAGAATGCATCTATATTCATTCTTGTCTCCATTAGCCACAGTCTCTGGCAGTGGGAGGAATTGAGCCTGAAGAGTCCAGTCATTCACACCACCTGACAAAAGAGCTCCCTTTACTCTCAGTTCCATTCTTAGCTCACCATTCTCCTGAATACCCCTTCTTTCTCTGAATCTGCAGAACATTTGGAGGTGTTTCATTAAGCTAAGTTCCTGAGGCAACTTCCCTGTTAAACTGATAAACCTTTCCATAACCAATATCTCTAAAATTTCATCTTTTTGGAAATCTGACCGCAGATTGGAATGGAAGAGTGAATGTTCTCAACACCCAGACCTGACCACAGATGTTGGAATGGAAGAATGAACATTCTCAGCATCTGTTAGAAAGTTGCCACACAATATGTTCTTATTCTGATCCCATAGAAACTTTACATATTGATAATTTTTGCTGAGTTCATGTATTCATATATGTATACATATATAGTATTGTATATTCAGATCAAATGCTAATAAATAAGAGTTAGATTTAAATGTTTTTCTGACTTTTAAAGCAAATAATAAAAACATTTCCTAAAAGTAAACAGAGAAGGTTTCAAGCAGTTGACCAGTTCCTTCTTCTTTTTATGTGTGATGAACTTCGTGGACCATTAATTCCCAAGGTATATTTGTTTCTGGACCATACAGCTTATAAGCTCTTCTTTCAAAAGCAGCCACCATTTGCTTTACAACATCATAAAAAAAAAAACAATGTGGAAATCTGAGAGTGTAGAAGGAAGTGAAATTTGAAATAAATTGAAAAATCCAAGGTACAAGTTTTTCAGTAACTGGGAAGACCTGGACTGAAACACTAAACTGTCTCCAAGTGATTGAAAAGTCTCCCATCAGTACAAAATGCCTTTACCAAATGTGGTTTCACCAAGGTCACTATAGATGAGTAATAAATGAATGATATTAGCTATAGATGAGTAATATTAACCCGTATTCATTCTCTTTGACACAATTCACTTCACAAGACAATCTCTAGTCCCGTCCAAGTTGCAGCAGATGGGAAGATTTTATCTTTTCTTATATAAAGTTGATATTTATGTTATCACAAATCAAATTTTGAAATAATTTGATATTCAAATTATTTTTAAATAGTTCTGAAGTAAAATCAAATAATTATAATACTTCATTTAACAGCAATACATGGTCACGGTCCTCTCATTGTTCATCGATTTGCTCCAGCGGGCCCAGTAACATCTCCATCGTGAGACTTGTTGTTACTGTGTTTGGCATATTGAATACGTCACGGGCACCTGCCAGGCTTTGCTGTGCCGGCGAGATACTCTTGGCAGCTTGCCGGGCTCTCCGAGAGGGGCAGAGGAATCGAACCCTGCTCGGTCAGGCCAGCTGTGAAGAAGGCAAATACCCTACCACTGTGCTATTGCTCCAGCCCAACAGCAATACAGGAATGTAAAAATAGAATACAGCAACATTATATTAAATATATACTTTATGAGTGCTTAAAATAACTACTCATAGATTTGGAAAAAGACATCAATAGCAACACAATACTAGTGGGAGACTTCAACACTGCTTTGTCACCACTTGATAGATCAACCAGACTCAAGCTTAGCAAGGACATACTTCATCTGAGGGAAACAATGGAAGAAAGGGACTTAGTAGATATATACAGGACACTTCATCCACAAAAAGCTGAATACACATTCTTCTCAAGCGTACATGGAACATTCTCCAAGATAGACCACATGCTGAGCCACAAAACGTGCCTCCAAAAAATTAAGAAGGTAGAGATTGTATCGACAATCTTCTCAGACCATAATGCGCTGAAATTAGAAGTAAGTCACATACAAAAACAGAAAACTAAATCAAACACCTGGAAATTAAACAGTGCTCTATTGAACAACGAGTGGCTTAGACAGGAAATCAAAGAGGAAATCAAAAGATTCCTAGAAACGAATGAAAATGAGAACACGAGTTACCAAAACTTATGGGACACAGCAAAAGCTGTGTTAAGAGGAAAGTTTATAGCACTACAAGCATTCCTCAGGAAGGAGGAGCGAGCACACATAAGTAACCTAACCTCACAGCTTAAGAGCTTGGAGAAGGACCAAAAAAAGGAGCACAACCCGAACAGGAGAAAGGAAATAATAAAACTCAGAGCAGAGATTAACGAGATGGAAACCCTAAAAACAATCCGAAAGATCAATGAAACCAAGAGCTTGTTCTTCGAGAAAATTAACAAGATTGATAAGCCTCTAGCAAAACTCACAAAGAAAGGGAGAGAGAAAACCCTAATAAACCGAATCAGAAATGAAAAGGGGGTCATTACAACAGAAACTACAGAAATTCAAAGGATCCTCAGGGAGTATTTTGAGAAACTGTATGCCGCGGAACATCAAATCCTCGAGGAAATGGATAAATTCCTAGACTCCTACAGACTCCCAAGGCTGAACCAAGAAGACCTGGAATACCTGAACAGACCTATCACCATCAAGGAAATTGAAATGGTAATAAAAAGTCTCCCCAAGCACAAAAGTCCTGGCCCGGATGGATTCACTAGTGAATTCTTCCAAATCTTTAAAGTGGACTTATTCCCAATCCTCTTTAAACTTTTCCACGAAATTGAAATATCAAAAACACTTCCAAACAGTTTCTACGAAGCAAATATCACACTGATACCAAAAGCAGACAGAGATACCACAAAGAAAGAGAATTACAGACCAATATCCCTGATGAACACAGATGCAAAGATCCTCAACAAACTACTAGCAAATAGAATCCAACTACTCATCGAAAAGATCATACACCATGACCAAGAAGGATTCATCCCAGGGATGCAAGGATGGTTCAACATTCGGAAATCAATCAACATAATCCATCATATCAACAAAAGAAAAGATAAAAAGCATATGATTATATCAATAGATGCAGAGAAAGCATTTGACAAGATCCAGCACCCCTTTATGATGAAAACCCTAGCCAAAATGGGTATAGAGGGGACCTTCCTCAACATAATTAAAGCCATCTACCACAAGCCTACAGCAAGCATCATCCTCAATGGGGAAAAACTGAGAGCCTTCCCTCTAAGATCCGGGACGAGACAAGGATGCCCACTCTCTCCACTGCTGTTCAATATAGTACTGGAAGTACTTGCAATAGCGATTAGGCAAGAAAAAGATATTAAGGGCATTCAGGTAGGAAAGGAAGAAATCAAGCTCTCACTATTCGCAGATGATATTATACTATACTTAGAGAACCCAATAACCTCCACCAAAAAACTCCTAGATACAATAGACTTGTATAGTAAAGTTGCAGGCTATAAAATCAATACCCCAAAGTCCATGGCTTTCCTATATGCAAACAGTGAGAGAGAAGAAAGCAACATGAAAAAAACAATCCCGTTCACAATTGTGCCCCAGAAAATCAAGTACCTAGGAATCAGCTTAACTAAGGAAGTAAAGGACCTGTACAAAGAAAACTACAAAATGCTACTTCAGGAAATAAAAGAGGACATGAGGAAATGGAAAGATATCCCCTGCTCATGGGTCGGGAGACTTAACATTGTCAAAATGGCAATACTACCGAAAGCATTGTATAAATTCAATGCAATCCCTATAAGGATACCCATGACATTCTTCAAAGAAATGGAGCAAACACTCCTGAAATTTATATGGAACAATAAGCCCCCACGAATAGCTAAAGCAATTCTTGGGAAAAAGAAAATGGGAGGAATCAACCTCCCGAACTTCAAACTGTACTACAAAGCAGTAATAATTAAAACAGCATGGTACTGGAACAAAGGCAGAACTGCAGTCCAATGGAACAGGGTTGAATACACTGACATCTCCCCTCAATCATATGATCATCTAATCTTTGATAAAGTTGCAAGTAATGTGAAGCGGAGTAAGGAAAGACTCTTTAACAAATAGTGCTGGCATCACTGGACGACTACATGCAAAAAAATGGGCTCAGAACTCTGCCTAACACCATGTACAAAAGTAAGATCAAAATGGATTAAAGACCTCAACATCAGACCAGAAACCATAAGGTACATTGAAGACAAAGTTGGCAAAACCCTCCATGCCATTGAAGCTAATGGTATCTTCAAAGATGCCACGCCACTGTCTGAGCAAGTGAAAACAGAGATAGATAAATGGGACTATCTTAAATTAAGAAGCTTCTGCACCTCCAAAGAAACAGTGGCCAAAATACAAAGACAGCCTACAGAATGGGAAAGGATATTTGCCGAATACACAGCTCACAAGGGGTTGATATCCAGGATATACAAAATACTGGTTAAACTCCACAAGAAGAAAACATCCAACCCCATCCAAAAATGGGGCAATGAAATGAACAGAAACTTTCTCAAAGAAGAAATCCGAATGGCAAAAAAGCACATGAGAAAATGCTCTACATCATTAATCATCAGGGAGATGCAGATCAAAACCACAATGAGATACCATCTCACACCTCAGAGACTGGCCCACATTCAAAAGAACAAAAGCAACCGATGCTGGCGCGGATGTGGCGAGAAAGGGACACTCCTTCACTGTTGGTGGGAGTGTTGACTGGTTCAGCCCTTCTGGAAAGCACTATGGGCGATTCTCAAAAAATTAGAAATTGAGCTCCCATTTGACCCAGCAATACCACTCCTGGGAATATATCCCAGAGAGGCAAAAATGTATAGTCGAAGTGACATCTGTACTTGTTTGTTCATTGCAGCACTCCTTACAATAGCCAGAAACTGGATGAAACCTGAATGCCCAAGAACAGATGACTGGTTAAAGAAACTTTGGTACATCTACACAATGGAGTACTATGTAGCTGTTAGAAAAGATGAAGTCATGAAATTTACATACAAGTGGTACTACATGGAAAGTATCCTGCTAAGCGAAATGAGTCAGAAAGAGAGGGATAGACATAGAAAGATTGCATTCATCTGGGGGATATAAAGTAACAAAATATGAGATTAATACCCAAGAATAGCTGAGATCAGCACCAGGAGGATTACTCAATAGCTTAGTGGCCAGTTGGGCATTCTAGAGGAAAGGGCAGCTCAGATAGAGAAGGGAACACCAAATAAAGGGTGTTTGGAGGATCCTCCCAGGAGGGGAGATGCATGTCGAGCGTGGACTATGGACTGAACATGTTAGCCACTCAATGCCTCTTTTTCAGACCACAACACCCAAAAGGAGAGAGAGAACACAGGGGATTGCCTTGCCACAGAGGCAGGGGGTTATGGGGGGATGGGGGCGGGGGGGATATTATCCATGATGGTGGAAAATGAGCACTGGTGGAGGGATGGGTATCTGATCATTGTATAATCAAACCCAAGCACAAAAAAATGTAAATCTACAACTGTACCTCATGGTGTTTCACTAAAAAAAATGTTTTTAAAAATATTTTTATCAGAATTCAGAAATATCATTAGTATACATTTTACTAACCAGTATGTTGTTGAAAATTTAAGTATTATATGTGTTCATATAATTTCTTATCTAATGTCAGACAATGTAGACATAATAAATGACTATATTTATCAAAAATATATATATATATACTTTATGGTTTTTATACCTATTTTATCCACAACTTGAATTTGCACTTGAAATAATGGAACCTTCTATACGTAAAATGCAGTTAAGTGTAATTCAGAGTAATACATTAGCAGTGATATATCTACAGTGACAGTGTCATTAGTATTGCTCAAAACTGACATCACTCTTCTGAGTAGAGTTGAAACTGTAAATTTATACTCTTTAATAATTACCTTCCCTGAAATAGTTAAAATACAGTATGTTTATTAACCACATCATATTTAAGTTATTCACAGTTTTTAACTTATTGTTTTAGCACCTTCCTCATGGCTTAGGATATTTGCTTAACCACCAGATATTTAAAATAAGAGTTTTGACTTTAAAATATTGTTGGTACATTCTTCACCTTGAAGATTCGCCCCACATCTTATCTGCCTGAGATGTTTACTTTCAACCTTTTTCCCTCCTATTCTCTAATATCTCACTCTCTCTCTTTCTCTTTCTCTATTTCCCTCTCTCTTCTCCCCCTCCATAAATTTAATTTCTTGAAATAACTATTTTGCTTCCCCAAAAATAAAATCTTGAGCAGGAGTGTAGCTCAGCAGTAGAGCTCTTTCCTTACTTGAGTGAAGCCCTGGTTTTAGTCCCTGACACCACAAAACCTAGGTTAATATTAGTAAGTGTTATTATTATATACATATTTTCCTGGCACAGACCCTCTGCGATGGGGTCCTACTCTGCCAGCTGCTCAACAGCCTCTGGGCACACTCCATCAAGTTCACAGAGATCAACCTGAGGAGGCCGCAGATGTCCCAAGAGTATCCCACTCGCATGGCAGAGCCTGGCAAACTAGCCATGGCATATTCACTTGGCAAAAACAGTAACAATAAAGGGTTTCATTCCCGGGACCCTGAAAGAGCCTCCAATACAGCAGCGTTGGGAGGGATGAGTAAGGAGAAGTTGCTAAAATCTCAGGGTTGGGCCGAATGGAGTTATTGATGCTCACTCAAGCAAATCAGTGAGCAACGGGATGACAGTGATACAGTGATACAGTATATTCAGATCAACAACAAAGGATCTGAATGCATTAATTTAATTATTAAAGTTATATTAGTGCTAGTCGAGAGCAAGATCCACAAGTTATATCATTGTTAAAAATGTCATTTTAAAGGTGAAACTTTTGCCTGAGCTTTAAAATGCTATCTATCTATCTATCTATCTATCTATCTATCTGTCTGTCTATCTATCTATCTACATTGGCTTTTCTAAAAGTGATTGATGTAAACATTATTTACTGGCAGTAAATACCTTTGAAGTGACTAAGCATTATTATCCAATTCTTTTAGGATGTTTCACAAATACAAAACATTTTTCAAATATACCAGTTTCACCTAAATGTATCAAAGTGATCTTGTTACAACATAGCTACATTTCTTTAAACTACCACATTTTAAACTAATTTCAACTACAAATTAATGTGGCAAATTAATGAAATATAATAATTACCACCATTATTTTAATCTCTACAATCTTAAAAAGTGGAACTACATGGCTAGAGAAAAACTGAATTATTAACCATTCAAAGTGTTTATTTTTGCATACTTAGTACAGGGAAGCCAGAAACAATTGTCTTCATGGAGTTATTCATATAGTAAGAGAAAGTACCTAAACACCCCTCCCCACAAAAATATGCTTTAAAGAGCAATAGGAGGTTTAAATGAAAGGATGAAAGAGGTGGCCCATAGAGCTGCACTTGGAGGAACAAAGTCTGTCACACAGGACCTGACACTATAGCTCTGTCCTGAGGAGGAGGGCTTAAAAATTGATTTAGATATCCATTTAAGGAAGTGGGATAACTAGACAAGGATCAAGGATGCTTGAATATCCTTAATGGGGAAGAGATTAAGGCTTTTGATGGTAGTGAAAGTATTTGTAGAGCAGAGCAAGAAAGAGGAGAGTGACTAAATATTAGGCTGATGAGGGACTTGGGGGTTGATCATCAAGACTTAAAAGCCAGGATAAAGCAATGGGAAACCACTGAAGAGGGCTGATTATTGGAATCTGTCCCAAGCACACAAAAACATTACTCCAGAAACGTATTCATTTGTACTCTTAGGACCGTTTGAAGCACTGCTTTTGATAGTCAAGACTGGAAGCAATCCAAGTGCCCAACAACACATGAGTGAACAAAGAAACGGTGACATGTATGCACAATGGTAAACTCTGCACCATGCAGTTCCCTGCCCCTTGGATGGGAATGGCAGCAGTCTGAGGGCAACTGACCTCACTCACCAGTGCAATGTAAAGAAATATAGGATAAAAAGGCCAGCAATCACAGTTCTTGAGAATCTACCCACAAACCAGATTCTCAGTCTCAACACTGCTCCTGAGGACACTTGCTCATTCCTGGTGCATCGGACTGTCCCCTTCCTGAATGATGAAAAACATCATTCAGTCCTGCAAGGGATCTCAGGAGGACCTGTACCCAGTTCCCTTGTACAGATTTCACATTGGGTCCATGAGAAACACACAACACGTATCTAGCTATGGTATGAGGGCAATTGGGACACCCTCTTCTGACTCACCCATTTCCTCCTCCATTTTTTTTCAATGAATGAAACACTTAGCAGTTTCTGTTCTCCAAATTACCAAGTGACACATCAGGCACCATAAATTGTTACAGCACACACTCCACTTGAGTGGAAAGGTGGGGGGTGGCCTCTTTTCCCCCATGAGGGAAGGAAAGCTGAAAGCCTAAGAAGCATTTGGACAGCTTTGCCTTCTAATGCCCCCAATAATAGACAGGGAAACCCAGAATAGACTAATACATGTATCATTGAGTTCTACTATTCTAGTAAATAGAGAGACAGACAAATCAAATGATGCCATCTTGGGACTTGAAGATAATATAGGCAACTGGGCATTTTCCCTACATGTGACCTACCTGGGCTCTTTCACTGAGCTTGCCAGGAGTGGTCCCTAAGCACAGAGCTACTAGTAAACCCTGAGCACAGCTGGGTGTGACTCCAAGAAACAAAACAAACACAAACAAAAAACTTGATACCATTTTCCTGCTTCAGTCCAATAAAAGTCAAAGATAGAGATTGGTAAAAATACTTGTCATCTTCATGTTAGGAAAACAGAAGCATTTAGACTTTTTAAGTAAAAGCTAGTAGAGCCATGTTGCATGCATTAAAATAAAATGTTGCATAGGTATATCTGAAAAGATTAAACATGTGTTTGGACCATGTAAATAATTAGTTTTTACTTAATTTAGTTTTTACTTAATTTTTCTCCCCCTATTTAGTACCTCCATGAAAATGGAATTGTCCATCGTGATCTCAAACCAGAGAACCTTCTCTATGCAACTCCGGCCCCAGATGCACCACTCAAAATTGGTAAGAACATTTCCAGATGTCTTTTGACCACTTAGCCTAGATCAAAAGAAGCTTATTTCACTGAATTTTAAAATATTTATTCATCTCTTGTCACCTGTAATCAGTTTACTTCGGTATTTGGTATCTGTAAATAATAATGTTGTGTCTATAAATTTGTGTTTTTTTCTGGAATGTTAATTTGGAGACTAGTGCCTCCAGACTGCTTGTGAAGTTAAGCATGCTCTTTATTTCTACTAGAGAAGGTGAACGTTGGGAAATTCTGATTGATCCAAGGTGACCTTTAAATCAACATTGAAGGGGAAAAAATGTTACATCCTGTATTCATCCCAAAGTAAATTCTCATCTGCAAAAATAAGTAAATAAACACTATTTTAGATGGCTTCTCTTCAAGAGAATATGTTTTAAATCCTGTGAAAGGCATTGCTCATCTGTTCCTTTCCGCTATGAGGCTAATCTGATGAGTTCAATGCATTTATAAATATGAACAGCCTTGAAAATTAAATTGTATAGATCATGGGAAAATTCAGACAACATAATATGCTGTTTTAATGCAAGGAAAGATGCTGATGGCCTGTGAGGAGTCCCTTGTTCTCAGACTCACTCTTAAAAGGCAGTGGACAGAGGTGGTCCTCATTTCCTTTGACATCACTTTCAAAGGCTGTATCCTTAAAGAATGTTCTCTAAGTGAATGGATATGAATGTAGACAGTCCTTTCTTCCTGAAGGACCCCTGCTGCTTCTCTGATAAGGATCAGGCACATCCCTGGTAAAGGGGGTGTGTCTTTGAAGTCAAAAATGGCATCGATTCTGCACCTGCCTCTCTTGCAGAATGGCCTTGAATGATGTCTGATGTTTTTTGAGTCAAAGAGATACAGCTCAGCAAGTAGAGCAGAGTGGCAGCAACCTTTGATGGTTTATCTAGGTAGTATTTTGAGGAATTATAGAGAAGAGTTTTGAAAAAATAAACTTCTATTCTTCATATGAGAATAGTTTTTTATTCATCAAATAAGCTAGGGAATGAATATATTTTGAAGCAGAATAAATACTTTGATAATTTTTGCTCATTTTTTACATTTATGAAAGTCAAATTTTTTACTTATTTCAATTGATTAAAATGCTAGATCATATCACTAATTATTTGTTATTATATAGAGTTGCTATTTTATAAAACTAAAAAGTATAGACAAAGGATATATATATGTGCATATATGTATGGACAATCGGAAAGCACAGCTCATCTACTAAGAGCTGAGAATCATAGAGAAGAGCATACTGGGGAGTCACATTTTTCTCCAGTTTAAACAAGATTTGAAATTCTGAGTCCGTTTCACCTCATCATCAAATATAAAAAAATTCGAATGAAAGTGAGTTATACTTTGAGTGGCTGAAGGCTGAGAAATGCTTGCTTCTTGCTTGTGTTTCAGCTGACTTCGGGCTGTCTAAGATCGTGGAGCACCAGGTGCTTATGAAGACAGTATGTGGAACTCCTGGGTACTGCGGTATGACCCTTAATGCTCACTTGTAATCCTCTTGTCTTTGTGATTTATTTTATTTAGCGATATGATGCATCGGCCCCTTATTTAAAATGCATTGAGTCTGGTGCAGGTCTCTATGAGAAAGACCTTGTTAAGGACACTCAGACCCTTTTGTGGGACTGGATGGTGTGGATGACATTGGTTTTAGGGCCCAAGGGCAGCAGGGGCCTCAGGAGGAAATGGTGCTTGCTCTGAGCCTGCGTTGTGTGGTGTTTGGGGAAGCACCTGCCTTTAGAGACACTGCAATGGGAAGCTAGTGACTGGGAAGAGGACAGGGAAAGGAAAGTGTTTCATGATTAGAGTTAAACCATGTGCCCTTGTCACTCACTTCTTTTTCTTTCAGTAGCTGTGCCTTAGATTAAGGCATTTATTAGATAAAGAATGTGTTGACTGCTATTTATAAACTTTTTAAAATTTTTTCTGGGGACAGACTTGGCGACACCCAGTGGTTTTTAGGGCTACACTTGGCTCTGTGCTTGATCACTCCTGTCAGGTTCAGGGAGCCTTATGGGAATCCGGGGAATCAAACCTGGGTCTGCCACATACAGGGCAAATGCCCGCCTCACTGTACTATTCCGCCAGCCCCATTTCCAACATGATAAGGTAAGGTTTTTCATTGCTGAGTCCCTGCCTGAATACTCAGTGGCTTCAGGACTGGTAA
Organism: Sorex fumeus; assembly: GCF_029834395.1. Taxonomy (NCBI): domain Eukaryota; kingdom Metazoa; phylum Chordata; class Mammalia; order Eulipotyphla; family Soricidae; genus Sorex; species Sorex fumeus. Next base: position 16,316,073 of record NW_026606188.1, read on the forward strand.
TGTTGCAAGCCATTTTGCCCTGCCTCCCAGAAGGGGCTGAAAATTACCCATTATGATAGATAGATATGAAGGAAAAACGAAATGAAGACAAATTAACAAACTCTTTTAAATGCTCTTTTATCCTTCCAGCATTGAAATCCTGAGCCTTGGCTAAGTGCCAAGCAAGCACCTACCTGTGTGCTTTTTCCCTGGCCTATGGAAGCAGCACTTCTCACTTATGGTGCTTTTGTCTACAGGAAAGCGGGAACACTGGAAAGATGAGTGATGGAGAAAGGCCTTCCATGGGATTCAAGGGGCTAGAGCAGAGGCAACATTCATGGATTTATTTTTTTATTGTAATGTAACACTGGGCTGAAGTAATAGCACAGCAGGTAGGGCATTTGCCTTGCACGTGGCCAACCCGGATTCAATTCCTCTGTCCCTCTCAGAGAGCCTGGCAAGCTAATGAGAGTATCCCTCCCGCATGGAAAAGCCTGGCGAGCTACCCGTGGTGTATTCTATATACCAAAAACAGTAACAATAAGTCTCACTTCGTGTTCCTGAAACGAGCAGATGCCTTTGGGCTACACTAACATGGGACAGGGACGAATAGAGACATTACTGGTGCCCGCTCAAGCAAATTGATGAACAGCTGGATGACAGTGGTACAGTGCTACATGCTAATGTAACACTTGCAGTTACCTAGCTTATAAATCAATCGATCATTTGCTGATCAGACTAATATTTCTTTGGAGGTTTCCTTCATCTCTTCCCCTTTCTCCCCTAGCACCCTCCATTCTGTGCTTTGATGGCAGGTATGCTCCTGAGGAGTACAGGCAGGAGGGACATTTCCCTTTCATAGGAGGAGTTGGAAATGAGACCCACGTGCAAGGCTGGCTGAAATCCTACATTACAGCAGACTACACTACAGAAAACTCTCCTTTACTCAGAGATTTCCATCTTGAATCCTGACAGGTGTTTCACTTCACCACTAGTCTAAGACCCACACAACTGACAGGCTGGGGGTGGCCTTTTGTCCCAGCTGGTCCTGAAAGCAGTACAATTAGGTGATCGTCTGCATGAATGCTGGAGCAAGTTTTATCCTTTCATGAAAGAACTCTTAATTCAATCATTGGAGGGAACAGGTGTTTATGTGTTCATGTTAGTACCGTCTGTCATTTGGCAGGAATAAAAAAGGAAAAGTCACCTGTTTGGCTTCATTCATAGAACCTTTGACCTTAGCTATTTATTAATAACCAAGGGTTCTTCTAGAAGTGAATCCAAACAGAAATCACAGATGCTTGTTGTTTAAAGCAAATACTCATTATTTTCTGGGAAATGTGCCCAGTAGAAATGAAGCTCAATGCCAGAAAATTAAAATTTGTAGTCCAGGTCAATTAAATCAATAGCTAGAGCTCTGAAATAGTTCATAAGGAGATGAATAAATTCTCAGTTTTTGATTCTGGCAAAAGTAAAGGGTCATAAGAAAATCACTGGGTCATGGCTTCTACAGTGAAACTATGCAATGGTAACTACCAAAGTATGTTTGTTATTTGAGCTATTTAAAGCTTGAAATCTGAAGAGATTCAAACCTATGTAGGCCTATCACAGAAGGACAAGATGTTAGACAAGAGACCAACATTGTCATGGGTTACATGAAAGAATTTTTCTAATATTAGTTATCTAATTTATCCATAGTCTTAATTAAACTGTATATTTTATATTATATTTCTACATTTCTGTTTATCCAGATTATATTTTAAGAATCTGGAAACTATTAAGAATTTATTTTTGCTTGGCATTTGCCAGAGCTTCATTATTGTTTAGTGATCACACATTGTTGTCACGTGCTATTTTAAGAAATAATTTTCTAGGTTCACTATTTTGTTTTACTTTTTTTTTAGTCACTGTGAGATATCCCCTTACAAAGGTGTTCATGATTAGACTTAACTCATACAGTATTCTAACACTGACCAGTGTACATTTCTCAGCACCAGTGTCCCCAGGTTCCCTCCCATCAGCCCCCACCTCCTGCCTGTCTCTGTGACAGACTCTTTTCTTCTCTCTATGTATTTCTCTCTCTCTCTCTCTCCTTTTGGGCATTGTGGTTTGCAATATTGATACTGTTGAGGGAACTCATTGAGTTTTTAATTTCATCTACCAAATCCTTTATTAGTGATACTTCTGTAAGTAGCTTTATTATTTCTGCTCTCATGTATTTTATTGGCTGTTCTTTTATTTATTCCAGTTTCTTTTCACTTTTATTTACTGAATGTGAAGCTGACCCAGGGAACTGCAAGACCTCCTCTTGGCCAAGGTGCCCCCAGAGCACCCAGACCAGAGGGGATCCTGACAAGCTATAGGACTGCAGCAGAAGTGGGACTTTAATCCTGCACAGGCATCCAAGGGCCAACTGCCCCACAGGTGCAGCAGGGGCAGGGGGCGTGGTCTCCAGGGTGGGGAGCAGCTACTGTTATTTTCCCCTTTCCCAGAGATTTGGACTCACATATCAATTTCCATTACCTAATCCTGAGGAGGACAGACTGGCTATCCCAGACACATTAGGCAATAGTCCCCAGCCTATTCCAGTCTCACCAAAATAATAGTGAACACAAGAAACTGAACTAGCCTCATATAAAAGAACATATCCTCTGGAGCTGCACTAGAGGTTCCAGCAAGTCACAGAGGAGCAGCAAAGAGGAAGTTAGTATTTTATAAGGGGAAAAAGATGACCACCATCGAGCTTATCCGAATCTACTCTCGCAGTGAGAGAGAGACACTGATAGGTTCCCACCTCCATACTACCACAACAACATAAAGAATCAGCTCAAATCCCCACCACAAGGAGAGGATGAAGAGCCCAGAAGCCTCATGAGAGAACACCCACAAATACGATCTATTCAATAAAGAATTCAGGGATGAAATGTTGAGGATGTTCAATGAGTCCTAAGAAAGAGAAATAGGCATCCAGTAAATTAAAGGAGGACATGAAAGAAACAGTGTAACAGATAGCCAATTAAATACAGGAAGAAATGAGAGCAGAAATAAGAAAGCTATAAACAGAAGCATTACTAATAAAGTATTCGGTAGATGAAATTAAAAACTCAGCAGGTACGCTGAACAGTAGAATGACAACATACTAACACAGAATCATTGAGCTTGAAGATGAGCTGCAGAAAGTACGCAGGCAACAATGAATAATGGGAAAAGACCACAAAATAGCTATAGAGATAATCAGAGACTAGGGGATGAATTCAAGAGGAACAACATAAGAATCATAGGAGTACCAGAAGCACAAGGAGGCAACTCCAATGAAGTAGCAACAGTTAAAGATATCATTGCTGAAAAGTTCCTAGAGCTGGAGAATGCAGGCATCCAGATCCAAGGATCCCGAAAGGTACCAGCTCAAAGAGACCCTAGTAAAAACACTCCAAAATATATCATAATCAGAACAACGAATACCACAGATAGAGATACCAGACTGCAAGCATCAAGGTCAAAGAAGGAAATCACATACAAAGGAGCTCCTCTTAGATTTACAGCAGTCTTATCAGAGGAATCTGAACCCAAAGGCAGTGGTGGGATATAGTGAAAAGACTCAATGAAATGAACACCTCACCAAGAATACTTTATCTGACTAGACTACCACTCAGACTAAAAGGAATGATACACTATTTCTTGGATAAACAACAGCTCAGAGATTTCGTAGACCCAAAGCCAACCTTTAAAGAAGGATTGAAGGAGCTACTGTAAAACAAGACAACCCCTTACAAGTACAAAATATCTCTACAGAAAGATAGCACAAAACACCATGATAATAATCTCCCTCAATGTCAATGGTCTAAATACACCAATTAAGAGACACAGAGTGGCAAAATGGATTAAAAAATTGAACCCAACATTCTGCTGCCTATAAGAAACACATCTGAACAGTCAGAGCAAACAGAGACTGAAAGTCAAAGGATGGAAAACAATCCTGCAAGCAAACAACTCCCTCAAAAACGCTGGGGTGGCCACACTAGTATCTGAAAACATAGATTTCAGGCTGAAAAAGATTAGAAGGGACAGTGAAAGCCATTTTTTTAATAATCAAGGGACATATACATCAGGAAGAAATCACACTCCTGAACATATAAGCACCCAATGAGGGACCAGCTAAGTACTTAAAACAACTGCTAAGAGTCTTCAAGAAGGACTTTGGTAGCAACACAATAGTAGTCAGAGATTTCAACACCGCCCTATCCCCTCTTTATAGATCAACCAGACTAAATCTCAACAATGGAGTACTGGCTTTGAAAAGAGAGAGCTAAAAGAAGTATACAGAGTTTTGATCCCCCAAAACTGAATACACGTTCTTTTCCAATGCAGACGGAACATTTTCCAAAATAGACACATGCTGAGCCACAAAACATTCTCATTAGAACCGGGATGATAGAAATTGTATCAACTATCTTTTCAGGCCACAATGCACTCAAGATAGAAGTTAATCACACACAGAAACAGAAAATCAAGTCAAACACCTGGAAATTAAACAGCTTAGTCATGAACAATGAGTGGGTCAGAGAGGAAATCAAGGAAGAAATCAAAAGATTTCTGGAAACACATGAGAATAAAGACACAAGCTACCAGACTTTGTGGGACACAGTCAAAGCAGTGTTAAGAGGAAAAATATATAGCTATGTAAGCATTTCTCAGGAAAGAAAGGGCCCACATAAATAACCTGATTTCACAGCTTAAGATCTTAGAAAAGTACCAACAAAAGGAGCCCAAACCAGGCAGGAAGAAAGAAATAATAAAACTTACAGCAGAAATTAATGACATGGACCCCCCCCCAAAAAAAATTCAAAAGATCAATGAAACCAAGAGCTAGTTCTTTGAGAAAATAAACAAGATTGATAAACCACTAGCAAGGCTCACAAAGAAAGAGAGAACCCTAATAAATAGAATCAGAAATGAAAAGGGGAACAACATCACAACAGAAACCAAAGAAATTCAAAAGATCATCAGAGATTACTTTGAAAGTCTGTATGCCATGAAACAAGAGAACCTGGAAAAATGGATAATTCCTGGATTCCTATAACCTCCCAAGGCTGAATCAAGAAGATTTAGAATAGCTAAATAGACCTATCACTATCAAGGAAATTAAAACAGTAATCAAAATATTTCCCACAATAAAAGCCCAGGTCAATATGGATTAACTAGCAAATTCTTCCATACATTTAAAGAGGACCTATTGCCAGTTCTTCTTAAGCTTTTCCAGGAAATTGAAGAAACGGAAACTCTCCCAGTTTCTATGAGGCACATATTACCCTGATACCAAAAGCAAACAGAGACACCACAAAAAAAGCAGAGTGCAGGACAATATTCCTTATGATCTCAGATGTGGAAATCCTCAACAAAATATTAGGAAATAGAAACAAACAACTCAGAGAAAATATCATACACCACAACCAAGTGGGATTCATCCCAGGGATGCATGGATAGTTTAATATTTGCAAGTCAATCAACATAATCCATCATATCAATAAATGAAAAGATAAAATTCATATGATCATATCAATAGATGCAGAGAAAGTATTTGACAAGATCCAGCACCAATTTACGATGAAAACCCTCAGCAAAATGGGCATTGAAGGAACTTTCCTCAATATACTCAAATCCGTCTACAAGCACATGGCAAGCATTATCCTCAATGGGGAAAAACTAAGACTTTCCTCTAAGATCAAGGACAAGACAAGGATACCCACTCTCACCACTTCTATTCAATATAGTACTGGAAATACTTGCCATAGCAGTTAAGGAAGAAAAAAATATTAAGAGCGTCCATTTAGGAAAGGAAGAAATCAAGCTCTCACTATTTGCAAATGAAATGATACCATACTTAAAGAACACTAAAACCTCTATCAAGAAACTTGTAGAAACTTGTATAGAAAAGTTGCGGGCTATAAAATCAGTAGCCAAAAGTCCATAGCTTTTCTATGTGCAAATAATGAAAGAGAAGAAAATGGTATGAAAAAAGCAATCCCGTTCACAGTTATGCCTCAGAAAAATCTATTATCTCAGCATTAGCTTAACTAAGAAGTTAAAGGTCCTGTACAAAGAAAGCTACAAAACACTACTTCAAGAAATAAAAGGGGACACAAGGAAATGGAAACTCATCCCCTGCTCATGGATTGGCAGAATATTGTCAAAATGCCAATACTCCCCAAAGCATTATACAGATTCCATGCGATCCCTGTAAGGATACCCATGACATTCTGCAAAGAAATTGATCAAACTCTCCTGAAATTCATATGGAACAACAAGCTCCCATGAATACTAAAGCCTTTCTTGGGGGAACAAAGATAGGAGGCATCACCTTCCCCAACCTCAAACTGTGCTACAAAGTGGTAATAATTTTTAAGAAGAGCATGGTATTGGAACAAAGACAGATCTGCGGACCAATGGAATAGGGTCGAATATCCTTACACTTACCGTCAAATATATGAGCAGCTAATCTTTGATAAGGGAGCAAAAAGTATAAAGTGGAGCAAGGAAAGCCTCTTTAACAAATGGTGCTGCAAAACTGAACAGCTACGTGCAAAAAAAAATGGGCTCAGGCCTCTACCTAACTACATGCAAAAAAGTCAGATCAAAATAAATTGAAGACTTCAAAATCAAACCAGAATCCATAAGGTATACTGAAGAAAAGGTTGTCAAAACTCTCTCTGACATTGAAGCTAAAGGTATCTTCAAAGACGAAACACCACTGATCAAGTGAGTGGAAACAGAGATAAACAAATGGGTCTATCTTAAAATAAGGAGCTTCTGCACCACAAAAGAAACAAAGACAGTCTACAGAATGGTAAAGGATATTCACTAAATACCCTTCTGATAAGGGGTTAATATCAAGGATATACAAGACACTGGTTGAACTCTGCAAGAAATCCTCCATCTCATAAAAGAAATGGGGCCATGAAATGAACGGAAACTTCTTAAAGAAGAAATCTGAATGGCCAGAAGACACATGAAAAAGTACTCTTCTTCACTGATCATCAGGGAGATGCAGATCAAAACAACAATGAGATATCTCATGCCACAGAAATTGGCACACATCCAAAAGAACAAAAGCACTAATGTTGGTGTGGATGTGAGGAGAAAGAAACTCTCCTTCACTGCTGGTGGGAATGCATACTGGTCCAGCCTTTTTGGAAAACATTTTGGACATTTCTCAAAAAAATAGAAATTGAACTCCTGTTTTACCCAGCAATACCACTTTGGGGAATATATACCTCAGAGATGTAAAAGCATACAGTACTTGTATGTTTATTGCAGCACTATTTATAATAGTAAAAATCTGGAAAAAAAATATCCGAGTGACCAAGAACAGATGACTGGTTAAAGAAACTTTGGTACATCTACACAGTGGAATACTATGCAACTGTTAGAACAGATGAAATCATGAAATTTGCATATACGTGGATAGACATGGAGAGCATCATGCTAAGTCATTGTATAACTGAAACATAATCACAAAAGTTTGTAAGTCTGCAACTGTATCTCATGGTGATTCATTTAAAAAAAATTAAGTAATCATGGTAAAAAAAAATCTTCTAAGTTCTTTTAAAACATACAAAATAATTTACTGGATGCCTGCTCCTCCATTTCTTTGAGCTCATTGAACACTCTCAGCATTTCATCTCTGAATTCTTTATCAGAGAGATTGTATTTGTGGGTATTCCTTTTTGAGGCTTCTGGGCTCTTTTCTTTGTCTACTCCTTCTAGTGGGGATCTGCTGTTTCCCCATGTTTCTGTGGTAGTATGTTACTGGATCCCTCCAGTTCACTATCAGTGTTCCCCTCTTGCTGTGAGGGGGGATTCTGGATGAGCTCGGTCGATGGGGGTCTCCTTTTTTCTTCTTCAAGAATACTAACTTCCTCCTTGGTGCTCCTCAGTGTCTAATCTGGGTCCTCTAGTGCAGCTTCAGGGGATGTTCAAATTCTTGTGCTCACTGTTATTTTGGTGAGTTTTGGGAGCATTTTGATTGGAATAGACTAGTGACTATTGGCCTAATGTGGTTGGGATAGCCAGACTGTCCTTGTAAAAATTAGGTAACAGAGGTTGAGATATGAGTCCAAAGCACTATGAATGGGGATATTAATGAGGCTGCATGAGTGGCCAATGCCCCAGAACCCATACCCCTACCACCGCTGTAAATAGGTTCACTATTCTAGGCATGAAGACAATTTTTCAATATGGTTGAAATAGAAGAGATTTCAGTCTAGAAGAACACAAACAAATGTGAAAAATAAGGGAAAATGTAAACAGAATTAAATTAAAAAATAATCTAAAATGCCTGCTTTAAGGATAGTTCCATGAAAGATAGGTTTGGGTTCATTTCTAGAGAACTAAATAGCTAAAGTCAACTAACAAGAATATTTAGCTACATTGGTAATCTGATCAAGTAAGGACTGATATCATCTGAGAATTAATTAAATACAGAGATGATTTTTTAAGAGAATCTAAGAGAAAACTAGGTGAATCACACAGATGTCAGCTGTGGTGTCTTTGCCTTTCAGTGTCCCAGGCTGGTGTTTTCTGGGGCTCCTGAAGGGAAGCCTCAGCCCGGTGATTTTCTCATGACCTGTTTATTTTACCAGAAGCAAGGAGAGGAGTGAGGATGGTGAGGGGGAATGAGTAATCAAAGGCAAGAAATCACGCTGCATCTCCTGTTCCTGCCCATGACCCTTTTTCTCCCAGAGTTGGGCTGTGTGCAGGCAATTAGTTTCAGTGTCCAAATATGCTTGCCATGCTGCACCCAGGCAAAAGAGCTCAGCAATGGAGACACTGCACTGAAGACAGGGGAGTGACAGGAAGTGGAGAACTCAGATTCATCTTGGCCTTGCATAGAATAAGTTGAGTGAAGGCTAACAGGGAAGTTGTGTATCTGGATGAAAATAAGTCCTTATGGGTCTAAGCCATATAGACTAAGCCTGACTAAGCAGTTTTGTGTATAAAATTTTAATAGTGCAGATATTCAGTCCTTTTTCCCCACTTTTTTAATAAATGAGCTCCTACCAACCATTGCTGTAGATGCTGCAGTGCAGTGGTTAAAAGGGGAGAAAAAAAGCAAAATTATTCAAGAGCAAAACAGGGGCTGAAGAGATAGTGCAGTCGGTGAAGCATTTGCCTTACCTGCAGCTGACCTTAGTTCAATCCCTGGCACAGAGCCAGGAATGATCCTGAGCTCAGAGTGAGCTAGGAGCATTGTTGGGTTTGGCCTAAAACAAATGAACAAAAAATAATAAAACATTTAGTGAGGAAAGGTAGCAATAAGCATATCATATAGATTATATGAAAGTTCATTATGTAGAAATACTCATAAATCAAATAGGAAGAAGTGGTTGTTTCTGTGAAGACAGAGTTGGGAAAGAGGACCCAAAGTTCTGGGAGCTTGGATTGCATTTTAAGGAGTGCCAGAGAGAGGGACCACAGAGCAAAGGCCTGAAGAATTTAGTACAGGGAACAGTATGTGGATAGAGCACACCAAGCCTGAGATAAGAATAGCTCCCCATATGTTTAAGGTCCAACAAAGAGTCTAGCTAAACAGGCTCAGTCACATGGGGAGGACTAAAAGGGAGAAAAGAAAGAGGGCTTCGACTGCAAGAGCAGAACTAACAACTGCAGACATGGGGGAGATGTTCAGAGCACACATTGGGACCTGTTAGACATGCTGGTGGAGGTGTTCTGGGCAGAAGTTTCTATGTCTACAGCTTAGTATCAAGAACTTGCCTGTTGACATAAATGTGGGCCTTACCATCACACTGGTGCTACTTAAAGTCTTGGCCTCATTAAAGCAGAAAGGGAAATGACCCAGTTGATTTCTTCTGTGGCATCACCCGAAAGAGGTCAGAAAAAGAGGAACTATACTTCTCGTAGCATATCATCATAGAGGAAGCTCCTCAAGACAGAATAGAGAATTAGGAATAGATACTGATGCGTGGTTTTAGGCTCAGTGTATAAAATGATATTCTAATGTTTGAAACAGCAATAAAAAGGGCTGCTTCCTGGGCTTGAGAGGCAGTCGCCAGAGGGGATCAGATCCTCCAGGAGAATCCAGGCTGCTGGTAAGGACTGGAGAGGAGCAGTTATGCCAACTTCTGCCTTTGCACCCAGTAAACACATAGTACATCATAGTACATCATATGACCACTGAAGTTACCTATAAGTCCTGTGTATATATAAATTAAATTAAGGATTCACTGCCACTGTCCTCCCATTGTTCATTGATTTCCTCGAGCGGGCCCAGTAATGTCTCTATTTTGAAACTTTTTGTTACTGTGTTTGGCATATCAAATATGTCATGGGTAGCTTGCCAGGCTTTTGCCATGCAGTCGAGATACTCTCGGTAGCTTGCCAGGCTCTCCGAGAGGGACAGAAGAATTGAACCCGGGTCAGCCAGGCTGGCTGCGCACAAGGCAAACGCCCTACCATGTGCTATCACTCTAGCCCAAATTAAGGATTATGGCAAGAATTTAGTTAAATCAGAGTTCACCAGATATATTTTGGCTCAAGACACATTATAAAATTTTGATAAGCTTGAGTCTAAAGTTTTGCATGTCAAAAAAAAAATCCCTCCATCTAAAATTAAGAAACTCTGCACCATCTAAAATTAAGACACCTTACAGGATGGGACAAAATATGTTCACTCCATATTTCAGATAAAGAACTAAACTCCAGGAGATATAAAAAAATTCACAAAACTAAATAACAACAAAAGTAACCTCATTAAAATGGAGAGAAGAGACAAAATTATTCAAAGGAAACATCTAGGCAACCTGTAGGCTTATTCCCCATCACTGTTGTCCAGGAAGTGCAGGTTCAAGTTCCACTGAGATGTCTCACACCAGGAGCAGGGCACAAATATACAGGACTGGAAGCAACCAGTGCTGGAGGGGACATGGTGAAAAGGAAGCCCATTCACTGTGGGTGAGACAGTTTTTGGTAAGTTTCCTTGGAAAACAGTCTAGTGATTGCTCAGAAAGTGAAAACTGAGTTTCCTGTGACCATCTACCCCAAGGACACAAAATAATTTATTCAACAAATATGCACAGCTATGAAATGGAAACAGTCCAAGTATTTAACAACAGGTGAATGGGTAAGGACCCCTGCGATATATGTAGTGTATATAGTGTTCCCCACATTGCAAGTCGAATAGGATTGAAGGTCATGAGCATTAGTAAACATGAGGGAGGAGTACAAACAGCAGGTGACCCCCATCATCCATGCTATGCAGAGAAGCAGTCAAGGCATTAGATAGCAGCAAATGATAACAAACCTTTAGTCTAAAATTACACAACTGAGATTAATAAGCAATCTGAAGACCATGTTGAGGGTGGGCTGGGACGAGGAACAGATGGATTAAGAGTGACATAAAAACTTTGTTGATGGTGAAGTTGCAATGATTCTTCACCAAAACCATGAATAGTAACATCATTGTAATCATGTTGCTGAAATCCCAGTAATTGTAAAGATATGTAACTTTGCAAGTAAAAATATGAAAAATAACCTAGGGGTGAAGAAGAAAAGGTGACTTTGGGGACCAGAGTCTATACAGCAGTTAAACTGCTTGCACACAGCTGACCAGGATTTGAATCTTTGAGCCCACATATAATCTATCCCCCAGTCACCTCCAGGGTGGATCCCTATACACAGAGCCAGGAGTGACCCCTGACCAGTATGGGGTGTGACCCAACCATACCTCACCTTGCACCCTCAAATTAAGAGTAAGTGTTTACAATAAGTGTTTGGCAAAGTACATACCTCACATGCCTGAGACCTGGCTTCAATCTCTGGAATAGGGGAAGGGATGTGGAGGAAAAGAAATAAGGAAGAATAAAGAACCTAAACTCACAAAAGCATTTGGAAATAAAGCGAGAAAAATTGAGTTTAAAGAGATGTCCCCAACATCATTCTTCTCCGTTCTTTACGTTCCCCTTGGTTTAGAGACAATTTTAATGTATTAGTAATCTTTAATTTCTGGAATGCATGGCATAACCATTTACTATGGTACAATTTTTCATATCTGCAAAATATGAAACCATTTACTGTGATATGATTTTTCATATCTGCAAGAATCACTTTCAGTACAGAAACTACCATACCAGAAAATTCTGAGTGCTGTAGGATTTAGCTCTATTATTGCATGTGTGAGGGAGGAATGATGGAAGGAAAGAAGGTCAAAGGAAGAGGTGATTGATGGCAAGTGGGTGGAGACTTGCAGTATTTGGGCGGTGAACACCCACAAAAAGATCCGTGTGCATGAAAAAAATAAAAGTTTCAAAATAATTAGTGATAATCATCATTAAGAGTTATAACTTCTTTTTTAGAGGAAAAAGAACCACATAACTTGCAATGTATTTTACAAGAGACAGGGTTTGAATTCTAGGCCTTATTTTTATCTTCATACACAAGAGAAATTTTTTATGATGTTAATAGTAGGATTGTTTGGGTTTATTTATATGTATATATTCCATCTCATTTCACAGAAAGGCAGTTTTTCAAAATAAATATTTCTTGGCTGTTCCTGGACTAACAGCCATCAGAATTTTTTTAAATTAAACTTTCTTTTTGATTGAATCACCATGAAATTCACATGGTTTGATTTAAGTCATACAATTTTCCAACACCCATCCCTCCACCAGTGCACACTGCTGGATCATTTAGAAGCTCCATTTCTAGTATTATTTTTTTAGGAATACCAAATTGTTTTCCAAAAAGGCTGGACCAGTCGGCATTCCCACTAACAATGAGTGAGAGTTCCTTTTCCCTTTCTTTACTCATCCGCGCCAGCATTAGTTGTTCTTGGTATTTTTGATGTGTGCCAGTCTCTGTGATATGAGATGATATCTCTTTGTTACTTTGATTTACATCTCCCTGATGATTAGTGATGAAGAACATTTTTTCATGTGCCTTTTAGCCACTTGGATTTCTTCTTTAAGAAACTTTCTGTTCCTCTCTTCTTCCCAGTTTTTGATGGGATTGGATGATTTTTTTCTTGTAAAGTCCTACCAGTGCCTTATTCTAAAATGACTGAGAGACTCACTCTGATTAATCAAACTCTTACCTTATATTGCAAAGCTGATTAAGGAACAGTGGGTGGATTGGTGTGGATGGGTGGGTATGGGGAATGACAAAATATGATAGTGGATAGTGGTGGAAGGTTGCCAGCATTTTGGTTATGATATGGTATAGTAACTTTGTATGTCAACACTATAACACTATCCTATTACCTAACCTATAATTTAACAGTTTTTAATATTTGGAGAAATGCGTATTGCTACTCCTAAGATGGGAAGGGTTCATTGGAATTATAGAAAACTGAAGTTTTTATAATTGAAAATTCAATAAGGTAAAAAAAAGTTGTTTTTATTTATTTAAATATCGTTTTTATTAAGACACCACGATTTGCAAACTTGTCCATAATAGAGTTGTTTCAGGTATACAGTGTTCACCAACAATCCCACCACAAGTGTTTCCTTCCCTCCAGCAAAGTCTCCAGGCCCATCAGTTGGCAGGTATATAAAAATTTATTTTATATTACTTGTTCCAACAAAATTTAAAGGAATAACAAGTGGAATTATCAGAAAATAAATAAATAAAAGTCAATTTATGATGATTGCTATGTCATTTTAACCTATGTAAATTCATTCTAATCTTTTAATACAATATAGTATACTGCTTAGTCTCATTTATATAATTAACTTTTTAATCCTGGCATCTAAAATATATTGCATTAAATTTTATTTTGTACTTCAATCTTTGTTGGATAGTGCTACAGTGCTACTTAAATCTTATTGTGTTAATTGTCCTGTCTTTTGTGTCATAAATGAAACTTTCTTTTTCAGTTCTGTGCTAGTGTATTTTAGAGTTTCCAGGAAATGGGCAAAACTTACAAATTTAAAACAGCAATAGTGAAGATAATTTTTAAATTTAAATGGAAGAACATAAAGAGGCCTATAAAAGTTCAAAGTGTTTACCCTAAGAAAGGAAATATGGAAAATATGGGTTTTATATAAGAAAAAGATTTATTATACATAGTGATAGCACACCAAGTAGGTTGTTTGCCTTGCATGCAGCCAACCTGAGGTTGATTCCTCTGCCCCTCTCAGAAAGCCCGGCAAGTTACCAAAAGTATCTCGCCTGCACGGCAAAGCCTGGCAAGCTACCCGTGACGTATTTGCTATGCCAAAATCAGTAACCAGAAGTCTCCCAATTTGAGACGTTACTGGTGCCCGCTCAAGCAAATCAATGAACAACCGGAGGACAGTGCTACAGTGCTACTGATTAAGTATCTGCATTAGTAAAAGATTCCAATAAAAATCTCTGGTTAAAAGGAAAACAGATCAGACACAGAACAATCCATATAATTGAGACATTAATTCACCATTTGACGTTTATAAAATCCCTTGGCAAACTAGGAATAAACATACCTTTCTAAATCTGGTAGAAGGCGACCATAGCACCTTAGTGAGCACCAAAATCAGAGTCACCTGTGGGAAAGTTTGTCCTGTCCTTTAAAGAAGCTCTTTCAATGCTCTGTGAAGCTGGTTTCAAGGCTTCCCTAAGCAGTTCCCTGTCCTTGAAGCTCTGTACAGTTCCTTTAGTTCCTATGTGAGCCAGACCTTCAGCTAACACTGCGAGCACTACCCCAGGACCCTGCCTTCTCTGTGCTGACACAGTGAATGACTGCACTTGACGGAGCTAAAAAGGGCTGTGTCCCAGTTATTGCCAAATGCATGCAGCAGTCACAAGAGGCCCTTTGTTATGATCCAAAGGAACGCAAGCATTGGGGCAGCCTGGCTGTGCCTCTGCTGCAGCCTCGGGAGGCCCCTGAGCACCTTCTCCACGGGGTGCGGTCCAAGTCAGCAGCAGGGGAGAGACAGCAGAGCATTTGTACACACTGTTTCCATCCAAGAACTCGCTTTTCCCTTCCTCCCACACTGCTCGCTTGCTCAGAGGCCAGGCCCAAGAAACTTACAATGTAGTGATGCCTTGGGTGCTTATCCCCAGACAGATTCTGATTGGGCACCAACCTCTCCAACAGAAGGGGCCGCAATCTCCCAGCTCAAAGAAGGCTCTATTTAGCCACCTTCAGGTTCTAAGGTCAAAACAAATCTTCCACACACACATATATATATATATATATATATATATATATATATTTTTTTGAAACACCATGAGGTACAGTTGTAGACTTAAAAATTTTTGTGCTTGGATTTCAGTTATACAACGATCGAATACCCATCCCTCCACCAGTGCCCATTCTCCACCACCACCAGTCCCAGTATCCCTCCAACCCCCTATCGCCCCATCCCACCCTATCTCTGTGGCAGGGCATTCCCTTTCGTCTCTCTTTCCTTTTGAGTGCTGTGGTTTGCAAAAGAGACATTGAGTGGCAATCATGTTCGGTCTATAGTCTACTCTCATCACGCATTTCCCATCCTGAGAGGAAACCTCCCAAACACCCTTTATTTGGTGCTCCCTTCTCTATCTGAGCTGCCTTTTCCCCTAGCATGTGCGACTGTCCTCAAAGCCATGGACTAATCCTCCTGGTACTTATCTCGGCTATTCTTCGGTGTAGTCTCCTATTACTTTATGTTCCCCAGATGAATGCAGTCTTTCTATGTCTGTCCCTTTCTTTCTGACTCATTTCGCTTAGCATGATACTTTCCATGTAGTACCATTTGTATATGAATTTCATGACTTCATCTTTTCTAACAGCTGCATAGTACTCCGTTGTGTAGATGTACCAAAGTTTCTTTAACTAGTCATCTGTTCTTGGGCACTCAGAATTTTTCCAGATTCTAGCTATTGTAAAGAGTGCTGCAATGAACAAACAAGTGCAGATGTCACTTCGACTATACTTTTTTGCCTCTCTGGGATATATTTCCAAGAGGGGTATTGCTGGGAAATAAAAGAGGACACCAGGAAACGGAAAAATATCCCCTGTTCATGGATCGGGAGAATTAACATTGTCAAAATGACAATACTTCCCAAAGCACTGTACAAATTCAATGTGATCCCTATTACGATACCCATGACATTCTTCAAAGAAATGGAGCAAACACTCCTGAAATTTATACGGAACAATAAGCTTCCACGAATAGCTAAAGCAATTCTAGGGAAAAAGAAAATGGGGGGAATCAACCTCCCTAACTTCAAACTCTACTACAAAGCAGAAATAATTAAAACAGCACAGTACTGGAACAAAGGCAGAGCTGCAGATCAATGGAACAGGGTCAAATATACTGACATCTCCCCCCAAGCATATGATCATCTAATCTTCAAGAAGGGGGCAAGAAATGTGAAGTGGAGCAAGGAAAGCCTCTTTAACAAATTGTGCTGGCAAAACTGGACAGCTTTGCCAGCACATGTGAAATAGTGGGCTCAGATCTGTCCCTAACACCAAGTACAAAGGTAAGATCAAAATGGATTAAAGACCTCAACATCAGACCAGAATCCATAAGGTACATTGAAGACAAAATTGGCAAAACCCTCCATGACATTGAAGTTAATGGTATCTTCAAAGATGTCACGCCACTGGCCAAGCAAGTGAAAACAGAGATAGATAAATGGGACTATCTAAAACTAAGAAGCTTCTGCACGTCAAAAGAAACAGTGACCAAAATACAAAGACAGTCTACAGAATGGGAAAGGATATTCTCCGAATACACATCCAACAAGGGGTTGATATCAAGGATATGCAAAAGACTGGTTGAACTCCACAAGAAGAAATCAACCAACCCCATCAAAAAATGGGGCGACGAAATGAACAGAAACTTTCTCAAAGAAAAAATCTGATTGGCTAAAAGGCACATGAGAAAATGCTCTACATCATTAACCATCAGGGAGAAGCAGATCAAAACAATAATGAGATATCATTTCACACCACAGAGACTGGCCCACATCCAAAAGATCAAAAGCAACCAGTGTTGGCGTGGATGTGGCGAGAAAGGGACTCTCCTTCACTGCTGATGGGAATGCCGACTGGTTCAGCCCTTTTGGAAAACAGTATGGACAATCCTCAAAAAATGTGAAATTGAGCTCACATAAATTTTCAAATTGCTAAACTAAAAGTCTAAGAGACTTGAAGAGGGAAGCGACACTGCTGGTGGGTATGATGTTGGAATGCTGTATGCTGAAAGCCCATCACAGCACTGGAGATTATGGTGTTTCAAAGAAAATGATGTGGTGGGACTGGGGGGAGAAGAAGAACCTTTTGTTTTGTTTTTGAATTTTTGATAATACATGGTGGTGAGGGCTTGGGACTTACACCGAGCTCTGCTCCTAGGGATCATGTCTGGCAGTGTTCAGGGGACTTCATGGGGTGCTGGGGGGGTTACACCCAGGACAGCCTAGTGCAAGGAAATGCTTGACCTTTTGTACTAATGCTCTGGCTAGAGAGAACCTTCAGTGCTGTGATCTGCAGCTTGGCCCAGCATGCTTCACAAGCCTAGATGTCCTCACACAGATGCTGCCATTCCTGCCTCCTCCCTCATCCCTGCCACACTTTCCTCATTCGTGCCTTAGCCACTGGAGACCCTCCTCTCTCGCACCCTTCTTTCCCACTCTCTGGATCCTTTGAGTCTCTGTTCAAACTCTGCTTCTCCTGTCATAGCCCCTGGTCTCCCTCAGCAGCCCAAAGACCCGTTAGAAAACTTGCTCCTGAGCACTTCCTGTGGCTCTCCGCATTTCCCTTCTGTGCACTTGGGGTCAGTTTCTACTCCCTGCTCCAGCCATTGGCTCTGAGATGGCAGAGGGACTTTTTCTCTTTAACTCCGTCAATACTCATGACTTATTGAGTGGGCAGCTGAGTGGGCCTGTGGCTTCATTGACTGCAGTCTTTCTTCAGTTTATTATTTTTATTAAATTTTTTATTTTGTAATGAATCACTGTGAGGTAGTTACAGACTTATAAACTTTTGTGCTTATGTTTCAGTCATAAAATGATCGAGTACCCATCCCTCCACCAGTGCCTGTTCTCCACCACCAATGTTCCCAGTATCCCGCCAAACACCCCCACCCCATACTCTCCCACCGCCTCTGTGGCAGGCGTATTCCCTTTCTCTCTCTCTCTCTCTCTCTCTCTCTCTCTCTCTCTCTCTCTCTCTCTCTCTCTCTCTCTCTCTCTCTCTCCTTGGCTGTTTTGGTCTGCAATGCAAGTATTGAATGGCCATCATGTTCGCTCTATAGTCTACTTTTGGCACACATCTCCCCTCCCGAGCAGACCCTCTTAACACCTTTAACTTGGTGGTCCCTTCTCTGGACTGCCTTTTCCCCCAGCATGTGAAGCCGGCTTCCAACCCATGGAGCAAACCTCCTGATATTTATCTCTACTACTCTTGGGTGCTATTCTCCCATTCTGTTACTTTATATTCCACAGATGAGTGCAATCTTTCTATGTCTGTCCCTTTCTTTCTGACTCATTTCACTTAACATAATACTTTCCATGTAGATCCACTTATATGTAAATTTCATGGCTTCATCTTTTCTAACAGCTGCATAGTATTCCATTGTGTAGATTTAACAGAGTGACTTTAACCAGTCATCTCTTCTTAGGCACTCAGGTTTTTTCCAGATTCTGGCTATTGTAAACAGTGCTGCAATGAACATACAAGTGCAGATGTCATTTCTACTATAATTTTTTGCATCTCCGGGATATATTCCCAGAAGTGGTATTGCTGGGTCATATGACAGCTCAATTTCTAGTTTTTTTTGAGAAACATCCATACTGTTTTTCAAATGGGCTGAACCAGTTGGTATTCCCACCAGCAGTTAAGAGGAGTCCCTTTCTCCCCATATTCACGCCAACACCTGTTGCTTTTGTTCCTTTGGATGTGTGACAGTCTCTGTGGTGTGAGGTGATATCTCATTGTTGTTTTGATATGCATTCTGTTGATGATTAGTGATGAAAAGTATTTTTTTCATGTGCCTTTTAACCATTAGAATTTCTTCTTTGAGAAAGTTTCTGTTCATTTCATTTCCCCATTTTCTGATGGGTTGGATGTTTTCTTCTTATAGAGTTCAAACTTGTATGTCCTTGGTATCAACCCCTTATCAGATGGGTATTGGGTGAATATCCTTCCCCATTATGTAGACTGTCTTTGTATTCTGGCCACTGTTTCTTTTGAGGTACAGAAGAAGCTTCTTAGTTTAAGATAGTCCCATTTGTTTATCTCTGTTTCCACTTGCTTGGTCAGTGGCGTGTCATCTTTGAAGATACCTTTAGCTTCAATGTCATGGAGTGTTTTGCCAGCCTTTTCTTCAATGTACTGATGGATTATGGTCTGGTGTTGAGGTCTTTAATCCATTTTGATCTGACTTTGGTGCATGGTGTTAGGTACAGGTCTGAGCCCATTGTTTTTTGCATGTAACTGTCCAGTTTTGCCAGCACCATTTGTTAAAGAGGCTTTCCTTGCTCCACTTCACATTTCTTCTTCCCTTATCAAAGATTAGATGCTCATATATTTGAGGGTGAGTGTAAGGACAGTCCACCCTGTTCCATTGGTCTGTGGCTCTGCCTTTGTTACAGTACCATGCTGTTTTAGTTATTGCCGATTTTTAGTAGAGTTTGAAGTTGAAGAAGATGATGCCTCCCATCTTCTTTTTCCCAATAATTGCTTTAGCTGTTTGTGGGGAGTTGTTGTTCAATATGAATTTCAGGAGTGTTTGATTCATTTATTTGAAGAATTTCATGAATATCCTTATAGGGATTGCATTGAATCTGTATATGCTTTGGGGAGAAATGCAATTTTTGACAATGTTAATTCTCCCAATCCATGAGCAGAAGATATATTTCCATTTCCTCCTGTCTTCTTTTATTTCGTGAAGTAGCGTTTTGTAGTTTTCTTTGTACAAGTCCTTTACCTCCTTAGTTAAGCTGATTCCGAGGTACTTGATTTTTTGAGGCATGATTGTGAATGGTATTGCTTTATTCATGTCACTTTCTTCTATCTCATTATTTGTGTATAGGAAAGCCATGGACTTCTGGGTATTGATTTTATAGTCTGCAACTTTACTATACAAGTCTATTGTTTCTAGGAGTCTCTTGGTAGAGGCTTTAGGGTTCTCTAAATGTAGTGTCATATCATCTGCAAATAGTGAGAGGTTGATTTCTTCCTTTCGTATTTGGATGCCTTTAATATCTTTTTCTTGCCTAACCGCTTTGGCAAATACTTCCAGTACTATATTGAAAAGAAGTGGTGAGGGTGGGCAACTGTAAAAAACTATGCACGCAGAATGTTGTGTGTTCGCATGCTCTCTGGATGGCTCTATCACACCGCCCACATTCGGTGCCCTAGAGCCGCTGTGTGTGGCCTGGATCAGGATGGCTGTTGGCCAAGGGCAGACGAAGGAAAAGACAAGGGCCAACCAGTTGATCTTAATAGCAGTTTATTACAAGGAAGTTTATCCCATAGAAGAAATTTATGTTATGGAGGGCCTAGGTTCTCTCAAGCACATGTTCCCCTTGCTAGTCTCTCCATGGTCCATCTTGCAGCCCTTCTCTCTGTCTGTCTCTCTCTCTGTCTCTGTCTCTTCTGTCTCTGTCTCTGTCCCCCCCCCCCCCCCAGCTCCCTTGTAGCTCCAACTTCCTTGCAGTGTGGGCTGACACTCCACCCAGTCAGGTAACCAAATCAACATAAGAAAACCCTTCCTGAGGTCCTACCTAAAAGGTATTCTAAAGCCCTTCCTGACTGCCCCAGGCAGTCTTTTCCTCAGTCCAATAAACTATCAATAAACTATCAACTATCAACTATTCCTGAGGCTATGCAGGAAGGACAGAACAGTGTTATCCTACAGGCAACCTTGTCTTGTCCCTGAATTTAGAGGAAAGGCTCTTATTTCCCATTGAGGATAATGCTTGCTATGGGCTTGTGGTAGATGGCTTTGACTTTAGTGAGGAAAGTTCCTTCAAAACCCATTTTGATGAGAGTTTTCATCATAAATGGGTGCTGGATCTTGTCAAATTCTTTCTCTGCATCTATTAAAATGATCATATGGTTTTTATCTTTTCTTTTGTTGATATGATGGATTTTTTTTGTTTGATTTCCGAACATTAAACCATCCTTGCATCCCTAGGATGAATCCCACTTGGTCTTTTTGAAAAGCATTTCTAGTGATTTGTAGAAACATCTGATAAAGAAGTCTGCTCAAGTTTTAGGTCCATAGTTAGGAAAATATCATCTGTCTGGCCACTGATGAAATGAAAGTACGGACAGTGACCAATGCATCAGCTCGAAGAACACACGGAAGACAGTGGTCTGTAGTTTAGGACGTGATGGTAACAGGGGGTCAGTCACACTGATTCTTTTTATTGTAGGATGATTTCCAGAGCTGGATGCAGTGGGTTTTTTTGGATGAAATGGAATCCATTCCAATTTCTTGAAGGATCCTCAAGGGCTAGATTATTTTACTCATTTTACTTTTTAATTGAAGAAACATTTATAGCACTGTATGTTTCATGCGTGTTCCACTGATCATCACTGCCTGAATATTAAGTTAAGCACCGGAAGACCAGTTCTGACTTTTCGCCTAGCTACCCACCCTTCCCCATTCCTTTTTGCTAACCAGTAGTTTTATCTATAGTCTAATTTTTTTTTGTTTCAAGTGAAATAATTATGTTTGGATGTTAGTCTTTCTCTGATTCATTTCACTAAACATGACTTCCTAGTTGCATTCAGGCTGTTAAATGATAGGATTTAATCTTTTATATGATTGTGTGTGTCTGTGTATATATACGTGTATGTATAAATCTATGTATATTACATCTTTTAAAAATATATTTTGTGATTATGGTTTATGTAGTAGGATCGCAGTAGTGTTTAAGTGTGTAGTATTAGGGTACAGAGTTGCTGCATGTCCCTGCTAGTGAG
Source organism: Sorex fumeus (assembly GCF_029834395.1). Lineage (NCBI taxonomy): Eukaryota > Metazoa > Chordata > Mammalia > Eulipotyphla > Soricidae > Sorex > Sorex fumeus. Next base: position 16,337,965 of record NW_026606188.1, read on the forward strand.
ATGCCTGTGACCCTCTACTCCTGTCCCTGTCACCTCTCATACAGTCTTCCTTCCTCTAGCCCTTACCACAACTGGGTGTTGATTGATAGTTTTGGTGCACACAGTGACCTCACTGTGCCACCGCCAGTGTGCCCTAGAGCACACTGTCACTTCCGGTTCACCTCATCATTGTCACCAACCTGCAGAGCTTGGGTCTGTGATCAGTCCACAAGGATTATTACCTGTGATCCTTGTCTTGGGTAGCCTCATCTTGTAAAGTTTTGGGGTCTTTTTGTTTGTTTCTGTTTTCTGGGGTGACACCCAGTGAATCTCAGGGGTGACTCTTGTCTCTGCACACAGGAATCACTCCTGAGATGCTCAGGTGACTCTAGGGGGTGTCAGGGATGGAACCCAGGTCGGCCTGTGCAAGGCAGTTTCCCCATCCATTGCACTGTCTCTCCAGCCCCCTTGTAAAGTTTTAGCTTTTCACACCACCAGGCAATTCGTATTGCAGCAGCATGCCTTATGAGGTCATCAGCTGTTTGAGTCTCCCTCCAGGTCTAGTGTCCTGTCAGTTTGTACAGGAAGACACTGCAAATACTGCAGTCCTCCCGGCACTGCTCTGTCCATGAGAGACTGAGACACAGTCTCGTGACATTCACAAGAGTTAAGGCACCTGCGTTCTGTGGGACCAACCCCAAAAAATCCTTGACACCACACACTGTCCCCAGAACATGGCTAGGGGTTACTCCCGAGCCCATGTCCAGGAGCAGCCCCTGGAGAGTGCCGGGTGCAGGCCCCAACCAAAAAGAAACACAAATGCCCTGTTCTGAGAATCCGAACACTTGCTTCTCTGTATTATCACTGTGTCTGTGGTCTGGAGGCAGCAGCCAGACAGGGCCAGGGGGCAGAGGGGCAGCAGGCAGCCTGGGAGGGAGAGGCCAGCAGCATGCATAGCGGGCACTGATGGAGCCAGGGGTGTGGTGCAGTCTCTGGGGTGGCTCGTTGATCTGATGCTGCTAGAGCCACCATCACTCATGCCAGATAGTATGTTCTGTTACTGTGGCAGGCAGTCAAACCGCAAGGAAGCTTGGTGCTAATCATCCCTACTTCACTTAGCTCTGAGGTTATCAGCCCAGGAAGCAGGAGTTGTCAAGGACTTGGCCTGCTGTTATTTCTGTGTTTCTGCTTAAATATCAGTGTGGGCCGTGCAGTGTGTCACGCCCGTGCAGTCTTGCGTGGGACTGGCTTGGAGTGCTGACAAGGCAACCACATCCGCCTGTTGTCACACCCACACCCACCGGGACCAGACACAGACACATACAGGCAGCAGCCTCCTGAAATTGGCAGCCAGACAATTCTGAATTTCTTTCACAGTCTGGTGAACAAAATGTGTGTGGGAGTTGTGCTGCTGTTGAGGCCTGTCAGAGCCCTCTGGGGGACCCAGAGTCCCCCACAATAAAAGCAAACCTTAGCAACGGGATGGCTTTGGCATTGCCAATGCATTTTTCTTAATTATGTTAATTAAGCATTAAAAGGAAGATTTTCTAGGAATAATGTGTCTATAGGTGAGAACGTTTCTTGGCTCCAGATATGGTTTCCTAAAGAGCACATCTCGCTGAGTCGTTGCTCCGAGTGCAGGATGCCGACACTCCATTGCCTGTTTTAGGGGACACCATCTGGGAAGATGCGACGGGAAAGCCACTGTGCCCCTTCGCCTGAGGGTGGTTTCCTTCCTTTACTCATGTTGGCAGTTTGCACTGCCCTTGCCCATCTGTGGAGTGGACACAGCCTCCTGTGCACTTGAGAGTGGCCTTCTGACCCCACAGCCTCCCTCCAGGGAGCTAGGCATCACCCTCCATCTCACTCCTCAGCATTCCAAGTACCTATCATATTCTCATTAAGTTTTTTAGATCATTTTCTAGGCTCTAGCCCCAAGCCATAATGCTATACTGAAAGGGAGCTCTCACATTCCTTCCCTCCTTTGTTACAGTTTGGCAGAAAAATACTACCTCTAGTCCTAGTCCATGTGGCTAGACCCAGCTAACCATCTGCTTTCACAGCTCTGATGTAACAAAAACATGAAAGGTTGGGGACCAGAGCAGAGAACAATGGGAAGGATGTCTGCCTTGCAGTCAGCCAGCCTGGACTTGATCCCTGGCATAGCAAATTGTTCCCCCAAACACTGCCAGTGTTGATCCCTGAGCACAGAGCCAGGGTAAGTTCTGAACAAAACTGGGTGTAACCCCAAAACCAAAACCAAACCAAAGAAGAAAAGAAAACCCATGAAAGGTCACTCTATACTAAACCACAAAATAATGTCCTGGGTGAGAAGATGCTCCATCTGCACAAAGAGGAGCAGGACTAAGGCTCAGCCTTGTAGACACAGAGACCTTTCAGTCTGCATTCCCCAACCAGCCAAGGCCAGGTTCAGAATAGAACTCTGTCCTGTCAGTGCACATGCTGTAGAGCCTCCTGGCTCCTGTGCCCCACTCCCAGCCCTAGTTCCTCCCACTTCACCATCTGCCCTGGTCTGCTCCCCGCACATGACCAGACACACATGCAAGGGTGTGTGGTACATCAGCAAATATAGATCTCAAGGTTGCATAACCCTGCATCTTCTGCCATACTCTGCTCAAATTTCATTTCTCTCTTCTGCTCCCTCAGTGTAGCTCCCTTTGAAGTAAGGCCAGGATCCTCATAGTGGGGATATAACTCTTCTGCCTAGTTTGAGCAGAATCATCTTGTTCCCGCATAGCATATTAGCATGTTAAAGTTAATAGCATTAATTTTATGTATCCTAAGTATAGGCCACTATAACTTATGACAAGAATTGTCAGTGTTACACTTTGATTCGGGAAAAGTGAATGAATTTATTTTTTACCTAATGCTTCTTATTAAAATGTGGGTGATGGATTGATAGTCCAATTTAACAAAAGTTTTCCTCTTCCTGCAGCACCTGAAATCCTGAGAGGCTGTGCCTATGGGCCCGAGGTGGACATGTGGTCTGTGGGGGTGATCACCTACATCCTGTAAGTGGAGAAAGCCTTCATAATGTCTCCTTGCTGTGCTATTTCTAGGGACCATAATTGCCATTAAGACAAGATTGCTTTTCAACTCTGCAATTTTATGTGATATATCTAATGTACTTACAGCATTTTTTTGGCAGGAGCTGCTTCTGTTCTGTAATTTTCGTTGGGCCATCACTGTTTCCCATGCTTTGCTACATATCGTCCTGCTGGGTGGTGTACCATTTTGGGAAAAACAGGTTATTATTTAATGGTAATAAGAATTGAAGTTCAACGATCAAACTTGTTCTTATTTATTTACATCACACCAGAATAATTGTCCTGTCAATTATTTTTAAAGGGTAAATGGCTAGCCTCTTAATGGATAGATTTATGATCTAGAACATTCTCAGGGTACTTTGTCTATCAAATTGTCTCCCATTTGTCTTTGGCTGTCAAAGATCAAAGTTTTAAACCAAAAACTAAAAAAACCATAGGAAAAAATTGGGTGCTGAATAGAAAGTCCACTGGGTGCTGGAGAGAGAACACCATGGGCTGGGTGCTGGAGAGAGAGAGAGAACCCATGGGTTGGGTATTGGAGAGAGAGAGAGCCCATGGGCTGGGTGCTTGCTGCATACACAAAAGGCCCAAGCTCGACCACACACACTGCCTGGTCTCCTGAACACAGCTCGGAAGCAGCCCTGAGTGCAGAGGGGAGCAGCAGCTGAGCACTGTGGGTTTTCATTGCAAGCCGCCAGAAGGAGGATGTTTGCTGACAGATTTGGTCTTAGTCCATCTCCACACAAACCCACTCCTTGTCCTGTGCAGCGCATGCCCTGGCCATCCCAGTTCCTGGTCCCTAATGATCCCCGAGTCTACAGTATATGAGCATGGGACAGATGGGGTCTGGCAGTGCCATGGCAGCCCATGCGCCCCCTCCTCTTGGGCCACTGTCCTCTTCTTCCCCTCCTCCCACATGCTGGTACTGAGACTGTGGGGAGATGATGGGGAAATAGTGAAACATCACCAAGGCAACTGTTTACACAGCTGAGGTACACAATCACTGAAGAGCCACTGCAGATTTTATGACAACTATTTTTGCAAAACTGTGAAGTTCAACCCTTATCTAAAGGCTTTTTAAAACAGAACATACATGTTAAAATTCATTTATCACTAGATTGTCTTTGGTCCAAGGTTAGGATGGTGGACAAAACATCAATGTAAATTTATGGTGTGGTAAAAACATGACTGGAACAATAGTTATAGCAATAAGAGGGCGGGGTTCTTGCTTGCATACAGCTGGTTTGATCCCAGAATCCTTTATGGCTCCCAAGCCTGCCAGGAGTCATCCCTGAGTAGCCAGGAGGAACCCTTGAGCACCACCTGGTGTGACCAAGCCCCAGATCCCCCAAATGGCAAACATTAAGCAGTAAAACACTGGTAATTCTTGAGCACTTGTCTTACTGGTTGCTTCTGTTCACTCATCTTAAGTTTCCAAAGAGAGTCCCTAGTGCCTTACAGGGGTAAGGCCATGTCCAAGAAAGTGAACCCAACAGCCTCACACTTTGCTGAGTATGAAGAAGGACATTTTGGGATACCTTGCAGCCCTCAAGGCAGACTGAACACCACAGGAGGCCACCAAGCACCGCTGTGAGTGGTCCAAAAGCAAAACAAAACAAAAGGCTGGCTGGCTGACAGAAATTTTAGTTCTGTCACTCTGAAATCTAAACAGGAATGGGATGTAAATATTTCCATAGGGAAGTTCAAAATTGAGTCTAAATTAAAATGGCTGGAAACATTTTCTTTGCACCTTTTACAGTATTTATTCTCAAATTCTCAACTCTTCCAACTTTTCAATAAATTGGTGTTGTTTTCTTAATACCTATTGAAAACAAAATCTGAAAACTTGTTGTCATAGTGCCTATAACTGTTGGTGATCATTGCTTTTGCTTTAAATCATAAATATATTATTATAACATTTTGTAGCAATCCTGAATTGCTTTGTGTATTTATTATTATCTCCAAAATATGTGAGTTCATGTTTACTCAATCAAAAACGAGTTGCAGGGGCCCAGTTGAAGGGGTGGAGCAGTAGCTCAGGAATTAATCTGGAACTCTAAATGCCCCAGAGCCCTGAAGCCTACAGAGCACTCCAGGGAAGGCTTGGAGCCCCCTCCCCCACGGTGGTCCTGCCCAGCCCAGGGGCTGAGATGCCTATGTGGCTGCTGTGGACCAGGATGGGGCCCACATGGCCTTGAGCCTGGGAGCCCACCTCCAGGAAGGTGATCTTAACAGCTCCACACTTGTGCTGAATATGAAGGAAGGACAGCTCTGGATTTCTGTGAAAACTTGTAAAATGTGCTTAAGCTTTAAAGATTTTTTAAATTTCTGTTTTATCCCTTTAGACTTTGTGGATTCGAGCCATTCTATGATGAAAGAGGTGACCAATTCATGTTCAGAAGAATCCTGAATTGTGAATATTATTTTATCTCCCCTTGGTGGGATGAAGTATCTCTAAATGCCAAGGACTTGGTAAGTGCAAATAAAAGAAATTCAATAGAATTACATAAAGTTATCTACATTTAGTTTTAACTAACTGATGGACAGAGTAATTTCTGGTGGGGGTTTGTGTAAACACACAAAAAGGACGGGCAAAGGGACTGCAGCGGCCTATCTCTCCCGCCACCCGCGTTCAGTAGTCTCAGGCAATATCTTTTCTCCAGGGAGGTCGATGGTGATAGTCAGGCGAAGGAAGGAAACGAGGGCCAGGCTGGATAGTCTTAGTAGCAGTTTATTACATGGAAGAAATGTATGTCATGGATGCCCTGTTCTCTCAGCTTCTGTCCCCATTCTCTCAGACCTGTCTCTTCGGTTCTCTCAGCACATCTTCCCAGGTTCTCTAAAGCACTTGTCCCCACAGAGAGCCCTGAAATCTCCCTTATATAGATCATAGTACCTCTAAAGGGTGCAATACAGTGATGTTATCAAAAGAAGTTACAGAAAGAACATTGAGGTGGCAAAACACACATTGTTTCTTTACATCCACAGGCCAGTAATCTTGGCCTCAGGAAAGAAGATACAAAACCAAGGCTGAAACCTTTCACAAGCACTTTCACAGCTACAAGCACTTGGATTTGCATCCCAAAGACCAGTCTGCTAGAGCTTGGAATCTACATCCCAAAGTCAAGTATCTGAGCTTTGCATCCCAAAGACTAGCCTGGATAGAGCTGGGAATCTACATCCCAAAGATCAGGCCTGGCTAGCACCTGAGATTACTGAGAGAAAAGGGAAGCTGCCTCTTACAATATACTGAAATTATCTAGTGAAGGCAGTTTGAAGGGGAGAAATGTTCAGTCTCATCCAAGCTAGTCAGGACACATGGGAAATCTGCTTCTAGGACAGATTCTCATTTAGCAGATCAACCCACCCCAGAACAGAATTCCCTGGGTGTGTTTCTCCTTTCCTTGTCCAACCAACATATAAGCATACATAATATAAATCATTTTGTATGGACAGAGTAAGAAATACTTTAAGCTTATAGAATTGCTCTCCTAGAGCCATCTCAATCTCAGACTACAGTGCTCAGGCCAGATAGTCTTTCCTATTCCTAGCAGACCAAGATGACTGCCCTCCGACATCCTGATGGATCCATCACATCCTCCAGAACAGCAATAGAGAAGATTATCCATGACTTCTACTCAAATCTCTTCGATAGCCATGTCCACTTGCCGACATACCAAATTCCACAGGATGGATATGTCGTTCCCAATGTTCTCCCTTCCGAAATCCGACACACCATTTCGTCAGTAAAGAAAAGAACAGCACCTGGCCCAGACAAGGTCAGACCTGAACACCTGAAGAACCTGCCGTCAGTACTAATACACTGGCTCGGCTCTTCACTCGCTACCTGTCTGAATGCAAGGTTCCGTCCCAATGGAAAACCAGCAGGACCATACTACTGTTCAAGAAGGGAGACATCCATGACATTGGCAACTATTGCCCGATTTGCCTATTGTCTGTCATCTACAAGTTGTTCACTCGAGTCCTCCTAAATAGGATTGGCAGAACACTAGATGAAGGACAACCATGCGAGCAAGCCGGGTTCCGCAAAAGATTCAGCACCATCGACCATATCCACATGATAACCAAGCTCATTGAGGTTTCTCGAGAGTTCAAGATGCCACTCTGTTTAACGTTCATTGATTTAAAGAAGGCCTTTGATTCTGTTGAGACTGAAGCGGTCATTGAAGCCCTAGCTAATCAGGGCATTCAGGCCCAATACATCAAGATCCTCCGTGAGCTGTATTGTGGATTCACTACCAGGATCTCACCATTCTACAAGAGAGTGATCATCAACGTAAAGAGAGGGGTGCGGCAGGGTGATACCATTTCACCGAAACTCTTCAGTGCCACCCTCGAGAACATCATGCGATGACTGGAATGGGAAGGAATGGGAGTGAAGATAGATGGTCGGCAACTACACCACCTCCGCTTTGCTGATGACATTGTTTTAATAACACCAAACATCAGCCAAGCGGCACAAATGCTGGCCAACTTTGACCGTGAGTGTGGAAAGGTAGGACTAGAGCTGAATCTTATGAAGACAATGTTTATGAGAAACAGCCTTGTTCCTGATGCCCCTTTTGCTCTCAATGGAACAACCATCTCCGAATGCAACAGCTATGTGTACCTAGGTCGAGAAGTCAACATGACAAATGACCTGGCACCCGAGCTGCGCAGGAGGAAGAGAGTGGCTTGGAATGCTTTCAGGAACGTCGAAGAAATAGCTAAGAGGACGAAGAACCTCCAGCTCCGGGCACATCTTTTTGATTCCACTGTTCTTCCTGCATTAACATATGCCTCAGAGACCTGGGCCCTACGTAAACAGGATGAGAATGCTATTCGAGTCTCCCAAAGAGGAATTGAAAGAGCTATGCTTGGAATATCACGTTTCACTCAAATGAGAGAATGAATCCGGAGTTCCGACATCCATCGACGATCAAGAATCAGGGACGCTGTCTCGTTTGCCAAGGTATCAAAAATCAGATGGGCTGGTCACGTAATGAGTTTTAAAGAAGACCGCTGGACTAGAGCTGTTACAGACTGGATCCCACGGGATGTGAAAAGACCGCATAGCCGCCCACCTACCAGATGGTCAGACTTCTTCATCAAGATCATGAACAATCGGTTTGAGGCTCTTCATGTTCCCAGAGTGAACAGATGCCATTGGGCTACACTAGCACGCGACAGGGACAAATGGAGACGTTATGGCACCCACTCGAGCAAATCGACGAATAATGGGAAGTTAAGTGATTATTAAGTGATTCCTAGCAGGGTCCTAGTCTCATCATTACTTTTGGATCATGACAGCATTTGCTCTTAACCTATAGTTAACTATAGTTAAGTTAACTATAGTTAAATAGTTAAGAATCATGGCACCTTGGTTTGGCCCATTTCGATGCCAGGGTAGCACATAACTTACTGACTTGCCCTGGTTCCATCCAGTCCCACGTCGGGACCCTGCTTTGGGGGGCACTAGGAAGGAGGGCAACTGAAGCTTAAGTTGAGAAAGCAGATGCCCAGGAGTGAATAATATTCAAAGCCAATTAACTCCTAAGTTACAAAGCATAATATTAATTATCTTCCTGTATCTATACAGAAAGGGCATTGCATTAAAGTAAGCTATTCAAAAGACATAAGGAGAGGAGAAAGGCAATATTAACTTACAGTATAAGTTAAGTGTCCTAGAAGGATCCGACTTTACAAATTGGTTGGGGAAGAGAGCAGCACAAAGCAGTAGTTACAGACAAATAAAGTAATGGGAATGACTCCAGAGCACTGTGATGGGTGCAACCTGATAAACCTTGTTAGGATGGTGATTGTGATCTCCCTTTAACGACAGAGAGACTCCAGAGACTGCAAACAGCAAGCAAGGTTTATTGTGAGACTGGCTAGCCAGGGTCGAGCCTCCTACACAGACACGCAGGTCAGATAGGTGAGGCAAGACCCTGAACTTCTTCAAAGGGGATCTTATATAGGCCTTCACTGGCCATTACAGCAAAGCCCACGCATTTTATAGACAATAGATTTGTAACAACATATACTTTCTTAACCTGTCACTATCACTATTACTGTCACTATCCTCCCGTTGTTCATCGATTTGCTCGAGCGGGCCCAGTAACGTCTCCATTGGAGACTTTGTTGTTACTGTGTTTGGCATATCGAATACATCACGGGTAGGGGTAGCTGCCAGGCTCTGCCGTGCAGGCGAGATACTCTCAGTAGCTTGCCGGGCTCTCCAAGAGGGGCAGAGGAATCGAACTTGAGTGGTCTAAGGCACTAGACTCAAGTTCCTATTTTCTTAACCAGTCCATTTAAAAGTACATCATTCCTTAGCCTATAGATTCAAAGATCAGCATTTACGTACATAGGCATTGTGGCTAGTGGGCATCTGGTAACTCGGACATTTGGTTATCTTCTTTGTTCCCTTTGATTCTCAACATATGTCTCCTGCATTCTGGTGGAGGTGGATAAGGGAAAAGTTCCTAACAGAGGTAACAGATAAGGAAGGGCCAACAAATGGTTTCCAAATTTACATCCCAATAAGGAAGGGCCATGGTTTCACTTTAAAGCTCTACTAGGGAGGGGCCAGGAAAGGGAGAGTTACTAATTAGTAGAGTTTTAATCTGGAATCTCCCTCGGGGTCCCAAGGGACCTTACAACCTAAGTTCCTTGTACTCCAACAGGGATTCTATAGCTAGCAATGCTCAGGAGTTTAGGAAGCTCTTATGACAGTGCTCTTGTGTCCATGCAGTGCCAGGAATACAACCGTGGCCTCCTGCATGCAGACCTTGTGCTCAACCTATGGTGAGCTATCTCTCAAACCTGAAAAATTATTTCATATTTGTTTATTATAAAGTATTATATTCCTTCTTATTGAACTTTTAACCAAACAGTTGATACTAAGACACTTCCCTTATTAATAATGACAATGATACATTTATGTTAACAATCTCAGCATCACAAATTACAAATGATTGCAGCAAGAGCCCCAGCTTCAGTCCCCAGCACAGAGCATGACCTGGAGTGAATCCTGAATACCGAGCCCATAGCAACACTGGGTGACTCCCAAACAGAGAATCACTGCGCCATTAATGAGCTCTGACTTCCTCGTCGCTATAGAGCCTGGCTGATGAGGACAGATATTATTGGTGAATCCAAACAAAATTTTCCAGAATTTTGTTGAAATATGATCTGCCATTACTAGATTTGGTTATGCTTTGAATAAACCAATATTGCTCCCTGACATTCCATTCATATGATATTATGGTAATAATATTATGGTAAGTATTATGGTCAGCTGGCATTACACACAAGTAACAGTAGCTAGCAGTGCTTTGTGTTGCTTGTTTTCAGGGTGTCTCACCTCAGTGAATATTAACGTTTCTTTGTCTTCAGGAAGAAAGTGCCCCTAGGGCATGGCTCACTTAGTGTACACTAAGGGGATGTACTATGAGGCAAACACTTGGCATCAGTCCTCCAGAGAATAAAACATGTTAGAAAAACCAGAAGACTGAGTTTTGAATCTCTAATGGTTGAATCTCCAAGGGATCTTAGGAGCCCTAAGATCAATAGATAAGATTGTCCCACATACAAGGTTGTGGCATGAGAGAGTGTATTGCCTCTGCCATCACACAGTTTCCTGAAGAATGACATTCATGATCAAGCATCCAGGACTCAGACCCCTTAGCCATTGTTCTCTTGCCCCCAAACTTCCTGACTTATTATCAGATCCTTTCATTAAATAGATCGATCCCTTATGAGCCATGTTTGTGCCCAAGTGAAGAGAGCATTTGGGTAGAGCATTTGCCTTGCTTGCAGCTCACCCAGGTTCAATCATCGGTATTGCTTATGATCCTCTGAGCACCACTGGGAGTAATTCCTTAGTGCAGAGCCAGGAGTAACTCCAGGGCATCGCCAGATGTGGCCCACAAAACAAAACAAAACAAAAACAAAGAGAAGGGGCTGGAGCAATAGTACAGCAGGCAGAGCATTTGCCTTGCACAAGGCTGACCTGGGTTCGATCCCTGGCATCCCATATGGTCCCCCAAGCACTGCCAAGAGTAATTCCTGAGTGCATGAGCCAGGAGTAACCCCTGTACATGGCCAGGTATGACCCAAAAAGCACAAAAAAGAAAAAAAGAAAAAAAGATGAAAAGAAATATGCCGTGTGTATTTGCTTGGGTCTGTCATCTCAGCTTCTCCCCAATTCAGGCCCTGCACTTTCCCATCTCCTACATCCATCTCCTTGTCTCAGCCATCCCGGATCACTGGGTTATCACCACAACAACCCAATGGGACTCCTGGTCCCTTGGGGTGCCCTGCTCAAGTGCTCCTTGCACAAGGGCCTTCTAGTGTCAAGGCATGTCATTCTCCTGCTTGAGAGCCCAGGCTGAGATTGTGTCCACTGAGGTATGTCCAATGCTGGCTCTGGAGCCTGTCTCCCCAGCACCCCATACACACCATGTCCTCTGGCCCCTTTTCCCATGTACTGGGCTTCACTTCCCTGTCAGCTACTTCACTCTGCTGCTCTATCAAATTCTCTTCCTTCCTCCACCAGTTACATGCACACACATGCATTGCATGTACACAAAGATGTACATGCATTTACACGCAGATGATGCATGTAATTCTTTGCATAGGAAACTCACATCTCTGTGCCCTTGTGGTCCCTGAATATCCTCTAGGGCCTGGCTCTGCCCCCTTCGCCGCTGATCCTTCCCACGGTTGGGTTTTTTTTTCCTTGCTGTTTCCTTGCCTCTGGATTTCCTTTTTCATTACTTGAAAATCTGACATGCCTGAATTCAAGTCCCCTTTTTCATAACCTTGAGCTTGTTATCTAACCTTTGTTTTCTTTACATTTCTTATCAGGAATGATACTGCACCTGCCTTTATGTTGTTGGGAGAGTTAAGGATAATAATGCATGTTAAGTAACTACCACCAATGAATGTAACAATAGCTCCTTAATTATCCCTCTTCCCTCTTCTTTTCTTTGCAAATAAAAATTAAATTATTAAGAGGTTGTGATGTTCCTTCATTAAGGTAGCTCTATTGGGTAACTTATAAAACTTACAAAGAACAAAGGAAGCTCACAGCTTCATACACGTTTGCTTGGTAGCTGTGTCAGTCTCCAGCAAAGCCTAAGAGTCAGTTCGTGGGGCAACCAATCTGTCAGGGGCACACACAGAGCAGTGGCCAGATTTGGTGGTGGAATCCTGAGGTCACCTGATAGCACTGAAATTTCTTAACTGAGTGCATCAGTATCTACAGATGTGAAGAGTAACAGAGTTTTCCATTTGGGGATAGACTGACTTTTCTTAATTCTCTGTAGCATGATTACACTGTGGTAGTGATGAGGAAGAGGAAAAGAATGATTGTCAAATGGGTAAGGAATGCCTAACCGTTAAGTGTTGTAAAGATGAGTTGCCATTTGCACAGCCTTGCTGACCCTATGTGCGATAGACGAGAGCAATGATGATTCTAAGATTTCATTATTCCCTGGCATTCTGCTCCTAATCACCTCAACCCCTCAGATGCCAGCGGAGCCAAGGTCCTTTACCCAAGACACATATCGCTTTGCAACTGTTAGGGAAGAAACCGATATTTATTCTTCACATGACCTGTTCATTTATTTCTAGATTAGAATAAGCGACAACTTTATGTCCCATCCAGATTCTACCCTCCTCTTCACCCATCTCATGTCTGAGGAGAGCGAGTCCACAGCTGAGGCTCCCTGGCCTCATCAAGCTCTGATGACAGGATATGAAACACTCTTCACTGGGGACAAAAACGAGCTTGGAGGAGCCAGCCCTGGCTGGGGATGCTTCCCGACTCCAGCCTGGCTTCTCCTCCCAGCTTCCAGCTTCTGTCACTCAATTCTTTCTCATCCTCACAGGGAGCAGTAAATCTGCCAGAATGGCTGCCTTGCCTAGCCTACTGTGACTTTTGATTCTGATTTTTTTCCCCTCTAGCACTTAGTTACTCCCTGGTGCCATCAAAGGATAAAAAAAATAGTATTAATTAGAGGGAAAAAAATCATTCCCTGGCAGAGTCAGGAAATGCTGGGCATTGTAACTCTAAGGGTTATGCCATTACCCTTTTGTTAGTCACCTGATCCCCAGGGAAAGGATGCTGGAAGTAAGGGTGATGCCATCTCCAGTGAGATGCTACAAAGTTCTGAATTCTAAGTGATTGCATCATAAAGCCTAGAATGATCGAGATTGTGCTGTCCAGACAACGCCCCGGCACAGGCAAGCCAGGCCTGTGTCTGAGTCCACTGGCCACCAGGCTGACTGCGCTGTCCCTCAGCTGCTGCTGTGGGGTGCTTCGTAGCCAGTGGGGCCCCACGGGATAAGCCAGTGTTTTAAAGCATATTTCCTATTTCCACTGGGGAATAGAATAAGACTGGGGCAAGCCCAGGTAACCATAAAAACATCCTTCCGAAGTCTATGATTCTTTGTCATTTCAGGTTAAAAAGTTAATTGTGTTGGACCCCAAGAAACGGCTAACAACCTTCCAAGCCCTCCAGCACCCGTGGGTCACCGGGAAAGCAGCCAATTTTGTCCACATGGACACTGCTCAGAAGAAGCTCCAGGAATTCAATGCCAGGCGCAAGCTTAAGGCAAGATGGTGCATGACTTGTTTCATTTAATGTTGTAAAGTGGTTCTCTCTTTTCTGAACTGTCAAAGGTGATCCTAGCATCCTTATCTATTATTTATCCTGTGATACTGGAAAATCCTACCGTGAAGTCCCAACAGCATAGCCCCCATGTAGTCTGAAGCTACTTCAGCTTAATCTCTCATAGGATTCCTTGCCATACAGGGGCTACGGTAACTGGGAGTGAGGGGTTATGCCTCGCAGGGGCCAACCTCAGTCTGAACCCCAGCACTCTGGGATCCCATGGTACAGTCCTGGCAGCCTCAAAGTATGGCTGAGGTGGCCCAGGAAACTCCTGGCACTGCAGGCGCCAAGCAACACCATATCCTGTCTTGAACCCTGAGCCCACTAATCTGAGGATCGTAGGTTCTCTGGGCAACACTGGGGCCCCCCACAAAGGGAGTGCGCTATTATCCTGAGATTTAATCACCCAGCAAACACCTTCTCATTGCTTCTCATTGTTAGGAAACTGATATTTATTCGGGACATTTCCATCTTTCTGAATATGTGAAAATTACACATTTAAAAGTATAATTAAAATAATTAATGCAAAAGCCATATTTAGTAATATAGATCAATAGTGACCATACTTGTCAGCATTAATTCAAATGATGCAGAAACTTTTATACCAAATAGATATTTTTTTAATAGGCCTATGTAGAATAGAATTTTGTTTATCTGGCCTCAATAAAAACATCCTTTCCCTGGGGATCAGGTGACTAACAAAAGGGTAGTGTTTAGGCCTAGCACTAAGTGCTTAAGTGCAAGGATAACAGAGAATGTCGAAGGTTCAAAAGAGTGTTCAGGGCCAGAGGATCATAGAGCAGGAAAAACCCACTGATGTAAATAAGCCTTAAAAGTCTCATTGTTAGATTAATTTTAAGTAACCCTGATGAAATAGTTACCTTGGTCTGGCTTTTAAAATAAATTGAACCATTGAACCCATTTATCCCTATCGTAATTCCTATGAACTTCCACAGAGCTATCGTTTCATAAAAACAAATACAAACATTTTTGAGAAGTAGAATCTAAATTTTTTAGACTATGGGTACAACCATGAAAACTTTTTGTTGTCCAGATTAAATGTACTAGTCTGTGAATAAAGAGATCTTGCTATTCATTTTCCAAACAAGGTGTTTTTTGTAGGTTTTTTGGGGGGTGAGGTGGGAGGGCATGTGAGAGGGTCATAAACAATGGTCAGTGGCCCCGAGACCACAGACGTATGTGGCCAATATGGACAAACTGTTAAAGGCCTGGAGGTGCTGGCCGGTGGGCCTGGGGTCATCCGAGGGTCCAGGGCTGTGGCGTGAGTCCCTGCTGGAGCGTCTCCTCCCACCGGCTCTCCTCAGCCCCTGGGAGGGGGACTCTGACACTGGGTTTCCCGGAGCTGACCCCTGCCCCTCTGTCTCCCGTCAGGCGGCGGTGAAGGCCGTGGTGGCCTCCTCCCGGTTGGGCAGTGCCAGCAGCAGTCACAGCAGCGTCCAGGAGAACCAGAAGGCCAGCCCGGAGCCATCTGCCTTCCTCAGCGCCGCCGGGGGAGATGTGGAAGCTCTTCCAGGAGAGAGAGTGCCCGGAGAGGGGGCCTCGGGGGCTCCCGAGGGGGTGGCAGTGCCGCTGGCAGGCGCCGCTGAAGGGGCCAAGGATCCCGCTGAAGGCTCCAGCATGGTGCCCGAGACACCAGAGGACGGGATAAAGGAAGCCGATGCCAACGAAGATGAAGCGGTGGAGGAGGAAGTGGAGGAGGAGGAGGAGGAGGAGGAGGAGGGCCTGGTAACTGTGAGGGCTGTGGAGGAAGCCAAGAGCGAGGAGAAGCCTGCCCTGGGGGCTGGCACCCAGCAGAACGAGGTGGTCCTGCCCGAGGACTGAGCCAAAGTCCTTGGCTAAAACCAAATCTCTGCATTTAATGCATTTTGTCTTTCAGCAAAGAAAGTGTGGAAGCATGATATGCACTGTTGTGATTCTGTTTTGAGGTGCAAAATAATACATATATATCAGTTGGTAATTTAACTTCAATGCATGTGACTGCTTTATGAAAAAAATAGTGTCTTCTGTGGTTTGTTATGGATACTTAATACGATGAGTTAAATTTGAAATTGCAAGTAAACACAAGATAATATTTTAAAAAAAACGTACATTTTCAGGGATCAGTGGCACACATTTGAGGTAAACATGTTTTTGCTTTGTAAACCTTGTTTATCCTCTTTGGATTTCTTCCCAAGGCAGTGATTGCTTTCAACGATTTATCAGCTGATGCTAGGTAAAAGATCTGTTTCCATGAGCAACCACCACAATTTTACTTTTCATTAATGTTTTTATAATTGTTTATAGGAATATGGTTATGGATTATAATTGTATGGTATGTGAAAAACAAATTTCTACTTACAATGACATGAGTTAAAGCATACTGTAAAGGTCATGAAACATTATATCCCTTAAGCTTGTATGGAGAATGCTTTTACAAATTGTGTCTTTATTTAAACATACAATACTACCAGTAGCCAAAAATGTCCTGTCCTAAGATTCTGCCATCTACAGTCCTGGACAAAGATTTTACAAACCCATGCTGAGGAATGTATTCTTTTATTTACCTGCTCTAGCTCATGAGATATCCCTCAGAGAAACGACTATAGCATGAAATGAAGAAAGGTAGGGAAGAAAAGGAGATAAGAATTGGGTTTAAACTAGCAAATATTGGCTTTGCTTCATATTCCAGGAAAAATGAATTTATTCATGAGGTAGCACATTTGAAAGATAGGAACACTTTCATTGATGAGCTCTGCAGTTACCAAGGTTCCAATACTTAGAACATCTAGCTACAACGTGGGCTAGGGACATAATAACTGGGTGCGATGGGAATATTCCATTGTGAGATTATTGTCAACTTTACAAAACTAGAGAAGCAATTTTTTGATAAAAGTTGATGAATATAGCTTGCTAACCAAAGGTGTTTCTGAAAAGCTAGTATAATGTTTTTCATTCTTAAGATGGAAATACCCGAATTTCACAAAGTAGTTTTGAATGTTTTCATGTCAAGAAATGTGGGACTATGTCGCTTTTTATTTATTGTAAGGAAAAAAATATCAAAAGTAAAGAAAAAAATCTCTGAGTTAAAATTAGACTCTTGAGACTGTAACTTTAAGTCAGATATCTCGCTATCATTTTTTAGATTTTTTCTTTATATATATTTCATTATATATATTTCCCTTACAGAAACATTACTAATGTCAATTCCTCAGATGTATTTATAGTTTGAGTTGGAAGGAATCTTATTATGACATATTCCTAGTAGATTTCCTTAATTTTATATTAAAATTTTCCCTTAGAGATAAAAAATTATCATCGAGACAATTAAACTGGAAGCTAGAAATAAATCTCTGGTTTCTGGGGGCTTCTGGACCTCAGGAGCCATTGTTCTTTTTAAATACAAATTTTCCTTTAGAACACTGCAGAGAGGAAAGCTGGGTGGGTTTCTTACCTTCCAGTATAAGGTCTCACACCAACAGACACCAATGAACAAAGGCATGTTGTCAGAACTCAAAGAAACATTAATTTGTGTTTCACATTACTGGTGTTAACTTTGTATTCTATTTTTCTTTATTCCTCCTTTGTGCTCTCTCAGATTTTCTGTTGTTATTATGAAGGGCTCACTATTTCTAACATTAAGCGTGGCTACTTAGCTCATCACCAAAATTTTCAATCAATTTCCTGGTGTGTTTTTTCCAATGAGACTTACTAGGTATACCAAATAAGTATCCCATACAGCAGAAGAAGGAAGAGTGAGGAAGGAATCTTATTATAAGTGGCAGTTAGTTAGGGTATCAGAACATCCCACCCCTCCCAGCCCCTTCTCATGTCTATTCCAGCACAGCCATCACTGCCATGTCCACCTCAGGTCTGGCTGCCCTGTGAATGGAAGTGCCTACACAGAGACCACTTTCAGTTGTTTAGTGGAAACAGGTCAAGTCAAACTTTCACAAAAGTTGGTTCAACCAAAATTTCATAAAAATACAACCCAAGGAGAATAAATAAGTTAGCATTTTTTGAGGAATCAAATACTTATTTTGCTTGTCAAAATGGGATGCATTATCTATCTCAAAATCCCTTATCTAAATAATGCTGTACGATTATAAATAGATCCCTATTGGACAAACTACTTCATAAGATCACCCCAATACAGTGGCAAAACAAAAATACTTCAGAGAACTACTCCATACGGTCACCCCAATATAGTCAAAAACCAAAATATTTTGGAGAATTTCAGCAGATAAATAAATGTTGCATTTTAGAGGTGACATTGCTGGTTTTATTTTGAAAAAAAAGGGGGTACATATATAACTAGATATTTCGCCCTAAAGGTAATTTGCATTATTTGCCTATTTAGAAAGTGTAACTGGGATCTTGTGATTTTTCTCCAACTGTAAGAGTTTATTTACCACACAGATATGATAGGCCTCAAAATAATGTGATAGACGTTATCCAAAATAAGTACTGTCTAATATAAAAAAATGAAAGACACAAGTAAATTTTTTTCATATTACATAAATTTTTTAAATGTGAAAATAATTGTATATTTTAATGAAATATATTAAAGCTATTGGTCCAATACATAATCATTATAAAAAGGAATATGGTATTTTGAATTTAAAAAGTTTTATACTAAATTTTCAAGATCAGGAATACATGTTAACCATTTAATACAGCAAGTGCTCAGTAGCCACATGTGACTAGTGGTTGCTGTGCTAAAGTAACATTACTCTAGAGCAGTGTTTCTCAGCCAGAAGTAATAATACTCTAGAGCAGTGTTTCTTAGCCAGGAGTAACAGTACTCTAGAGCAGTGTTTCTCAGCTGGGAGTCTATGGGACCTCAGGATATTCCAAGGGAGTCAAGGTGACAACATAAATAAGATTCTGGGGCATGAAACTAGGGCTGAGCCAATGGAATGGGATGCCACAGGAAGAAGCCAAGATAGGGAGAAGGTTGCAGAACACTGGTATGGATATTTTTTAAGAAAAATGATGCCTGAACGCCTATGCTTCACTGAGCTCTCTTTTTACTATACTTGGGAACTTGGAGAAAGGCCAGAAGAACATTTCAGAAAATTCATAGACCAAAAGTGAGAACTTTACCGACCACTTGTAAAGTCTTCAAATGCTTTAGAGGACATGGTTCTTAACATGACTTTTAGCAAATAATGCTTTTTTTTGGGTACAGATACAATGTTATTTGGCCATAGTTCCTCTAAAACCTCTCTGAACCTTGGACTCTGATCTTAAGCTGGAGTCTCCTGAGCACTGCCATGGAGCGTGGTGTTCTTCTGTACCCAAATCTACTGTGAGCACCCTGTATTCCAACTCTGCTAGGGAAGAACTGCACATAGCATCTACTAGGGTTCTGGAAACCTGGGCTGGCATGGACACCAACTCTGTCTGTCATAGATAGTATTTCTTCAATTGTACTGAAACACTGAAAATTGGGAAGATTGTATAATGATGGTATCATACTAGTTACTTCCAAAATGTGAATTTGACTGTTGGTCAGCATTTTATTAAATTTCCCTAGAAATATATAATCAACACTGCCATTACTCATAATACTTAAAAAAACTTTTGTAGTTTTAATGCTGTTTTAGAGTACTCTCAAGACGGGTGCAACAGCCATTCTAGGCTAGCATTAAAAGAAGGGATGGTTCACATTTACTATGACCTCATTTACATAACATTTAAAACATTTTGTGATTTAGGATGTTCATTTGGAAATCCATTTTTTCAGTCTCACAGGCTCAAGTTGGTGGCTTAATTTTGTATATGTCTGCCAACCCAAGCAGAGGCTGATTGCTTGCTTACAGAGGTTTGTATTCAGAGAGAGCCATTTTGCTCCATAATCCAGCTTTTCACAAAAACATCTGGCTGCATGTCAAATTGAAAAAAAAAACAGGATAAAATTAATGCACCATTATGCTTTATGATTGTTTTGTAAAGTTGAAAAAAGGTCAACAAAATGAAAAAGCAAAAGGTTATCCTTAAAGGTTGATTCCTCATAATTAACATAAACATACTGAGCAGCACAAGTTTCATAATTACAAGGCCATATTGCATAACTTGTTTGAGAGTGTTCAGCCTGGCTACCTGACTTTTGATGTTTCAAATTTTTCAGACATTTACCTACATAGTAGGATTTTTAATATCTTTGTTATGAGCATCTATAATTGGTCATATTCCTGGTTCCTAAATGATCAGGAATGTTGCTAACATTTAAATGTCTACTGGTTGAATATATATAATCATTTATTGAATAGACTCTATTATGTCATAATTTTTAAACATGTATGCACAGAAAACCTAATGGTATTATAACACGAATAATCACATGATAGGCAGGAGAGCCCGGCAAGCTACCGAGAGTATCTCGCCCGCACGGCAGAGCCTGGCAAGCTACCCGTGACGTATTCGATATGCCAAACACAGTAACAACAAGTCTCATGATGGAGATGTTACTGGGCCTGCTCGAGCAAATCGATGAACAACAGGAGGACCGTGACCGTGACCATGAGGCAGGAATGTACCAATAGTTTCTATAAAATTTTTCAAAGTCTTTTTCATTCCCCTAACAAAACTCAGGGTAAGTTTCTACTACTCAACAAGTAGAAAAAGAGCATTAGTGATATATTAGCTACTTGTTAATAATAATTTAATTCATCATTTAATTTGAATTCACAAAGCCCAACCATTTATATCTTTATCCTGAAGAGTATTAACTAATTCATTTCCTTGTTTAAAATTACAAGTTTCATCAATACTGTGTGGTGTACTTCAGAAAGTTTGGTTGGCCTGACTTTTAGCTTCCTCCATCCTATTTTCTGTCATCTGCCCCAGCAGTCAGTCCTCCTTGGTCAAATTGAAACCATGCCCCAAGAGTGGTCCACCTGATCCCCTCCCGGCAATAACACCACTCTCCACAGGACACCAGGCATTCCCATTTGAGTTCAAATGTACCAAATTGGAAAATCGTCTTTTCATGCTTTGATGAAAATGATACTGTTTGAATACTGGTGTAGTGATTATTGCCATTAGTGATTAATGACAGACTGGGGATTCCACAGGTCTTAGATTCCTCAGGATCTCGCATGTCTTAGTTTGCCACCACTTGTCCCTAGGTGAATGTTTTCTTTCTTCTCTCTAATCATCAGGCCACATGCTAGGACAGTGAGATCTTGTACTACCCTGGAAGTTTATCCTAAACTGGAGAAATATAGTCCCTGGATAGTCCAAAAGTTGATGTGAAAATATAAACAGCAATGACTGAAACATCCTAATAGTTGTTTTAAGCACATTTTAAAAGTTTGACCTGGAAAACCCAAGAATTTGGAAACTTAGGTTTCTATTATCTTTGCTTTATTGTTAAAATGATTTGCTCTATTGTAATCTTTTGTTAAATAATCTTTATTTTTCATTTAAAAGACTGTTCAGGCTATTTAAATACAATATGCTTCACATCGCTGAGAATTTTTGAAAGATGTTTTCCCTAAGTAACTCTGAAGCCATAGATGGTCTGTGTATAGCAGTGAATGTGGCTTACAAAGAATACAAGTGTAAACTGAAAACTACGATGTCATAACTGCCTTCTCTTACCCTGGCCTGTTTTATACAATATCAGGCAATTAATTATGTGGTAGTATAGAGAACAAATAACATATTTAGGGGTTGGTTACAGTTTTATGTTTTTATTGTCAAGGTCACTATATTAGAAGTTCATGCTTACTTTTCTTCATGTACCTTTAGTCTCAGTAAAATTTTTATGTTCCTCCCAGAAGCCAAAAGGATTATCTAGTCTGTCCATTTGTTATGTAGTTAGGTCAAAACAATGTAATATTAGTACTGAATTCCTATCTGATTGGTGTTGATGTTACCCTTGTAATTTAAAATGTCTGAGTTCAGAGTAGAAACGATAGACAGGCATTAAATAATTCCTATGTCCAATGAACACAGTGTATCAGGCAAAAGGGATTATTAGTTAAGGAGTTGGGGCTAATGTTTATACTCTTTCTTATTTTAATGCCAACCATTTTATCTATGATCTTTGTAATATGCATATAAAACTTAAATGTGCATTTTTAGAAAAATAATTTCCTTATTACCCAAGGAAATAAAATCTCAAATGAACAATTTTCAGGAGTCAGGCAAATCCACCAGAGGCCTGTATTTATAAATAAAATTTTATTAGAACAAAATCATTCTAATTTATTTATGTACGGTCTGTGCCTGCTTTCACACTGGTAGGATGGATTTGAGTAGTTCTGTAGGGATCAGATGGCTGCAGTAAGCCGGAAATGCTCACCTGACCCTTTACAGGAACATACATGCACACACATGCCAGGACAACCCCAATTTCACATGACACCCATTCCCTTTTTGGTAACACTTAGGAATATGGATTACCATACTCCCATTTTTGTCTTAAGAATCTTAGATTAAGACTCTTAATTCAATTTGCTTCTTAGGAAGTTAGCAGAGTCACAATAATAACTGCACTGACAGGAAAGTAGAATATTAAAATTTCCCAAATGACTGAAAAATTCTAAATGGAGTCATTCCTGAAAAAGCCAACATAAAGTATAAAGAGAATTAAAAACATTTCTAGCACTTTAAGCATATTTCAGAAATGTTATATAATCAAGTGAATGCTACCATACACTGTTACTTGCTCACATTTACGGCTGTCTGTATCAGGTTATTATTAGGAATGCATGAACTTGAGGTGTGACTGATTCCAAGTCTTCCCAAATATTTTCAGGTAGCATATCAATTGGGGTTTTATTTAAGCAATGGCTAGATAATGTACTTTATCTGTAACATTCTGCTGCAGTGATTTGCTGATCAATAGTAGCTCAGCTAGTGTCTATATGAAATGTTGAAATGTTTTGAAATTTCAAAAAAATGGAAATTTCTGAATTTCAGTTACAAATGTGTGCTTGATCTGTTGGTCAACAGAAAACTTTTAGGTAGAAAGTAATTTTCCAATATCCATGCTCCTCTGAGTGTTATCTATTTCATTTCTCACACAGAATAGGCCTTGAGTAAATGCTTTACTTTTCTTAGATATTTAGAAATCTTAAGAAGGGCCCTTCTCTTGCTCTATTTTTGTGTCAGAGAAATTATTCATTCCAGAGTATCTGTCTTAAGGGAAGCAGATGACCCAGATATTGAGAGAAATTTAGGGATCCTTGAGGTTTGTAGTTGAGTGTGCATGCCCTAGCCAATAGATTATTAATGAAATAATGAGATAGGATCAGGTTATTATTAGGAATGCATAAAATTATATTACAACTCTAATAACACAAGATAGCCATTATTAAACTCAGGAATAGCAACCAAAAATGAATTTCTGCTTATTCCTCAAGAGGAAAACTTCAGTGGAATCAGAGACAAAAAGATGACAAGATGTACATTCAGATTCCACATTTTCACCTGCCCAGTTTTCTTTCTAGCTTAGTTTGAAAGTGATGAACAGACTTACAAGTACAAAGTAAATAACTAGTTTCCCTAGTACCGTTCCAGAATCACGAATTAAACAATATAGTCCAGAGGCTTTTGGAATTAGATTGCAAACAAAAGGGCACGATTTGCTAATTGTGAAGCTTCCCGGGATTAGCCCATTCCAACAACCTGGTTTCTAAACCCAGTGCGACCTTCTAGGAGACAGTTTTGTAGTTTGGGAGAAAAGCCTTTGTTCTCTATAGAAAGGCAGAGAACTCTAAAATGAAGGAAAGGGAAAGCTCCCTTCTGCCTGAAATGGTAAAGGAAACTTCTTGATTTCATAGGCTGCACCTGAAGGATTGAGAGAAACTTTGTGAGGAGGAGAGAAGAGATATCTGGCTGAGAGTATAAAGTGGAAACTGCAAGGCAGAAGGGTGAGGGAGACACACTGGCCATGAAAGGCTGTACCACTTCCCATGGGAGGGCTGCTAATCTGTTGAACTGTCTCCCATCTTGAGAAAGGTTCAATAAGTCAGACCCCTCATTCCTTCAAACGCTGGACTGTGTCCAGTCTTAGAGCATCTAACTACCTGGGATCTCCTGTAAATGTAGCTAATCAGACCCTAAGTAATAAAAATCATCATCCAACACATTGAAGAAATGTTTGCAAGTCATCAGTTGAAGCAAATCCTGTGGCTGAAAACAAATTGTGTTGACCAGGACTCCAACAAAGGAGTAAATAACAGTGATTATCTGACCAAGGTTTGCAGAAATCCAGTTCCAAATAAGTCCCTAGGTTCCAGAAATTCACTTAACTTCCTGCCCATGGAGGTCCACACAAGGTTCCTATTGTAATAGTCATTTAATGAAACCTAAGTGGAAAAGGTGGTCTCCACTGAATTTGAAACAGAGTTGAAAATTTAGACTCCAGAGGATAATTTGTAGCATATATGGGAGCCATTTTAATTTCCTGGGAAGGGTCTCAGTTCAATATCTGACACTGTATGTCTTCCAAGAGTTGTGAGTGTGATCCTGGTGGGCCCAGACCACTGGCACTGAACCATCTCAAATCACTGGCTGAGTCACAGGAGTGGTCCTGAACCCCTAAACACTGCTTAGACTCCACAACATCAAAAGAGAAAAAACAATTTTATGGAAAAAAATTGTGCAAAGCTAAGTTTCAGAAATAAAAATTTCTAGAACTGTCTCCCCAAATAAGGTGGATCATTCCTTTCTTCATTCCTCCTTACTTTCCCCTCATACACCCTTTGATAAAGTTCTTTGTGTATCACTCAGTTTTGGGCAGTATTTTGTAGCTGCCTTCAAGAAACATTTTAAAAACAGCATTTACCAATTAGGATCTTATGTGTGTGTGTATGATGTGTATGTATATAATATATGTGTGTGTATATATATTATATATACATACACATTAGTACATGAGACAGGGTTGAATGGAGACGTTACTGGCACCCGCTTGAGCAAATCGATGAACAAGGGGATGGCAAGTGATCACAAGTGATTGATATATATATATATCAGTAACGTCTAATATATATTATATAATATATATATATAGAGAGAGAGATCTGTATAAACACACATGTACCTAGCTGTCTTGGACTTTGCTTAAGATAAGGTCTTTGATTAGTGAATGCCTGAATTACTGTTCAGGGCAAATGAAATAAGGGAATAAAGGTTGACTATAGTCTCAGTGATGGAAGAGGAACTAATACCTAGAGATACACCAAAGTGAAACATTAACGAGATTGAGAAAGAATAAATTCTTACTAGGGGTTTTCAAGCTTATGTCACATTATTTGGTGTATCTTTTCTACTTATTCCCAGAGGAAAATTTGTACTTGTGCGATGCTGAAAGTTTTCTGCACTGAAAGGGCATAAGCAGTTCAATCACAGTGTGGAATTCCATTGTGAAAAAACAGGAAATGAATTTCTTCAGTAGCATACTTTAGACTGCAAAAAACTAGCCAAAAATAAGTAAATGTAGAATTTGGAGGACAAATTTTTAAAAATTGTTTACACAACTAAGAGGACCTACTAG
The DNA here is from genome assembly GCF_029834395.1 of Sorex fumeus. NCBI lineage: Eukaryota > Metazoa > Chordata > Mammalia > Eulipotyphla > Soricidae > Sorex > Sorex fumeus. The sequence continues at coordinate 16,363,206 of NW_026606188.1, forward strand.
CTTCCCTGCTTCTGACGGAAAGCACTGGTAAGGTCCTGTGAACATTTTGTTTTTTAATCCTGTCAAAATGGTGCTATTGACTCATTACATAGATAACTGACCGTGTTTTTAGGGAAATATGTTAAACCTGACCTGGTCACAAATGTAAATACAGAGAATGTTTGTAGAAAACTCAGCAACATCATGCTCATTTGCTTTGGTTGACCTACTATTCCTGCTCCTGAATAAACACAGTAGTCACTGCTTCTAGGCCCCCCAGAGCCAGAGCAGACTTGACAGCTGCAGATAACTGTTTATTTCCCCTTGGACTCAGGCTGGACAACCCAATTAAATGATGAAATAACACCCATTTGTTGATGTTTCCCAGGGAACACAAAGAATATGTGACTTCTGAGGCAAACTGGATGTTGTTAGATTATTGGAAGTGACCTTAGCAAGGGCCTATGTTATTCTGTGTAAGTACACTCAGATTGTGTCAGAACATGCCAGACAAAAGAAGCATGTACTTTGCTGCTGGGGAGTTTGTAAAGCAATCTGCATGTACAGTATGAAAATAAATCATTTAAGAGTTCACCAAAATTGTGCATTCTGTAATCTGAAATGTTACAATTCAAGAATAACACAACAGACATTTTTCTTGTATCTGATATATTACACTGAATTTTTTTCCCAGAAAGAAAATTATACTTTGGACTTCATAGTAGTAGTTTCAGTTAGTAATTTTAATACTATATACCATTAGGTCATACAGACTAGACATCCCTCAGAGTTACTAGGGGATCTTAGTAATCCTTTAGTTCAATAAGCTCACTTTAGGAGTGACAACATTCAAAACCATGACGTGTCTGAGGCCAGATGAGATCTGGGGGTCAGCTCTTTGTCCAGTGCTTACCACTGGAAAGTTAATTCACTGGATACATGATAAATGCAACAATCCACATAAAACCTAATTTTTCAAAACACAGGGAGGGAATAAGAAATGGCCAGTGGTGACAGGCTCTGAGAGTTGGCCACAGAACAAAGTCTGCTGAGCAGTGAGGTGACAAGGGACCCAGAGACTGAATGGAGAGATGGTCATCCTGTGGTGGTTACTGTGCTGAACTCATGCCTGAGACGTTACTGTGAACAGTATTGTAAATCATGGAGCCCAAATGAAACCTGAAGCAAGGAGAGAGCAATTCAGAGGCCTTGAAGACAGTGGGGAATGGTAGTCCATCTCAAGGATACACACGTCAGAGATTCTTCCCTTAGAGCCTTCAGGAAGAAATGCAACCCTGAGGAAACCTTAATTTTAGTCCACAGAATGGCAAGAGAGTATGTTCCCATTACTTAGAGCCCTGCCCTGCCAAAATAAAAATGAGTCTACTATTTCACTGGACAACTGAAAATACAGAAGTATAGGAAAATTACCACTTTCTAAAGAAAACTTTTAATGTCTTTCTTATAAATTTGTAGTCATATTAGAAGACCTTTTATATTATCACTAGAGCACAAGCATTTCTGTATAATTTTCATAAACATTTATGAGTATAATAGAATATTTTAATTTTTATTATCTCAAACAATCTTTAAAGTCTTTTCTATGTTTGAGAAAATCTACTTTAAGGAAATAACTCTAATGTGCAACTGTTGGGTCAAAAGACATTCAGTGGGCATTTATGAAGATGCTCTAGATCCTATAGGATTGAAGATGGGAATAAAAATTGCACTTTCTGAAAGAAAACACTTTTAGCAGTATGAGAATCAAAAGATCTGCAAGTCTTTCTTGAGCTCAGCCACTCATTAGCAAACATGTGAGAAACAGCTGAGGGAAGAAGTTGTACTAGAGGGATTTAACAACCCTGCAGCTTGCTACTCTCAGTAGGTCCCAAATCCTTGCTTTATTGAGGATACATTTGTTCTAAACTGCTCAACTCAAGGAATTGATGGAAATGTTAGAGGGAAAACAAGAACCTTTCCCATCTGCAAAACCATTTGTGACTACAAAAAACAGTATTTTCTGTCTCATTTTGTAAAACCACAGAACTACCTCCTTTAATAAAAATTTAATCGACATGTACTGAAAGGGGGCTGGAGCGATAGAACAGTGGGTAGGGCCTGTGCCTTACACACTGCCGACCAGGCCGACCCGGGTTCGATTCCTCTGTTCCTCTCGGAGAGCCCAGCAAGCTACCAAGAGTATCTCGCCCACATGGCAAAGCCTGGCAAGCTTTCCGTGACGTATTCAATATGCCAAACACAGTAACAAAAAGGCTCACAATGAAGACTTTATTGGGCCCACTTGAGCAAATCGATGAACAACGGGAGGACAGTGCTACAGTGCTACCATGTACTGAAAGGAAATACAGTCCATCTCTTGCTCTTAACAAAATGTTAAGGGAGGAAGGAAGGGTGGGAGGGATGAAGGAAGGATGGAAGAAAGGAAGGGAGGGAGGGAAAGAGGGAGGAAAGGAAGGGAGGGAGGGAAGGAGGGAGGAAAGGAGGGAGAGAGGGAAGGAAGGAGGGAGGGACAGGAAAAAGAAAAAGAAAAAAGGAAAGAAAAGAAAAAAAAGGAAAGAAAAGAATAGAAAAGAAAGACAAATGTCAGTTTGTCAGGTCTTCCCCAAGCTTCTCCTTAACTCAGATTCATATGTAATATTAGGGCTAATCAGTCAATTTTTGGCTAGAGAACTGAAGTTCTAGAGATCTAGAGAACTGGGTCCTGACACTAATAATTACCTATATCCAAAGTTTTGTTAAATGAGAAAATAACCTAAACACTAAAACTGTTTGAACAGCATATTATCTAATGCAGACTGCCCACAACATAATTATCATTATCAAAGGCTTCTTTGTAAAGTCACTATCACTATCACTATCACCCCATTGTTCATCGATTCGCTTAAGCGGGCCCAGTAACGTCTCCATTTGTCTCTGTCACGTGCTAGTGTAGCCCGATGACATATTGTGGGTTCCTTCAGGATCAGGGGAATGAGGACCATTCATTGTTACTGTTTTTGTAACTGTACAACTTCTAATAAGTTTAAACAATTAATATAAAATAAATACTACTCATATTTTGCTCTTAAGGGGCAGAATATATATTAATCATCATCTTGGCTAAGCCATAGCAAGTCAAATTGTGGCTAATATTGTATATAGTGCAACAGTGGGATATTAGCATGTCTGGTTTTCAACTTTATTTTTCAGTTCACATATATTTTTTTCTTATAGGAAGTTGGAGCTGGGGAGACAGGATAGTAGATAGGGCACTTGCCTACCTGGGTTCTATGCCCACTTCCACTTATGATGCCCTCAGCAGTGCTGAGAAAGAAGGAGGGAGAGGCCCGCGTTCCTCTTGAATGCATTACTCTCTTTCTCTCCCTCCTTCCCCTTCCTAAGACCTTCCACATAATGTCTATTCTCTACTCCTAAAATTCCTTTCTGCGACAAAAGACAAGGACTCGGAAACCTGGGGAAGGCCTAGGATCGACTTTCCTGCAAAGAGCAATTCCTCACTCCAGCTGAGTCTGCGGCTCCAGGAAAGATTGGGTGGTGGAATCAACTCTGTACCCAGACCAAGCAGATGTCAGGGGTGGCTTGGTGGGCTGATGGGATGCAAGGACTGTGCAGTGCAGGTCTGCATCAGTCAAAGCCTTCCCAGCTGGTCTCAGGCAGGGACAGATCAGGAGACTGCCTCTCTCCTCCTAGCTCACAGAAGGCACCATTGGAACCCACCAACTTCATAATGAAGGAAGGAATCCTAAGAGTTAGGAAGTTTGTGGACAGGGAAACAGCTAACATGGCAGAACACATGAGCCCCCACTTGATTCTGGTGCTGAATGCCTCCCCCAGGCTGCCACATAGCTGGGTTCACCTGCGGGGGCCTGATCACAGTGGGTGTTACATACAAATACAAATATGAACAAATGAAAATGTGGACTAGAAGTGTCAAGTATTTTTAAAAGAGTACATAAAATTAAATGATATACAATTTTTAATCTTAATGTTGTAGGAAATTACATACACAATCACTGAGAAAATTATCTAGAATTTTATTTTGGTACATTTCAAAACAATTTAAAAATAAAAACTTTTTATTTACAGTAATACATGCTCTTATTTAATAAATCATCTAGTTTCATATATTGGCCTATAAAACAATTATAAGCTTCCAAAGAAATAAATTCCATATGTAATATAGCTTTTATTTAATTGCAAGAAATAATCTTTAACTACACATGTAAAATCATTAAGTAGCAAAATAATGAAGAAATTCTAAACCCAATTTCCTGCACTGTGGGAGGAATCTAATCTTTCTTCTTCAAGTAGTTGAGTAAGAAAAGCATGAGGGATACACTGGGTATAGAACTCTCCACGGGGTCTGACAGAAGCTGGATCAGCATCTATCATTGCTGTCTTGTTAATTCAGAGTTGGAAAAGTAACTGGATTTTCCTGTGTCTAAGGATGTTAGTGTGCTCTTGATATAAAGTTAAAGCTTGTCCCTATATCCAAGGGAATCTACCTACCCATAGCCATAACACTCTCCTAACTTCTCCAGAGGAATCTGAACTACAGAGTTCTTAAATTGAGATGTTAATTTACTTCAAACAGAGTTGATAATATGTCTTTCAATTAACGAAGAGAAAATTTGGGGGAAGGGGGAACTTTACTGGAAGATAATTTTGCAATTGAAGTATACAGATTCATATATATCCAAATTCATATATGCAGAATGTTGAAACAAAAAGAATTTTAACATCTACAATCTACTTTAGCAAAGTACATTAAACATTAACTGTACAGCATTAAATTCCATAACTATTTTTGCTGAGTATTGTATTAAAATCAATAGCTAATTATCACTCTGAATTAAGTTTTTATAATAGTATCACTTATGATAAATTATTTTTCTTCTATGAAACTAATTCCCTCAAAAATATAGGTACCCTGTACTGCATAAATATGTTGCAAAGTTAGAGAAAATAATTAGCCAGGCTTCCGAGTCACCATCCTGCAGTGACTAGTCCCCTGGTGTGTCCTGGCTCATAGAGGGTCCCTGGCTGATAGACAAACTGACAAACTGGTAGCAGACAGATGACCAGACAATAATCAACAACCTTTATTCCCATTTCAACGGGATGAATATAGGAAAGAGGAGCCGCCTGAGAGTGGAGGGACAGTAACTGATGGGATACATGCAGGAGTGTAGCACAAAGGAGATGCTAACAGACGTGTGCAAGTGGGAGTCTCCCGGGGAGTACATAAGTCATGCAGCAAGCACTGCAGCGGGTAAGACAGGGTGGTAGGGAACCACTTTTGTTAACAATTAACATAACCTCCGAGTGAAGAAGAGGAATAGACCTGAACCAAGCCAAACTGCTCATAACAGAGGAGCAATGGTTACAAATTACGGGAGAAGGCACCCCTTCAGGCACTGCCCTTTGCCTCTGAGCAAAGTCTGAGCTCTCTCACCTCAAAGACCCTGGGATGTGTAGTCAAAGGGCGGCATTGCCAGATGGTTCAGGGGCAGTGCCAGTGGGGACCCGGCAGCCACGTATATAGGATGATTATATTCCTTCATCTCACTAACTACGCTATAAAACTAAACCATTAAGGGAAATAATTTTCTTATGATTTTTAATTTACTGAGAACTACTGATTCATCCCTAACGTGAGTGGTTCCACTAAGCCAGCACTAAAGGATCCAGAAACAAGAAGAGATTTTTAAAAATATCTAATTTCATGAGAGTCTATAACTCTTATTATAGAGAAACAATTTATACATAAACTATATAATTGTGTGTTCACTACAGACCACTGCCCTCATGCAAGAATGAGACTTAAAATACAGGCAGTACAAATGAATAAAACACATACCCGATTGAAAGAAATGGATATAAACTATCTTCTGGATTTTTACATTAATTACATGTTGAGAAGAAAATATCAAAGATATATTAAGTTAGATGAACTACACTAATAAAATTAGCTTCAAGTTCTGTTCACTTTTTTAATATGGCTGCTAAAAATTTTGAAATGTGTACATGGCTCATATAATTTTTCTATTCTACAGCACTACAACGGAAATATCAACTGTGCTAATATTAATCCAACACACATTATATTATGTACTATTATGATATGAGATAATATATTTCATACATTATCTTAGGGTTCCTGAGCTTAGATTTAAACACAACTCTCTTCCTTTAAAAAAAAATACCAAATAAAACCTCATCTCTTTCATTATCTTCGGTTTACTGGAAACTATGCTAAACTTTGGTTATATATGACTCTACAAATGGGCAAAAAGGATCTTTTCCAGCGATACAAATGTACTAATGATTTGTGGTGATACTTATACAAATACAAAAGTATTCAAAAATGAGTGAATCGTATACTTATTACTGGTAAATTGTAAACTCACCTCAATAAAGCTGTGTTTTTTAAAGTCAAGAACTAGAGCTCACCAGACCTAAAGTGACATCTAGACTCTACGTATAAATTTCGGGTAATTCAAATATAATTTTTAATCCATCTGAATGACAATACCAAATTTAAAAATTGCTAAAAGTGTCCTTTTGCCTGCAGTAGTTTACATTCAACAGTGGATTGCATAATAACTAACCAAGATAGAAGTTCAAAGGACCAAGGGGACATCAGTGCACTTAGATTGGACAGTTGACCTACCAAGGGTGTCTAGATCAGGCGTCAGTAGCCCTTACTTAATGCACAGCCTTGTTGCAGATTTTTAACCCAATCTAGAACCCTCTAATTGAACATCTGCTGGTATGTCACTGTCCTAGACAGAATACTGACATATTAAAAGGCCTCCCAAAATTACATGGTTAAAACCAAATGAAAGAAAATTGACAAAATCAAATGAAATCTATACTGCCAAGTTTTTTTTCCCTGTTGCAAAAGAGGAAAGAGTAACAAAGAAATCTAGCAACTCAAAAGTTATAGTCAACTTAGCAAAATATTAATAAAACTCAACCAAGATAGGATCAACAGAAACTGCTTCTGTAAGATCTTTCAAAAAATCTTTTATTCTAGAAACATTCTACTACGATTATTGTAGTATTACAGCTGCCTTTTTGATTTTTGAAGTCATCATTCTTAATAGGAAATAATTTAAAATAAAGATCAGTTCTACTTTTTGTAGTTTATCACAGTAAGTCGGAAGAAAATATGACATGCTTTCTTTACACTCAGAAAAAGCAAAAAAAAAAGAACATCAAATTTTTATGCATCTGAATTACTATATACCTTTGTGCTTTTTTGTGTGCCTAAACATATATTTCTGAGCTTACTTTACCCTATTAACCAAAAAACAAAACAAAAGAAGCACTAGAAACAGAAATAACACTTATAAAACTCACTTGTACAGTGAAATAGATTTAAAGATATATACACGTACACAAACACAAATACATACATGGATTTGCATAGGCATGCTCGATTGCTTCAAGTGCTCATTTCAGAAGGAAACTAGATGAACAGTTCAGAAGTTGAGAAATAAATTGGAATGTTAAAATCATGTATGAACTTCATTTTAGGAGACCAGAGAATGAAGGGATTTGTTGATACATTTAGACATTAGGATACATGTATGATGACATCTGTTATAATTCCAGGCTACAGTTATATCATAATTGTAAATGTATTTTATACAGTTGGTAATTCTTCATGAGTTTGAATGATGCTTCTCAAAACGAAACAAATATATGACATTCACTGCATCTAACTTTCCAAAGAGATGGCTCTCTACTGGTGACTAAAGAATATCACCAATCATTTCACACAACACAGACTACTGCCCAATCAAAACGAAGCTATAATACAGTTCTCTGAGTTTCTATACTGTCTCACTCATGTTTATTCTTTTAAGACTCCCAAAATAAATACATATAAAGATACAAATATTTTTAAGACACCTATAAAATAATGCTCTCTAGATATCAAAACAGATTTGCATTTGATCACTATAGATACTATCATATCTTTTATCTGCTCCTTTTTATACTTAAAGAAGTATAGGTCAACAGATAATAAAGTTCCTCTTTATAAAATATAGAGAAGGGATTTTTCTTTAATCTAAGATCTTGGCAAACTCATAGAGCACACTAATATTTACCTTATAAAAAATGAAAAATATTTTCAAAATGTTCATAGCACTGAACTGGACTTTCTTAATCTAATAATAAAAAATGTATACTTTATCTAGTTTTCCAGCAGCCAAAATATTTATATCAAGGCATTATTCAACTTTTTAGGAGTCTGAGTCAAAGGACCTTCTCTACTTCATGGGTTTCTGCATACTTCCCATTCCCAGACATAATGCCATACCAAACAATATACAAATGACCACTTAAGAAAATGGAAATGTCCACTCAAAGATACTTTAGGAAGAAAATGAACCAAAAATATCTCAAATTTTTGTACAGTTTATGAAGAAAGAAAAGGAGGAAATTTTCAGACCATACAGATTGCAGGAACATAATATTGAAATTTGAGTGTATTAAGCCTTTTGTAAAATCTTTCGTAAGTCACCATAAAAGTTGATTAAAGTGCTTGCCATGGCTGTATCTACTGCAGACTGAGGAATCATTCCACGTAGATCTGTCTGAATATATCCTGTCAGAAGACTCTGATTTGGATTGTCTTTAAGTGGCACACAAAACCAACCACAGGGATGGTTATACCCACGAACAAATTCTGGTCTCTTTTCATTCCAGTCAAGACTTATCCCTGTAAGGCAATTAAAAAATAACACTGTTAACAATTATTGACATCACTCTAAGTATATCACTCAAAATATTATTTTATCCGGTTCCTTGTCTAAATATTTGTCTCATTACCCATGTACTTGAAAAATAAGCCACAAGAGTGAACACTGAGGAATTAAAAAGATAATTACCAAACGGAATTCTGACAGGACGCAGAAAGGTAACAGGGAAAGTTTTATTCCCTTCAGAACAGATGACATCATGTCATCTTGGTGACTCCGTGGAAACCTCCAATCTTGGCTCGAGATGGCAATAATGAGACCTATGACACCACTACTACTCCCTGCGGACAGTGAGCAGGTGGAGAGGAAAGAAGGGTCTGTTTGTCAGCAACTGCCAACTCCAGCATATACCTGAAAATGCTGACTTTACCCATAAGAATACATAAAGAGTAGTGGGGAAGGTCAGATCATGCCAGAGAACGAGAGGCTGAAACCATACTACTTTACAGAATCCCTGGAGAATAATCACACACCAAGAACTTTGGGGAATGAAGCCTAGAAGCCTCAAAGATGGAAACTGAATAAGTCAGGAGATCCTAGAAAGCTTGAAAGCACGTCCTATGGTTTTGGGTATGCAACAAACAACGCATTCTGATGAAGATGACTGTCCCCAAGAGCATCAACACTGACAGATGTTCTTGTCAATGTCGCATTACCACTGAAAACTGCTGCGAAGTGCCCTTTCTGACTTTTCGCTCTCTGAGGGGAATGATTTGTCCTTACATCACTTCCTATGAACTGCTTTTGGTACCCCCCACCCCCCAATACCAAATCACAACTTCAATCTTGGTCAGCAACAAAGTTTCCCAAAGGTTTCTATCACCTTCATGGCTCTGGTTTGTGTGCCAGGTACCATAACAGCAATTGCACATACTCATGATGAAACCAAGAACAAGAAGTTTAAAATGGTTGAATAGGTGGGTGTTAATGAGAAAGCAAGTGGAGCTTCCCAGCTTCTTTACTGACTTACTGAATGTAATTTATCGTGTATTTCTAACTGAATGCAGCAATTTCTATATTTGCTAAACTGGGCATATCAACAGGTTGAACAAAATAAAGAAAATAGCATGATGTTAAGATGATAAAAATTTCTACGTCTCTGAGGTTATAACACTTGCAACACTGGTGCCGTTAATTATGACATCTATTTCATCTGTGGGTGACTCTCTGAAATGGATATCTACAAGTTAAAAATAAAATTAAGCTGTATCTGTATCCCACACCTTACACAAACACCAATTTAAAGAAGACCAAAGACCTTTAGATCAGACCACTGCCCACTGTAGCACTGTCCTCCTATTGTTCATCGATTTGCTCAAGCAGGCCCAGTAACGTCTCCATTGTGAGATTTGTCGTTACTGTGTTTGGCGTATCGAATATGTCATGGGTAGTTTGCCAGGCTTTGCCGTGTGGGTGAGATGCTCTTGGTAGTTTGCCGGGCTCTCCAAGAAGGGCAGAGGAATCAATTCCAAGTTGCCCGGGTTGGCCGCGTGCAAGGCAAATGCCCTACCCACTGTGCTATCGCTCCAGCCCTGAGATCAGACCAGAATCCATAAATATATGAGGAAAATATTAGCAGAACACTGCAATCTGGACCTCAAAGTTGTTTCCAGTGATACAATTCCAAGGGGTAAGGCAATAGAAACAAAAAGAAACAAATGGAACTATATATTTTTAACAATATTTTGCATTAAAAAAATGGAGAGAATTTAACTATATTCAAAGCAATCTAGAAATTTTTACCCTTCTTCTGACACAATACACGCCCTTAATTTTTTTCTTGGAATGAGACTGAATGTGAAACCATTTATATCTCTATCTTCATGGCACCTGTTTTCCTTTCAACTATTGTCCTGATATGTAAAGCAATGCTAGAGGGAAAAGATACTGATAAGACAGTTGGGAAGATGTCACAAAAATTCATAGACTGAGATATCTTCTCACTTGTAGAAGTACTATTCAGATACATTTTTCTTCAGTATTGATAGATTTTACCATATAATTTCAATTTTTTTTATTTCTTTAGTAAAATGAATCTTGAGGATTGTAATAGAAAGAAAGGGAAAAAGGAGGAAAGGAAGACATCTAACAGCCTTATTTTTGTCTTGGAAAAAAGACTCAGAGATAAAAATATTCATGTGATAAAAAAATACATGTGAAATCTATTTTTTTCTATGTATGTAACTCAGAAGCTGTTGTCTGAGAGTTACTAGAGAGAAATTTTTTTTTGAATCTTCCTTTCTTGCTTCTTTTCTTCCCTGCTTTCTTATTTGTGTGTGTGCGTGTGTTGTTTTGTTTGTTTTTGTTATGAGAGCACAAATCTCAAGGTGCTCAGGGTTTACTATTGGCAAGGACCCAAGGACCATATGTGGTGCAGGGGATGGACCCAAGTGGACTACATGCAAGGAAAGAAGCACGTTACTGGTTTAGTATGTCTCCATCCCTGGGTCTCTTTCCTAGAGGTAGTAGTCACGACACCCAAATTTGTTAGCTATGAACTGGATAACACGGTGTAACTATGAAAAAACTTGCCAGAAAGGTTTCAAACCTCTTCTTGATATTGTTATTATAAACCCTAGGTTTAGTGGTCAGAGAGATAGTACAGATTTAGGGTGCTTGCCTTGCATATGGCAAACCTGGGTTCAATCCTGTTCCTGTTCCATATCATTACCCAAGTAGCCAGGCCTGATCCCTAAGCAGGGTTGGATATGACCCCCAAGCAACAACAAAAGAGTCCCTAAGTTTAGCATGTAAAAAGCATAGTAATACAAAATAACTATTAAAATAAAAAATACACTTTACATAGAAAGAACACCCAGTCTAGAAAACACAAATATTTAAAACAAACTTAAGTAGAAATTTTGTGATCATTACCACAGGATAAAAGGCCTTCTTTATAGCCTATGGTGTAGGAGAAATCAACAAACTCTCTTGGAGAAATTATATTCCAAAGCTGACCTGCTGTAGTGTAACGCATCACACAGCAATTCTGAAAAGGAACACAGAACAGGTATTACTACTTTAGGAATCACAAACACAAGCTCATTGATCCTAAGTTAATCTTTAGTAAGAAATGCTCACTGAAAACATGTCATCATTATAGTGATTCACATGGTGCCTCTGGCAGGCTTTTATTTATTTACTTTCTCAATCTCACTGCTAACCGTATGGACATAAACAAGATATAAAAAACACACAGAAGTTAATTATCCAGTAAGCAAATTTCTAATTCAATATATTTGCCTGATATTTTACTTAATATTCAACATGGAAGTAGATGATACAGACTATAGGAACTTTAAGATAAAATCCACAAAAACTTTAGTTAAAATGCCAATGGTATCATGAACAAGTTCAAATATGGCTAATAGGAGAGGCAAGCAGTTTGTAATGTGGAAGTTTGTAATGTGGGTGACACTTTTATCTTTAGACTCCAATTTGGGGTCCCTATTAGTGAAAAACTTACATAGTTTTACCTAGAAACCCAAATCTGATGATATTTCAAAATTTTAACGTATATCCTAAATGAAGGTTTTACAATTATAGATGCTGCCAATTTGCTTCAGCAGCATCAACAGTGTAACACACACTCTTCAGGTAACAGCAGAAAACTCAAGTCTGCCACAGTGAGGTCTCTGCTGTGACCATTGAGGCAAGTGTGTGCACACGTTCACACTCCCATGTTACACACACACACACACACACACACACACACACACACACACACACACAATCTGAAGTGATAGTTTTAAACAAATACCTCTTCAAATTGCTCCAAAATGTCCAGTGAAGTCATGAGACTGTCCCAGTCCAAGCGACAGGGCCCTGGGCGAATGTGATCTATGACGCCATTGACAGTGTCATCTATGATACCTTGGGCTTTGAAGCTAGGGAAAGAATATGAACATCAAACAGAATTAGTATGAAAGGCTTTAGCATGCCTCCACAGTTAAAAGTTTTCTCACAAATACTGGCAAAAGAAGATCTTTTTTAGTTTTGGGGTCATAACTCGTGGTACTCAGCACTTACTCCTGATGCTGTGCTCAGGACTCACTCTTGGTGGTATCTGGGGGACCACATGCCATGCTGGGGATCAAACCCAACTTGACAGCAGAAAAGGCAAGTGCTAACATACCTGATTTACTATCTCTTTGGCCCCCATCAAAGATATTTTTTTAATGCAATCCCAACAACTTTTCTGATAAAGTAAGTTCTAGAATTACTTCACTGGAATAGACCCTTTCTCCTCAAATGTAATGACATACATACAGATGCTACATCTGATATCACAAACATAGCAAAATTTGTCATGGCTTGGGTTCCGTTTATTTTGTATGCTATTCTTTCCCCATTTAGTCTCTAACATGTACTAGTAAATATACACTTTCACTCTATCCTTTAAAAACTTATGCAAATTGGAAAATAATATGGCACCGAGGACCAGACTATCCTAGAATTGGCTTACAAATAATTTTAAAATGTTCCAAAGTGGCATTTACACATAAGTGATGAAAGGATGCACTGTTTTGTGAATAGTGCTTAGATTCAATAGTTATCCTGGTAGAGAAATTAAAAGCTGAAACCTCATTTGACAATCTTCAAAATGTCTTTGATTCTTTACCCATTTAATAGCGAGAACTACTAAATTGCCAATGTTTTATTATATGTTTTCCTAAATGTAGTGATTAGAGCAAATAAACATTAGTTCCTAACACCATCGTCACCACCAACACCACTGTCACTATTATTAAGTGTCCTTTGCAAACATCTGCACTTCAGAACTTCCATATTGAATCCTTAGTATGGGCATCCTGTGTCCAATTCAACACTGGATCTGTTTCTAACTTTGAACTGGGACATATTTCTCTAAGACTCTAAGAAAAGCCACCAATATCTTCCAATAACGTGTATATGCACTGTGAAAATTTTTGCACATAATCTCAGGGTAATTGCTACTCACGGATTTCCAGAGTAAAATCTCTTCAAAAATCTCCATGCTTATTGCCACATTTCAGAGCTATTAGATAAGTTTAACATATATCATGAACTTTCAGTTCAGACTGAGCAGAATATAAGGAAAATACTGAATTACTTAGCTTACAATTCAAAAGTCCCTCAGACAAAAGTCTCTTTAACCTCTTCTCTTTTGGTCAAAGAAAAAAAAAGAACACCTTTATTCAGAAAAGACCTTTGCCTGCCCATGTTCACTGTAGCACTATTCACAACAGCCCAAATCTGGAAACAAATGTCTTGTGTCCAAGGACAGATGACTGGATAAAGAACTATGGTACATCCACACAACGAAATACTACTTCAGGAAGAGATGAAATAATACAACTTGCACCTATGTGGTTGGATCTGGAGAGTGTTGTGCTGAGTGAAGTAAGTCAAAAGGAGAACAGAACTGTCTCTTTTATACATGACATCTAAGGAAATACAGTAAAGCAACAAATGGCCAAAGGCAAAAGAGCCTCAAAACTGGCCAACAGTCTCGGAGTTTTTTGGAAAGCCAGGTATGAGCCAGCAGTGACGGGGCAACTGCAACCTCATAGGAAGTGGGGTGTTCCCGGCTCGTCCTTCATGCCCTACCCAGGTCACGAGTTGCCCCCCATGAGTGGCTCTCCGGCATGGCCATGGCTCCAGAGCCATAGAATCCAATCTCGTAATTATCTGCTCTTGGCAGAAATCCCTTCAGGCTTAATAAGTAAAATATCCGAAATCCAAAATCGCATAGCCGCGATTGGCTGCACGACATCATATGGTTCTTATAACCAGCTGTAGAAAACAAATTATTTCACAATGCCTTTTCAACAGTTCTGATTGTTGGTTGTAAACTCTTAAACAATAATGGTGCATCTTTTGTCGAAATAATGAATGTAATCAAAGTAGATAGAGAATTAAGTAGAATTCATCTGCCTCACAGGTATTGGGAGGGCTGGGAGGGGGGTATATTAGGGTTCTTGGTGGTGAAAATTAAGTACTGGTAAAGGGAAAGGTGTTTGATAATTGCATGACCCGAGACTTAAACCTGAAAGCTTTGTAACTTTTCCCACAGTGATTCAATAAATATCAAAAAAAAAAAAAAAACTGGCCAACAATTAGCATGGTGGGAGATGGAGCTGGCGGGAAGGGGTAGATGGGATGGGGGCACTCTGGTGAGGGTGCAGGGCTCGAAATTACAGGTATGAGATCCTATTACAACAGTACTATAAATCACAGTGTCTAAAATTAAAAAGTAAAATAGAGGGAGGAAAAAAGTAAAAAATATTGAAACAAAACAAATATTCTCCCCAATCCCATACATTATGTTCCAGCAATACTAACAGAGTTTCTGCTTCCCTAAGCAAATTCCTCAAAGTTTGCCATTTGTGCTTACACAGTAAAGGCAATTTTCTCTTACTGGAATACAAATCAGTTCTTCATTCCCTAAGCAATATCTATTCATCCTTACGGCTGAGTTCAAATACCAGCTCCTGTCTTTTAAAATACTGTCACACCCCCTGGCACTCTCCATGCTTCTTAACCCCACTGGGAATTAGTGATCTAAAAGGGTTGACTACACACTGCTCACAGACCTCAGTCTGTCTCTGATTCCCATGGCCTTGCTACATGCTCCATCCTTCCGGAAGCGCAACTCGAGTATCACCCTGCAGAACGTTCTCACAGAGCAGAGGAGCCAGATGGCTTCTCTTTGAAGGAGTCAAGTAGCAACGGACCCAGCTGCAGAAGGAAATGGTCTCCGCTATCTTTAATAAGAGAGGTTTGCTCAAAAGGCATGATTTACTTTCAGCTACATGCAAAGACCAAACAACGGAAATAAAAATCATTCCAAAAATCACCACCTAGACTTCTCTATCTGGTGCTACATAAAATCATTTCAACATGTAAGACAATATTTAGAGGCACACAAACAAATGGAGTGTGCCAGGTGCTGGGCAGTTCCCGAGCACAGAGCACCTGTGGGCACCCACTGACAGTGCAGAACCTGATACCTCTAGAAGGAGGGGCGAGCTTCTTCGGCACAGACCAGTTGTATATTTACAATCACTAACAGAGCAAAGTTCTGGCACCACCAGAGGAAACCCAGGCTCGCCACAAGCACAAGCCCAGCCCCATGTGCCTGCCAGCAGGGCAAACGGCAACATCCTATCCCTCAGCTAACAGGCATCAGGAGCAGAAAGGCGCCAGAGGTAACAGAACCCAGGAAAATCACCACAACGTCAGTTTTTTAAAATCTGTCTATAGAATCATTAAGGATAATTGCTATATTTATGCTTAATGATCTGAAAGATACATTTCAGCAGAGAATGGACTAACTTTAGGACACCCTGATGGAAAAAAAAAAGAACTCATTTAAAAAAAAAAAGAACGCAGTAGCAAGTCTGAACAGCAGAATAGAAGATCTTAAAATCGAACCAAGATACAGTAAACAGCTCCATCAAGAAAACAGAAAAGAGAGTGAGAAAAAAACAGCAAAAGACAGAGAGAAATTACAGTGGACCAGGAGCTTGCCTTGTATGCAGCTGGTCTGATTTCAATTCCTAGTATCTCGTATGGTACACTGAGCCCACCAGGAGTGATCCCTGAGCACAAAGCCAGGAAGAAGCCCTGAGCACCACCAGGTGTGGCCCCAAAACAAACAAACAAACAAAAGACAAGAGAATATAAGATATTATTGACAAAACTAGAATAAACCTCCTCAGAATCACACAAATTCTAGAGAGAAAAGGAAGAGAAAAGGAAGTCCAGATGAAGAAGAAATAGCTGAGAACTAACTATCTCCACTATCACCAAATCTGATGGTGGAGATGGAAGAATAAAACCAAGAAGCCCTAGGGAATCCAGTAAAAAATAAGCCAGATCAAATATAACCAGACCTGCAATCAAAATGGCAGGAACCAGGCAGAGACAGACTCCTTAGAGCAGAAAGAGAAAAGCAAAATTTGATACTAGGGGGATAAATAGAAGGCTCACAGCATTTTTCTAATGAAACTCTAAAAGGTAAAGGTAAAGGCCCTCCCGTTGTTCGTCGGTTTGCTCGAGCGGGCCCAGTAACGTCTACATTGGAGACTTTGTTGTTACTGTGTTTGGCATATCGAATACGACACAGGGAGCTTGCCAGGCTCTGCCTTGCGGGCGAGATACTCTCGGTAGCTTGCCGGGCTCTCTGAGAGGGGCAGAGGAATCGAACGCGGATCGGCCATGTTGGCTGTGTGCAAGGCATATGCCCTACCGCTACTGGAATGATATCTAAAAGGATTGAAGGAAGACTCCCCACCATGAGCTCTTTTCCACACCAGGTTACCACTCAGAACTAAAGGATAGATAAAAAACATTTCCATTTCCAGGTTATCACTCAGAATTAAAGGATAGATAAAACACATTTCCATTTCCAAATAAATAGCTGAAGGCATTTTTTATCATGTAAACCAGCGTTGCCAGAGATACTGAATGATCTCATATAAAAAGCAAAGATCAAATACCTACACAACCAAGCTCCTCATAAATCAAACACAAACCATTTCTTCATTTCAGTGATTTCTCTATGTGCCAGTGGACTACACTCTCCAATAGGGCAGAGTGGTGCAATGGTTGACAAGACAAAATCCAACTTTCTGGCTTTTGCAAGACATAAACTTGAAATCTCAGAATAAACAGTCTTGAAGTAAAAAATTGAAAAATAATCCACATTGACAGGTTTTTGTTTTGTTTTTTGCCTTTTGGGTCACACCCAGCAATGGTCAGGAGTCACTTCTGGCTCTGCACTCAGGAACCGCTCCTGGCGGTGCTCAGGGGATGCCAGGGATCGAACCCGAGTCAGCCATGTGCAAGGCAAACACCCTACTTGCTGTGCTATCGCTCAGGCTCCACTGACAGATATTTTAAAAAGCAGGTATGGTCATATCTAAATCCAACCTAATAGCATTAAAACTAAAAAAAGAAGGAAAAGGAGATAGGGATGGATACTACATACTGGTAAAAGACTGATAAAAAGATCCTCAACAACATCTTGGTGAGTCGAATCCAACAGCGTATAAAAAGAAAAGGATCATGCACCAGGATCAAGTGGGTTTCATGCCAGGGATACCAGGGTGGTTCAATATAGAGAAATCAACACACACACACACACACACACACACACACACACACACACACAAAACACCATAGCAACAGAAGAAAAAGATCATATAATGAGATCCATTAATGAAGAGAACTCTTTTAATAAGATTTACCCTCCATTAATGATAAAATCTGTCAACAAAATAGAATATAAGAAACATATGCTATCTTGAGTTTTAATAATGACTATTTACATCAAATTCACAGTTCCCATCATACTTAAGGCAAAAAATCGGAAATCTTGGGGGTATGGTGCCGCCACCAGGTACCTGTAAGGCGAGTGCATCAGCAGCCTGATGGCACTGTCAGACTTTCAGATACCCCAAAATTTCTGCTGTGCCTTTGGCCAGACCCCAACAACATGGGGCAAAGTTTACCAAGAAAGTAAACAGTCAAAAGTTAGGTATGTGGGAGACACACCCACAAACCACCTCCAGCTCAGCTATATAATTGGAGGCATGGCCTCCCTGGTTCCCAATCAAACTGCTTAATGGCCATGATCCCAGAGACTCAGAAATGAATCTTGGAACCCAAAGGCTTTTGGCTGAAATGCTTTCTGTTTCTGCAGCCTCTGGATAGTCGGGTTTGGGCCTGCAGTGACGAGACATGCAGGAACTCACCAGATGGGGGAGGAACCGGCCCTTTCCTCCCCATCCCAGTGAGACCACGAGTAGCTGCCTACAAATGGCCTCTCTGGCTCTTGATCAATCTGCTTAGTGGCCATGAACCCAGAGACTCAGAAACAAATCTCGAAACCCAGCGGCTTTTGGCAGAAATACATCTGGACCGCATACAAGGTGGCCACCACCTCAGAGCTTATTGGAAAGCCAGGTATGAGATGGCGGCGACGGGGCAACTGCAGTCTCATGGGAAGGGGGACAGTACCGGCTCGTCCCTCATACCCTACTGAGGTCACAAGTTGCCCCCCACGAGCAGCTCTCCAGCACAGCTATAACACCAGATGTACAGAAACCAATCTTATAATTATCTGGCTCTTTGCAGAAATCCAAAATCATTATATGATTCTCATAACCAGCTATAGGAAAAGTATTTCACAATGCCTTTTCAGCAATTCTGATGGTTGGGGGTGAAATTCTAAACAATAATGGTGCATCTTTTGTCAAAATAATAATGTAATCAATGTAAAGAAGAGTTAAGTGGAAATCATCTGCCTCATAGCCATTGGGAGGGGTGGGCAGGGCTATATTGGGGTTCTTGGTGGTGAAAAATGAGTACTGGTGAAGGGAGAGGCATTTGATCATTGTATGACCGAGACTTACACCTGAAAGCTTAGTAACTTTTCCCACAGTAATCAATAAATAAATATAAGAAGATAAATAAATAAATAAAACTATGGAAAAAAAAAAGGTGGAGTTCATGCCCAATTCAATCAGCTAATCAGTGGCTGAATAAATAGCAGTACTCCTACAGGAAAAAAAAAAATTAGAAATCTCCCCTCTGAGATAAGGCACATGGTAAAGATTTAAAAATAAATAAATTCTATAATACAAACATAAACATAGAGACCATCTCCATTACATAACATATTGTGCTCTATTGTGTCTATTGTGCTCTATTGTGTCTGTTGTGCTATCCAACTCAGCATTTTGCCCTACTTCACTGTGCATCTAAAGCATTTTTATGTTTTTAAATAATATTTAAAAATGTGTTTTTTGAAGACTAAAATATCACATTTTATAACCATCCTCCAACTACTAATTTTTCAGGATCATTGCATTAAATTATTTTTATTAAATATTAAGGTCACAACTTTTACCTTTAGATGATACTGTGATTGAAATGATAATATTATCTTCGTGATGACTTTAAGATAAAATCTTAGAAAAATATTAAGTGCAGAATAAATTTTAAAGGGCCTTTCTTTCATACTATTCTAATCAATTAAGATTTCAATCATTATCTATGAACCCTTACATCATAAACTGTTTACCAGAGATACAAACACTTTAAAGCCTTCAAACTTGAATTTGTAAAGCAAAAAAATCTTCTCAAAATGTTTAAAATCAAAATTTTATTGGCAATTATTTTAGTGGTTATGTGTATGTACACACATTATATATGAAGGATTAGACACACACATATATACATATGCATATGTATGTATACATATGAATATGAAGTTCGTTATGTTTTAAAAAGTCAATATAAAACTATAAGAACTTACAGATATCCATTAAATTCTTCTGAAGGTTTTCTCCAAACTATTACATCTTTCTAGAAAAACAAAAGCCATACGTAGTGATAATTACACAGGTGAAATTTTAGATGTAACAAAACATACTTTTATAAAGTTTTGCATTAAAATCAAACTTAACATTTAAAAAAATTATGTAAATCATTTATACCATAAAATGATCACAATTTTAATTTACCTTGTATAATAAAGTTCTCCACATCATTTATAGACCTCCAAAAAATATTAGTCAATGACTTAATGAAATCTAAATTTTTTTTTCCAATTTCTGTGTCACACACAGCAGTGGTCAGGGCTTACTCCTGGCTCTGCACTCAAGGGTCATTCCAGGTGTTCAGAGTATCATATGAGGTGCCAGGGATCAAACTCAGGCCGGCCATGTGCAAGGCAAGTGCCTTATATGCTGTGCTACCACTCTGGCCTCAAAATTAAAAAACTTTTAGGATTTAGCAATAGCACTTGTTAAAAAGCGTTATACTATCTAATTCACATACCATAAAATTTTTCCATTTGTAAAATAAAAGTCATTAAAACAGTTTTGAAACATTATCATCATTCCAAAAAGAACTACTCACTTTAGCAACCACTACCTAATTTCACCATCAACCCTGACAACTTCAAATCTTCTTTTTATAGTGTTACTCTAAATTAGTCACTATACATATATTTTTTTCTTTTTTTTCCAATTATTTCCCAAGGAATTTTGACTATGAGAATATTTCAAGCACTTACGTATTCTAGTTCTAGGGGTGGCTCTGTCAATACTTAGCCATGTGACAGTTCTGAAAAATACTAACTGGTCATACTCACAGACTTTGTGAAATATTTTGCTATCAATTTCCATACTTTCTTAAATTGTCAGCAATACATTGTTAAGATCTTGACTATAAACCTACTCGCACATTTAGTGTGTCAGCACTGAGGATCACTACTGGTTCTTCTTTATAAGATGTCAAACTACTGATCTTAGCAGAATGATTCCCCTGCACACCTGTCTAAACTATAATCTCTATTTTTCCATTCCATTTTGAAAGCTATCAACCAGCTCATCAAACAGAAGCTACATCTTAAGTTTAAGTAATTTAATTAATTTACCATTTTCTTAACCATTCGCCAATTATCATCTTCTATGCTGTGGTACTGAATAAGGGTATTCTTTAGTCTAGTTGCAAAGGCATCAACATCAGACAATTCTTCCATTTCTTTTGTTCCTGGAACAGAAAGCACTATTGGTATCAGCAAATACTATGTTGATTCAGTAGCCAAGTGAGTCTCAAATATGGCTTTATAACAGTTATCTGGGGATTATGAAAGATAGTTTTATTGGGTCCAGCTCCCCCTGGCCCCTACCCCAACTTCCGGAATGGGGCTTCTGCAGACATTTTCTTCTATGAGTCCTCAAATCAGTCCCACATATGCAGGACAAGAATTCATACACATTGAGATGTGAAGATCATTCATGCAAAAGTAAGATCCTATTGCCCCTCCTACTGGAATCTAATATAAAAGAATAAGTATAAAAGTCCTGATAATGAAAACCCAAAAAAATGTTGTTTCCACTATGTATAAGATACAAATTCTTCAAAAATTCCTGAGAACTTCAGCCACTGAAAATGTTTATTTTACCATCCAATAGATTTAGAATTCTCTAGAAAACTAATGGTAGCAACTGGACAGCTCTCATGCACTTGGTGAAAAAGGCTGCAGAACTCTGAATAAGTTTAGAATATAGAGAACTTGTCTGTTTTCACTATTTTATTTTGCTCGGTGAAATGCAAATATCAGAGTCAGTGAGGTTTGTCAGAAAGGAGATCACATGAACTCTTAGAACCACCGGAACACATAATGGATAAGCTGCAAAAATGCTGACCAGTAGTAATTCTCAAATAACTTGCTAAAATAAATTGCTGTCCAACAGTATTTTTATATGGATATTACTGTTAACCTTAAATAACTTTATCACACAAGTGCCTTTTTTGCTTTAACTTCTATCTGGCTCTGGTTTTCTTTGAAATTTTCTTTTGTGATTTTCTTTGAAAATCGAAGGCAGTTTTCAGGTATTAGATTTCAAGACCAATGGATCAATGGATCTGTTCTGGTTCAATGGATCTGTTCTGGAGTTGGCCCTAGAAATCCAGGTCTTTTCAAAAGCATCATGAATTATCTTGCTGTATAGGCAAGCCAAGCACCACTGGTCTAAAAACGAAAGATGACAAAAACAAATCAATTTTGCACAGTCAATATTTAAATAGAACAAAACAGAATAAAAACATTAAAAATACTGGAATCATAGAAGTATAGTAAAGAAAGAAACTACTCTTTTAGGACTGTAAACTAAAATGACAAAGGAAATGATCAGAAAATAAAAGACACGTAATTCAAGTTGAAACTAATATTTCTTATATGCAAGAAAGAAAATTATAAAATAAACTAATAATTGGGAGGGAAGCAAATTGAAGACAAGGCTTATTTTTCAAAGGTTTGTGTAAATCATTTCAGTGGACTGGAACAATAGCACAGCGGGTAAGGTGTTTTTCTTGTACACGGCCAACCCGGGTTTGATTCCTCCATCCCTCTCAGAGAGCCTGGCAAGCTACCAAGAGTATCCCGCCTGCACGGCAGAGCCTGGCAAGCTCCCAGTGGCATATTCGATGTGTCAAAGAACAGTAACAAGTCTCAAAATAGAGACATTACTGGCGCCCACTCGAGCAAATCGATGAACAATGGGAGGATAGTGCTAGTGCTAAATCATTTCAGTATCAACTTCTATTTATCCAAATATAAGGGCTATTTTCCTTGTAGAGTGGAGAAGGCAGGCCTTCACAAAATGATCTTACATTCATGCATACAGTAACTAGGGAAGAGATGTCTTTTTCTGTGCTTGCTGTTTCGTAATTACCTTAAGCAAAAAGTTTTTATTCCAAAATAGCTTATTTTGGGATGGCATCCCATTAGAAACAGGAATACACTGAAAAATGAGTAAGTGAATTTAGGATCTATGTGTGATGAGAAACGTTCAATAGGTGTAGATTTACCCACAGACTAAAAGCTGATGCACACAACAGAAAGTCCGTAACACAGATTTAATTTTCATTCAAGAGACTACCAACTTGATAGCAAGTACAATAACCTATGCAAGGGTATGTTACAAACAAGCAAAGTTCTTATAACACTGTAGCACTGTTGCACTGTCCTCCCACTGCTCATCAATTTGTTCGAGCGGGCACCAGTAACATCTCACAACAAATTGTGAGAACTGTTGTTACTGCTTTTGGCATATAAAAAATAAAAACAAAGATTCAGATAAACTCACTTTATTACTAGGATAATTATAATTATACAGTATTCTTTAAAGTCAAAGGTTAAGTTTGTTGACAGGTTTCTGTGGCTGGGAGATAAATAAGCACTCTCCCAGCACTATTCGATACAAATCAAAAATAAAATGAAAAGTTATTATCACCAGAGATACTATCTTTGTGTGTAAATACAGCCAATAGAAGAAAACAGAAACTCCCTAGAAAGGCGAGAAGCCGACACTTGCATGCTTACTTATCACTCATTCTCACTATCAGTACGGAGTCTAAATTCCACACAAACTGAGGGCTGCACTCCCAACAAGATCACAATGCATTGGGGCAACCCCTGATATGATCGACAAGAACACAACGATTTTACAGAATTCTTGCCAAGACTAATTGAAAAGTGTAACTTTTGAAAGTAAAAGGCGTAATAAGAGCTGGGGACTGAGCCCCGGGCCACACAAACCACATTGCTGGCTCGACTGTTCAAAGGTCTTTGGCTTCTGAATTACCTTACGGCCTTGCTGAAGTTCACTGCCAATTCCTACTCCTCACTCCCGAGCACCCTAAATAGGTAAGCGAACCGACCAATGTTTCTTCAAATTATTTACTATCATGTCCCATTTAACTGTGAGATCTCAGAGGCCAGAAATGTGACTTGTTCAATACAATAAAATACCTTTTTAAGAATCCCACAAAAAGGGGATGCAAGAATTACCCTTACTTATGAAAGACTTCCAAATACCCAAGGCAGACCAAATTAGTCATTCTCAGTATCTGAAAGATTAAAATTCCATTATCATATTGCAACAAATATTTTTCTTAAGAAGCCTATTTATTACAGAAATGAAATTTTTACTTTGAAAGCTGACTTATTCAAATACCATTTACTACAAATCACAGTAACAACAACAAAAAAACATTAAAAACTATAAGTAAGTTACTTAGGGTGGCAGAATATGTGGGAAACAAAAAAAAAGTACAAACATGGTAAACTCATTTTTAATGCACTGAAGTACTTAACCTGGCCGTTAATTATTTAAAAACTGAGGCACCATAATTTACAACACTGTCAATGAAAGGGTTCCCTGCACACAATGCTCCAACCCCACATCCAAT
This sequence comes from Sorex fumeus, assembly GCF_029834395.1. Classification (NCBI taxonomy): domain Eukaryota; kingdom Metazoa; phylum Chordata; class Mammalia; order Eulipotyphla; family Soricidae; genus Sorex; species Sorex fumeus. The sequence continues at coordinate 16,387,733 of NW_026606188.1, forward strand.
CCACTACCCGTGTTCCCACCTCACCACCCCCTCCATCCCAGCCCTCACCACCCCTACCATGCTAAGTTCAATTCTGTAAGCCAGTTCTCAGGCAAGGAATTAATTCTTGCATGATTTTTTAAAATTAAAATTAAGTTTTAAAGGCAATAATGATCACTATTTAAACTGAAACCTGTGTGTGGAAAGCTTGACAGGGTATCTAAAACTATATTGCAGAATCAAGGGTGGGGGCAGTACTGGGTCTATCAAGGCTTAAGTACATCTTAATATAACAGGCACTAACATTAAGTAAAAGGGAAATAAGCAACATGTAGTACTGCAATCTCCATCTGTGGAGAATGGCAGGGAGGAGCTTAAAATGTCATCCATAACTCTCTTACTAATTCTATTTTGTATTCCCTTTCTTGATCTTACAACAGAAAACAATTCAGTTTTACCACCTAAATTATACCACTCAGCCATATCAGGACCTAAAAGCTTCTGTAAAAAGTTATAAACTCTTAATAGACACATGCTCAAAGGCTGGGTTGTCCTCCTTTACTTTTTTCCCTGACTTTAACCATTTTGTTCATGTTTTCTATGTCCATGTTACCGCTGGAGCGATAGCACAGCGGGTAGGGCGTTCGCCTTACAAGCGGCCAACATGGCCAACCCGAGTTCGATTCCTCCGCCCCTCTCGGAGAGCCCGGCAAGCTACCGAGAGTATTCAATATGCCAGACACAGTAACAACAAAGTCTCCAATGGAGACGTTACTGGGCCCACTCGAGCAAATCGACGATCAACGGGAGGGCCTTTACCTTTACCTTTATGTTTTTTAAGTGATTCCTAGCGTAGAAAATACCTGTTGAAAGACAGTGGGTGCAATTGCCAAATTGATTTTTTTTCTCTCCACACCTAGTCAACAAGACAAATTTTTGCCAAGTATTAAATATGATGAAGATCTCAATGCCACTAAAGACAAAGTATCATTTTTAAGACCAAACAATACCCAAAAAAAGAAAAAGTCACTTGAAGCTCCTATCACAATTAACCTGACTGATGTGTATTCCCAGCAAACTTTCACTTTAACATGTTATGGATACCGAGATATTGCACAAACTACAGCCTTAAACATTTTATTTCCTACCTAACAAGAGCTTCAGTATGTTTGATTACCACTTGACTTTGAGTTAATACTTTGTCTTTCCCACCTCAACCAAATACAGCCATTCCTCACGTGAGAGCTGGAAGTAACAAACAGGGCTCTAACAGGGGAGTGTATCTGGGGCACGATTACCCATCCTGCTCTGGTGCTCACATTCACTTCTTTTAGGTCAAGCTAGAGAAAATCCGACTTCTTGTTTTCGCCACGCGTAGCTGTGCTCTGGCCTGACTCGTGGCGCTGTGTTCAGGGGTCACTTCCTGAGAGCCTAGCGGCCCTGCAGGATGAAGGGAGGGATCCCAGGGTGGCTCCTGCGCAAGGCTAGCATCCTCCCTGCTGAAATAGCCTCCAGCCCACCAAACCAAAGTTTAAATAGTCCAATACTCACAACCTTAAGTGCGAGTCAGATAATATTCAAGCTCCAGCACTGTCTTTTGATTAAAACAAAGGCAGAGGAGAGCCCTAGACCCCTGGTGATAGCGCACAGGTTAGTCCGCTTGTGTTCTTTCCCAAGTGAGGTTCTGATGGGCCCAGTTTGTCTGGAGGGAGCATTGCTGCGTTCCCTAGGGCAGCCAGACCTCCTCATTCTGGCTGTTCAAGTTGTATGATTTCATTTAAGCTTCATAAGCAACCTTAAGGAGCCAATCCTATGATTTCCGACCACATTTGATGGGGAAGAACAGAAGCACCACGCAGTTCAGAAGTGCTGGAAGGGAGTCCCTGGTCAGAGTTTCTGCCTGCACAGTCCAGAACGAAAGTAGCCCAACGCAAAGGGCTGGAGGGTGATCGGAGCTGAAAAGAAACTTTGCACTACCAATAAATACAGGAAACTCACGCAACACGCCTTGTTTGTTGGGTGCTCCCAGATTCCCCAGACTCCCTGGGCACCTGGTCTACGTGTGCATCAGAGGCAACGGGCACCTGGTCTCCCTGTGTCCCCAGGCCCTGGGTACCTGGCCTCCCTGTGCCCCCAGACCTTGGGCACCTTGCCTCCCTGTGCCCCCAGGCCTTGAGCACCTGGCCTCCCTGTGCCCCCAGGCCTTGGGCACCTGGCCTCCCTATGCCCCCAGGCCTTGGGCACCTGGCCTTCCTGTGCCTCCAGGCCCCGGGCACCTGGCCTCTCTGTGCCCCCGAGGCGAGGCAAGGACGCCCTCTGGCCTCTTCCCCACCCATCTCGCAGCGGCTTCCCCAAACCCTGCAGCGCCACGTCCATCCCGGACTAATGGGCACGGGGCGGTGGCTGGCCCTGCAAGGCTGGCAGCAGAGCTGCCCCGACTGCCCGGGGTCCGGGCGCTGCCCACCCGTCTCTGCCCTCCCTGCCCCGTGCCCTCTGCACCCCACTCTGCCCACGCCACCGCACCAGCCCAGCTCTTCCCGGGAAACGCGCCCTGACACGCGCTCAACGCTACCTGAAGTGGAGCCGAGGGCTCGCGCGGCGCAGGGCTGGGCAGCACGGAGCTGGGCAGCGCGGGGCTGGGCAGCGCGGGGCTAAACAGCGCGGGTCCGGATGGCGCAGCACTGACCACTACGCGCTAGACGAGCCCGTTACAGCCCCGGACTTCCCGGTCCCGATCCCCGCGCGGGAGCCAGTGGGCAGGGCGAGCCTCCAGAGCACTGACCAATCGGAAAACAGCGAGAGCTCAGTCATTGCGGGTCCTGGCCAATGAGGAAGCAGAGAGCGTGGACGCCCCGCCCGCCCCGCCCCGGCTCTGGCTCTCGGGGTGGAACGGCAGGCGCGGCCGCGGCCACGTGCGCGGGCTCCCATTGGCTAGAGTGGAGCGTGCGCGGCGCTGATTGGTCGCTGCGGATGGACTGATCCCGCGTGGTGCGACCGGCGCCTCCCAGACGCGCGTCCGGGCGCGCTGGGCGTAGCCGTGGCTCCCGCAGGACCCGGTGGTCCGCGGGCTGCCGGGGCTTAGCGGGCTTCGAGCAGGCCCTGGACAGACGCGGACATGGCGAAGAGCGGGGGAGCAGAGGAGGGAACCCCACCAGTTGCATATCCCCGCTGCTGAGGGTGAGGACTCACTCCGGGCCATCCTGTGCACTAGTGACCAGTGTGAAAGCACCCTGTAGGAATGCCACTAGTGACCAGTGTGAAAGCACCCAGGAGGAATACCACTAGTGACCAGTGTGAAAGCACCCAGGAGGAATACCACTAGTGACCAGTGTGAAAGCGCCCCGTAGGAATGCCACCAGTGGTCGGTGTGAGAGCGCCCGGTAGGAATGCACTGCATAGGGCCAGGGACAGACTCTGCTCTTCAGATCTACTGAAAATGAGAAATTAGATTGCCGTTTAAAGTGCCGGAAAGAAAGACATCCTTTCTTTCACCCTCTGTGGGAAGCCACCAGGAGAGACAAAACAAAAACCCTCTTCTGGCAAGCTCTGACTAGTCATAGAGAAACTACATAAAAACCCATTATATGTGATTATAACATTCTATGAATTTATCCACTTTTGTTAGATCTTTCAATTTAGTGTTGCTAATTTTTCACAGTAATCTCGTATGATTATTTAAATACTGTCAACTACTTACATTTTTTAAAACATTTTCTGATTATGTTCACCCAGCTATTGGGATCAAGGTAATGTGGGTCTCATAGAAAGTGGGAGAGTTCCTTTTTCCTTTCCTTGAAGAGTTTGGGTGAAATGGGTAGTAGGTCCTCTTTGAGATTTAGGGAAAAAAATCAATGCTGAATCCCTGTGGCCCCAGGCTTGGTTTTCTATGTTGATTTTGTGTGTGCCTGGGCCCTCGGGTAGATTGTGTCCTGGCCACACCCCTGTGTTCAGGAGCTATTTCTACTGCTTAGGAGTGTCCCTGGCTATACTCTGGAGGCCATAAATGTGCTGGTGATCAAACTGGGTTGACTACCTGCAAGCCAAGTGCCTTAGGTGCTGTACTGCCTCTCCTGCCCTCGGAGACATTCTAGAAAATTCTCAACTACCTAAACAGCAAAGGTTCTCTTCGAGTTTTCTGCTTTATCCTGACACTGCCTCAGGAGATTGTAACATTCTATGAATTTATCCACTTTTGTTAGATCTTTCAATTTAGTGTTGCTAATTTTTCACAGTAATCTCATATGATTATTTATATTTCTAAGGTGACTTGTAATTTCTTCTTCCATTCCTGATTTGATGTATCACGGCATTCTCTCTCTATTTACTTCCATTTGTGATTCTAGCCGGGGGCTGCCAATCTTACTGATTCTTTCAAAAAGCAATTATTGGTTTTATTGATTTTTGCAGTGGTTTTTATTTCCTTATCTTTTATTTATGCTTGAATTTTTATGACTTCCTTAATGTCTTACTTATCTATCCAAAGTATTGGCTATCCAAAGTATTTTTTCTGCTTACTTTAAGCTTCCTTTGTTCTTTTTCTAGATTATTGAGGTGTGAGGTTAGGTCACCTATTTGTCACTGCTCTTGTTTTATTATGAACAATTTGCTATCAATTTTTCTCAGTACACAGCTTTTACTGAGTCCATAAGTTCTGGTAGCTCTCTCTGCATTTTCATTTATATCTGTAATATTTTTATTTCTTTTTTAACTTCCTTCTTGACCCAGTGATTGTTCAGTAATGCATAATGTGTTGTTTTCAAGTTCTTGAATTTTTCCCAGATTAATGCTTGTGATTTATTTCCAACTACAAAGCATTATGATCTGAGAGGATATTTGGTATGATTTTTAGCTTCATCAGTTTCTGAAGGCTTTTTTGCACCCTGGCATGTGGTCTCTCCTAGGAATGTCCCATGTTTCCTGGAGAAGAAAGTGTGTCCTCATCTTTGGGGTCTGGAGAGACTGATAGATGCATTTCCTCTATTTCTTCTTTTAAGATTGCTGCTTCCTTTTTGATTGTCTGGTATCTATCTATCTATCTATCTATCTATCTATCTATCTATCTGTCTATCTATCTATCTATCGTGATGAGAAGGTGGTATTAAAATCCCCTGTGACTATTACATTCCTGTGGATATTTTCCTGCTGGGCTGGAGCGGTAGCATAGCGGGTAGGGCGTTTGCCTTGCAAGTGGCCAACATGGCAGACCCGAGTTCGATTCCTCCGCCCCTCTAGGAGAGCCTGGCAAGCTACCGAGAGTATCTTGGCTGCATGGCAAAGCCTGGCAAGCTCCCCGTGATGTATTCGATATGCCAAACACAGTAACAATTGTCAAAATGGAGACACCTCTAAGAGAGCCCAGCAAGCTACCGAGAGTATCTCGCTCGCATGGCAAAGCATGGCAAGCTCCTGCAGAGCGAAAATATGATACTTTATATAAAAATATTGCCAGCCTCCACTTTCTAGATATTTTACAACTCTGAGATTGTTGATGTCAAAAAAAATGGAAGGTAATCCGCTTGAGAAAGAATAAAGAGAGATATATCCAATTGGATATGAACTTGTTTAGAGGTCACACCTGATGGTGCTCAGGGCTTATGCCTACCTCTGTGTTCAGAGATCATTTCTAGTGGCCATGGGGTCCAGATGGGTTTCCAGCGATTGAATTAGGGACGGCTGTACTGCTCCTATCAGGACTATTGACTGGTAAAATCAGTATTCCTTTATTTATTTATTTACTTATTTATTTATTTTTAGTGAAACACCACAAGGTACAGTTGTAGACTTACAAACTTTTGTGCTTGGGTTTCAGTTATACAATGATCGAGTACCCATCCCTCCACCAGTGCCCATTCTTCACCACCAATGATCCCAGTCGCCCTCCCACCCCCACCCCATCCCCCACCCCACCCTGCCTGTGTGGCAGGGCATTCCCTTTTGCTCACTCTTTCCTTTAGGGTATTGTAGTTTGCAGTAGAGGTACTGAGTGGCCATCGTGTTCATCTGTAGTTTACTTTCAGCATGCATCTCTGATCCCGAGTGAGTCCTCCAAACATTCTTTACTTGGTGTTCCCTTCTCTATCTGAGCTGCCTTTTCCCCCAGCATGTGCTGCCAGCTTCCAAGCCGTGGAGCAGACCTCCTGGTACTTACCTCAACTATTCCTTGGTGTTCGACTCTAATTCTGTAACTTTATATTCTACAGATGAGTGCAGTCTTTCTATGTCTGTCCCACCAACAATGAAGGAGAGTCCCTTTCTCCCCACCTTTGAGCCAGCACTGGTCACTCTTGTTCTTTTGGATGTGTGTCAGTCTCTGTGGTATGAGGTCATAACTCATTGTTGTTTTGATTTTCATGTTCTTGAGAATTGGTGATGTAAAACATTTTCTCATGTGCATTTGGTAGAGAAAATTAACAGAAACTTCATCATAGGAGATTTTCTTATTGTGTGTATGTTTATGTTCAACTTTCCTTTTTTATAAGGACATTGGTTGTATGACTAGGAGTCGCTTGAATAATCTTCCTTTAACCTTATTTTAGCACAGCGGGTAGGGTGTTTGCCTTGCACGCAGCCAACATGGCCGACCCGAGTTCGATTCCTCCGTCCCTCTCGGATAGCCCGGCAAGCTACCGAGAGTATTCGATATGCCAGACACAGTAACAACAAAGTCTCCAATGGAGACGTTACTGGGCCCGCTCGAGCAAATCGATGATCAACGGGAGGGCCTTTACCTTTACCTTTTAACCTTATTTTATAACTAACTTGTCTCTGGGGCTGGAGTGATACAGCAGGTAGAGTGCTTGTCTTTCATGTGGCTGATGTGGGATTGACTTCTGGCATCCCAAATGATGCCTCAAGCCCTGTCAGTAGTGATCCCTGAGCACTGCCACTGTAATCCAAAAACCATAAACAAAATCAAAAGGGGGGGGGCGGCAGAAAAGAAGATCCCTTATCCAAATTAAGTCTTATTCTGAGGTTTGGAGGTAAGACAGACGTATCCATTAGGGGAAGCAAACAAAATTTAGGCCATAAATATTGAATAGATGTCTTGAGAGAATCTGCATCTACATGAAAACATGCACATTCCTGGTTGTGTCTGAGGAGTATCTTGGGTACAATTTTCACTTTGGAGCTAACCAGAAGACTGGAAATCAGCTAAGCTTATGTGAAAATTCTATTCCAGAGAAATCACAAACGTTACCTGATTGAGTACAGAGCAAACTATAGTACCCAAACCTAAACTATCAAACACAAATAAAACACCAAAATGTAAAAACTTTTATAGCCCAAGGACAGACATTTCATTATCCAGTTGACATTCAATCAAGGAAACTAACATTCAAAAACATTTACAAGAAAATAAAGCTAGGATCTAGGGAGACAAGGTACTGGAGACCATTGGAATAAAAGCCAGAATATGATGGAAGTTTCTGATGAAGGTCATGCTGAAGGTTTCTGACACTTTTTACTCAGTATATGTTTATTGAAGGGAACTTTTTGGAGGTGGGGGTGAGCCACACCTATCTATGCTCAGAGCTTACTCCTGGCTCTGTGCTCAGGGATCACTCCAGGACAGGCTTGGACAACTATACACACAGGTGCCCGGAATCAAATCTGGATCTACTGTGTGCAAGGCAAGTGCCTTAGCTAATGTGTTGTCTCACCAGGGGTAAGGTCCGCTTGGGTTGAGTTCAGTCCATGGATTATACTTTTGAGTCCACAAAACTCTTATGTAGGTTTTGAGTTCCTTCCTTTTGTATAAAGTTCTCTAGGGGAAAGAGTGTCCACAGATCCCACAGAAAGAAATGGATGGTTTAGGACATCCTGCTAGATGCCTTCCACTAGTTATTTTCTCCTTCTTATAATCTACAAGAGAAATACCTGTTTTTAAAATCTGGATGCAAGACTACTCCAAATAAAACCTCTATTTCTAAGCCTCCTCCTTACAGTAGTGGTCATGAGTTCGTTTCTGCCAATAAGATAAATTCTGAAGGCACAATCCAGGCAGAGGCAGTGAGGAGGTCTGACTTATCTGCAGGTAGGTTTTTCTGCAAATGGTAGAGAAAAAAAAGCAGTTTTAAAAGTAGTAACCACATAAGCAACTTCAAGTGGGCATGGAGCTTCCTGAATATGGAAAAGCCACACGTAGGTGTAGGGTTGGTCATCCCTAACATAACAACAACAAAATGTTAATACATGTAAAGTGCTTAGAAATTTCTAGTATAAAAAGTTTCTATGTGACGTTTCTATGTATAGTACTTTTGCCTGTTAACAATAGAAGAATTACTACCCTACTCAAGCTTCACATACATAACTTTAAAAATCATACTGGGGCTGGAGCGATAGTACAATGGGTAGGGCTCTTGACCAACAAATAGATGAGCCCTGTGTGATCCCTGGCATCTGAAAACTTCCTCTAAGCACCTGCAGGATCCTTGAGCACAGAGCCAGGAGTCAGGCCTAAGCATGGCTGGGTGTGACCCGCAAACCTAAATAAGAAATATTTTAATTGGTTATCAGGAATCGAGGGGAGGGAGAAGTGGAGAGAGAGCATGGTTCTATTGTTTCTTTGTGGTGCTGGGGATCAAACCCAAGGCTCACATGTAAGATACATGTTCCACTGCTGAGCCACATCCAGGAATGTCAAGCCTGGTTCAAAACACTCTGGAATGTGTTTTGTTGCTTTCAGATGTGTGTTTCATTTATATTTTATACTTTTTAAAAAAAATTTTATTAGTGAAACACCATGAGGTACAGTTATAGACTTAGAAATTTTTGTGCTTGGGTTTCAGTTATACAATGATCAAGTACCCATCCCTCCACCAGCGCCCATCCTCCACCACCACGGGTCCCAGCATCCCTCCCACCCCCCAACCCCCCCACCCCACCCTGCTTCTGTGGCAGGGCATTCCAGCTTGTTCTCTCTCTCTCTCTTCTTTTGGGTTCTGTGTTTTGCAAGAGAGACATTGAGTGGCAGTCATGTTTGGTCATAGTCTACTTTTAGCATGCTTCTCCCACCCTGGGAGGATCCTCACAACACCCTTAATTTGGTGCTCTCTTTTCTATCTGAGCTTCCTTTTCCCCTAGCATGTGTGGCTAACCTCCAAGTCATGGAGCAAAATTCCTGGTACTACCCTCAGCCACTCTTGGGTGTTAGTCTCCCATTTTGTTGCTTTATGTTCCCCAGATGAATGCAGTCTTTCTGTGTCTATCCCGCTCTTTCTGACTAATTTTGCTTAACATGATACTTTCCATGTAGTACCACTTGTATGTAAATTTCATGACTTCATCTTTTCTAACAGCTACATAGTACTCCATTGTGTAAATGTACCAAAGTTTCTTTAACCAGTCATCTGTTCTTGGGTACTCAGTTTTTTCCCCCATATTCTAGCTATTGTAAAGTGAGCTGCAATTGCAGATGTCACTTCGACTATACTTTTTTGCCTCTCTGGGATATAGTCCCAGGAATGATATTGCTGGGTCAAATGGGAGATCAAATTCTAATTTTTTGAGAATCGTCCATACTGTTTTCCAAAAGGGTTGGACCAGCCGGCATTCCCACCAGCAGTGAAGAAGGGTCCCTTTCTCGCCACATCCGCGCCAGCACCAGTTGCTTTTGTTCTTTTGAATGTGGGCCAGTCTCTGTGGTGTGAAATGATATCTCATTGTTGTTTTGATCTGCATCTCTCTGATGATTAGTGAAGTAGAACGTTTTCTCATGTGCCTTTTTGCCATTCGGATTTCTTCTTTGCGAAAGCAAGGGCAAAGAAGGAAATCACATACAAAGGAGTACCCCTTAGATTCACAGCAGATCTATCAGAGGAAACCCTCCAAGCCCAAAGGCAGTGGCGAGATATAGTGAAAAAACTCACTGAAATGAATGCTTCACCAAGAATACTCTATCCGGCTAAACTCTCACTCAAAATCGAAGGAACGGTTCACTATTTTCTAGACAAACAGCAGCTCAGGAACTTCATAGACTCAAAACCAAACCTAAAACAAGGGCTAAAGGGGCTACTATACGACAAGACAAACCCTATAATCACAACACACCCTCACAGAAAGATGACACAAAACCCCATAACAATAATCTCCCTCAATGTCAATGGTCTAATTCACCAATTAAGAGACACAGAGTGGCAAAATGGATTCAGAGACAGAACCCAACATTCTGCTGCCTACAAGAAACTCATATCAGCAGTCAGAGCAAACACAGACTCAAAGTCAAAGGATGGAAAACAATCCTATATTTTATACTTTATACTCATTCTTATTGAAATAGCATTGCTTTATAACATAAACTTCAGTTTGTATCACTGAAAATCAACACATGTATGTTCAAAATTAAAGAGATCACTGAAAATCCAATTTGGTCCTTCCTCAAACATTTGTTTCCTTTTTTCTCATTTATTTGTAAATTTTTCTGTTAATCACCAATTGTCTTTTTAGCCCCAAATTTTACTTTCTTACTTGACTGATCTTTGTGTTTTTCTCATATCACATATGAGAGAATATGTGCCAACCTTGTTTTTCTCTGTCTGGCCTATTTCACTAATGACTTAGAAGTCATTCCTGTTGTCAGTTTTATCTCTTAAAGTAGTTGAATAGTTTTTAATTGTATATTATGTATACTTTTATGCTATATAAGTTATATTTGTTATATATTATGTATTTATGGTCTAGTCATCCAAAAATGGATACTTAGGTTTTTTTGCAATTCTTTGCTGTTAAAATAATATTGCAATAAATCATGAGTTTAGGGCTGGAGCGATAGCACAGCGGGTAGGGCGTTCGCCTTACAAGCGGCCAACATGGCCGACCCGAGTTCGATTCCTCCTCCCCTCTCGGAGAGCCCGGCAAGCTACCGAGAGTATTCGATATGCCAGACACAGTAACAACAAAGTCTCCAATGGAGACATTACTGGGCCCGCTCGAGCAAATCGACGATCAACGGGAGGGCCTTTACCTTTTACCTTTATGTATTTCTTCAAATACATTATGGGCATGTTTTTATTTGGAGAGTGGTAAATATATCTATAGAACTTCAATTTTTTATGTTTTACAAATCTCCATGCTACTTTCCTTAATGTATAGTTCCAACCAACCAACAGTGAGGAGGGTTTGCTTCTCTCCTGTCTCCAACACTGGTTTCTTGTCCTGAGATGCCCTCGCCAGTGTGTGCTGCTCTTTTTGGTGGTTTATGCATTTGAAGAATAATAAGAGCCGATGATCCTATTGCTGTCCACCAATTAGGTCATCTGCATGTCTTCTTTGGAAAAACGTTCGTTCAAGAAGCTCTGTCAATTATTTCATTTGGTTATTGTCTTTTTTATTGTTAATTTTTATGAGTTCTTTGTATATTCTTTCCAGAGTTTAATTTGTTCTCTCATTCTTTCCTCCGCCCTTCTGTTTTCTTTGCTGTTGCTGTGATGACAGGGATCACACACATACTTAGCTGTGTGTGATCTCTAGAGGGTATACTTACAAGTTGTGGTACTTGTGGACATTCTCATCATAGACCTCACGGGGAATCACTAGGACAAAGGGTTGCACTCCTGGTCATGGTGCTGGTGTTTCCTAGTTCTGAAGATCATAGGGACTGTACACTTTGGCTGCTATGCTTGCACACTTGTGACTGCAGTACTGCAAAGATCACTTTACTGTGTTACTATGATTGACAGGACTGTCAAGCCTACATTTGGCACACACAAGCAGAGCCAGGGATCTAACTTGAGTTCTCATCCTTTGAAGAAAGGGATTTTGTCATGGAGCAATTCCCAAATGCTGTCTTTTCATCCTGATGCCATTTTTTTTTTTTTGCTTTGCAGGTAAAGATAAGAAAGGTTTTGTGTTCCCATTTGTTTATTTTAGTTTTATGTATTTCCATTCGTTTATTTTCAGCTTTCCCTTGCTACTGAAGTCTAACCCCCTAAATATCCCTAATGCTGATTACCAGGAATATGGCACTTATATTTTTTGTGTATATTTTATGGTTTCTGCCTCACTAATGCATTTTGAATAGATTTTTATATGACATTAGATAATGGTCTGCTTTCATTGTCTGCCTATGACTGCCCTAGTTTTCTCAGCATAATGTACTGAAGAAATCTTCCTTGTTCCATTGTAGAATACTGGTTCCTTTGTTGTAATTAACTGTCAATATGTGTTTGATTCTGTCATTTGATCTATTTTTTTATTAAAGTACCATGCTATTCTATTTATTATCATTTTCTATTGTGAAAGACTGGAAAAATGATTCCTCCAATATTTGCTGTTTGAGGTTTTTTTCAGTTCCAAATAAATTTCACAAGTCTGCTGAAAACTGTTCCTGAGATTACACAAAAATTACATCAAATTTTTATAGTACTTTAGGTAGTATAGCCACTTTAATAATAATGTTAATTATTCCACTCCATGAGCACAGACTATCCATCTTTTTGTGTTTTTCACTTTTCGAATGGTGTCTTTTAATTTTCCATGTATGGATCTTTTACTTCAGTGGTTAAATTTATTCCAAGGCAATGAATTTTTTTCACATAATTATAAACAGAAGTGTTTTTAATATTTATCTTTCTGCTAGTTCATAATTTGCACATAGAGATTGAACAGAAATTTTTTTAGCCTGACTCTGCTGTATTTGATAGTTACTTACTATTTTAGAATTTTCTATTTATAGTATTCCATAATCTGTAAATGGTGTTTAGTTTTACCTCTTTATTTCCAATTTCATATTTTTATATCCTTTTTAGGGACCTAATTCCTCTTGATAAGACTTCAAACTCTATATTGAATAGTAAGGGTAGGAATATATATATGTATATATATTCTTTATATAATAAGGAATGTCCTTAATAAGGAATGTTAATAAATATTTCTTTTCTATCTATTTTGTTGAGAATTTTATCACAAATATGATGAATGATGTTAAACTCTTTTCCTCCCCCACTTCCTCCATCAGTGCCACCACTGCTCTCTCCATCAGGTGTGTGAACTGCCCTGGCCAGTGACCCATTTCCTGCACCTGCACCCCAGCCTGGCACCCCAAGGCCAACTCTGCCTAGCATCTCATGTGAAGAACTTATTGTCTCTACACCCCATATTTGTGTTAACCCAGGCCTCACGAATACCTATTATTAAGCCACAACAATGCACAAAGATATTCCAGTTGCAGGGGCCGTAACATATAATAACAGGAGAAAAAACTCCACAACACCAAAGTCACTATGGTAAAACCACCCAGACACCCACCAAGTCTAATGATTGAAGTTGCTCGCCCAGATGAATCAAACAGTAATAATGAACTCTATAACCTATCAGATAAGGGATATAAAATGGACCTTTTAAGGATGTATAAGGAGCTCAAAAAAGAAATGGAACACACTGCTGATAAAATACAAGAGGATATGAAAGCAGAGGTAAGGAAAATGCAAATAAAAATAGAAATGACAGATCTAAAAAACTTGGTAGTAGAAATGAAAAACTTTGGCTGCTGGGTCTGGGTCTATTGGGTTGGGGAGGGCTCTCACCTGCCCCACAGCCTGGTACAGAGTCCCAATTACTAAATATGAGAAACAATGTTCAAAACCTATTTTGAACCTAAATTATAAGTAAAATATACTGAGACAAACTAAAGAAGTAAACACATTCCATGTTTATGGACAAACATGGATAAAATAATATTCTCTTCAAGTTGATCTGTAAATATCACACAATCAAAATGAATATCTCAGACACTTACTTGTAGATGTTGACAGTTAATTATCAAATTCATATGTAAGTGCAAATAAAATTAACAAGTTAAAATTCTGAAAAAGAACAAAGCCAACTAATTTATTAATATAAATTGTGATAGTTGAATCAGGGAAAAAAATCGTTTAATAGACCAGGATAGAGTTTAGCAGAGACCAACAGGGTTAGCTGATTTCTAACAATGCTGCATGTAGAATGAGGAAATAGAAGGCTGGTTGAACTACTTTGCATAATGTTATTTTAATATATGACTTGTTTATGTGGATTACTGTATAGGATTTGGTAAATTTATACGATCTGAAGAGAAACCAGAGATTTTGCATGACAAAGCCTGGCAAGCTACTCGTGATGTATTCGATATGCCAAAAACAGTAACAACAGATCTCACAACAGAGATGTTACTGGCGCCCACTGGAGCAAATGGATGAACAACAGGACAGTGCTAGAGTGCCACTGTATAGGATTATGTTATTTCGTATAACATTTCAATTTTGCAGTGTAAATCCATGTATTGACATGGCCAGATATTCATGACATAATAAGAGAAAGCTGCAGGTCAAGGAGACAATATAATTGGTAGGGTGATTCCTTTGCATACAGCTGACCCTGTTCAGTCTCGCCGCTACATATGTAGTCCCAACAATTATCTCCCTGAGCACAGATCCAGGAGCAAGCAAAAGAAAGGAAGGGAACAACACAGAAGGTTGGGAAGATGATGAGCTAAAACATCTGCATTGCGAGTATGAGATCCTGATTTTAGCCTGCATGCCACCACGAACACTGTCACTTCAGGGGACTGTTAGTTACATGACAGCAGGTTTATGTCAACTCTGCAGTAGAGCAGGCAGGCCTCTCAGGACCCTGAGCACCAGGGGATTGACCCCAAAACCAAAAAACAAGGAGAGGAATATCTTACACCTTTGGTGATGGTGTGGTGTGGTGGTTGTCGTACATATGACATTATACACCCAAAGTACATAGACACACTATATGTAATAGAAGACAAAGTCAAACATTAAAATACTGTGTAATTATTATGTAAAGTATAACTTCATTTTGGAAGAAAAATCGTATGTAGTATAAACACTAGAAAATATTTTACAAATATTTAAAAGAAGTAGTGTTATTAACAGTTTTTTATGTTTGTATAGTTCTTGGTCTCCAAATTTTCAACACTGTATGTAACTCGCATTTGAAAAACCACTGAAGCAATAAGTATTTACTTCAAAACCATCTCAATAATTCTTGGGGCTGGAGTGATAGCACAGCGGGTAGGGTGTTTGCCTTGCATGCTGCCCGACCCAGGTTCGATTCCAGAATCCCATATGGTCCCCTGAGCATGGCCAGGAGTAATTCCTGAGTGCATGAACCAGGAGTAACCCCTGTGCATTGCTGGGTGTGACCCAAAAAAGCAAACAACAACAACAACATCAAAAACCCAAACATCTCAATAATTCTTTTTACCAGATTGAAAACAAGCTGCCTCTTTGGTTGTTGGTCTCACATCTGGGGGTGCCCCCGGCCTGCTCTTGGTGTTCCGGAGCCCACAGCGCTGGGGACTGAGTTGGGAGCCTTCCGTGAAGATACGTCCCGGCCACCGGGAGCCAGGGCCCAGGCCCAGGCTGACGCTCTCCTCTGACTGCAAGGTCCTCTAAGAGCGCATTGCCCAAGCATTCCAGAGTCCTTCCTCTCCCATCCTCTCAAGCATCCCAGAGTCCTTTCTCTCCCATCCTCCCAGACATCCCAGAATCCTTCCTCTCTTGTCCTCCCAAGCATCCCCAGAGTCCTTCCTCTAGCATCCTCCCAAGCATCCCCAGAATCCTCCCTCTTTCAACCTCCTGGCCTCTCAGGTGCGCCCCTGCGCCTGTCGCCACCTGGCCTTCACGCAGCAGCCCTCCCTCCCTCGCGTCTCTGCTCACCACACCTGCTGGCAGGGATGTCCCATCGTTCCCTCCTGTGTTCCAAATCAAATGTTTTCTTTTAACTTTACATACCTGTAATGTTTGCTTTTTGTTTGGGGGCGGAGACACCCATGTGGTCTCCTGGCTCTAGCTCAGAAATTACTCCTGGTTCTTGGGGGCCGTATGGGGCGCTGGGGTTCAAACCCTGGTCAGCCGTGTGCAAGGCAAATACTCTATCTGCTGTACTTCCACTTCTGCCCAATGCATCCCTATATTTCAATGGTACTCTGTCTTTTCCATGCATTTAAATTTAAAATACTTTCAGGATCAGAGAGATGATAGTACAGTGTGTAAGATGCTTGCCTCACACACAGTCAACCCAGGTTCAGTTTCTGCACCCAGTATGGTCACCAAAACCTGCCAGTTGTGATCCCTGAGCACAAACTTAGGAGTAAACCCTGGGCATAGCTGGATATCGCTGTCCTCCAACCCCCCCAAATAATGAGCACTTTCTAGTTAAATTATTAGCAAGTTTTAAATTAGGGAAGAACCTTCTTTATTGCACACTCCTACTTTTCCTTAACACGTATTCACATCAGACTTAACTCATTTAGGTTCTGCATGTAGAATTTTGAATCATAAATATCAGCTTTAAAATTCTTTGCTGAGAGAGACGGCAGAGAAGACCCTGTGGAGGCAGGACCCCACAGAGACACAAACTTCAACAGAGACAGAGACTGCATTTAAGGGTCTGAAGGAGATTTATAACACCCAATTGATCCCCCACTCTGAGAGAAGCTCCAGCAGGAACAAAGGCCAGGAAAGGAATTTCAAAGATAATCAACCCTTCCCAACTCTACCCACTTGACAACCACCCTAGCAACGAACCCTTACCTAGCTAGAAAACCCCATGCGCGGCACCTTGGGGAAAAACCTATAAAGCCATCTTGAGAAAAAGCTGCCCAAGCCCATGTGCTGCTTGTGTTCATGTGGCTGAGCACGTGTTGCCTGCATATCCCTTCTTGAGATGTGTACTGAGGCTCTCTCCGTCTTTGAAGAAGTTTTGTTCTTTTGTGAGTGTGCTACCCTCTCTCACTTTCTCTTGCTCCCTCCGCTTCCTAAAAGCACTCCAATTAATATCTGTTTTTACTTCACTGCTGAAATTCACTTCTGAAATTCTTTTCTGCATGACAGGACAAAGTAACTGGAGACACTGGGTAAGACCTAGGACTGACTGCCAGATTTTGTCAGTCCTAGCTTTCCCACGGGGGCAAAGGTGGATTGGGAGAAGTGACCACCTCTCTCCTCCCTGCTTCACCTAAGTCACCTGTGAGGGCCTACTGACTTCAGATTTCAGAGATATTTGGAAAATCCAGAAATGTAATATTTTGAAAGTATCCCTAAATGACCCCTATATTGTACTTTCTGTTATTTAGTTTATCTATATTAATGGGCTGGAGCGATAGCACAGCAGTAGGGTGTTTGCCTTGCACGCAGGCAATATGGCCGACCCGAGTTTGATTCCTCTACCCCTCTCGGAGAGCCTGGCAAGCTACGGAGAGTATCTCGCCCGCACGGCAAGCTACCCGTGGCGTATTCAATATGCCTAACACAGTAACAACAAAGTCTCCAATGGAGACATTACTGGGCCCGCTCGAGCAAATCGATGAACAAAGGGAGGACCGTGACTATGCTCTCTGTAACTATATATGTTAATTAAGTCCCTTAGTTAATCTAATATTTTTCCCTATATTATCTGTCTATTATTAGTATTTAGACAGCAAATAAGGCCTGAATTCAAAGGTGATGTTAATTTTTACATTTTATTGTGCTTTAAAATTTCTAGTTGCCATGCGTTTGCATTGAGGTTTGAGGGACAGGGGTGGGTACAATGCTTATGAGTGTGGTGTTGGAATTATGTACATGCAAAACAATCATTAACAGTATTGTAAATCACAGAATCTCAATAAAAAAAAATATCCACTAGCATGACCCATTTTTGGCCACTAGGTGGCTATAAAATATTAGGTATGATATTGGTTTTGTTTCTTACTCTTTTGTTCCTTTTGTTTGGGTAGACTGCAAGAAACAAAATCTTCTATGAAATCCTCGAGACAAACCAACAAGAAGTCACTTACAAGCACTGATTCACATTCTCTCAGCTTTTTCCGAGCCAAGTCAAAGTCAAAGTTAACATACAGGCATTCAACAAATTTGATAATTGGGTCCTTGTATGTATAAGACTCCTGTTGAATAACTTGGGCTGGAGCGATAGCACAATGGGTAAGGTGTTTGCCTTGCACACGGCCGACATGGCAGACCCGGGTTCGATTCCTCCGCCCCTCTGGAAGAGAGCCCAGTAGAGAGAGTATTCAATATGCCCAAAACAGTAACAAGTCTCACAATTTGTTGTGAGACGTTACTGGGGCACACTCGAGCAAATCCATGAACGACAGGAGGACAGTGCTACAGGTGAATAACTTTGACCAGATCTGCCGTTGTTTTCGAACAGCCTTGTTTGTTATCACTGCTGTAGTCAAATAGCGGGGAATATGTGGACACATTGTCTGAGTTGCAGTAAGATACTATGGCGATAAAGGAAAAGATCAATAATGTTATCACACTCTTTGGGGTGGTTGAAGAACACAAAGAGAGACCAGTGAATGAGCCATGTTCACTGCTGCAGAGACTGGAGTGGAGAACTCACAGAATTATTATCTACGGTTTCTTTCAACCGGGTAAGGTCTTCCATGGCTGCATCCCAATTCTGCATTGATTTCAGAAGCCAGTTTCCTCCAGAATGAACTCAAAGCATTTCTATCTGTTGCTGGAACCACGACTCTAAAGAAGTAAAGATATTCTGCTGCTCCAGAGTAATTTCCATATTCATACTGGAATTTTGCATACCTGTAGAGTGTATCTAAGTATTCTTGCCTAATGCCCATCTCTTCATATTTGAGACTTTTTGTCGCATCCACCAGTGTATTAGTATTAACATGTTGACAGATAAACTGAATATGATTACAAGAAGAAGCTCAAAGGTTTTGATTAGTAATGCAAGACTGTATGCAAAGATTGATTCTAAGTTGGGTCATGTGGTTATGGGTAACAATGATGTGGCACCCTATCAGCAAGTGGTTGAAAAAATTAAAAGCCTCTCATTTAGAAGCCAAATGTTGGCCATGAATATTGAGAAGAAACTTAATCAGAATAGTAAGTCAGAAGCTGCAAACTTGGCTACTCAAGACTCAAACTGGGCTACTGAAGACCTGTTAAGAAGGGGATGGAAAAAAAAATCAAAAAAGAAAGATTAACTAATGAAACCATTATATAAAGAATGACATATTTTTTTCCTTAAATTTTTATTAGTGAAACACCATGAGGTACAGTTGTAGACTTACAAATTTTTGTGCTTGGGTTTCAGTTATACAATGATCGAATACCCATCCCACCACCACCAGTCCCAGTATCCCTCCCACCCCCCTTTCCCCATCTCCCATCCCACCCTACCACTGTGGCAGGGCATTCCCTTTTGTTATCTCTCTCCTTTTGAGTGCTGTGGTTTGCAAAAGAGATATTGAGTGGCAATCTTGTTCGGACTATAGTCTACTCTCATCACGCATTTCCCATCCTGAGAGGAACCTCCCAACACCCTTTATTTGGTGCTCCCTTCTCTATCTGAGCTGCCTTTTCCCCTAGCGTGTGCGGTTGTCCTCAAAGCCATGGAGTAATCTGCCTGGTACTTATCTCGGCTATTCTTGGGTGTTAGTCTCCTATTTTGTTACTTTATGTTACCCAGATGAATGCAATCTTTCAATGTCTATCCCTCTCTTTCTGACTTATTTCACTTAGCATGATACTTTCCATATAGTACCACTTGTATGTAAATTTCATGACTATGTCCTTTCTGACAGCTACATAGTATTCCATTGTGTAGATGTACCAAAGCTTCTTTACCCAGTCATCTGTTCTTGGGCACTCAGGTTTTTTCCAGATTCTAGCTATTGTAAACAGTGCTGCAATGAACAGACAACTGCAGATGTCGCTTCGACTATACTTTTTTGCCTCTCCAGGGTATATTCCCAGGAGTGGAATTGCTGGGTCAAATGGGAGCTCAATTTCTAGTTTTTTGAGAATCGTCCATACAGTTTTCCAGAAGGGCTGAACCAGTCGGCATTCCCACCAGCAGTGAAGGAGGGTCCCTTTCTCGCCACATCTGCGCCAGCACCGGTTGCTTTTGTTCTTTTGGATGTGGGCCAGTCTCTGTGGTGTGAGATGGTATCTCATTGTGGTTTTGATCTGCATCTCCCTGATGATTAATGATGTAGAGCATTTTCTCATGTGTCTTTTAGCCATTCGAATTTCATCTTTGATGAAGTTTCTGTTCATTTCGTCACCCCATTTTCTGATAGGGTTGGATGTTTTCTTCTTGTGGTGTTCAACCAGTACTTTGTATATCCTTGATATCAGCTCCTTGTCAGATGTGTATTTGCCGAATATCCTTTCCCAAGAATGACATATTTTAAAAAAAACTAGCATATTGAATATAATTTTGGAAATTTAAATTTAAAAGGCTGTTTTGTTATAAAAAAAACAATTTTAAAACATGTTTAATGTTTCATATCTACTAGCATAATTTCTTACTTCCCCCTCATTGTGAGTTAGAGAGGAGAGAAAGATAGCCAGGAATCAGAATTCTTCCTCTTAGTTCCTGGGGACCTGGGTGAGACTATTTGGGGGAACTCACTCGTTTTAATAATCCAGATAGAACGCCAGAAAGGTAGTGCTTTATAAGAGGTGCTGCTTGCTCTGCTTATGCACTTGGGATAGAAGGACTCTTGATTTTTCCATCCACGGCTATCTAGCAATCAAGATTTCCTTGAATCCAGCCTCCTGTTGACTTACTGTTCAGTGGGTGCTCCCCTCTGTACAGTCTGACCACAGAAAGCTACAAACAGCCAGCGAGGAGGAAGATTAATGCTGGGGAGGTGATCTAAATTCATTGAGAAGCTAATGCAAGTTCAAGAGTAGGCTTAAGTAGCTCAGGATCATTGGAATGATTTGCAAGTAGAAAATATCCATAGATACTATATTTGCGGTACCTAACATTCAGAGCTATTCTGGTGACTGACTACTGTATGTACAGCTCTGGGATGTATTCTTTCCTAGATGACTTCAGCCAATCATTTCTAAGAAACTCCTCTGCATTTACAGGAAGAAAGTCTTGAAGATTTCATTTTCCGTGTATGTGGAATTGGGTAAAGAATCACATTCCACTCTACATTTGTTAGTGGGAGGGCTGGTTGAGGGGGAGGGCAAGGGAAGAATAACTTCCAGGTTTAGGTCTGTTTCCCAATCAGTGTAAATATGACCTGTCTTTGTGGCTAACACTGCTAGTGTTCATGAATCAGATTCTCAGGAAGGTTGTTTTTCATTGTTTTGATGGTAAGATATATGCACAAATACTTCAGTTTAGCTTAAAACATTGATAATCACTGTCACTGTCACTGTCCTCTCGTTGTTCATCGATTTGCTCTAGCGGGCACCAGTAATGTCTCCATTGTGAGACTTGTTACTGTGTTTGGCATATTGACTACGTCACAGGAAGCTTGCCAGGCTTTGCCGTGTGGGCGAGATACTCTGGGTAGTTTGCCAGACTCCCCGAGAGGTTGTGGAGGAATCGAACCTGAGTTGGCTGCGTGCAAGGCAAATGCCCTACCCACTGTGCTATCTCTCCAGCTCACATTAATAATGGGCATATGAAAAAGAATCAAAATTTCTATAGATGATGAAATAAAGAATTGGGGATGGGGGGGAAGAATCAGAATATGTGTCACGTTGTCAGGGACAGTAAGTAAAATTTAAAGATAAAATGTACCCAGCACATTACTTTTGACTAGATTTTAGTAAGCCCTTTTCTGATTCCTGGTCCCTTTCTTGCTTTTTTTTTAGAGTGCTTAGTTTAGAAAATGTGTAACTGAAAATGATTTGTGTCCTCTTTTTGCAACTGATTTTCTAAAACAAAACCTTGGAGTGTTGTAGAACTCTTTTGGATCTTCTCCTTTTGTCTTGGATCTTCTTCTTTTTCTTCTTTTTGTACTTGGGCCACACCCAGAGGTGCTCAGAACTTTTTCTTGGCTGTGCACTCAGGAATTCCTCCTGGCAGTACTCGGAATGCAGGGGACGCAGGGGATGGGACCCAGGTCAACTGTGTGCAAAGCAAATGCCTTACTTGCTCTAATATTGCTCTGAGTTTTGTGTCTTCTACAGTCTCACGGTAACCAACCCTTTGAAATATAATAATTTAAGAAGATATTACCTTTGCTCCTCACAGTCCCTGGAGGATAGCTAAGGCTTGGAGGTCAAGTAGCAAATACAGATAGCGTAATCACAAACTGAAGAATTACTTAGGGCTGAAAAATATTGCTTAGAATATAGAGCACATTAGTTATATGTGAGAAGCCATTGGCTGGATCTCTAGCACCACATAGACCAGGCAAAGAAGAAGGAAGAAGATGAGGCAGTGGTGGTGATGTCGGTGGGCCCCACGGGTGACTTATGTGAAGTGGGGAGGAGAAAGACAGCCACTTTCTCCTCACCCGCCTCTGCCACCCGGAACCCTGGGTAGGCTAGGACCGGTAAAGTCTGCAGTGAGCACCTGCTCGGCACGGGCCTGAGCCCCACCAGCCCCACGAGGTGGCCGTCAAGCCACACCTGAAGTCCGCTTGATCTTCTCGGCACGGGAGTTAATCCCCGCCACCCGATTGCTCGGGGAGCCACGGACTCAAGCTGGGGCGAGAATTTGCTCTTTGCAGGAAAGGAGAGACCAGTCCCAAGCCTTACCCGAGGTTTCTGGGGTTCTTGTCTCGCTCGCAGAAAAGAATTTCAGGAGTAGACGAGCAGTGAAGTAACAGGTTTTATTTGGAGGCTTTTGGAGAGGGAGAGGAAGGGATAAGCAGATAAGCGGGGGAATAGAGAGTAAGAGAGAGAGAGAGAGTAACGCGTCCAGAGGGAACGCGGGCTTCTCCGAGGGTGGAGAGAGCGCCAAGTGGGCTCTCGAGCTGGTTCTTATAGATCCTTCTGACTCGGAATGTTCTGGAATCTCCTTGGGGCTGGGTCACTGGAGTCAACCGGATTGAAAGCGGGTTCGAGAGTCATCTGACTTGGAATGTCCTGGGATCTCCTTGGGGCTGGGTCGCTGGAGTCAACCGGATAGAAAGCGGGTTCGAGAGTCATCTGACTTGGAATGTCCTGGAATCACCTTGGGGCTGGGTCGCTGGAGTCAACCGGATTGAAAGGGGGGTTCTTGGAAAGGAGGAATTTCATGAGGAGGAGGCCCATATCTTCAGGGTCTGGGGATGGTCTTATCAAGTCCTTATTCTCTGTCTCCACAGGGTGGGTTGGTCCTAGAATTCTTCTATGAGACTTTGTTTCATTGCAGAGAGCCTTTCCCTATCTACCTGCCTACATCAGTGGTAGCTCATCTATTACATACGGGTGCTGTGTACAAAATATGAAATATGAATATGACTCTAGTTACCAATGAAAAGTGTTGGATCACAGTTGCTAAATTAAGTCTCATAAGAATCAATTGATCTAATCAATTGACGTAAAAACATATGATACTCCAAAACTCTGTGAGCATGTCCCAAATGAAATTCATTAGGCCAGTAATCTAAGAGGAAGGATATAAATTTAGATGCATTCAGTTGATTAACTTCACCCTAACATTGCCAACTCTTTTCATCAGCTCACTTCAGCTCTTTAAAACTGCTTTGCCTTTGTCTCAGCGAAGTTGAATTCAGTTAGCTCTAGTACCCCATTGTATTACAGCAGCCTTAAAACATAGTCTTTCTTGTCTGTTTATCTGTTCAGTACAATTTTGCTTCAACAAGAGACAGCAAGTCCCTAAGAAAGGACGACCATTAAAGCAGAGTGTATTTGCAGTATATTTGGGGGAACCACATTTTCCATGTATGTGAAATTACAGTTCTTGCCTGACTGCATTCTAAATATCTGGGGCAACTTGCTAGACCATTATAGGTTTCAGGTTACTTTTCTGCAAAGGGGATAACAACAACAGCCTCAAAGGGCTGTGATAAAGAGGATAGGTGACCAAATGTTATGCTAATCTCTCAGTTTGGATTGGTCAGGAAAAAAAACTTTCCTGAAAAAGGAACTTGAGAAACAAAAGGCTCACAATTGTCAATGAGTTGAAAAACTAATTCTCAAAGCCATTCCTTCAATAATCCCAGTAAATTAAGACTCTACATACAGTGGAGGGACCCTTAAAGGATTTCCTGGTCTTGAATTTAAATTTTCTCTTCAAATCATTTTCTAGAGGAGGAAGCATTGTTCTTTTGGATAGAATTAGTCACAGTCAGTGTCTGTTTTGTTTCAAAACCTGGTCACTGTCAGTAGTAATCCTATTTCAGAGAGCCTAACACACCATGCCCACATCTTTCTCTTATTATGCTAATGGGCTAATGCATTTAAGTTGGGATACACACACAGGCATACACAGAGTTGTGGAGTAACATGTAGTTCTTGTTTGTACATCAATTGATGGCTATAGTCTTATAAGACTTAATTTAAGCTATTGTGGCCCAAGACCTCCCATAGGTCACTGGATTTGCATTTGTACACATCTCCAGTATGTAGCATATGGACTCTACTCCCATATTGTGTTTTTAAAAGTTCTCATTAATTTGACTATGTGCAGACCACCGTATAATAAGGAAATAACATGATGTGGAATAAGGAAATAACATGATGTGGAACTAAAGTGAATGTGAACTCATTTTGCTGTGGCTAAAACATAAGACTTGTTGCTAAATAGAGAGAGAATGGGATCTTTTGAAATAAAGCATGTTGGCTACTGATTAGAAAAATGTCCTTTCCTCACATACTCCCATTTTTCTAACTACCTCTTTTCTCTTATGCACAATGCTTTATTTATATAATTCAGTAATATATTAAGCAACACAGAAATCTATATTAAATGATTTGTTCGCATGGGATTTATAAATAAGTGCATGGAAAATAAATGATGAAAAGGACTCTCAGGGAATAATATACAAGATTTTTGTCAACATTTTTTATTTTTTGATTTGTAGGGATTCCAAAGTGGTCCTCAGGGAGCCCTGGAGCACCATCAGTGACTCTCTCCAGCCTGACCACTGCAAGGACCCAAGGATGGAAGAGTCCTTGGACTCTGGTCTCAGGAAACAGCCCGGCCACCTGTGGGACGCTGGGGATCCCCAGGGTCACACCAGGCAGTGCTGTCATCTTCCAGGGTGGAACCCAGCAATGTTCAATGGACCAGGTGGTGATGGGAGTTGAACATGTGTCGGGTACATGCTAACCATTGTACTACTTCCAGCCGCTAATTAAAAAATTATATTTTATTGATTTTTATTTGAATAATTATTTTTATTACTAACTAAATGAATGTATAGGTAATATGAGTACATTAGTGTTGAAATGTGTGGTTTTGATGTTCAGTTACTGCATGCTCCCACCACCAGAGTGCACATGAATCTCTGCTACTGTCCTTAAGCCAACTCTGCTCCAATCTTCATTTCTATTGCCCTGGGGCGTTTCTATTCCCTACTGTGCTTTTTTATGGCCCACATACGAGAGAGATTTTCTTCCTCTGTCCCTCTGCTTCTGCCTAACTTCACTCAGCACAGTTCATCTGTGTAGCCACAGATAAAAAAATTTTATCTTTTCTTATAGCCAAGTAGTATTCTATTGTGTATACGTGCCATAGTTTCTTTACACAATCATCTGTTCTTGGACATTTCGGTTGTTTACAGATTTTGGCTATTGTGAATAGTGCTGCAATAAACATAGATGCGCAGATGTCTTTTCTGAGTAGGGTGTTTGGACCCATGGGATAGATGCCAAGAAGTATGATTTCTGTGTTATCTGGAAGTTCAGTTCCTACTCTTTTCTGAAACGACTGGAGCAGTGGCCATTCTTCTCAGGCATTAATGAGGGCACCTTTCTCCTCACTCCCAAGCCCAAACCGGATGCTTTTGCTCTTTTTGGAGCACGCTAATCCTTCACTGCTGTTAGGTGATAGGTCATTGCTGTTTTTATTTGCATTTCCCTGCTGATAAGTGATTCAGAGCAGTTTTTAATATATAGTCTGCCATATATATGTCTTTTCTGAGGAAATTTCTGTTCAACTTTTCTTCCCAGGTTTTAATAATGTTGGTTATTTTTTCTTGTAAACTTTGACCAGTGCTTTATATATCTTGGCTATTAACCCTTTATCAGATGAGTGATTAAAAAAAAAAGAAAAGAAAATTAAAAAAAAATAAAAAGTATAAAAATTTTTTAAAAAATGTCATGTGTTGGGGTCTCAGCAGCTAGCCTGAGACTTTGACCAAACCCTCTGCCCCTGATAGCAAGAGCCGGCCCTGTTTACAGGTGCCCAGTAGTTTGCCCCAGCATTCCACATACATGGGCACACTGGTTGAGGAGACAATGGGATGAGGGGTGTGGCAGTTAACATTTATCTGGGCTGATTAACCCAGTCCTGAGATTGGGAAATACAAATCACTAAGTAGCATCTGTCCCCACCCCCCAATTGTGAGTGCATAAAACCCCCTGTGTAAGAGTCAGTAAATGGAGAACTGTTTGACCACCAGACCCCCCTGCTCTGCGACTATTTTTCTAGGTTTCTTTCTTTTTTTTTATCCTTTTCCTGATTTTTTTATTCATTGATATAAAAAGTGTCTTTTTTAAAATTTTTTTTTTTATTAGTGAAACACCATGAGGTTTCTTTCTTGACAGCAGTGCGGTAGGAATCCTGCGGTGAGCAAAGGGCCAAAGCAGAGGCTTCTTCCCTTCCCACGCTCTCTCCCATAAAGAGTAAGCTGACAACTTCCAGGGATCATACTCCAGTGTGCTGGAGTCTACTGGCCAGGGCCCTGACAGTCATGAGTATTTTTATAGGGACAGCATAGATTATGCTTCCAACCCATAAATGGGACCTGTGTGTGTGTGGGGGGGGTGCTTCCATTTGCTCATGTTTTCTTTTATTTCTCAAAGTAGAGATTAATAGTTTTCTTTGTATAACTCACTTCTTTTGTTACAGTGATTGCCAGGTTCTTGATTTTTCTGGGGCACAATGAACAGTATTAAATAAAATTTTCTTCTAGTTCATGTAGAAAAGCCATGGATTTCTGTTCATTGGTTTTGTAGCCTGACATTTTTACTATACTAGCCTATTCTTTCTAGGAGGTTTCTATTTTTGTCTTGTCTTTAGGGGGTTCTAAGTACAGTATTATATTTTTTGCAAATAATGAGGATTTGACTTCTTCTTTTCCAACTTCAATATTCTTTTTAATAATTTCTGGCCTAATAGCTGTGCTATAGACTCTAATGCTGTGCTGAGCAGTAGTGGTTTGAGTGGGCAACTTATTTTGGGCCTGATCTTATAGGGCAGGCTTTTCATTTTTATTTCTCTGAATTTACTGATATCATATGATTTTTATTTTTCTTTGTATTTGCATGGTATATTACATTGATTGACTTGAAAATTCTATTCCGACTTTGTTTAGAAGTTTCTGTATTTTTTCCACTGAGATTGAACTAGATGACATTCCACAACAGTGACTGAACGTTCCTTTTTCCATCACAATAAAATAATTGTTTTCTGCCAACATTTACTGTTCCATGTCTTTTTGATATGCTCTATTCTAACTTATGTGAGTCGATGTCAATGCAGGTACTGTTGAGACAGTCTATGTGGAGATCCATGGGTCTCTGATTCTTAAATATTTTTAGACATTAAAATATCGTGTAATAAAATTCTCAAACTCAGAGTTGTAAAGACAAAAGTTTATTGAAAACTGGAAGAGCAAAAGAAACAAATTCATCTGCTGGAGAGGAATTTAGCATAAACTAAGTATGGCTGTTTTGTAGGGAGTGTCATGGGAAAATTGTATTTCTTATAATTGCATGGCTATTACAAAGTTCCAGAGGATTCTAATAATTTCCCAGAGATGTCTTGTTAAGTTGGAGAATTTTTATATTAAGATTGAACTGGCATTGGAACAATAAACCCCCATGAATAGCTAAAGCAATCCTTGGGAAAAAGAAGATGGGTGGCATCACTTTCCCCAACTTCAAACTGTACTACAAAGCAAAAGTAATTAAAAAAGCATGGTACTGGGCTAGAAACAGACCTGTAGACCAATAAAATGGAGTTGAATATTCTGTCACAGACTCTCAAGTATATGACCACTTAATCATATTTCCACAAGAAATGTGAAGTGGAACAAGGAACACCTCTTCAACAAGTGGTGCTGGGAAAACTGGATAGCTACCTGCAAAAAAATGAATTCTGACCTCTGTCTAATGCCAGGCACAAAAGTCAGATCAAAGTGGGTTAAAAACCTCAATATCAGACATGAATCCATACGGTACATGGAGGAAGATATAGGCAGAACCCTCCATGACATTGAAGCTAAAAGTATATTTAAGGATGAAATACCACTGACCAAGCAAGTGGAAACAAACATAAACAAATGGGACTACATTAAAATAAGTTTCTGTACTTCAAAAGAAACAGTGACCAAAACACAGAGAGAGCCCAGAGAATGGGAAAGAATATTTTCCCAATACCCATCTGATAGGGGTTAATATCCAGGATATACAATACACTATTAGAATTCTACAAGAGGAAAACCTCCGACCCCATCAAAAAATGGGGAGAAGAAATAAAGAAGCTTCCTCAAAAAAAAAGAAATACAAATGGCCAAAAGGCACATAAAAAAATGCTCCACATCACTAATCATCAGGGAGATGCAAATCAAAACATAAATGAGGTATCATCTCACACCACAGAGACTGGCACACATTCAAAAGGACAAAAGCAACCAGTGCTGGCATGGATGTGGGGAAAAAGGGATGCTCTTTCACTGTTGGTAGGAGTGCTGACTGGTCTGGCCTTTCTGGAAAATTATATGGACATTCCTTCACAAACAAGAAATTGAGCTTCCATATGACCCCACAATACCACTTCTAGGAATATATCCCCAGGGTGCAAAAAAAAAGCACTGTAGAAATGACATCTGCACCTATATGTTCATTGCAGCACTGTTCACAGTAGCCAAAATCTATAAAAAACCCAAGTGCATGAGAACAGATGACTGGTTAAAGAAACTTTTGCACATCTACACAATGGAATACTATGCAGCTGTCAGGAGATATGAAGTCATGAAATTTGCTTATAAGTGAATAGACATGGAACGTTTCATGCTAAGTGAAATGAGTCAGAAAGAGAAGGAAAAATGTAGAAGGATTGCACTCATTTGTGGAGTATAAACATAACATAAGACTGACATACAAGGACAATATACACAAGGGTCAGGAAGATTGCTCCATAGTTGGAAGCCTGCCTCATGAGCGGGGGGAGAAGGCAGCTGGAATAGAGAAGGGATTACTAAGAAAATGATGGTTGGAGCGATATGTCGGGATGGGAGATGTGTGCTGAAAGTAGATAAAGGACCAAACATGATAACCTCTCAGTATCTGTATTGCCAACCATAATGCCCAAAAGTAGAGAGACAGTATGGGGGAAATTGTCTTCCATGGAGGCAGAGGGAGGGTGGAACAGGGGGCAGGGGTATACTGGGGAGATTGGTGGTGGGGAATGTGCACTGGTGGAGGGAAGGGTGTTTGATCATTGTATGATTATAATTCAAATATGAAAGCTTGTAACGATATCTCACGGTGATTCAATAAAATTAAAAAATAAAATAAAATTTAAAAAAAGGCTTTAGATGCTTCAAAGAGGTCATTTAAAGTGCATAAGAAAATCATTTGGAGTCTTTACCCATGCGGAAATTACATCTAAAGTACACAGTGAAAGCGCATTAATGGCCATGATCCAGAGACTCATAAATGAATCTCGAAACAGAGCATCTCCCTACAGATACGTGTCTGGACATTGCACCAGGCTGATTTCACTGGGGCACCTCAGATGGGAGCAGGCATTGTGCCCCTGCCTGCTCCAAATGAACTCCAGTGGCTGCAAACCTCAATCGCCGCCACCCTCATGGCTGATCTTCACAGGCTGGTCCTGAGCCCCCAAAGCAAGAGAATGAATCTGATGAAAAACCCAGGTATGGGGCTGGAGCGATAGTACAGCGGGTAGGGCGTTTGCCTTGCACATGACTGACTAGGGTTCGATTCCCAGCATCCCATATGGTTCCCTGAGCACCACCAGGAGTAATGTGCAAAGCCAGGAGTAACCCCTGTGCATGACTGGGTGTGAACCAAAAAGCTAAAAACAAACAAACAAACAAACAATAAAACACAGGTATGTGGAACAAGTGACTAAAAATTCCAGGCCTCACGGAGTTGGGAATGGGTCGCCACTTCCCATCTCCCTGCCCTTCCACATCCTGGCTGTTATGCCTGAGGTTGCCATTTAAGCTCATTAATGGCCATGATCCATAGACTCACAAATGAACAGAGCAGCTTGTTGCAGAGATGTCTCTGAACCCCAATTATTTAAGATTTTAGAATTCCAGTAGTGTGTCCGCTTTTGCAGCCATGCAACATCTACTATTGTTTTTTTTTTTTTTTACTTTTTTGTTGAATCAATGTGAGATAGATCCTTACAGACATCTCATACTATTCATAAAAAACGGTCATGGTCCTCCCATTATTCATCGATTTGCTCAAGCGGGCCCAGTAACGTCTCCATCGTGTGACCTGTTGTTACTGTGTTTGGCATATCAAATACATCATGGGTAGCTTGCCAGGCTTTGCTGTGCAGGCGAAATACTCTCTATAGCTTGCCAGGATCTCCTAGAGGGGTGGAGGAATCGAGCTTGGGTTGGCCATATTGGCCGCTTGCAAAGCAAATTCCTTACCCTCTGTGCTATCGCTCCAGCCCTCATAACAAACAATACAAAATAAATTACCTAGCATCTGCCTGTGGGGCAGGCTTGAGTGGTGGTGGGAAAATTAGAAATAATGGGAGAGTGTAATGGTGGTGGGATTGGTGTTGAAATATTGAATGCAATTAATCATTGTGAATAACTATAAAAATAAAATTTTAAAATTATAAACAAAAATTGAACTAATATCTTACATTGCCATTTAAGGGATGATCTTTTTATTTAAGACCTTTCTAGGTTGTATATTTGACAACTGGCTTAAGCATAGACTGCTGTTTCAATCCCAAGGTTTTGAGCATTGTTTATGGCCTTGAGAAAACTCTAGGCTTTCTCATTATCAGTATTCATTATCAGAAGACTTTTCTATATGCCTACTGACCCTCTGCATATCTTCTTCAACAAAATGTATACTTATTTTCTTTCTCTTCTTTGATGAAATTATGGATTTTTTAAAAAATATTTATATATCTCACATATTAGCTCTTCAACTTATATATTCTTGCTTTCCACCATTTAGCAAGGGCTCTTTTTTAGTTTCTTTTGCCATGTAAAAAAATTTTTTGTATGATTTTGTCCCATTTATTTTTGAGTTGGAGACTAATTGATGAAAGGTTTGTTGATGAGAGGCTTGTCATTTAATATTTTTAAAAAATGATTCCTCCTGAATATCTGGTATGGTAAAAAGGAAAAAAAACATATTTATATACAAAATAATCTCTTTATTATTACACAACTGTCACTTTTAGTGTTTTTTTTTGTGAAACAAGACTCTAATGTCAGTAAAACTTTGTCGTTAATATATTAAACTTAGTCTGGTTTCTGGTATTACGTTTCTCTGGAAGCTCTTTAAGGCTGAGTTTTTGTTAGAACTCAGAGGCTTGGAATAATGCCATTAGTCAACTTTACTACTGCTTCTCTCATGATATAGGTCAGTCTCTACAAGGCCCATTGAGCCAAGTGTTTGAATTCACTTAGTATTAAATTCAATTTTGTTAAGAGAACTCAGACCACAAAAACCATTTCTTGATCTATGTATTTTTCCTCCAAAGGGTAATAGCATATCTAACAAAGATAATTAGCCTACTCCAATCTTTTTAAAGGAGGATGTTTATGCTAATCACATGGAAATAGTAATGTAGACAAAATTTTATGCAATAATTGTCAATTAAAATATATAATACTTTTTATCTTATATATTTTGTCTATGGCATAACATAGATAAGAAGACTTTCAGCAAAGAAAAGTCCTTACATGTATATTAGAGATAAGGCTGGCTAAGTTATGTTAATTTTCTAAAATTTTGTAGCTCTGCTAATTTGGAGATTTATTAAAGTCCTTTGACTATAGTGCAGCACTGCTTATATTTGTAAATTAATAATAAAGGAAATCTTTATTTAAGGTTGAGGTGAGTATTAAATGAGACAGTGTGGATTGGTCCATCTTGCTGAATCCTTTTCAGAACCCAGCTTGGTCACATGGTTGTCCTTCATCTAGTGTTCTGCCAATCCTATTCAGGATGACTCGAGTGAACAGCTTGTAAATGACAGACAATAGGCATATTGGGCAATAGTTGCCAGTGTCGTGGCTGTCTCCCTTCTTGTACAGTAGTACAGTCCTGCTGGTTTTCCACTGGGACGGAAGCTTGCATTCAGACAGGTAGCGTGTGAAGAGCCGAGCCAGCATATTGATGAGTACTGATGGCAGGTTCTTCAGATGTTCAGGTCTGACCTTGTCTGGGCCGGGTGCTGTTTGTTTCTTTACCGACAAAATGGCATGTCGGATTTCCTAAGGGGGAACATTGGGAATGACATATCCATCCTGAGGAACTTGGTATGTCAGCAGGTGGACAGGACTATCAAAGAGATCTGAATAGAAGTCATGGATAATTGTTGGAGTACAAGGAGCTTAGGTTTGTCGGGTTGCACCCATCACAGTGCTCCTGAGTCATTCCTATTACTATGTTTGTCTGTAAGTGATGTAGGCAGGTAGATAGGGAAAGGCCCTTTGCAATGGAAGAATTCTAGGAATGACCCAACTTGTGGATACAGAAAGCAAAGGTCTGATAAGACCATCCGCAGACCCTGAGAATATAGGCCTCTCCATGAAATTCCTCTTTTTGGACCTCCCTGGTAACCTCCTTAGCAACGAACTTTTACCTGAAAAGAAGCCCCACATGGGGGCAGGCTGGAGAAACCCTATAAAGGCCACCTTGAACAAAGGAAGGGCGCGCATTTGCTGCCCGAGCCCATGTGCTGCTTGCGCCCACGTGGCAGAGCACATGTGGTTCCCGAGCACATGTGTCACCCGCATCTCCCCTCTTGAGATGTGTACTTTCATGCTTTCGTGTCTAACTTTACTCTCTCACTCTCTCTCTCTCCCTCCATACCTAAAAAATCCTCCAAATAAAATCTATTTGTTTCACTGCTTGTCTACTCCTGAAATTCCTTTCTGCGAGGCGAGACAAGAACCCAGTAACCCTGGGTCCCGAGTGGCAGAGGCAGGTGGGGAGAAAGTGACTGTCTTTCTCCTCCCCGCTTCACATAAGTCACCCGTGGGGCCCACCGACATCATAAGGGCTGGAGCGATAGCACATGCTGCCTTGCACGCAGCCAACATGGCCAACCTGAGTTTGATTCCTCCGCCCCTCTTGGAGAGCCCGGAAAGCTACCGAGAATATCTCGCCCACACGACAGAGCCTGGCAAGCTACCCGTGATGTATTTGATATGCCAAACACAGTAATAACAAAGTCTCCAATGGAGACATTACTGGGCCCACTCGAGCAAATTGATGAACAACGGGAGGACAGTGACAGTGACAGTGATGTTTGTCTGTAGCTACTTCTTTGTGCTCTCTTCCCCAACCAATTTGTAAGGTCTAATCCTTCTAGGACACTAAACTTGTACTTTAAGTTAATATTGCCTTTCTCCTTTCCTTATGTCTTTTAAATAGTTTAATGCAATTTTCTTTTTGTATAGATACAGAAAGACAATTAATATTATGCTCTGTAACTTAGGAGTTGATTGGCTTTGAATATTATTCACTCCCGGGCATCTGCTTTCTCAATTTAAGCCTCAGTTGCCCTCCTTCCTAGCGCCACAAAAAGCAGGGTCCCAGCGTTGGACTGGATGGAATCAGGGCAAGCCAGTAAGTTATGTGCTACCCTGGCATCACGATGGGCCAGGCCAAAGTGCCACGATTCTTAACTATAGATTAAGAGTTTGATCATAGACAAATACTGTTATGATCCAAAAGTAATGACGAGACTAGGACTCTGCTAGGAATAGGAAAGATATCTGGCCTGAGCACTGCAGTCTGAGATTGAGATGGCCCTAGGAGAGCAATTCTATAAGCTTAAGGTATTTCTTACTGTGTCCATACAAAATGATTTATATTATGTATGCTTATATGTTGGTTGGACAAGGAGAGGAGAAACACACCCAGGGAATTCTGTTCCAGGGTGGGTTGATCTGCTAAATGAGAATCTGTCCTAGAAGCAGCTTTCCCATGTGTCCTGACTAGCTTGGATGAGACTGAACATTTCTCCCCTTCAAACTGCCTTCACTAAATAATTTCAGTATATTGTAAGAGGCAGCTTTCCTGTTCTCTCAGTAATCTCAGGTGCTAGCCAGGCCTGATCTTTGGGATGTAGATTCCTAGTTCTAGCCAGGCTAGTCTTTGGCATGCAAAGCTCAGATACTTGACTTTGGGATGTAGATTCCAAGCTCTAGCAGACTGGTCTTTGGGATGCAAATCCAAGTGCTTGTAGCTTGTGATAGTGCTTGTGAAACATTTCAGTCTTGGTTTTGTATCTTCTTTCAGGAGGCCAAGATTACTGGCCTGTGGATGTAAAGAAACAATGTGTGTTTTGCCACCTCAATGTTCTTTCTGTAACTCCTTTTGATGACATCACTGTATTGCTCCCTTTAGAGGTACCATGATCTATATAAAGGAGACTTCAGGACTATCTGGGGGAACACGTGCATTAGAGAACCTGGGAAGATGGGGCTGAGAGAATGGGTCAGAAGCTGATAGAACAAGGGAGCATGTGCTTGAGAGATCCCGGGTCTCTATGACATATACTTCTTCCATGTAATAAACTGCTGCTAAGACCAAGCAGCCTGGCCCTTGTTTCCTTCCTTCGCCTGACCATAGCCATCGACCTCCCTGGAATGGGGAAAAGGCCTGAGACTACCGAATGCGGGCAGCGGGAGAGGTAAGTCACTGCCGTCCCTTTGCCCATCCTTTTGTGTGTGTTTACACAGATAATCTTCTCCATTGCCCTTCTGGAAGATGTGATTGATCCATCAGGACATCGGAGGGCAGTCATCTTGGTCTTGTAGTTGGCGAAAGACAGGCAGGCGTTACGAATGCTTTTCCCAGCTTCTGCCGCATCTACCAGTACTTCTGCTCTTCTCTCTTTGAGGTCTTCGTTTATCGCATCTCTGCACTGCATTGTGAGCTTGAACGTTTGCTTGTGGTTGCCTGAGGCATGCGCCAAAACACGTTGGTGTATAAGCTCAAGAGTTTTTGAAGACAGGCGTTTTTTTGTGGCTATCTCTCTCGGTGTTCCTCACACCATCATGGAGGTGCTGAATCAGTTGATCGTATTCCTCGTCAATGTTGTCAACAATGGCATCTTCCCATGTTGCCGCAATAGTGCCAAAGAGCTCCCAGTTGGTGATCATCCTGGGACTTCTCTTCTTAAACTTTGCAGCCCTTTCTCCCCGCTCTGTGTAGTAGAATTTTGCACGAAGGAGATGGTGGTCCGATCCCGTTTGGAATTTTGGGACAACAGTGACAATGGTCAGGCAAAACCGTGGATTGAATATAATGTGGTCAATTTCGTTGTGGAACCGTCCACCGGGAGACTCTCATGTCCACCGTTTAGATTCAGCCTTCTGGAACTGTGAGTTACCATGGATGGTCTTGGTCGACATGATGAACTCATGTTCAGTTTCTCACCTGCTTGTTCCATTCTAGGCCATGGATCCCGATGTGGAATTCTTTGGCTGATCTTCTTGGTTCTATCTTGGCATTAAAATCACCAACAATGATCTTGTAGAAGGTGCAGTCTTCTTTATAGAACTTCTCCAGCTCCATGTAGAACTTCTAAATTTCTCCTTCATCATAATTGGATGTTGGTGCATAGACAATGAAGATAGAAACTAGCAGCAGTGAGCCACATCTATTCAAGTGTAATTGTCCGATTTGGGTTGTTAGGCAATTGAATGAATCAATGCTCATGGCCAAGTTTGTGTTGACAAGGACACCAACACCTCTAATGCCTCTTTTATCACATGTTCCAAGGAACAGTTCTTCTCCAGTGTCGAAAATGGTGTGATATGATTGATGCCTTCTTGTCTAGGTCAGACCAATGATGTTGTACTTGATCTTTCGTGCTTGTACCATCAGGTCCTCGATGGATGCATCTGATACAAGTGTACATGCATAAACACAGAAAGATTAAAGAACTTTCCACTTGGCACACCCTGCTATCTACTTAGAAGTCCTGGATGTTGACTAAAGATAGGAGACACAAGAGCACATATCATTTGTGTCATTAAGTTTTATCTGGCATGTCAGAGCCACCCAGGTCTGGCCTTATAATATGAAGATCAGGTTCCATGATGAACTGGAGGTAGAGCCTTCAGGTTGAACTGTATGTGGCCTCAGGCCTCTTGCCCTCTGTAGGTATGTCCTGGCAAAAAGGAATCCATCCCATTCACTCTTCAGGACTGGGAGAGATCCTGGTTTCCAGGCTTTTACAGGCTGAATTAATCATTACAGATTCCCAGATTCCTCCTTTTCCATAGCAGAGATAAATCGCAGTCTTTCCTTGATCTGGCCTGCCTCTAGGGTTCCTCTGAGGTTTGTAGGTACTTGAAACAGTACCTGTTTAATACCTGCTACTGTCATTTCGACCAATCCCTTGATTGTTTCCCTGGAAGAGGGCATTGGGGTCCCATAGCAGGTTTTCCTGTCTGTATGAGGGTGTAGATAGACGCTATAACAGAGAGGAAAGACTTTTATCTAGATTTATGCAAACCAACATAGTGCCATGAAGCATCTCAAAAACATACTGAAGGTATAAAGAAGAGAAAAGTAAGCACTTCACTTTACTGACAATGATTTGCTGTGGGTCCTAGTCAAAAGAAGCTAAAATCTGTAGAGATAAAGCACATAATTTAGCATTATGTTTAATTCATTCAATCCCATGTTGAAAACCTTGTCTTACCATTATCTAAGGACACTGTATCAGGAGTTCATTGTATAGT
This sequence comes from Sorex fumeus, assembly GCF_029834395.1. Lineage (NCBI taxonomy): Eukaryota > Metazoa > Chordata > Mammalia > Eulipotyphla > Soricidae > Sorex > Sorex fumeus. The sequence continues at coordinate 16,424,559 of NW_026606188.1, forward strand.
TTAACATGCCTAAATCATTTAATCCCATGTTGAAAAATCCTTGATTTCCTGCAACTTTTTGAAGAATTCAATTATCTAAGAGCACTGTAACAGGAGTCCAGATAATTCGTCCAATATCTTTTCCATAGATCTTGACAAAAAGGTACTAGAACAATTCTGCAGATGTAAATTTAAAGAGTTTCTTATAAAAATACAGTTTGATCAGTTCCCTTCCTTAAAACACAACCTCAAACTTTCTGCACATTCCTTAACATCCATTCTGTCCTGTAACTTTCCTTCATCCCATTTCAAAACCAACTTCACTTTAACAGAATTCCTTTCCTTTTTCCCACTGATGATATCCCCATCCATTATCTTTCTTACTTAAGATATTATAGTCAGGAAAAGTTGACCAGTTATTTTCCCATATTTTCCATGAAATTCTCCATTCTCAGAAACTATCAAAGCCAAAGGGGCTATTCTTAGCCACTTCGGTTTTTAAAGTGACTCACTTTTTTTTCTTTTCCTTTAGCAAGAAGGCCTGAATGAAGCTGGTATGAAATTCCAGCAAGAAAACCTTGTATCTTTAAAACATTTAAAAGGCACAATGCTGTGCCTTTGTGGCTATCAGGCTGACACCTGAGCTTAACCCATTATAACTCTTTGCTAAGTAGCTCTAGAAATTTTAGTTACCAAAAAGTCTCAGAGATCAAATAAAACACTGGTAGGATAAATTTTTCAATCAATTTTACAACTATAGAAACTCATGTTTAAACTAATTAAACCATTACTCTTTGAATCTGTTTTAACCACAATTATTTCAACTCACATTCTAATAATCCAGTGCACAGTGACATAACAGCATCAGACCTTTAAACCATCAATTTTTATGACACAAGAAAACGTTCTGTGGCTTAATTTTGGTAGTTCTTGTACCTTAATTATTTCAAATCATGAGCTTTCTACAGAAGATACTTTTAATAATTCTACAAGAATACAAACATGCTTTCAGACATAGAAAGAGGCTCTTAGTTTTTACCTAACTTTGATATAAGCATAAGAAAAAACTTGAACTGCCAATGTTTATAAAAACATGAGAAAACTTTATTTTGATGTCTTCTATGTTTCTGTTATTTGTAAAGCAAACCTAAATTCTCATTAAAGGTAAGTTATTTCTGCACTGTCTCACAAAGCTCTTATCTCTCTGCCACTTTTGGCTATAGCTCCCGAACTTTTCTAAATACAGGTTCTGGAGCTGCGAGAACTCCAGGGATCAAGAACTCTTTAACTTTTTCCAATAAGATCTAGATTGAGAATTTCTATTTTTCTGTAGGCTCAACATTCTGAGGAAAAATCTTTGTTTAAACTTTTGTCTAACAAGTTCCGAAAGCACCTAAATTTCTTTTTTTAAAAAAAAATATTTTATTAGTGAATTACTGTTGTTGGGATCGGGAGTTCCCTAGCCCTGGGAGGCGCGGAGAGACCAGATAGACACAATTCCTGCAGGAGTAAAAACGGGGTTTATTTAGACCAGCATGCTGGCTCCGCAGCATACCCCAAAAATGGGCAGTGGCTGAGAGCCCCGAACTTCTTCAAAGGGGATCTTATATAGGCCTTCACTGGCCGTTACAGCAAAGCCCGCGCATTTCATAGCCAATAGATTTGTAACAACATATCCTTTCTTAACCAATCCATTTAAAAGTACCTCACTCCTTAGCCTATAGATTCAAAGATCAGCATTTATGTACATTGATTGTCAGTACAAGCAAGGTTATAGCTGGAATCATTAAGCCTTAGGTAATCTCCCTTGACCATCCTCGTTTTGAGTTACCCAAGTCTGCAGGGTGCTTTAGTGAGACAATACATTCCAGGAAAGGGCAATTTCCCCCAACCACCCGCATCCTGAGTTATCCTTTACCCAAATCTGCAGGGTGCTTTACTGAGACAATACATTTCAGGGACAGTAAATACACCTGAATCCTGTCACACTTGGCTTAGAAAAGAAGTTATGCCCTGTTCACTTTCCAAGTCCCCTCTCCCCCAGGTGCAAAGCAGCCAAGCAGTTTTACAGAAAGCAATGTTGCAAGTTAGCTAAAGTACACAAAAATTTGATGCCCTAATATGGATTCTTTCACTGTGAAGTACAGTTATAGACTTACAAACTTTTGTGCTTGCGTTTCAATCATATTAAGTGAAATGAGTCAGAAAGAGAGGGACAGACATAGAAAAATTGCACTCATTTGTGGAATATAAAGTAACAGAATGGAAGACTATCACCTAAACTTCTTAAATTGCTGGGCTGCGTATCACTCTGACATATCTGCTGATGATCCTGCTTGCTCAGGGCTAGGAATTTCTACTTCTGATTTCAACCTGGCTCTAACAGACAAACAGACAGACAGACAGACAATGAACTGACTACTAACAGTTAATCATAATGATCTTGAATTTTCCTGCTTCCTCTGCTTTGCTAATCCCATTTCTTTTACTTCCTGAAAAAAAAAAATCAAACCAAGATGATCTGGTAATGCAAACTGCCATTCACTGGTCTTCTTTTCTCCTGCTCTAGCTTATCCTCAGGCCATGTGGTGTTACAGAGGTCAACAAGATGCCTTTTATTTATAAAACCTAGTTGGAAGCTTCTCTGACGTTTTAATAAGCAACCCAAAGGAGAATCTTTGGGTATCAATGTAGAATTTCCCATATTTCCTGAGTGCCAGCAATACAGAGAGTGGTCCCTTGGCAAAACCTCTCTTAGCTTGCTACAACTTCTCTGCCTTTTGCTGTCTTGTTGCCCTTCTGCCCTTCTGAGGCTTCTTACCTACCTACCTCCTCCTCCTCCTCCTCCTCCTCCTCCTCCTCCTCCTCCTCCTCCTCCTCCTCTTCTTCTTCTTCTTCTTCTTCTTCTTCTTCTTCTTCTTCTTCTTCTTCTTCTTCTTCTTCTTCTTCTTCTTCCTGTTCCTCCTCCTCCTCCTCCTCCTCCTCCTCCTCCTCTTCTTCTTCTTCTTCTTCTTCTTCTTCTTCTTCTTCTTCTTCTTCTTCTTCTTCTTCTTCTTCCTCCTCCTCCTCCTCTTCCTCCTCCTCCTCCTCCTCCTCCTCCTCCTTCTTCTCCCCCCCCTTACTTTGCCTAGAGTTGAACCTGCTGGCTGCCTTCATTAGCATTTCAATTGACCTCTAGCTGATCCTCTAGTTAGACAGAGACTGGGTGAGGAAAAGATGTCTGCCTAGTAGCTGATCTGCCTTAGTTTCCCTGAATCTTCTCACTAATGGGTTTTCCTCCTGTCCTTCCCATAGTAAACTGTGACACGAGACAGACAAAGGAGGGGTGCCTCTTTGCAGAGACCACTCAGATGCTTGCCTTGCCAGTGGAGGACTTAGCCATACTGGTTTAACATTGTGGCTTGTGACTGGCATCTATGCCAGTGCCATCCTTGACTGTATGTCCTCTATGGAATCGCAGGCAGCCCACTCAAGTTCTGTGACTTAGAGGGAGTTTAAGAGTGCCAGGTCGTGGAGTCACAAAATCACGCCCGACTTCATGCACACATACATTCACACAGAGGTTATCTCATTCCTCCCTCTTCCTCACTAGAGATTCCCAAGGGAGTATACCTCCATAAGCAGATTACCTCCTTCCTCATGGATTTCTTCAGTGCATGGACCCCAGATCAAAATTAGTTAAGAGGACAAATTTCAGGGTCAACTGGGTTTGACCCATAATATTAGGAAAAAGGGACAGATTAAACTAACAGAAAATAACAATAGATACCACTCCATCAGTTAAACAGATTCGCACTGAGTCACTCAACACACACACACACACACACACACACACACTCACACACACTAGCCGGTCCCACACACTACCCTCACAGACAAATTACACCACTCACATCCAGATCAGGATCCTTATCAGAGTTCAGTCCAAACAGCATCCACTGGGGACTGCGTCTCGACTCCTGGTTTGGCTTTTGTCTGTTTATTTATTTATATTCTGAATAAATTTATTCTGTGATTATCTTTATCTGTTTGACTTATTTAACTTAGTGAACTTCTCCAATTCCGTTCATATTGTTGCAAAAAATGTTATTTTATCTTTTCTTATTTTTATTATTTAAAATAATGAAAAATTATTTTACCTAATTATCTGAGGTTGGGTATTTGTTTATATCTTGGCTATTATAAATAGACCAGCAATCAACACAGGAATACACATACCATTCTGAAATAGAGTTCCTTGTACAAATTGAATATAAGCCCATTTTCAGAGGTAGGATGTAACAATTTTCTCCCATTCAGTAGTATTTCTACTTGTTAGATAACTATCTGTTTTTTCCAATGCCATTTGATAAAAGAGAATTTCTCCATTTGGCATTCCTTTGTGTGTTTTTCAGAAGTTAAATATAAATTCATTTGATATAAAATATATGATTTGATTATGGGGCTGGAGCGATAGCGCAGCGAGTAGAGAGTTTGCCTTGCATGCAACGGACCCGGCCAACCCAGGTTCGATTTTTCCACCCCTCTCAGAGAGCCCGGTAAGCTATCGAGAGTATCTTACCTGCATGGCAAAGCCTGGCAAGCTCCGCGTGACTATTTGATATGCCAAACACAGTAACAAGTATCACAATGGAGACGTTACTGGGCCCACTTGAGCAAATCGATGAACAACAAGAGGACAGTGACAGTGACAGTTATTTGATTATGACTGATAACTCAAATTAATTAAATAATAGGGGCTGGCTTGCTCCCCTTTGACACATGGCCCCTTGATACACCCAGCCATAGTCCTGCTGGTCAGGCACTCCAGGGCCCAAGCAGCGCTACATCTTTGGGCCCTCTTATTGAACTGTCTTGCCTCGCTGGCAAATTGTCACTGAGAATGACCTCTGGGCTTCTGAGCACTGCTTGAGAAGTCCCCTGGAAAAAAAATTTAGAGGGGCAGGGAGATAGCTAAAAGGGCTAGAGTACATATGCAGACTCTGGGTTTGATCCCAGTTTCTGCATGTTCCCCCAAACACTATTGGGAGGGACCCTGAACACCAAGACAGGAGCAACTCCAAATACTACCTGGTATGGTCACAAATCCACACACACAAAAATAATTTTTCAGATTGTAAATGCCTTAATTAAAAACAATTAGGTAGTATGATTTACATTATATTAATGATGGGATTTCATGCATGAAATGTTGTAAATGAAATAAACCTTCATGCAGAAAATGTTCTAATACCCTCACAGGTGTAAACAAACGACCCAGATTGTTGATGCCATGATAAAGGTAAAGATAAAGGCCCTCCTATTGATCGTCGATTTGCTCGAGCGGGCCCAGTAACGTCTCCATTGGAGACTTTGTTGTTACTGTGTTTGGCATATCGAATACTCTCGGTAGCTTGCCGGGCTCTCTGAGAGGGGCGGAGGAATCAAACTCGGGTCGGCCATGTTGGCCGCTTGTAAGGCGAACGCCCTACCCGCTGTGCTATCGCTCCAGCCCATGTCATGATAAACAATCAAAAGAGCTCAAGAAATCAACAGATATATTAATATAAATTCAAACTAGCCATATTTTTATTGAGAGTTCAATTCTACAGTGTATAATCATTGTAATGTATAAGAAATTGGTAATATATTTTCAAATATTTTTCTTGTTTGTCATAGATTATGTTTGTCTTAATTTTAATATATCAAATCTGTCTTATTACTCTACTATTTCAGTGACTTTAATGTTATAACAAATCTGCATTTCTATATATAAATGAGTTGGGGGGAGGGAAGATTAAGAAAACAATTTCATTTACAACTGCATCAAAAATATAAAAATACCTGGAATTAATTTTAACAAACAATACGAACAATCCATACAATGAAAAAAAATATATTACTAAAATATATAAAAGGGGATCAACAAATGGAGACATGTTCATGAATGGAAGAATAAAAATTATTAAAATAATTCATCAGGAGCTACCATCTCACCCCACCCAACAGGTTTTCAGAAGAGAGTGGTTGCATTAGCAGCCACATAATATGGTATGGTATCACATAATATGGTATCACTCATCATATGGTATCAAGAACATGCACTGAATCCTTCAGTCATCTCACTCTGGGTGAATTCCTTTGCTGCCCCATCCACACCCTTCCAGGATTAATTAACCTTATCTCCAGTCACTGATTACTACAGAAACATCAAAAGTAGTTGTGAGTAGGAAGAAACCAAATTACAGCCAGAATAGTGACAGGGACATTGAAAGTTTTCTTGGAATTCATGCACAGAAACACTAACTATCTGGTTAGTGGCTAACAGTAAATCTGCTTGAGGTAGTATAAGCAGGGTAAGAAAAGAGTAACACTCAGCTGTTTCCCTCAGAGAGTCCTCCTGCAGGGGCAGGAGGAGCACAGGTGTGTAGTTGAAAGATTAATCCCAAAACTCCTGCAGACACAAAGGTGAAGAAGTGCATAGCACCACCAGGCTTTGGGAGGAAAGAGAACAGCTGGGAATAATCAACCATCATTTACCAGATCATAATCTCTCAGAGAAGGGCTTTAGGGAAACGATATTGAGGATGTTTAATAAACTTAAACAAACAATGGTACAGGTAATCAGTAGAATACAAGAAAGTGTGAGAGAAGAAATGAAAAAGTGACAGGAGTTATAGCACACAGAAATGGAGAAATTGTACAATGGGTAGGACACTTACCTGGCAAATGGCAGACACATATTTGATCTCCAGGATCCCATATGGTCCCCAAGCACCTCCAGGAGTGATCCCTGAGTGCAGATCCAGGTATAAACCTTGAACACTACTGGCTGTCCCCTTCCCCACCAAACGAAAGGAATGGCATAGTTTTTATTTATCTTAGTAGATAAATAAAAAACTCAGTGGAAGGCCTGAGAACCGAATAGTACTAGCTGAGGATAAGATTGGTGAGTTCCAATATGAGATGTAGGAAACCTTTAGAAAACAATAGAAGTTAGAAAACAAGTCTCAACAGCGCACAAGAGAACTGTGGAATGAAATGAATTCAAGAATAATAATAATAATAATAATAATAATAATAATAATAAAATCATCATAATACTGGAGAAACAAAAAGGTAATTTTGATGAAGAATTATTAATCAAATCATAGATGATAGATTCCCAGAGTGTATGTACCCAAATAGAGAAGTCTAGTATTATAACCCCAATTCTATAGTGTCCTTAACCAATGATAAGCCTACTTTTTTTGTTGTTGTTTTTTGTTTTTTGTGTCACACCTGGTGATGCATGGGGGTTACTCCTGGTTCTGCACTCAGAATTACCTCTGGCGGTGCTCAGGGGACCATATGGGATGCTGGGAATCAAACCCAGGTTGGCTGCGTGCAAGGCAAACGCCTTCCCCGCTGTGCTATTGCTCCAGCCCCGATAGGTCTACTTTTAAAAAAGGAAAGTAACAACAGAGGATGATACAAACATTGGTGAATATACATGATATTTGATTTAGAAATTTGTATGGTATCTTTTATGGTTATCTAAATGGAAAAAAAAATATTAAAATTTTTTTCAGTCTTGTAGCAATCAAGAAATAATTTTGTTATAATAATAATCAAGAAGTAACATATAAGAGGGAAAAACTTCTAAATTTCCATATTTACTGAGAACTTCTGGGAGTAGCACTCTGTGCTCCCTGAGCACTGCTGGGAGTCCTCTCCACAAACAAAGTAATCAGATATTTAAATGCACTAGTTTTCACATGACCAATCAATAATTTACTGACACAAAAGACTAAGTTGTTTTTGTTATTTGTATTTTAGCAAATTATCATCACTGTCACTGTATCACTGTCATTCCGTTGTTCATCAATTTACTCAAGCGAGTACCAGTAACGTCTCCATTCGTCCCAGCCCTGATATTTTAGCAGCCTCTCCTTACCCGTCTTGCCCAACACTGCCATATTGGAGGCTTGTTCAGGGTCAGGGGAATGAGACCCGTTATTGGCATATCGAATATGCCATGGGTAGCTTGCCAGGCTCTCCCGTGTGGGCGGGATACTCTCTGTAGCCGGGCTCTCCGAGAGGAATACATATATATTTCCCTCTATGATTTGTTGCCTACTAAATGAACTCCATCAAATACGGTGTAGTAATTATGGAAAATGGGTAGGGAGTGTCTTATGATGTGTTGCGCGGCTGTTCGAGGCCAGGCGATCCAGGAATATGTTCACTCATATGTGAGGCTCGGCCTGGAGCAGGGAGATGGCTGGGTAGTGGAGGTCAGCTGCCGGGGCTGGGTCCCTTGGGGCGGGGAGCAAATTATCATACTAATTTTTTTCATACTCATTTTCAGTAGTATATTCAATGAGTATTAGCAAATTATAATACTTGTTATGAGTATTACGATACTCCTTATGAGCATTAGAAAATTATCATCTCATATTATTATTTCTTACCTTTCCAGCTCATTTTAAATTACAAATGTTACTTTTACCTCCATTTCTGGGAGCTTCTGCTAGGTAATGAAGGACTAGCTTTTTGAATGTATAGCAGAAGATAAGAAATTCTACAGCTAGATGCCTGCTGGGTCACTGAAACACAAACCCAAAGATGGTCTTAGTAAGACCTTCTGCACATGGAGCTGAGTCTTCAGACCTAACTCTGGCCCAGAGCTGACTCCTGGTTCATTCAGAGCACTCGGGAATCACTCCTGGAGGGCTTGAGGGTCTGTATGGGATGTCAGGGGTCAAACCTGAATTGGATGCATGCCAGGTAAATGCCCTACCCACTGACCATCTCTCCAACCTCAGGAAAGCGCTTTCTTCAACGTGACTTCTTGCTGCTTGTTCGCTTCTTGCCTTGTTCACTTTTCCCTCAGAGCAGGTCCTAGAAAAAGGGTGGGATTCCCTAGCTTTCTTTTCCATTCTGGATTGTTTTGAAAATATCACATGGTTTACAGATTACACAGTAACTATGCGTAAGCACCTTCAGGAATAATTATTGTATGGTTTTCAGGTTTCAGAACTCATGGTGCCACTTCAGTGCTCAGAGGCCTTCTTCAGTCAGACATAGCAGTCACCCTTCTCCAAAGCCCACTCTCACAATCTCAGATTACATCTAGACCTAAGGAGACACCGAAGAACTAAATAAGACATGTTCCAAAGTGATTTGGGTGCTTTCCAGCTCACAACTGTCCTGAATGGAGGTAGTGCCATAGGAAAACCAGACACATTGCCTATGAAAGACCAAGATTTAACATAACTATCACCTACTATCACACTCACTTCGACTGTGAGAGTGGAAAGGTCAGACTGCAGCTGAATCTCACGAAGACAGTTTACGAGAAATGGACTCGTTCCATTCGCTCTAAATGGAACAAACATCTCTGAATGAAGCAGTTATGTGTACCTAGGTTGAGAACTGAACATGAATATTCTGGCACCTGAGTTGCACAGGAGGAAGAGAGCGGCTTGGAACGCCTTCAAGAGCATCCAAGAAATAGCTAAGAGTATGAAGATCCTCCGATTCCTGGCATATCTCTTCAACTCCACTGTTCTTCCTGCATTAGCATACACCTCAGAGACCTGGGTCCTACGAAAACAGGATGAGAATGCCATTCGGATCTTCCAAAGAGGAATTGAAAGAGTTATGCTCGGAGTATAACTCTTCACTCAAGTGAGGGACAGAATCCAGAGTTCCGACCTCCATCGATGATCGAGAATCAGGGACACTGTCTCATTTGCCAAGGCGTCAAAAATCAGATGGGATGGACATGCAATGCAATTCGGAGATGACCACTGGGCTACAGCCATTACCGACTGGAATCCATGGGACATCAAAAGATCACGTGGCTATCTACCTACAAGATAATCAGACTTCTTTGAAAAGGCCTTGAACAATAGGTTTGAGGCTCTTCGTGTTCCTGGAGCGAGCAGACAGCATTGGACTACACTAGCATGTGACAGGGATGAATAGAGACATTACTGGGGCCCGCTCGAGCAAATTGATGAGTAACGGGATGTCACGTGATCAAGTGATCACCTACTAGGGGACTGTTCTGGAAACTCCTTTTTGGGAACCTAAAAATGTGATTCAAAGTATCTTTGCAAACCGTCATTTTCACTGCTTAGCTGGAATTGCTGGTCACAGTCACGGTCCTCCCGCTGTTCATTGATTTGCTCTAGCGGGCCCAGTAACATCTCCATCCTGAGACTTGTTACTGTGTTTGGCATATTGAATACATCATGGGGAGCTTGTCAGGCTTTGCCGTGCAGGCGAGATACTCTCTGTAGCTTGCCGGGCTCTCTGAGAGGGGTGGAGGAATTGAACCCGGCTCAGCTGGGCTGGCTGTGCACAAGGCAAACGGGCAAACGCCCTACCGCTGTGCTATCACTCCAGCCGGGGAATTGCTGGTATTTATGGATTTTTGTTTGTTTGTTTCTTTGTTTTCTTTTTGGGTCACACCCAATGATGTACAGGAGTTACTCCTGGTTCTGCACTCAGGAATTACCTCTGGCAGTGCTCAGGGGACTATATTGGGTGCTGAGAATCGAACCTGGGTCAACTGCGTGCCAGGCAAACGCCCTACCCACTCTGCTATTGCTCCAGCCCCCAGGTAATCATGTTTTGAACAACAGTCCCTGTGAGATACAGTCTTTGAGAATACTTTGAGCTTCAGGCTCTGCCCAGAGAGGTGTCACGAGTGTGATGCTTCACGTGTGATGAGATGGTGGAATATGTGTGAAGACCAGCTCCTCCCTTGCCATCAGAGACATTCTCCCATCATTATTGTCCCACTACTCTGTGCAGATTCTTTTGTATTTGACTTATTTCAGTGTTTGATGCAAAGTAAGTGCTGGGTTATTGTTACACCTACAGATAGGTAATCAAATACTGCCTCGGATTTATACCAATTATGCAGGCACTGGAGGATGGATTGGTGTCACAGCATCAAAGAATGCTGTCTGGGCTTACACTGCATTCTCAGTTACTCATGCCCCAGCACCTGTCTAGCTCCTGGTAGCTGTGTCATAACCAGGAGCATAATAGACAGGATTTCTGGTTTTTTTTTTTTCGGGGAGGGGGGGCGTGGAACCTGGTCTGGTAAAAACTACTGATAAGCAGAAAGGCAATGTAGAGCCTAGCATGAACTCTAGTGGGAAACAAGGGGCCCGTGGAAAGAACATGAAAGTCCACTTGTGAGAAAGCCCTGTCTTCCAGGGCACAATCAGACCTGAAGGAACACTGAGTGTGAAGAAGCCCAAGACAAAGCATGAAACAGATAAAGACTTGAGCGTGGGTGTTGGAGCCCAGAAGTAACAGGTGTTGTGAGACTTTGGGAATGAAGGTGATGCCCTGGGAATAGGCGGGTGAGATACGGTAAATTCAGGACATCTGCGTTTGGGGAGAGTGCCCAAGCAGGGTGTTAGCAGGATATGCTCAAGACACCAGCTTTGCTTACAGGGAACTCTTAGGATCCTCAGTTACAAAAGGATCAGGAAGCAGACCAGCTCAGCTAAAGCGAGAAGGAGGAAGGCAGCTCACTTCTGCATGAGACCCTTTGAATAAAGCTCCATAAGAAATATAACTCTTTGCAGTTATTTCGTGTTTAAGTCAACAGTGTCTATATGATCCTTTCCCTTGCAAAATAATGAATGAAAGTCCCACAAGAGGGCACCCTTGTAGAAGGAAGTCTGCCGTCTCTATAAATCCCATCTGTGGAACACCAGCAGCCTCTCAGCAAGAGAGTGTGACCTCAGAAGGACCCCAGGAGGAGAATGGCTCCTCTGAGGACTCTGGGCACTGACCCAGTTCAGTTACTTTGAAGCTCAAGTGTGACTCGACAAAACAAAGGGGTTCTATTATCATGGTAACGTTCATTTTCCTGTTCTCTTATCATTCTTCAGGAGCCTCATAATAGTTACTCCCATCAAATATGCACTTTGAGAGGCCAAATACTGCCTGTCTTTGACATTAGGAATGATTTACGCTGTGTATATCACCATCAGATATATCCCAGAGACTGAGATTGTATCTTATTTTAGTTGAAGCCTATTTAGCCATTTAGGCATTCCTGGAAATAATACTGGCACCTTAAAGTCATTTTGCTTCTTAGTGATATTATCTTGGAATTGCAGCCTATTTCCTCAGGAAGTGCTATTAGCAGTGCAGGATGCACAATTCAGTCTAATGGGTGTTTCAAGCATGACTTAAGTCTTGGGTGACTCAGATCAAAAGGATGGCTCAGATCAAAAGGAATAAATGGACCCTATTTTTCTTTGCCTAAGACCCCTTATTAGAAAGGTGCTCGCCCGACCCCAGCATAAGTAGATCTAGTAATTTATGAGCTCATGAGCTCATCTTGCACAAGCCCTTTTACAAGACTCTTTTTTTTCAAATTAACTGAAGTAGTTTTATTTATTTATTTTAAAATTTTTATTAGTGAAACACCATGAGGTACAGTTGTAGACTTACAAATTTTTGTGCTTGGGTTTCAGTTATACAATGATCAAGTACCCATCCCTCCACCAGTGCCCATTCTCCACCACCACTAATCCAATATCCCTCCCACCACCCATCTCCCCATCCCACCCTCCCTCTGTGGCAGGGCATTCCCTTTTGTTCTCTCTCTTCTTTTGGGTGCTGTGGTTTGTGAAAGAGGCATTGAGTGGCAATCATGTTCGGTCTATAGTATACTTTCAGCATGCATCTCCCATCCTGGGCAGATCTTCTCAACACCCATTATTTGGTGCTCCCTTCTCTATCTGAGCTGCCTTTACCCCCAGAGTGTGCGGCTGGCCTCCAAGCTATGGAGTAAACCTCCTGGTACTTATCTCAGCTATTCTTGGGTTTTAGTCTCCTATTTTGTTACTTTATGTTCCCCACATGAATGCAATCTTTCTATGTACAAGACTCTTTTTTTATAGTAATTCTGGTTTTTGGTTTTTTTGGTTGTTGTTGTTTGGTTTCTAAATGAGGGTCCTAAAATTATCTAAACATCAGGTCCTACCCACATGACCCCATTTTCTTGTTTCTCCAAACCATGCCTAGATTTCTATCCTTTCAGCAGCAGAACACCTGTCCATCCTGGCTAGATTGAACAATTCTAGGACTATAGCGATTTTTTTGCATTTGTAAGTATTTCCACCTGCTTTTCTCGCTTGGTTTCTCTATAAGGGGCTATTGTATCAAGGAAAAGGAAGGAAGTGACTAAGAAAGGAAGTTATGTCTAAGTCATTTTTAAAATGTACTTTTCAAATGACAAAACTTTTTCCCAAAATAGGACTTCAGGATAGACTAAGGACAGCGTGGTTGGGCACACAAATCTTGGAGAAGCACAATTGCTTCTTTTCTTGGCTCCTATTCTGTGTTGAATTGTGCTGTCAGAAAAATTTCTCCCTTTTTTCCCCCCAAGCCCATTTAATTAATGATCTGTCTACTGTTTACGCTTCTCCCTTTGTCCCTGAGGATGTGTATGCCTACTTTCTGCCCTACTGGCTCCATTTCCATTTTAGGCATATGGGTCTCTGTGTTGGCTGAAGATAAGTTGCATCCATTTTCCTGGAGCTCTTCCCAGATCGACTTCTTCCACATTATCCTACTCATCATTCCCTTCTGCCCATCAGCTAGCAAGGTTAATGGAGACAACGAACTTTGCTTTTGCTTTTTGCTTCCCACTGTGACACAAAATTTCCATTAATATTTACTATTTTTAATGGAAGAATCCTCTTTCCGACCACTTCTGGAAGTGAATGTAGCAGAGGATGACTTACGAAGCACAGCCAAGATCTAGACCCAGGAAGGTACCATGTGCATGCACTTTCAAACATGCACTAGGCCTGCCTGGGCCAGTATCTGGGCACAAGCACTTGTTTTCATTTTGATTTATTTATTTGTTCACACTTGGTGGTAGTCAGAGCTTTCTTCTGACCCTGTGTTCAAAGATGACTTGTGCAGGTGCTCAGGGACCCATATGCTATGCAAGGGATCAAAGGCTGGTAGGCTGCACACAAGGCGAGGACTCTAGGTATGTCCTGAAGAGCTCTGTTTTCTACTTCTCTCTGCATGCTGGACGTGTGCTTTTGAACACCCATCTTATTTCCCTGAAATTCAGTTCATCTGAAAGCATTAATCTTCATCTGTACTGTGATTAATTGCTAAAAGCTGTTCCCTATCAGACTCTTCTTACAGTCTTGGCGAGGAGGCATAAACACATATGACACTCTGTCATCCACATTTGGAATACACAGATTTCAATAGAGACTTGTTTTCTCGAAAACCATCAGGCTAAATACTCCCTTCAGTTGCTGTAGTAGAGGCATTGCTAACTTGACTTTCAGTGTTTCGTGTATGTATGTATGTATGTATGTATGTATGTATGATTTGTTTCTTTGTTGTCCCTGAGAACAGCAGTCTTCCTGATCTCCAACTGTAGTTTGTATTTTTTATTAACTCTTGCATTGAGAAGCTCATTCTAATTCTTTCCCTTGTTCCTGTTCTGTGGGAACTATTTGCTGCCAGTTGCCATGCCAACTTCAAATCCTGGGGTCCTGCTGCTATCTCACAAGCTGCCATTAGCATGTTTTTTTTTTCTTTTATAACACCTGATTGTCCTCCAAAGACCTTCTAGTAGCTGAACTCCATTGCCTCAGAGTGTCATGAGATTTGACTGCATTTGTGTGGAGAATAGACTAAGCTTTACAGCAGGTCTCCAGGCATATTTTCTATTAGTACCATGTTGGTTCCTTGAGTTCCATTCAAAGGAAGGATCATTCTAATTATACGATCCATGTCATGGTTCAATTATTGCAGCCTACAAATGACCTGACATAATGTGAAATGCAGGGGAGACCACTCATGTGGAAGCCTTTCATCACTTTTAATTTTATTGAAAAATCAGCCTTTTTTCCACATTATTTTACATTAGGATCCTGTCCAGAGGCTATGCTAACATCACTTTCTTCCTAATTTACAGTAAATTAAATGGAACAGGCAACACTCATCAAAAGTCAGTTTCTCTTCAAAATGAGGTTAAAGAGATTAATGAGTTAGAAGTGTTTCAATAGTTAAGAGATTTAAGATGACAAATACTTTTTCTTTCTTAAATTTTGTTTTTTATTGAATCACTGAATTGCAAACTTGCAGAGTCAATTACAGTTGAGATTCTTGCATACAGTGTTCTAACACCAATCTTTTCAACAGTGCCCACTTACCTCCAGCAGTATCCCCAGTTTCCCTCCCATTCCCCTTGTCCCCCACAGCTATCAGCAGTTTTTTTCTTTTTACCTTTTAGGCAGTTTAGTTTACAATATTGTTACTGATAAGATAAGATATCTCTATCTCAGGTCAGTACCCTTCTCCAGATTGTCCACTTCCCTCAACCAGTCCTAGTGTTCCCTTCCCTGACATATCCTCCTCACTGCCAGTGCTGAACTACCTACTGAAAATCAGTTCTCACATTTTTGATTTCTATAATCTATAGGTACTTGTTATTTTCTTACTCTGTTTCTTTACACCCCACATCTGAGTGAGGTCACTTTGTGCCTATTCTTCTCCCTCTAGCTAACTTCAGCTGACTTCACTTAGTACCATACTCTCCAAATCCATTTGTACAGATGCAAATTGCATGATTTTGTCTTTTCTTATTGCAGAATAGCATTTCATTGTGTACATTTGCCATGGTTTCTTTATGCAGTCTTCTGTTCTTGGGCACATGGATTCTTTCCAGATTTTGAATAGTGCTGCAATGAATATAGGTGTGCAGATGTCTTTTCTGCATTGTGATTTTAAGGGTATATTCCAAGAAATAGAATTGTTTGGTCATATGGAAGCTTGATTTCTATTTTATCTACTATTTTTATTTCTATTTATTGTTTTCCAGTGAACCAGCTGAAACTCCCACCGACAGTGAGTGATTATCCTTTTCCTTTCCCTTCCCATCAATACTGGTGTTGGTTTTTTTGATGTGTGCTAGCCTCTCTGGTGTGAGGAGATAGCTTATTGTTGTTTTTGTTTGCATTTCTCAAATGATTAGTGATATACAGCATTTTATTTGTAGGCTTTTGGCAATTTGTCTTTCATCTTTAAGAAAGTTTATGCTCATCTCTTCTACATACTTTTTGATGGGGTTGGATGTCTTTTTATTTATTTATTTATTTATTTATTTACTTATTTTTGGGTCACAGCCGGCAATGCACAGGGGTTACTCCTGGTTCATGCACTCAGAAATTACTCCTGGCGGTGCTTGGGGGACCATATGGGATGCTGGGAATCAAACCTAGGTTGGCCGCTTGCAAAGCAGATTTCCTACGCACTGTGCTATAGCTCCAGCCCAGGGGCTGGATGAATTTTTTCTGGTAGAGTCCACCAGAGCTAATATTCAATATGTAGCACTGTCACTGTCCTCCTGTTATTCATCAATTTGTTCAAGAGGGCACCAGTAACGTCTCACAACAAATTGTGAGACTTGTTGTTACTGTTTTTGGCATATCAAATATGCCATGGGGAGCTTGCCAGGCTCGGCTGTGTGGGCGAGATACTCTCGGTAGCTTGCTGAGCTCTCCGGGACAGGAGGAGGTATTCAATCCAGATCAGCCGCATGCAAGGCAAATGCCCTACTGGCTGTGCTATCACTCCAACCCTTTTGTTTTAATAACTAAAAATTATTTACAAAACACACCCAAAAATTATTTGACTGATGCATTTTTTCAAATACTAATTTACCAAACCCTGAGTTTTACTTCTCCATTTGTTGTTAAATACACATCACCCTAAGCCATAAAGAAAGTTTAAATAAAGTTCCTTTGTTTTGGTTTTATTTGAAATCATGGGTCTCATTCTCCAAACGCTGAAAGAGCATTTCTCAGGGCTAGGATGAAGGAGACATTACTGATGCCTGCTTGAGGAAATCGATGAACAACAAGATGATCGTGATTGATATTTGAAATCAGATATTCATTTTGAATAGTTTCAGGAAAGCAAATGTTATGGTAGAATGCCTCTTATCTTAGATATTAAAACTTTGTTAGATCAGTGGTGAACAAATAATTTTTTTCAGTCTATGGGATGTCTGTATTCTGATCATCATTTCCTTTGAGGTCCAGAAGCTTCTTAATTTAATGTAGTTCCATTTGTTTATCTTTGCTTTTACTTGCTTGGTCAATGGCAACTAGCTTCTAAGTCACAGTTATAAAATAAAAAATAATAAAGGCCCTCCCGTTGATCGTCGATTTGCTCGAGCGGGCCCAGTAACGTCTCCATTGGAGACTTTGTTGTTACTGTGTTTGGCATATCGAATACTCTCGGTAGCTTGCCGGGCTCTCCGAGAGGGGCGGAGGAATCGAACTCGGGTCGGCCATGTTGGCCGCTTGTAAGGCGAACGCCCTACCCGCTGTGCTATCGCTCCAGCCAGTTAAAAATATTTTAAAAATATTTGAAATTAATGATTGTTTCAAGGTTCTAAAGATTATCAGTCAGTGATATATATATATATGCATACATGTGTATGCATATCTAATTTTTGACTTTTAAATGAGGACAAAGAAAGTTATACAATTATATTAAAATTTTATGATACTAAGAAAGTAAAAAAGAGATTAAACTGATTAAACTGTTTTAAAATGTGATTTGTGAAGAGGAATCTTGAAAACTAAGATGCTAATGGAGACAAAAGAAAGTTGATGAAAGGGAATTGGCACTCAGTGTCAGTGGAGCTGTGCCAAGTACCAATGTTTTCTAGAGTGAACCATCTCTCTTCCAGGTGATCAGGAGGGTCTTGTGCTGCCATATCTTTAGAAAACACAAAATTTTATTGCTACTAGTGAACAGACATTGTTAGTGAAGTCTCCCAGATTAAAAAATGTTGAACATATAATGATTTGACATTAAAACATTGGGCAACCCAACACTGAGTAAAGCAGAAGAACATTTTGTGTTGAATCTGACCCATGAGCTATCAATCTGCAACTTATTTGGAAGGAAATCCACTTAAAATTGTTTTTCAGTTTTTGCACCATGTTTTACAATATTGATAAAAGCAGGGTTTTATGCATAAAACATCCCAACACTACACTCTCCATCCGAGTGTCAGCTTCTCTCTACCATTTCCCAGTGCCCTTCCTCCATCAAATACGAAGCCTCCCATCCTCCCCTGAGTGATATGCTTCCTACTCAAAACCAATTCTCACTTTCTGTTGCCCTTGGGCATTTTTGTTTCTTTATTATGTTTCTTTATGTACCATAAATAAGGGAGATTCATGTTTAAAATGGAACTAAAATATTATTGAAAGATTAAACGTGGTCTCCCATAAGATCTCAGCTGAGCATGCTCTTCACCTACCATCCTGAGACCACCAGAGGGTTTGGGTGCCCTCCCAGCTCAGTGCCACATCCCCCACTCTAACAGAAAACGTGTCCACTGACAAGTGACATCTGTTGTTCACCAAGCTCACATCTTTATACATCTTATGAGAAATCATGGGGATTCACTGCAGACTCAGCTCACCCTGGTGACTGTTCCCTTTTAAATCCTGGGACCTTCCACCCATTACATGTTCTTTGCACCACCAAGTCCTACTGCTACCAGTCTGTCTTCTCCAGAAGCTATGCCCTGAGACCCTGGGTGAACAGTCATGGGCTGGATGGTAATCTTTGTCTGAAATTACATTGTTCTCACCCATAAACTACAGAACTATGAAAATTTCAAAGAAATTAGTTTTTAAGGCACACAGTAACAGATATTTTAGAGTTTCTTTAAGTCCATAAAATCCTTGATACTATTTGAGGAGAACCTCAGAGCAATAGTCTCCACAATAATAAAGAAAATGCAGGAAAATCTAGGAAAGAAATTCAATCAGCTCAAATTAAAACTGATGCAACATGCCAGAGGAAATATGAAATGGAAAAGAAAGAGATAACAGATATAGTAGCAAGCCACAGTAACAGAATTCAGAATACTCTGAGTGGTCTTAAATACAAAACATAAGCGGGTATCACGAAAGAAGAAACAATGCAACAACAGCATTTTAAAAACTATAAGAAAATGTAAAGTATATAATGAATAACAAAATGAGGAAAATATTCAAATCATAGGAACACCTTGAAGAACAGTCAATAAGAAAGGGGAAGAAACACTGCTTCAAGATATAATAGCTGAGAACTTCCCAAATATTGATATATTGGTAAAGAACTCACAAAGATCAACAACAGAAAAAAAGTTTAAAAAGTTATCAAAAGTGGAAAGAGGAAATTAACAGACACTTCTGTGAAGAAGACAGATGGCCACAGGCTCATAAAAATGTTCTCACTTATTATCAGGGAAATACAAATCAGGACAAAAGATTGCATCTCATACCTACAAGAACGACATCTATTACAAAAATCTGGGAGCAGTCTGTGTTGGTAGGGTTGTGATGAAAAAGGAGCTTCTCTTTCTCTGCTGGTGAAAATACTGAGTCCCACCCTTGTGGAAAGCAGTTGTAAACTTCTCAGAAAAGTAAGAATTGAGCTGCCACATGGCCCAGCAATTCCACTTCTTCATAACTACCCCACACAGAAAAACACTCATTCTAAAGAACATAAGCATGAAATTATTCGTAGAACAATAGCTTGGATATGGAATCAACTCAAGTGTCCGATGACAGATGAGTTGACAATGAAAGTACAATATATATATACACGACAGAATATTATGCAGCCGCAAGGAACTATGAAACCAAGCAATCAGCTACAATTTTGATGAAATGGACTGGAGTGATGATAGCCCAGCAGGTAGGGCATTTGCCTTGCACACGGCCAACCCAGCTGACCTGGGTTTGATTCCTCCGCCCATCTCAGAGAGCCTGGCAAGCTACAGAGAGTAACTTGGTAAACATGGCAAAGCCTGGCAAGCTACCTGTGATGTATTCAATATGCCAAACACAGTTACAACAAGTCTCACAATGGAGACGTTACTGGGTCCGCTTGAGCAAATCGATGAACAACGGGAGGACAGTGGACAGTGGACAGTGGGAGGATATCATATTATAAAGTAATTCAGAAGAATAACAATATTAAATGACCTCACTTATCTGTAATGTATACAATAACTGGGAAATGAATGCAGG
Source organism: Sorex fumeus (assembly GCF_029834395.1). Taxonomy (NCBI): domain Eukaryota; kingdom Metazoa; phylum Chordata; class Mammalia; order Eulipotyphla; family Soricidae; genus Sorex; species Sorex fumeus. The sequence continues at coordinate 16,444,616 of NW_026606188.1, forward strand.
ATACCAAAATAGGGAGACATCAAGGAGGGAGTAAGAAGAAGCAGACAGGAAATAACAGGGGAAGGGGCTAGGGTGGCCTAGAAATGTGTTATATGTAGGTACATAAAACACAATACCAACAACAATGTTATCATGAGAACAAAATTACAGTAATGAAACTCTTAAAGGTTCCTGCCAAGAAGAAAGGTTGGGGATGTGAGTGAACCTGGGGTATTGGTGGAGGGAAGACTACAATGGTGGTAGGATTGGTGCTGAAACATTAGTGCCATCATTTGATAATAATCATTCAGGTTTTTGAAGTTTATCTTTTAAAGAAGCCCCTTTAAAGCTTTTTGAAAACTTTTTCAGTGGCTAGGAACTCCCTAGGCTGCTGCTTGTCCAAGAAGCTCTGTATCAGTCCCTGAAATCTGACTGATAATCGAGCTGGATAGAGTATTCTTGGTGAAGTGTTCATTTCAGTGTTTTTTTAAACAAAATCTCACTGTTTTTTTGTAGTCAGTAGGGTCTCACTTGATACATCTGCTGTGAGACTTATGTGGTTTCTTTTGTATGTAAGATCCTTCTTTGATCTTGCTGCTTTTGATATTCTATCTTTGACTTTTGTCATTGTGATTATGATGTTCCTTCTAGTATTTTTATTTTAGTCTACTTTGGCAGGGGCCTTTTGAACCTCTTGAATATACCTGAATGCCATGCTAAACTCTTGGAAATTCTCCTTTATAAATAACGAGTGCTTCTTCATTGGATACACTTTCCTGTTCCTCAGGGACTACAGTGATTCTTATATTGCTCTGTTTGAACTCATACCAAAGTCCTCTGGTATATTGTTCATTTATTTCAAGACTTTCCATTCCGTTGTTTTTTAGATGCTTCCTACATTGCACTTTAAGTCTTACTGATCTTTTGCTCAGCTGGTGTTACTCTGCTGCAGAAACCTCCCATTGAGTTGTTTTATTTCACTTACTAGGTTCATAAATTCTGTCACTTTATGACGGTATTTTTTTAATTTATTATCTCACACTTACTTGTACCTGTACCATTGTTTCTTTGAACTTAGTAGACATTCTCATTGTGGTGTATCTAAAGTTAGTCTGAGAGGCTCTGGTAAAACCTTCTGAGCTATTCTCTTTACTTTTTTTATATTTTTAAAATTCTTCTTGAAATTTCGTGATTTACAAAGTTGTTCATAATGCAGTTATTTCAAGCATTATAATGTTCCAACACCACCACTACCACCACCAAGTGTGACCTTCCATTTACCAAAGTTTTCAGTTTCCATTCTAACCCCCAGTCTGTCCTCTTTGTAAACACATAACAAGTAAGTACATATTGCTTGTTCCAACAAAACTTAATGGAAAGGCAAATGGAATTAACAGAAAATAAATTAATAAAAGTCCATTTGTGGTGCTTTCTATATGATTTTATCTATTTTTTTCTCTTTTTTGTGTGATTTTATCCATGTAAATAAATTCAAATCATTTAACCCAATATAATATTCTCATTTACATAAATAAGTTTTCTTTTTTAAAAATTTTTATTAGTCAGTTTGCTGAATTTCTCTGTGGCTTCCCTATTGTGTCTGCAGTGTTTTGTGGTGTTGCAGGTGAGTTCCCGCCCACCCCAGCTCTCTAAGGCCTTCAAATGAGTGTGGCTCTTTTCTTCATCTGTTGTATCTAGCCATGTAAAATGTTCCTGTTGCTGTTTCTGATTAGCTGTTTTGAATTCTGGTTTAAATTACAAGGCTACTTTTATCGCCATTGGTTCACCCTCTTCTCTGTACTTTAGAATTCTATGATTTCTTTCTCCACTAGAGCTTTGTGAGATTTTTCCCCTTAGCTAGGAAAGAGTCATCATTAGCACAAAGACCCTGGAGATATCTGTACCTGAGTCTGGGTGTGGACAGCAGGAAGACTGAGTGTGTGTCCTGTGAGGTACTAGGCAGAGAGCTCTCATGTGGCCATGTGATCTTTTAATCCTGAGAAATGATTCAATCTGTAGTTGAGGATATGTGATTTCCCAGGCTGATGCCCACCTTTGGGGCATGATACCTTAGAATCCAAGAATCCAGATGCCCCAAGAGTTAGTTTTATAAGGGGCAGGACGCAGCAAGTTGAAGAAGTGGTCATGGGGTTGGGTGTTGAACCTCCAGGAAGCAGCTTGATATAGGTGGACACCTGTCCACTGGCCAGAGCCCAGCCAGGACTGAAGGCCAGCTGCGAGAGAAATCTGGGGAGAAGGGGCATGACTCTGGGAAAAGACAAGGTGTTGAGTGGTGGGTCCCTCTGTGGAAACCGGAACAGTCACGGGGTAGCTGTCTGCAGCGATCCCCGAGGGTTTCCAGGGGAATTATGACTACCTGAGGTGGGTGGAGGAGCCAAGCCAGGGACAGAGGCTCCCAGGAGATGGCGGGAAGGGCAGAGGCTCCCCACTAGCACTCCTACAAGGGTGGGGAGGCAGAGTGGGCCGACCTATAGGAAGCTGCTGCTCCCCAAGGCTCTCGGAACACACAGACAATGGCAGGGAAGAGTTGGGCAGGATGGCTGACTTGTAGAGGCCAGAAAAGGAGTTTTTCTATTTTAATATCACAGGAGTTAAATGTGTGATCAAATTCTTTAAATTTATTTAAAATTCATCCATCTTGCTTTAACATGTTTTAAAAAATTACGTGTCCATTCCTTGACACTTGGCACACCCCATGCTGAACATGCTTAACTCTGGTCAGCCCTCATCTACCCTGATATCTGAGGAGTTTGGGTGTTCTTCTAGAGATCCGGATCCCCAGTTAATACCTGCAGAAGAGACAGACACAGAGAGACCCTTCATAGTGCATCAGTGTCAGACCTTGAGACCTATGGAAGTTTTGCATGGGGGAGTGCTGCCCTTGACTGCCCATCTCTTCTCGCTGTGATTTTGTTTTTATTTTCCTTTGTTATTTCATTTGTTATTTTTTTAAAATTCCATAATTATATGATATTATTAGCCATATTAACTCAATTTAAAATATCAAGCATTCCATAAAACCAAATGAAAGCATGCGAAGGGCATGCCAAGCTTGCCTGTGGTCACAGTCCTGAGTCTTTGCTGTTTCCTGAAGATAGCGCTGGAACTCCCTGGGGAAAGCTGACCAAGCTCACACATTCCACCCTTGGCCTACTTTGTTTATCTTGCAATCACTGAAGCATTCAGTCTAGACTGTACATTATTTCTAGCATCCTTTGTAACTTTTTCCCAAGCATCTGGTATTTCTTAGACCCCATGTGACTCACCCGACATGGCCTGGCTCTCAGGTTCAAGCAGTCCCTTGGGATGGCCCCATGGATGGGCTGCTGGCGACATCTGGGGAAGCCTGAGGGTTGAGTTCTGAGGTGAAATGGGCACACTTCGTTCTCTTTCTGTATATTGAATCTGGCATCTCAGAATATTATTTCACATTGGGCTACAAGGCCCCAGCTGTTCAATTTGCACAGCTGCTGAATACCACTGGTAGTGGCCCAGGCTCGTGAGCACTTCTCGAGAGACCCCCCCCCCAAAGAGCCAAAAGCACCATATATCAATAAGCTATTAGTGATGTTGAGGTAGAGGCAGTGTGCTAATATGAGGCATTGCGTTGTGAGATACAACTGTGAAAATTAAACACAAATGAAGAGCAATTAAGGCTTCCTGATATATGCATATTTGCAGCAGTCTCTATAGGATAGATTATACATTGAGTGGTAGATGGACAGTAAAACCTTTTTATGTAAAAAACTGATCAGAATTTCTTCCTAGAAACAGTGAAGTAGGTGTTATCCCTTATGCTTATTTTGTTTTTTTTCCCTTGGTGTAGCCAGGAATAAAGTTGGGGGAATGAAGATTTGCCAGATTTATGAAGACTTAAAAACCTGACAAAGGAATCAATAGTTGTTTGGTAAGGAAAATCTGAAAAGTGTTAAATAACATTGCTACTCTCTGGGAACATCTTAGAAAGATGGAACTAGCAGTGACCCCAGAAGGCCATGGGAACCAACTAGAAAACACTTGAAGGGCACTGAGGGTGGTAAAGAGGAATGAGGGTGAGGTGGAGAGATAGAAGTGAATCGGAGAGTAAAAGCACCAAGACTGCACACCTTAGTCAAGCAGGGAGGAAGAAATTAAACTCCATTTTCCAGTGTTGGTGGCTAGGTGAGAAGGCTGCTGAGTTGCAGTTCTTGAGAACCACAAGATGCCTAGCTTCTGTCCTGACCCCATTCACTTGTCTATTATATATCCTAAAGCAAGTTTTGACAATCTCTTTTATTCCCAGTAAGTATCTAATAATACTTTTAGTTTATTGTACAAAACCATCTATAGTCTCTGTCATAAAATCTCAACTGATATGCAAAACATTTATAAACATTACCTGTAAGCATGTGGCCTTATATATCTTGATTTTCTTCAAACATTTTGTTTTAATGTCTTTTTATAATTGAATGGTTATGACTTACAACACTCTAATGATAACTTCTTGTGTTCACAATTTCAGCAGCACACTCATCACCAGAATACCCTCCCACAAGGTCCTGATGGCCTTCCCTTTCATTCACCTACCTCTCATAAGCCCATACCACCATATTTCAGATATTGCTATCCTGAACTCCAACCTCTGCACCAAAGCAGACCCGAAGTAATTTATTTTGTATTGTTTGTTATTAATAAACCACTGAAAATTATTCAAAAAAGTTTGCTTAGAGAAAATTGTGTGAAGATTGCTGTATTATACCCAGGGGCCATTAAAACTTCCTAAAAGAGAGATTATTAACATGTTAAAGATTGAGCTTGTGTGCTTTTATATATACATACATACATACATACATATATCTGTAAAAACATATTTCTCTAAGATTGGTTGCCTTCTGTTTTAAACCCCATCAAATGTGGTGCACTGCTCTTGAAAAATTAGTGGTGTAAGGTATGAGATGTTGCATGGCCGTAAATGTAGCAGCACACCCACGAATACACTTCACCAAGCAAGTTAGAGTGGCTGTGGGCATGGTGGTGGCTGAGTTCTGGAGATTTTTGGCCGCCAAGGCTGGTCCTTGGAGTGGGGAGGGAAACTCATCCACCCCTCTCTGAGTTGCCCCAAATGAAGCAGCTTGGTGCAAGGTCTGGTGGCATGGCTATACATGGCTTCAGTATTGTTTTGATTTAAATTTCTGTAATATTAAGTAGTGATGAACACTTTTTTTTGTGTGTGTGAGTTGGGAATTTGTATGATTTATTTTATTAGAAACTTTTAAATAAATAATTCAATTTTGTTAACTATGGTCCCATACTGTACATTCCTAGGACTTAATTATTTTTAGTTTGTCTTTTTTTTTTCATTTTTATTTATTTATTTTTTTACAGTTGTAGATTTACAATTTTTTTTGTGCTTGGGTTTCAATTATACAATGATCAGACACCCATCCCTCCACCAGTGCCCGTTTTTCACCACCATGGATAATATCCCTCCCACCCCCATCCCCCCATCCCCCCCTGCCTCTGTAGCAGGGCAATCCCCTGTGCTCTCTCTCTCCGTTTGGGTGTTGTGGTCTGCAAAAGAGGCATTGAGTGGCAAACATGGATGAACACTTTTTATATGCCCATTGGCCATCACCATGTCTCCTAAGTGTCTGTTCATGTCCTATTCCAATTTTTCAGTGGGGTTGTTGGAGCTTTTGTTGTTTTGTTTCTGCTTTATAGATCTTGGATTTTAGCACTTTATGTTATGTATTGTGTGCAGATATTTTCTACTATTCAGTAGGTTGTCTTTATATTACAGTTCGGTTTTTTAATATGCAGATTTGAATTTGAAGCAATTAATAAATTTGTGTATTTTTCTTTTTGTTTTCTTTGCCTCCATTCATCTTGTTGAAGATACCTCTAAGGTCAATTTCTTTTTTTTTAATGTCGGAGTACTGCTATTTATTCAGCTGTTTAGTCTGATTGAATTTTGCATGAACTCCACCTTACGTTTTCCCCCCCCATTTTTTATAATTTTATTTATTGAATCACCATGAGAGCAGTTACAAAGCTTTCGGGTTTAAGTCTCAGTCATACAATGAAACACTCGTACCTTCACCAGTGAACATTCTCCACCACCAAAAACCCCAGTATACCCCCGTCCCACACCCTCCCCCCTACCTGTGGGGCATATGATTTCCAAATCACTCTCTCTATACTTTGATCAGATTCAACATTTCAACACCACACCCACCACTATTATTTGGGATTTTACCCCAACACTCAGATCTGCTGAAAAGGCAGCAGTAGACAATTTGTTTTCTATTGCTGGTCATGAATACTATATGATGTTGTGCAGTTGCAGTAGTGGATGCGCAATTTTGAAATTTTGAAATTTTAACAATTAAAACTAGAGAGATTTCCTGCCAAAACCTGCTAGGTTCCGAGATCTGTTCCTGAGTCTCTCGGATCATGGCCATAGAATAGCTTGATCAGAAGCCAGAGAGGCTGTTCGTGGGTGGCGATTCGCAGTCTCGTTGGGGTGGGGAGGAATGGGCCTGCTCCACCCCCATCCAATCAGGCCCCCTGTGTCTCATCACTACAGACCCAAATCTGACTGTCCAATGTTCTCTTGCGAATGGCGGCCACCAAGCCGCCAAGGGGGAGCAGGCCAAGGCACAAAACCTATTCCCACCTGGGGTGGCCCCAGAGTCGGTAACCTACTGCTTGGCCCACATGCATTTCTACCAAAAGCCGCTGGGTTTCAAGATTTGTTTCTCAGTCTCTGGGATCATAGCCATTAAGCAGCTTGATCAGGAGCCAGAGAGATCATTTGTGGGTAGTGACTCATGGTCTCGTTGGGACGGGGAGGAAAGGGATGGCTCCACCCCCATCCCATGAGGCCCCGTGTGTCTCGTCACTGTGGGCCCAAACCTCACTGTCCAATGGCCTCTGGAAAATGGTGGCCACCAGGTCACCAAGGGGGAGCAGGCGGAGGGCAGCACCCTTTCCCTCCTGGGGTGGCCCGATGACAGTAACCTACTGCGTGGTCCACACGCATTTCTGCCAAAAGTCATTGGGTTTTGAGATTTGTTTCTGAGATTCTGGGATCATGGCCATTAAGCAGTTCAATCAGGAAGCAGAGAGGCCATGCCTCCAATTATATAGCTGAGCCAGAGGTGGTTTGTGGGTGTGTCTCCCACATACCTAACTTTTGGCCGTTTACTTTCTTGGTAAACTTTGCCCCAAGTTTTTGGGGTCTGGATGAAGGCACAGCAGCAATTTTGGGGTATCTAGAAGTCTGAAGGCACCACGAAGCTGCTGATGCACTCACCTCACAGGTACAGATTGAACTGCTGGCGGCACCATACTCCCTTTTTAAAAAATTTTATTGAATCACCATGAGATGCATAGTTACAAAGCTGTTCATGGTCGGGATTCAGTCATATAATATTCCAACACCGATCTTTCTGCCAATGTACATTTCCCACTATCTAGCAAAATGCAATGTCCCCATTTTCCCTCCCCTACCCCCACCCCTGTCTCTATGGAAGAAACGTTCCTTCTCCCTCTTTCTGTCTCTGTCTCTCTCTGTTTCTGTATCTATCTCTGTCTTTGTATTGCTCTCTGTCTCTCCTCTCCCTTTTTTGGTTGAGTCTGTACATTTTTATTTTAAAAGTTATACATTCACAGTTTGCCTTTTATCTTAAAATGTTTTCGTGTTTTTTTTAAATTTTATTGAATCACCGTGAGATAATTACAAGCTTTCATGTTTGTATTACAATCACGCAATGATCAAACACCCATCCCTCCACCAGTGCACATCCCCCACCACCAATATCCCCAGTATACCCCCCCTTCCCATCCTCCTCCTGCCTCCGGCAGACATCATTTCCCATAATCTCTCTCTACTTTTGGGCATTATGGTTTGCAATACAGACTTGAGGGGTTAGGTTATCATGTTTGGTCCTTTATCCACTCTCTGCACACATCTCCCATACCGACCGATTCCTCCAGCCATCTTTTTCTTAGAGATCCTTTCTCTATTCCAGCTGCCTTCTCCCCTTTGTGCATGAGGCAGGCTTCCAGCTATGGAGCAATCTATCTGTCCCATATATCTACTATCCTGCTAATGTTATGTTGTTTTATATTCCACAAATGAGTGCAATCCTACTATGTCTGTCCCTCTCTTTCTGACTCATTTCACTTAGCATGATACTCTCCGTGTCGATCCGTTTATAAGCAAAGTTCATGACTTCATCTCTCCTGACAACTACATAGTATTCAATTGTGTAGATGTACCAGAGTTTCTTTAACCAGTCATCTGTTCTAGGGCACTTGAGTTGTTTCCAGATTTTGGTTATTGTGAACAGTGCTGTAATGAACATATAGGTACAGATGTCATTTTTACTGTGCTTTTTTGCATCCTCAGGATATATTACCAGAACTGGTATTGCAGGGTCATATGGAAGCTCAATTTCTAGTTTTTGAAGGACTGTCCATATTGTTTTCCAGAAATGCTGGACTAGTGGCCATTCCCACCAACAGTGAAAGAGCATCTTTTTTTTCCCACGCCAGCACTGGTTGCTTTTGTTCTTTTGAATGTGTGCCAGTCTCTGTGGTGTGAGATGATACCTCATTGATGTTTTGATTTGCATCTCCTTGATAGCTAACGATGTGGAGCAATTTTTGATGGGCCGTTTGACCATTTATATATTTTTTTTTTTGCTTTTTGGGTCACACCCGGCAATGCACAGGGGTTATTCCTGGTTCTGCACTCAGGAATTACCCCTGACGGTGCTCAGGGGACCATATGGAATGTTGTGAATCGAACCCGGGTCGAACCGCGTGCAAGGCTAACGTCCTACCCATTGTGAATTGCTCCCGCTTCCTGTATTTCTTTTTTGAGGAAACTTCTGTTCATTTCTTCTCCCCATTTTTGGATGGGATTGGAGGTTTTTTCTTATACAATTCTACTAGTGTCTTATATATCCTGGATATTAATCCTTTATCAGATGGGCATAGGGTAAATATTCTTTCCCATTCTGTGGGCTCTTTCTGTATGTTGGTGACTGTTTCTTTTGAAGTGCAGTAGCTTCTTAGTTTGATGTAGTTCCATTTGTTTGTTTGCTTCCACTTGCATGGTCAGTGCTGTTTCATCCTTAAAGATGTTTTTAGCTTCAATGTCGTGGAGAGTTCTGCCTATATTTTCCTCTATGTACTTTGTGGATTCATGTCTGATATTGAGGTCTTTAATCCACTTTGATATGACTTTTGGGCCTGGCATTACACAGAGGTCAGAGTTCATTTTTTTTTGCAGGTAACTATCCAGTTTTCCCAGCACCACTTGTTGAAGAGGCGTTCCTTGTTCCACTTCACATTCTTGATCCTTTGTCAAAGATTAATTGGTCATATATTTAGGTGTCTGTGACAGAATATTTGACTCTGTTCCATTGGTCTTCAGGTCTGTTTCTAGCCCAGTACCATGCTGTCTTAATCACTACTGCTTTGTAGTACAGCTTGAAGTTGGGAAGGGTGATGCCAACCATCTTCTTTTTTCCAAGGATTTTTTTAGCTATTTGTGGGTGTTCCATATGAATTTCAGGAGTGTTTTTCTATCTCTTTGAAAAATGTCATGGGTATCCTGATAGGGATAGCATTGAATTTGTATAGTGCTTTGGCAGTATTGCCATTTTGATAATGTTAATCCTCCCTATCCATGAGCAGGGATGTGTCTCCATTTCCTAGTGTCCTCTTTTATTTCTTGAAGTAGTGTTTTGTAATTTTCCTTGTATAGGTCCTTCACCTCTTTGGTTAAGCTGATCCCGAGATACTTGATTTTCTGAGGTACTATTGTGAACGGGATTTTTTTTAAATGTCTCTTTCTTCTTTTTAATTATTTGTATATAAGAAAGCCATGGACTTTTGGGTGTTGATTTTGTAGCCAGCTTCTTTACTAAACCGACCTATTGTCTCTAGGAGCTTTTCTGTAGAACCTGTAGGGTTTTCTAAGTATAGTATCATATTGTCTGCAAATAGTGATAGTTTGACCTCTTCCTTTCCTATCTATATTCTTATAAGGTCAATTTCCTGGAGAAATCTGCCACTGTTTTTTCCAGTGTATTTTATGATTTCTGGTCTAATCTTGTAGTTTTTAAATTCACTTTGAGTTTAATTTTTGTGCATAGTGTGAGATACAGAACTAATTTCATATTTTTACATAAAGTTTTCCCAACAAGATTTTTTGAAGAGACTTTCTTTGCTCTGCTTCAACAAATCTTGTTGTTATGTGATTTTTCTCTTTTATGTGTTAACTTTCTGTGTCCTTGCCAGGGCTTGATTAATTTACTAATGTTGTCAACTGCTGTTCATATGAGAATACTTTTGTCCCTTCTATCACTCTGATTGAAAATCTTACTGGATAGAGGATTATTGGTTGAGAGTTTTTTATTCAGTACTTTGTGTGTGTTATTCCATTATTTTTATGCTTGAAGAGTTTCACTAGAGAAATCTGCTGTGAATCTGATGCTTTTCCACTTGTATGTATGTGAAATTTTGATTTTGTCTTGCAGCTGTAAGGAGTCTGCCTCTATCTTTTGTTCTGCCATTTTGATTATGCAATATATTGTGTTGCATTGTTTGGATTTACTCTAGTTGCTTCTATGTCTCTTGGATCAGTGCCCTCATCTTGCTCTTCAAGTTGAGAAAATCATGCCCAGTTATTTCAACTAATCTGCCTTCTATAATTGCCTTGATTCTTATGTTGTTTCACTTGGCATTGTAAATAATTTTCCTTATATTCTCTTCATTTTTTCTCATTCTCTTTTCCCTTTTCTTTCTTCCTGGATTTTCTTTCTGGATTTTCAAGTGCACTGATTCTCTTTCCATCATTATTCACACTGCTTATAAGATTTCCGACTACATATTTTATTTCTGTTACTTTTATTCAGATGATTTCTTTTTTCCCCCAAGTTAATTTTCTTCAGGTTTATTTTATTGATAGTTATTGGTTCCCCAAATTAATTTTATTGATTCTTTGCTTGAATTTCAAAAAATCAATTGATATTATTGATATGCTATCAATCAATTGACATGATATCAATTGACCTGAATATTGATATTGTTGTTGGTCTAAATACACCTTCTAGCCAATTACAAGCTAGGTTTTTGTTTTCTTCTGCTGGCCAATCTGTCCTTTTGATTTCCAATTTCTTAGGTATTTTATAATTGATGAAGGGTTGACTGGGTTGGTATTGTTTATGTCCAGACAGTACTCTTGGGCTGTTTATGTCCAGACAGTACTCTTGGGCTGATGATGGTAGACACAGCTGTTTGGAAGATTCTAGGACATTTGCTATTATGGCAGGCTAATGCCCCAAATCTTAATAATCACGATCATGATCATCCTGTTGTTCATCGATTGCCTCAAGCAGGCACCAGTAACGTCTCCTTCATCCTAGCCCTGAGACTCTAAAAAGTGCCACATTCAAGGCTCTTTCAGGGTTAGGAGAATGAGACCCATCATTATTACTGTTATTTGGCATATTGGGTATTCCACAAGGAGTTTGCCAGACTCTGCCATGTGGGCAGGTTACATTCGGTGGCCTGCCAGGTTGTCAAAAGCAAGAATGAGATAATAAGGTATTCGTGGCCATGCGCTTCCGGGAGCTGGGTTTTATAGTCTCTGGGTCTTGGCTGTTGATGGAATTACACGGCACTGGGGGGCAGTTTGTGGGTGTGACCCCCGCCTACTGGAAGATGGAGGATCTGGGTGGAGGATGCTCAGTCCCGATCCAAGCAGACTTGGAGATCTCAGCCCCGGGACCCGCATGCCTTTGTTCCTCTGCCGGTACCTTCATGCTTGTGGAGAATGGTCTCAGCATGGTGGTGGCTGGTTCTGGAGGTCTTCGGCTGCCGGACCCTGGTGAGGACAGTCAGGCATGGGGTAGGAGACTCTGCTTTGTTCTCTTCCTGGAGCTTGGTAATAATCTTAATAATAATTTTTTAAAAATAGTGATTGTGTGTGTATACTAGTTAAAGTTGGATTTCCAACAGGACTTTCACTGTCTGGGGTCACTGAAGTATAGCTGTGTGATGTCATGTGAGTGGCCCGGTGGTTTGGGGGTTGAAGACTGATTGACAACACACAAAGTCTGGGTTCACGGCAGGTGAATAGGATGGATGCTTCTGCCTGCTGCAGTTTAGTGGATCAGGAGAGTGGTGGACTTTTGTCTCCAGGAACCCTCTTGCTGCTTCAGAAGATTGAGCCAAATTGATTTAGAAAATTTTCAGTCCCTTATTTGTTTTAGGTATCTAATAATGATATCCCTAGTTATTATATGTATTTTTTAATAATGTAGGAATAATGCTATTTGTTCAGCCATTGATTAAGCTGATTAAATTGGGCATGAGCTCCACATTACTTTTTTATTTTATTGTATCACCGTGAGATAGAGTTACAAAGCTTTCATGCTTGAGACTCAGCCATACAATGATGGAATATTCTTACCTCCACCAGTGCACATCCTCTACCACCGATGTCCCCAGCATCCCTCCTCCCCTGCCCCCCCCCCCACATCCCAGACTGCACCCTGCCTTTAAGGCAGACAATTTTCACAATACTCTCTCTCTAATTTTGGGCATTATGTTTTGCTCGAATTTTCCCACCACCATTCAAGCCTACCTACTGGGGTAGATGCTAGATAATTTATTTTTCATTGCTCATTTTGAATATCATGAGAGCTCATGCAGCCATGATTGTAAAGGTAAATTTCTAGATTGTAAATGATTGTTGGAGTGATAGCACATCAAGTAGGGCATTTGCCTTGCATGTGGCTGATCCAGCTGACCCAGGTTCGATTCCTCCACCCCTCTTGGAGAGCCTGGCAAGCTACCGAGAGTATCTCACCCTCATGGCAAAGCCTGGCAAGCTACCCATTACGTATTCGATATGCAAAACACAGTAACAAATGTCACAATGGAGATGTTACTGGGCCCATCCAAGCAAGTTACTGGACCCGCTCGAGCAAATCAATTAACAAGGGGAGGACAGTGACAGTGACAGTGACAGTAAACGGTTGGGTTCCAGAGACATCTCTGTATGGCACTAATCCATTTTCGGATTCAATTGGGAATCTCTGGGTCAGGGCTGTTGGTGCTTAAAATAGCGCCCAGAGGCAAATTGTGGGCCTGACAGCCAGTTTTCTGGGTGGGCGGGGACCGGGAAGGGTCAACCCAGGTCCTCTCCCACCAAGAGGCCTGGAGATTTAGTCCTGAACCTGCGTACCTTGGCCTTGCTTCTGGAAGCTCTTGGTCACCAGGATTCCATCTGGAGTAGGTGGGGAGATTGTACCTGTTCCATCTGGGGTCCCCTGGTGAAATTGGCTCGGTATGGAGCCTAGAGAGATCTCAGGTGCTTTTGTGTCTTCCAGGACTCCCTGCTTTGTCTCTGGGCCAGGGTTGTTGGTATGCTAAGTTGGAGCCTGGAGACAAATTGTGGGCATGGCAACCAGTCTACTGGGTGGGCAGGGACCTGGGGAAGGGTCAGCCCAGGTCCTCTGCTGACATTGGTCTGGAGATTTAGTCCTGGGACCCATATACCGAAGGCCTTGCTTGTGAAGCTGTTGGTCACTGGTATTCCATCTGGAGTAGGCAGAGACTACACCTGCTCCATCTGGGGTGCCCTAGTGATATTGGCCCAGAGAGATCTCCAGCTCTGTGGTGTCTTTCAGGACAGGGCTGTTGGTGTGCTAAGATCCACATTACAAAATTTTCAGCATATTATATCTTAGTGAGGTCCAGCCTGAGGTGGTGGAGTTAGACTGGGGGTGTGGCGGTGATTTTGGATTGTGGAAACAAGTGGCTGCTGGGAGCTCTTTCAAGATTTATTTAGGGGTCTCTGAAGCAAAGCTGGTAGTAGAGCTTACAGGGTGGTGCTGGAGTTGGTTTGTGAGGGTGACTACCAGTGCTTCCATGTAATCGGGGAAGCGGGGGAGGTAGCCCACCCCAAATCTGAGAAATCCTGGAGATTTCTGTCACAAAAACCCACATACCAGAATTTTCAGCAGATTGTATCTTGGTGAGGTCTGTCCTGAGATGGTGGAGTTAGGTCAGGAGTATGGTGGTAATTTTGGTTTGTGGAAGCAAGTAGCTTCTGGGGGCTCTTTTAATGAAGACCACCAGGCCAACCTGGCCCCCTCCAATTAACTCCAGTCTGTTTAGCCTTGTGCAGGTCTGAGATGAATGTGGCTTTTAATTTCTTTCGAGATTTATCTATGGATCTCTGAGATAAGGCAAATAAATGAACTTGTATAGCTGAGCTGGAGGTAGTTTGTGGGTGTGCCTTCCACATACCTAACTTTTGGCCATTTAATTTCTTGATAAACTTGGTACTGAGTTGTTGGGTCTGGCCAAAGGCGCAGCAGCAATTTTGGGGTATTAGGAAGCCTGAAGTCACCATCAGGCTGATGCACTCATTGTTATTATGAATTTTTTTTTAAAAAATGTAAAACACTTTTACTAAAAGGAGGTAACATAATATATATTATAAGCTTTAAGTAACAGCAAATCACAGTGCTTAAATAGGGAGAGAGGAAAAGAGAGAGAGAGACAGGCAGACAATGACAGATGGAGAAGAAAAATGTCTGCCATAAAGGCAGACTGGGGTGGGACAGGATGGAAGGGAAACTGGGCACATTTGGTCATTGAAAATGTACACTGGTGAAGGAATGGGTGCTGGAATACTGTCTGAGTGAAACCCAATCATCCAATCATGAACAGCTCTGTGACTATGTATCTCACAGTTATTCAACTAAAGGAAATTCTGAGTCCTACCAGAATACAGGCTGGAGCAATAGCACAACGGGTAGGGCATTTGCCTTGCATGAGGCTGACCCAGGTTTGATTTCTCCACTCCTCTAGGAGAGCCCAGCAAGCTCCCCTGGCGTATTCTATATGCCAAAAACAGTAACCAAGTCTCACAATGGAGATGTTATGGATGCCTGCTCGAGAAAATTGATGAACAACGGGAGGACAGTGCTACATTGCTAGTGTTACCATATATCTTCCAGTTGATCTCAAACCTTTATTTTGTACAAGTTTGGGACAAATTCAGTAGGGGACTAACATTCTGACCTAGATACAGTGAAAAAGGAAGCTCCCAAATAAGGGAGCTTAGCATGCACTGTGAGTAGTTTCCTGGAAACAGAGAGGTTTGCTGAAAGGTTTGCAAATTCAGCGTGAAGACTGGTGGATGTTCATGTTGGGGTATGTTTAAGAGTCAGGTGTTCTGGTTAGAAAGAAATAAATGATTTAGTTCTTCATAAAGAGGCCCCATTATGTGTCATGGATCTCTTGGATAGAACCTAGATTATTTTGATATTTCAGATACACTTATTTTCATAGATAAGGACACATTTTCCTGTAATGAGACTAGTGTTCATTGAATAAAATTTTAAAATATTGGGCCTCACTCCAGGATTGAGAAGAAAACATTCTTTCAGCTCTAGTGCAATAAAGGTTGCATAACAACTATAAAAGGTATACCCCTATATTCAGTCATGTGTGTCTCTAACATGAACCTTATACTGAGGTATACTTAGACTCTGCACAGTATAACTATGAGATATAAATTTAGGTATGACTGTATAAAAGACATTGCCTTTATTCATTTGACCCTCAAGAAAACCATAATAGTAAGATGTGTAAAAGTGGTGTATTTGATTAGGTGAAATAACAGATCTGTTTGAGTTCCATGTTATGGAAGTCAAAAAATAAGGTATGGAACTCAAAACATAATGAACTGTGATAGTATTAAAGTTCAGAAATGAATGGTTCTCACTGTGAAGAGTTTACAGATTGGTGTAGAAGAAATAGAACTTACAGGAAGACAAACAATTCAGATAGAGATAAACATGATACAATATGGAAACAGCTCAGAATTTATGTGCTTGCTCAGAGTTTATGTGAGGAGTTATATGGAGTGGCTGGATTACAATGTAAGGGCAATAAATTTATTTTGGGCAATAAATTATTATTTGAGGGTGACTTAGAGTTAGTCAAAGAATATTTCAGTTTAGACTTACATGTTTTCACATATTAAATATTTTTCTTCTGGAAAAATTCCAGTTCAGGAGAATGTCACAGGGATCATAGGAAGTTCTCCCCCATCAGATTACCTAGCACAAGTTTCTATAACAAAAATCATGAAGAAGCTGAGATGTGACTTTGTTCTACTTGTAAGTCATAAATTTAGCATGCCACATTTTCATGAACAAAGACAGACATGAGACTTCTGGGTTAGGGATTTTTGATTTGCAACAATATTAGCAGCTTCCTGGCAGTAGCTTCCTTGCAGATGCAAACTTCCAAGAGAACTTTTCTGGTCAAGTCACACAGAATATGATCAGTTTCTCCAGCAACAAATTGTGACACAGGGACAGGAGCAACAGTACAGCACATAGAGAGCTTTTCTTGCACACAACCAACCTGGATACAATCCTCTGAACCCCATGTGGTACCCTGAGCCTTGCAGGGTTGATATCCAAACTTAGAGTCAAGAGTAAGCCCAGAGTACAATAGGTTGTATCCCCCAAAGAAACAAAGTTATGATATGTATGGAAATCTTTTTGTCAAGGAAGCTGACAAGACATTTGGTGTCTATAGATTTTTGTTGGGACTAGTCATGGAGTCACTCTCTACCTGAGCACTTAAGCAAAATTCCAGACTCCTAGAGGGAAAACAGGTGTTCAGAACAATGCACACACATTATGTCTGAATATGTATTTTGTTTGCTTGTTTTAAAAATCAAGTTTAGGTTGAGTTATTCTCTCCTACCTGGGACCAGTAGGAATGCTCCTGATGTCTGTGGTCCCAGATATCTTGTCAATAGACCTTTCAAAGGATTGAAATCTCAGACCTGCTATGATAACTCTGCATTGTACACAGTTATACCTGACTCTGATAGAAACTTAGAAATATAATTCAGCTAAATGACTGTGTGTTGAGCTAAATCTCATATTTTCTTATTTTAGAATGATAACCCACAAGTAATTAGTAATCTTTGCTGCACAGAGGAAAAGGGCACCAAGGTCCAGGAAAATCTGTGGTTGTTGACAAGTTGGAGTAGCATTATGCTTTGCTATAGGAAGCTAACCTGGTTATGTCAACAGTCACTGTCACTATCCCTGTCCTCCTGTTGTTCATTGATTTTCTCGAGCGGGCCCAGCAACATTGTGAAACTTGTTACTGTGTTTGACATATCGAATACATTACGAGTAGCTTGCCAGGCTTTGCTGTTTAGGTGAGATACTCTTGGTAGCTTGCCAGGCTCTCTGAGAGGGGCGGAGGAATCAAACTCGGGTTGGCCATGTTGGCTGCGTGCAAGGCAAAGGCCCTATCCGGTGTGTTTTTGCTCCAGCCCATGTCAACAATACACTATTGAATTCTGATAATAAAAAACATTTCCAGACTTTGTCAACTGTGCTCTGAAGTCACACAGACCAATTAAGATTCAAATCAGTGAGTGAACGTAAGGAGATCAGGTCTTGCTCAGAAAACTAAAAGTTTATCAGAACTTGAGTATAGAATGAGGGCTGAAGAGTAGCAAGAGATCATGCCAGCAGCATGGATTGGGACCAGATTATAAAGCAACTTGAGTGCCATAATAATTATGGTTTTTAATTATTTAAGGATTAATAAATTAAATAAAAGGATCTTCATTATATCTTAAGAAACCAGTTTAAACTATATAGGAAGAATTAAATTGAAATGCAAATAATCTGCAGTCAGAGAGAATAACAATAAGTATTTTATTTATGCAGGTAAGATATTTTGAGGAAGAATATATTCTTACTTGACAATAGCACTGCACTGTACTCCCATTTGTTTATCCATTTGCTGGAGCAGGCCCAGTAATATCTCCATTGTGAGACTTGTTGTTACTGTGTTTGGTATATTAAATATGTCACGGGGAGCTTGCCAGGCTTTGCCATGCAGGTGAGATACTCTCGGTAGTTTGCTGGGCTCTCTGAGAGGGGTGGAGGAATCGGTCAAGTTCGATTTAAACACAGTAACAAGTCTCACAATGTTAATGGGCCCGCTTGAGCAAATTGATGAACAATGGGAGGACAGTGACTTACTTGAACAATAAGGTGTACAAATTGAGAAATATCAGATAATCAGAAAAATGAGGACTTGGGAATTGGTTGTAGAGAGAAACATAACCCAGAGGTGTTCTTTTTGTGGGGGACATCTCTGTAAAGAGGTTGCAATACACTGAGATAACAATGTCAAGAGAAGGACAATAAGAGAAGGGGGAAAGTATTTGGATAGTTTGTAATTTCCACTTGAAGTGACCAAGACTTCCAAGTGTTGAAGTGCAAGGTATGATGTGGGGACAGCTGGGGATGAGTGATGCAGGGGATGTTTGGATTAATATTTGCAGGGGAACTGAAAGCTGCACATACAGAACCATTGCCAGTATTTCTCTCCTGCTGAATTTGTAAATCCCAAAGACTTACATTTACATGCATTTAAGTATTCTACCAAGGATTATGTAAGAAGGTAAGTTTCTCATTCACAACATACTCATATCATTTAAAAATATTGATAATTACTAACTACTCAAGCATTTTTATTTCTTCCTGGAAAAGGTATAATTTCTTTTTTCTATTTTGAAACTGGATCCTTGTTTTTAAACAAAACTTCATTCAAGCACCATGATTTACAAAGTTGTTCACAAAACAATTGTTTCAGATATTCAATGTTCCAACATCAGTCCCACCACCAATGTGACCTTGCCTCCAACAATGTTCCCAGTTTCCCAACTACCACCCAAGCCTGTTCCCTATCAGGAACAAAATGATTTACTTGGTACTGCTTGTTACAACATATCTCTAGTAATGGTGTTACTGAAGGCATTGTCTGGAGAATTACTGAGACTGTACTGAGGGGCAAATAGAGTCTTCTCTTACTGGCTTCACTCATTGAGCTTAGTGGACTTCTGCGCAACTTTCTCATCAATTTTCTATGCTTTCATTGTAACAAGAAGTTTGGAGGTGTCATATGTAGCCACATGCTTCAGGAGTTTTGGAACTGGAATGATCAGCAGCCTGCTTGTCTCTGAGATCAGTTGTGAAACTGGACCATTTATCTGCAGGTGATGGTGGTGGGAGCTGGGTGCGGGTGGGCAGAGCTCTGGCCCTTTGCCAGGGAAGGGACTCTGTCCGGCCCTGTCATGCTAAGGCTCTGGAGATCTGGGCCCCAAGTGGCCAGGCTATCTGGAATTAGCCAGGCTATCAGCTGCCTTCTCTCAGGTGTCATTTTTGACAACAAAGACTATTTTGGCTGTTTTCTGCTTTGAGTGTTTAGAATTTACTGACATCCAGTATCTTTAAGTAGAAATAATCCTCACAGGAACTGTGAGGTACAAAACCTTAGTTACAGAAGCAGAAACTATTATTCTCAGTTAAGACAATATAACTAGATGACATTTAAAACTAATGACTATAATTTTCCTGTCTTTAGTAGAAGGTATACCGTGTCTGGCATAGCAGCTAAATTTGTACTCTCTCAATAAAAACATGCATCATGTGAATGAAGAATTAGTAGATTAGTTACTTTAATTAATAATTATGGAACAAGATGCTAAACATAAAAGCACTGTTTTTGAGCTCTTGCATATCTCAATCTGCAATAATAAGGAAGAGTTCTTATATTCTTTCCTTGTAGAGCTTGATATGCAGTAAACAGTGGGATGAAATTCGGGTCTTGTCTTTAATGGTATGAACACAGATGCTGTTGTTGACAGAGAGATATGGTGAGTGTAGTTTATCCATTTTTTTAGCAAAATTTGACATGTGGTATGCCCAAATAGAAATGTGAAGAGTTTAATTGAGATTTGTTGGGGAGAGTCTGGGTGAAAGAAATGATGAAGCAAAGTTCTGTGGTATATGGCTAGAACTCCACATTCTGAAGAAAGTGATGAGAAAAGTAGGTCTGAATATACACCGTTAAGCTGCGGATGGAACATTTTTAAACTTCCAAGGATTGCTTGTCTTGATAAACTATTATATTCAGTTGCTCTTAGAAAAGAAATTTATTTGCAAGATGATATCACTTATATGTGTTACTTAAAATAACTGAACGAGAAAATGCAATGGATTAAGGGGTGGGGGGATGCCTAGATCTTCCTTGGCCCCAGAATATAGAGAGAGGAGAGAAATAGAGTGGCGGGAGAGGGGGAGAAGATATAGATGGGAAGCAACAGGGTGCAAGGATCAAGGGGATTCACAAGTTATGGAATGATAAAGTTAAATAACCAAACAATAGAGTCAACAACACTAAACGTATGAGACCCAAACTTTAACAACGAAACTTAAATGTTGCTTTTCAAGATGACAGCCTGGGACGGGTGCACGGGGACCCTGGGATCACTGATGGGGGAGCTGTCACTGTGGTGGGATCAGACCTGGAACTTTATGTGTATGAAACCAAGCTATGAATAACTTTATAAATCATGGTTCTTTAATTCTTTTATTCTTAATGTGTGCCATTCTCACTGGTGGGAGGTGATATCTCATTTTTATTTTGAGAAAAATCATTTTTTCAAGGCATAAAGATGTCTCACTGCAAGTTATCTTATTTCCCATTGATGGCTCACAACTATCTAGTTTATTAGGCGTTTGCCTTACAAGCAGCCAACATGGACGACCCGAGTTCGATTCCTCCGCTCCTCTCAGAGAGCCTGGCAAGCTACCGAGAGTATCTTGCCTGCACAGCAGAGCCTGGCAAGCTACCCGTGACGTATTCGATATGCCAAACACAGTAACAAGTCTCATGATGGAGATGTTACTGGGCCCACTCAAGCAAATCGGTGAACAACGGGAGGACCGTGACCGAGTTATTTATTTAACTAGAATAAATATAACTCACTTCCCAACTGATTTATCTGTCATTGACTTTTTACTCACAATTCTTCCAAAAATACACTAGCAAGGCTGACTTCGTTTACCTGACTTCTCACTTGATCATATGTATTTGATTTGTAAATCCTTTGTTTATTTTATTGGATTCTACAGCCTTGCTTTCTTCTGGGTGCCTTGTACTTCCTCATGATTCCTCCTATAAGTCGAGTAAATCTCTCTTCTCAAGTTGTGCAGTCGCATATGCTCCCTTGAGCACTATCAGGAATTATTCCTAAGTGCAGAGCCAGGAGTAATCCCTGAGCATGACCAAGTGTCAGCCCCAAACAAACAAACACCTACAACCCACAGCCTTCGAGTTTAGTAGAGGGATCACTGTTAGAAATTAGAATACTCTTGGGTCATGTATAAATCAAATCTACTATGAACTCTCTTTCATGTAAGAGTCTTGGACCATGTAATAATAATAATCTATCAGGTTATAATTCCACTGCCCTCCTCAGAAAGGTTGTTCTGTGATGTCACACACCACCTTCTTTACCTTCCTCTTATTTTTATTTTCCCCTCATATTTTTCTTATGTATATATATTAAAAACTAGTTGTTCTCAATCATAATTTATCTGTGATACTTTTAAACGTTCAGGTGGTTGACCAGATTTCAAGAAGTTCTTATTCACCAGTACTTTTTGTAACCCTGCCACCTAAGTGATTACAACAACAACAATAATATCAATTACGTAAATTACTAAAATAAAAAAAAGGAAAGCCACCCCAGTTGACTTTAATTCACAGTCAAGATTAGCAATGATTTATATCAGTAGTTTAGAACCTTTAATCTCTAGAGCAGCATGAAAATCTTATTGAAAATGTTAGATATGCAAATTATTATGTTCTCACTGAATTAGAATTTCAATTTCCATTGGTGGATCTGATGCACACTCAATAATTAGTCACAGTCTCTCATTGACTTCCTCCTTTCCAAATCTTCAAAGTCTGAATGTAAGGCAGTGGGTTACTCTTAAATTTAAGAATTTTATAACTTTAGTGTTTTATCTTTAACAATAGTCCCCTTACACACACATCCCAAAAGCTAAAATTAACTTCAATAAATTATTTATAGCAGCCTTACGTCCTCCAAGGAAGCAGTATCCTTGACTAAGTCATAGTTAAACTTAAAACATGTATATTAGTTTAGGGCATACAATTGAATAATTAAATTTATCTTGAAGAACAGTGAAGCATAATCTCTGGTTACAATATAAGACTGGAGTAAAATATCAAATACAGGTGTTTTTTGGAAGGAGGCACACTGAAACTGAATATGCTGTTGCTTTTTTATTATCACAAATACTAGAATGAAGTATATGGTCTAGGTAGAGTTTACCAGACAGCCAACATCCACATAACTGAATGTTTGTCCTAATTAATGTCCTGGGAAATGAAACACTGGTTTCAGAGCCATCCACTTGCCTGCCAGAACTTGCATCAGCATTGATGATATTTCAGTTTCATAGGTTTGTTTATGCCATCTTTTTTATTATCTGAAGAGGAGAATAAACAGCAGTAATAAAAGCCTCTTTTCTTATTCTAACTAATTCTGCCCATGGAAGGGGGTAATTTTCTATGGTGACAGAGTGTCTTATAGTTGTGTAGGAAATTTCTCTTCCTTATAATGTGGTGCTATGGAAATATATTTATTCAATAATTAATTAACAATTCAATAATTGATTCATTAGTTAACTTAATTTAAATGAACTAATTAATAGTAACGTTATCATTCAAAGGAAACCTGTTTACTTTATTACTTACCTTTTTTCGATACAGTTATTTTATATTTATTTTTGTCTTCCTCCTTAATTGAGAATTTTCTTCAGATAAGACCATTTGGTTTGTTAACCATAGAGTTAAACATAGAGCTAACAAAATGTGGTATCCAGTACCTGGTAGACATTCAGGGTAGATGCTCATCAAATACTGAGTGGATAAAATACCGAATGAGTGCTTCAAGTGTATCGTAGGGGAAGAAAAGAATGTTATGAACACACAGGGTTGGCTCAAAACTAATTATGGTGCAAGTGTAAGAACATAATACAAATTTAAGTAAGAGGCTTAATTTTCTCATTTAAAATAATAGAATGGATTTCCCTCTTCATTCTCCTCAAAAACATTTAGTTTAACATAGTTGTTATTAAAGTACATCCTCATTTTTTTTAAAGAAAGTGGATGTAAACCCTTTTGACAACTAGATAAGCCTTTCTCATTTTAAAGTCAGGAATGCCACCCTAAAGGATGGGAAGCTATTCTGAAATGTAGAATGTCAAGAGAGATGGTACCCTGTGTGCCGGTATCTATTGGAAGGCAGGAGACTAGCTTCGGTGGGAACCTTGGTGTGACAAGTTCCCAAGTACCTATGTCAATAAAGTTATGAAAAGATTATTTTTCCTGTGAATAAAGTCAGTTTGCTAACACAGAGAGATGGTCACCCTAGTATTCTGATACTATTAGGATGCACTATGAGTTGACAATGATGTGGTCAGGTTCTCCTTTGTTATTTTTATGTCATAAACATAGATGTAGTGGACTTTTTATGCTCGGATAAACAAGAAAAGGTGAGATTTTCGTATTTCCTTCTAAATGTTTTAGCAAATTATACACCATGTTTTAGTTAATGCTTATTCAACAATAAAACATTTTCTCTACCACTTTCATAGGGAGGTTTTCTTGTATGGGAGAAGATATTGATATTAATTATATTTTCCAAATATAAATGAGGAGCAACCAATAGGTGAAATGGATGAAAGACATCAGAAATGTGCAGTTATAGGAGATCAGGGAGGAGGCAGGTGCTGTGGAGCCTCTTGAGTTATATTAAGGGATTTGAGCATTATCCCAAGGGAAACTGAATAAGAAACATGACAACATGATCTCTCTTTAGGAGCCACAACTTTCAGCAATGTTCAGGAAGACAAGAATTAGTGAACAGAAGGGGATAAAAAAGGTAAGAGATGTAGTTATAAGATGAAAAACAATAATAAAAGTATCATAGTAACAATCAAGAAAACCACATCCAATACTTTCTTGATATACATATCTTGATAATACTTTCTTGATTTGTCATATATGTATATGATACCCACATATATATGTATGTATACATATATATACAAAGAACATTCTCTGATCCCTTCATGTGTGCTGTCATTAATGTTCACAATGCCATGAGGTTTGTCATGTTATCGTCTCTATTTACATATAAGAAAGCAAAGGCATAAATAGAGTAAATGTCTTGTTCAAAGATACTATTACTAATTAAACCTTTGTTCAATAATAGATTTTAAAGATATACTCTATTTTGCCTTTTCAAAAAGCATTGTAAATTTCTACTTACTTTATTTTATATTGTTTCAAAATTGTTGTATTGATTGATATGCTGAAATTAACAATACTATTAATAATGTTTTCTCATACTCGTAATTCCAACCCGACACCTATCACCAGTGCACCCACTTTCATCCCTTGGAGATTCCAGTGCTCTCCCTCACACCTCTTTCTTACCAACCCACTCAATTGTGTGGATCAATTCTCCCATTGTTTTGCCTTTGGACCTTTGTTGCAACCTTACTTACCATGTGTCTTCTAGTTCTACATAGGCGAGAGATCATTTTGTATCTACCCCTTTCCTTCTGACTGACTTCGCTCAGCATGTTATCCTCTAGTTCCACTCATGTTCCTACAAAATGCATGATTCTTAGAGCATCATAGTATTCCATTGTGTATATATGCCACAACTACTTGACTCATTCATTTAGCTTATTCCAATATCTTGGCTATTGTTCTAACTGCGGCAATGAACATAGGTGTGTAAATATCCTTTTGCATTGGTGATTTTGAGTTTTGGGAGAAGATAGTAAGGAGAGGTATCACTGGTAGATCAATTTTATTTTTTCTGATAAATATCCAAATTGCTTTCTATAGAGGTTGAACCAGATGACATTCCCACTAATACTGGATAAGGGTCTTTTTCAAATGCCTCTGTGTCATTCATATGTCTTTTTGGAAAAAATATTCGCCTCATCCCAACTGTGAATGGGGTTGTTGAATTTTTCTGTTGTTGAGTTATGTGAGAGTTTTATAGAGAATGGATATGAATCCTTTATATGATGTATTGTACAAAAATATTTACTCCCATTAGTAGGTTTTTTTTTTTTATTAAAAAGAGTTTCTGTAGCTGTGCAGAAACATTTTTATTTGATGTAGTCCCATTTGTTTATTTTTGTCGTCATCTCATTGAAGATTTCTCTAAACCTAATATCCTGGACAGTTCTGTCAATGTTTTTTTAAATGTATTTTATAAATTATTCTTTAATCTTAATATATTGAATCCACTTGTAGCATGCTTTTGTGAATGATGTGAGGTAAGGTTGAAATTCCATTTTTTTTTGTGTCACACCCAGGAATGATCAGGGGTTGCTCCTGGTTCTGCACTCAGTAATCACCCCTGGTGGTTCTCAGGAAACCATATGAGATGCCAGGAATTGAACCCGGGTCAGCTGCATACAAGGTAAATGCTCTATCCTCTGTACTATCACTCCAGCCCCCGAGTAATTATATTTTACATGTGACTATCCAGTAGTCCCAATGTCATTTGTGGAATAGATTGTCTTTACTCTACTTCATATATTTAACTCCTTTGTCATATATTAGCTGGGCAAAAATCCTTGGAATTAATTCTGGACTCACAAGTATAATCCTGGTCTTCAGGTTTATATTTTAGTTGCACACATTTTTTATTATTAATACTTTGAAGTTTAGTTCAAAGTTGGAAAATGCAATGTCTCTCATCTTTCTCTCTCTAGGATTTATTTGCCTTTTGTACCCAAATTTTATAGCTCCAAACAAACTTTAATAGAGTTTTTTCCATGTCTTTGAAAAAATTCATTGGAATTTTAATGAGTATTGCATTGAAACTGTATAGTACAGTAGGTTGATCATTTTAACAGTGTTGATTCTCAGGACTACGATGTGATTTTGCATTTGGTTTTTGGTGCAAATGAATTTTAAGAAGTTTTTCCTAAATTATGGCTATATGAGAGGGATGAGGAAAAAACTTGCTGAATCAGTCCTTGGAAGGTATTAGTTATTTACTCACTAGGAATGGTTGAGGTCTGGAATTGAGGGATCCAAGCCAGTACCAAAAAAGGCCAGACCTCAAAGATTAAAAACAAAATGATGAACTAAGGATGGATTTTAAGGATTTGGATGGATTTTATCCAAGTTGAGTTCTTTTTTTTAAACTGGTGTCAACCCTCTCTTTAAAGTTGGCATGGTAGGTGTGGTTTGAGATAGTAGACAGGCATAGCACTGGGGATGTCTCCATATAGATTTCTGCCATTCCTCTAATGAATGTTTAGCACATTCAACAAGCACTGTGGGTTTCTCTTGCTTCCTTTGAAGTATAGGAAGTGACTCTCTGCAGAACAGGGGTAAAGTGAATATTTGTGCTATGTGTATATTTGCTCTCTCACTAGTCTTCTACCATGAAATGGTGGTAAAGTACTTGCAGGGATATTTTCTGTGGTATAGAAGATGCCATTGCTTCTCTTAAGGAAAGGAGAAACGTGCTCTTTCAGTTAGAGTACTGTAAAATGGCCCAGAGGGTTGCTAATATCGTGTTGGCAGAGGTGGAGAAATGTGTCTTCGGGGGGGTGTGGGCTGAGTAGAGATTACCTGGATTTAGGGGACTGCTTCATTTCTTTAGGTGGTAGAAGAAGGAGAACTTCATTTCCTGAGCACATTATCTCTGGCAGGCACAGTACAAAACAGTATTAAGTGTTGAAGAATTTGCTCAACAAGACAGACATTATTACCCAGCTTGCTTATAATAAAACAAACAGTAAGGTTCTGATATTTCTTATAATAAAACAAACAGAAAATTTGTGATATTTCTTAGAGTTCTGAAGTTTCTCTAGTAAAAAGGTATGCATTTTTAATTTATAATTCTGCTAGTAAAGGTCAGAGATGATACTCAAACCTAAACCTTCCTGATTTCAAAGTCCATTTACTTCTCTGACACTCTGCTTCTGTCAATTATGCCCTTTTCTGGGGTAACAGAGCTACAGATCCCAGGAGATCACTGTGGACTCTCATTCTCATTCCATATTTTGGGGGAAGATTGCTGAGTCAGTTCTTGGATCCAGTGGTGAGACTTGTTACAAAGCTTAGGAAGATGACAACAATGCAGTCTGTTGAGTTGAGAGTAAACACTTTTTTCTTTTGGGAGCACTAATCCTGTGTGTGTAAGTAAGCAGGGAGTAACCAGTGGGCCTTGGTGCCAAGATGTAACAACAGCCTAGTTGAGAATGAAGGGAGCAGAAAGATAAATACACACATGACTGAATCATGTGGCCATTATTTTTTTTACTGTGTATGAAGCTAATCCACCTCAGTGCTTTCTCAAAACAACTTTTAACAATTTTTTAGCTTATGAAAAATTTTGCATAGATTTTTGTTATTGAAAACCCTGACTAGAATAAGTATTAACAGGAAAGTTTAAAAGACATTTTCATTGTCTCTGAATTTTGTGAATGGGTGGCTTACATTAGGGGAGGTAGTAGGAAGCTTTTATAGACTATATTATAGCATTATTATTTTCTATTACCACAAACTTTGTGTCTTAAACAACACAAACATATGATGTAGCAGTCAGTAGTTTAGAAGTTTTATTGTGGGTCTTATGAGCAAACATCAAAACAGGTACACTCCATGACTACACACTTCATGGAGGTTCTAATGAAGAATCTGTTATTCTTGGTTTTTCTAGCTGCTAAAAATCACCCACTTTCTGTGGCTTGTGGTTCTGTTTCTTCTAAACCGACAACTTCTGGCATTTTAAATTCTTACCCAGACTATTTAGATTTCAACTTCGTGTGAAGACCTAATTCTACGTGACAGTGAGGTGCATAAATGTGTATTGAACATAGTTCTTAAAATTCCTTTCTCTTAGAATTCCTTCAAGAGTGGAATGCAGTCAGTCAGCCAAAGCAAAGAACATTGACTTCACAGGTCTTCCCCTGCCCCCCATAATAACTAATCCGAGTGTTGAAAAAATAAGTCCAAAGACAATAACTAAAATCAATGTTGTAATAAACCTAATGCTTTCTAGTTAAAGCATGGAGTCAAATTTTATGTTCATTTCTGCAGTACATTTCATTAACACTTCTACATAAAAGTCCATTCTAAGCTACCAGACAAAGAAGACAAGAGAATTTGACAACTCAATCCAAGTACCTCATCTTCACCCAGTGCTTGATAGACAACAGTGAAATAAATAAAAATTTTGAGGAAAGTTAACATTTTTTATAGTAATGTTTTATTTTGAATAACTACACATTTGAAGAAAACTTTTAGGAGTAATAATGAGTGATCCTTTTTTCCTCTTGAATCATTTGACAGTATCTGACTAGATACCTATCACTCCTATACACTTTAGTATATCCTTCTGACAAGAACACTTCTACATAACTACAAATCATCTAACAAACTCGGGAAATTTATTTTGCTTTATTACTTGCAGAGACTTCAAATCACCATTTGTATCACTAATATACTTGATAGCTAAAGGCTTTTATGCAAGATCATGTATTGCATTTATTTTGTCATATCTTTGTAGTTCTCATCAATTTAGAAAGATTTCTCATGTCCTAGACTGACATTCATGACATTGACATATTGGCACATTATACTATTTTGTAGTATTTTCTTCATCCACATCTGCCTGATGTTTCTTATGATTAGATACAGGTATGAATTTGGGACTATAATTTCACACAGATTATTATGAATTTTTATTGTTGCCTATTAGGTGATAAATGATTTTTATTTCTTCTATTAGTGACAGAATAAATTGAAACCAATAAATGTATATGAAATTTCTCTACTAAAAATGTATGTATTTTTAATTTATAACTGACAAGTATTCTGACAAGATGCTTTGGGACCATGTGAATACCCCTCAGCAAATTTTGTTTAATCGTTTTAGTATTTATCAGTGTTCTAGGTGGGACCCGGGGCTGAGATCTCCAAGCCTGCACGGTTTGGGGCTGGACCTGCCAGTAGCTAGACATTTACACCCACCAACTGCTGTGTAACCCCAACAACGGCCAGGATCCAGAGATTATCACACTCAGCTCCCGGAAGCGCGCGACCACATTCACGGCCGCGACATCTTATCATCTCATTCCTACTTTGGACAAACTGGCAGGCTACCGAATGTAACCTGCCCTCACGGCAGAGTCTGGCAAACTCCCCGTGGTGTACCCAATATGCCAAATACCAGTAACAATGATGGTGCTCATTCTCCTAACCCTGAAAGGGCCTTGAATTTGGCACTTTAAAAAAAAAATCTCAGGGCTAGGACGAAGGAGACATTACTGGTGCCTGCTCGAGGCAATCGACGAACAAGAGGATGGTCGCAATCGTGATCTAGGTTAAATTAAATATTACATTTTTGCCAAATTTCCTATTCTTACTTCATTTCTTCCACAATCAGTAGGTGGCATTCTACTCTAAACATTTATTTCATTGCTTATCTATTATTTATTTATAACTTTTTGAAGTATTATTGACATATAATAATTTTATAAATTCAAGAAATTAAAAAAATTAAATATATAATTTTATAAACCAAAAAATCATTCTTCACAATGAAGATAAGGAACATATTCATGTCTCCCAAAGTTTTCTTATGAACTTTGATAATCTTTTCTACCTTTTCCACTGAACCTGCTCCAGCTCCTATTCTCAGGAAACTGTTGCTCTTCCTCTGTTACAGTAGTGTGCATTTTATATGAGTGAAGTAATATAAAGTGTGATTTTTTTCCCTTTAGTGTGCCTTCTTTCACTTGATGTAGCTATTCTGAAATTCACACAGGGTTAATTATGTGCCAATAGCACTATTACTGAATAGTGTGCCATTGTGTTATAACATTGTGTTATGGAAGAAAATATTCGCACATTGTACATCTGACAAAGGCCAGAAATATACATTCACAAATACATTTAGATATATAAAATTCTCTCACAAAGCTTCACAAAAACAACAAAACAAACAAACCACACAAAAAATAGAGGATCAAAACAAGCACTTCCTCAAAGGAGATATAAAAGATGGCCAAAGGGAATATTAAAAAGGTGTTCATCATCATTGATTATTGGGGAAATAGAGATTTGACAATAAGATATAACCTCATTCAGAAGCAGCTAATACTGGCAGAGATTCAGCAAAAAGAACCTTCATTCACAATTGGTGGAACTGTCCTCTGGTTCAACTTTTATGGAAAATAGTATGAAGAGTTCTTAAAACATTAAAAATTGAAACTTCCACATGACCCAGGATTTTACTCCTAAGCATCTGCTCCCAAACACAGAAATTTTAATTAATAAAAATATATGTATATCTATGCTTATGTAGTGCTATTTGTAATATTTGTAAATGATAAAAGATCCGATAACAGATGAGTAGATGATAAATAAATAATGATATAAGTATACATGGAAGACTGCTCAGATGTGATAAGTGATGGCATCGTGCATGTTGATTCAACTGGACAGAACTTGAGGATGTCATGTTAAGTGAAGTGAGTCAGAAGGAGAAAGACAAATACTGGATGTTCTTGTTCATTAGTGGAGTGTAAAGAAACAAAGCAAGGAGAGATAATATATAACAGAAAGATCCCAAGATTCTGCTAACAACGAAAACTGATGCTACCCTGGTGGAGGGGGCAGGGGTGCAGAGAGAGAAGGGACTGTAGGACGATGGTGGAGACATTGAGGTTCTGACATTAGGTGTGACTAGCAGGGCTGTAAGAGAACCATATCAACACGATTTTAGACCATGATATCTCAAGTTAAAAATGGGAAAATTGATAA
The DNA here is from genome assembly GCF_029834395.1 of Sorex fumeus. Lineage (NCBI taxonomy): Eukaryota > Metazoa > Chordata > Mammalia > Eulipotyphla > Soricidae > Sorex > Sorex fumeus. The sequence continues at coordinate 16,475,426 of NW_026606188.1, forward strand.
ATTGGACTTGTGAAAATCAATAACTACTATGTAGAAGTCACCATTAAAAATTTAAAAAAGTAAGCTAAAGAAATATCTGCAGTTACTCTCATCACTTTATGTGTGATCCTATTGGAGCTGCCTTTTCATTTGTAAATGAAGATAATGTTAATATCTAAAAATATACCTCAAAAAGTTAGATAGCACTTTATTAATTTTTTAGTTACATAGCTTACTTGTTAATTTTAATGTTGATGAATCATAGAAAATTTAGTTCTAAAGTTTTTAGCACAGGTAATAACTCCATATACACAGATATAGAAGAGTTATATTTATGTTAAATAACATTTTAGAATAGTAACAGTAATTTATTTTTCTTTTTAGGTACAGACTTCCCCAGAAATGTTCAGTGTTAGTTACCGTTCCCTGAGTTACTGTGACGGCTGTGTGTGCCTGATAGTTGGGTAGTCACATCTGGGGAAAAGGTGCTGCTGAGACTCAGACATGCTAGGGTCACCAGGGTCACAGCTGGCAGTGTCACTACTCTAACTTAGGGCCTCATGCATGTGAAACATAACCTTTGAGTTAACTTTAAGGACACCATAGTTTTTTTTATCTTACTAAATTTTCTTCTAATACTTAAAAAGTCTTTCTTCCAATACTCCTTTCTTCTCAGATAACCTTAGTTCTTTTATTAGTGTTAACTGGTTTGTCTTTTTATGTGCTTTGCCTGTTTGTCAAATTCTACATTGATGAAATCATCCAATACTTTACTTTTTTCTTCTGACTTATAGTAATTCAAAGTTTCTACAAATATCTTTTATATTTTTACAAATGATATTTCTCCTTTTTTAATAGTTAAACAGTGTTCCACTATTTAAAAGTACCCCATTCTTTATTTAATCAGCTACTGATAGGTACTTAAGTTGCATCCTTATATTACCTATAGTAAATTAATGATATTGCAATAAACTGCAGTGAATTACCTTTTTGTGTTAATATTTTATATCATGGATATGGATCAAAAGTGAGAGTGCTGAATTCTATTGTATTTTCATATGCAGCTTCTACTGAACTCCTAAAAGAGTCAAGAATCCAACTATTTCTCACTACCGCATGGCTAATTCTTGATCAATCACCATCATCTCTCTCCCAAATTAATCGTGTTGATGTCCTAATTGGCTCCCCTATTTCTTTCCCCTTATTCTCAATAAAGTAGCCAGACTAATCTAAGGGTGTCCCGAAGATAAAACCCCATGTGGTTCTGTATTCACTTAGAACAAAGTAGAAAGTCTTCAGCACCTCCCAGGCCTGCCTCACCCTGCATGGCCAACTGCTTGCTCCATCTGTCACTTCTCTCTCCTTCTGGGCCTGCCCCAGAAACACTGGCTCTCCACTGCTCCTCACACAGCCTGCAATGGCCTCTGTCTCAGGTTTCTGAGCTGTGCAGTTCTCACTGGTACACTGCTCCATCCCAGATGTTTTCATGGTGTGTGTACACAGGAATTTATTTCCTTCTGATCTGTGAAAACATCAGTTTCTTCATCCACTTGCCACTATAACATGCCAGCCTGCTCCCCTGGGCCTCACCTTTATCCCTGACCATGGATTTGTTTCACCACACATACTTTCTCCAGACTCACCAACTAAATTGTTACTCTGTGAATCCTCCAAAATTATAGTAACTATTTTTTTCTTTAGTTTAAAATGTTTGTCTTCCATCATTGCTGAGACATTCCCAGAGCTGAAGAGTTGCATCCAGATTCAGGAGGCCCAAAGATAGCAGATAAAAGAAATCCAAATAAAAACACTCCAGGACACATCCTAATAAGAATAATGAAAACCACAGATAGAGACAGAATACAGAAAGCGGCAAGATCAAAGAAGGAACTTGCTTATTGAGGTGCATCCTTAAGATTTACAGCAGACATATCTAATGAGGGCTGGAATGATAGCACAGCGGTAGGGCATTTGCCTTGCACGCAGCCAACATGGCCGACCTGAGTTCTATTCCTCCGCCCCTCTTGGAGAGCCCGGCAAGCTACCGAGAGTATCTCGTCTGCATGGCAGAGCCTGGCAAGCTTCCCGTGACGTATTCGATATGCCAGACACAGTAACAACAAAGTCTCCAATGGAGACGTTACTGGGCTCGCTCGAGCAAATCGATGATCAACGGGAGGGCCTTTACTTACTTTTTATATCTAATGAAACTCTTTGAGCCCAAAGACAGTGGGAAGTTATAGTGAAAAAACTCAGTGAAATGAATGCCTCACCAAGAATACTTTACCCAGCTAGACTCTCAGTCATATCAGAAGGAACAACACACAGCTTCACAGACAAACCACAACTCACGAACTTCATAGACTCAATCCCATGGTTATGGGAAAAACTAAATGGTCTACTTTAAGACAAGACAAGACCCTCAAACACAAAAAACACCTGCAGAAAGATAGAACAAAATCCTATAACAATAATCTGTCTCAATGTTAATGAGCTAAATCACCTATTAGGAGACACAGAGTGCCAGGATGAATCAGATAATTGAATACAACATTCTGTTGTCTTCAAGAAACACAGTAAGAGTAAAAACAGACTAAAAATCAAAGGGTGGAAAGAAATTCTACAAACAAAACACTCCATCAAAAAAACTGGGGTGTCTATTCTATTATTAAATCACATACTCAGACTGAAGAAGGTTATAAGAGAGAGTGAAAGTTATTTCTTAATGATCAAGGGATTTATACATCATGAAGAACTCACAATCCTAAATGTATATGCACCTAGTGAGGGACCAGCAAAATACTTAAAATAACTATTATAGGCTTGAATAAAGATAGTTATTGCAGCACAATAATAGTTGGAGAAAAACAAAACCAACACTACTTTATCATTCTTAATAGATCAACCAGAATAAAGCTCAGCAAGGACATACTTTATATGAGGGATAAAATGGAAGACAGGGGTTTAGTAGCTATATAGAGGACATATCATCACCCAAAATATGAATAAACATTCTTATTCAGTGCACATGGGACATTCTCTAAGATAGAGCACTTGCTGGACCACAAAGCATACCTCCATAAAATTAAGAGGACAGAAATTGCATCAACGATGTTTTCAGACTAAAATACACTGAAAATAGAAGTAAATAACACACATAGTAAGGGAGAATAAAATCAAACATATGGAAATTAAACAGCTCAATACTGAACAACCAGTGGTTTAGAGAGGAAATGAAAGAGAAAAATCTAAAGATTCCGGGAAACAAATGAGAATGAAGACACAAGTTACCAGAACTTATGGGATATGAAAAAAAGCAGTGTTAAGAGGAAAGTATATAGCTCTGCAAAAATTCCTCAGGAAAGAAGAGTGAGCCCACATAAGCAACTTAACCTCACAGCTCAAGATACTGGAAAATGACCAGCAAAATGGGCCCGAACTAGGCAGGAGGAAGAAAATAATAGAACTTAATACATTATTATCAATGAAAGAAAAGATAAAAACCATGTATTCATGTCAATAGATGCAGATAAAGCATTGAACAAGAGATTCAGCACCTACTTATGATAAAATTTTTCAACAAAATTGTAGTTAAAGGAATTTTTCACAGTATAGTCAAAGCGACCTACCACAAGCCCACAGAAGTGTTGGAATGAGGAAAACAAAACCTTCCCTTTAGGATTAGGGAAATCTATATTCACTGCTATTCAATATGGCACTGTAAGTACTTGCTCTAGAAGTTAGGCAAAAAAAAAAAAGGATGTCAAGAACATCCAGTAGGATCCATAGTGGTGAAAAATGGGCACTGCTGGAGTGATGGATATTTGTTCATTGTATGATCGAAACCCAAGCACAAAAATTTGTAAGTCTACAACTGTACCTCATGGTGTTTCATCAATAAAATTTAATTTAAAAAATCTTAAAGCCTCTACCAAGAAGCTCCTAGAAACAATAGATTTGTATAGCAAAGTGGCAGATTACAAAATCAATACCCAAAAGTTTATGACTTTCCTATATGCAAATAATGAAAGAGAAGAAAATCATATGAAAAAGCAATCCCGTTCATAATCTTGCCTCAGAAAACCAAGACCTCAGAATCGGCTTAACAAAGGAGGTAAAGAATCTGTATGAATAAAAGTACAAAATGCTACTTCAAGAAATAAAAGATATAAGGAAATGAAAGCACACATTCTGCTCATGGATTGGGAGGACAAACACTGTCAAAATGGCAATACTCCCATAAATATTATACAGGTTCAATGCAGTCTCTGTAAGGACACCCATGACGTTTTTCAAAGAAATTGATTGAACACTCCCAAAATTCATATGGAACAATAAAACCCCATGAATAGGTAAAGCAATGCTTGGAAAACGAAGATTGGAGGAATCAACTCCCCCAATTTTAAACAAGTGGTAGTAATTAAAACAGCCTGGTATTGGATACCAATTGGATACAGTATCCTGGTATTGGATACCGTAAGTAGAAACATTTTATTGGATTGTTCTTGCTTTGGGGTCTTACGTGGTGGTGCCCAGGGCTTGATTCTGTCTCTCCAGTCAGATCACTCCTGGAGGAACTTGGGATCAATATGTGGTGCCAGGATCGAACCTGGGTCAGCTGCATGCAAGGGCAAGAAACTTACCCACTGTACTGTTTATCTCTCTGGCCCCGCATAGAAATTTTTTTTAAAAGTTTGTCATCGAAGTCCCGTGTTTCTTAATATATTTTATGCATATATTTTGTTGTGCATTTGCGGCCACGCGACATCTTATAATGACATTTTATTATCTCATTCCTACTTTGGACAAACTGGCAGGCTACCGAATGTAACCTGCCCACACGGCAGAGTCTGGCAAACTCCCCATGGCGTACCCAATATGCCAAATACCAGTAACATTGAAGGGTCTCATTCTCCTAACTCTGAAAGAACCTTGAATATGGCACTTTTTAAAAAAATCTCAGGGCTAGGACAAAGGACACGTTACTGGGGCTTGCTCAAGGCAATCGACAAATAACAGGATGGTTGTGTGATTGTGATTGGTATTGGATACAGAGGTGGTATACAAGATATACAAGTCACTGGTTGAAGTCTACAAGAAAAAAATCACCCAACTCCATATCCCCTCTCAGAGAGATCGGCAAGCTACTGAGAGTATCCTGCCCGCATGGCAGAGCCTAGCAAGCTCCCCTGACATATTTTATATGCCAAAAACAGTAACAACAAGCCTCACAAATTGTTGTCAGATGTTACTGGTGTCCGTTCGAGCAAATTGATGAACAATGGGAGGATAGTAGTACAATGATATTAGATATAGAGCATGGCACTAGAATAGAGAATATCCTGATACACACACTCAAATATATGATCATTCAACCTTTGATAAGGGAGCAAGAAATTTGAAGTAGATCAAGGAAAATCTCCATATCAAGTGGTACTGGTAAAACTGAACAGCTACATGCAAAAACTGGGCACAGACCTTTTCATAACACCATAAACAAAAGTCAGATAAAAATGGATTAAAGACCTCAATAGAAGACCAGAATCCATAAGGCACATGGAAGAAAATGTAGGCAAAACCCTCCAGGATACTGAAGCTGAGGTATCTTCAAAGATGAAATGCCACTGACTAAGAAATTGAAAGCAATTAACCTAAAACACTTCTGCACTTCAAAAAAAAAAACATTGTTCAAGATACAAAGACAGCCTATGGTATAAGAAAGTTTATTGATCCAATACATCTTGATAAGGGGATAAAATCAAAGATATACAAGGCACTGGTTGAAGTCTTGATCACTTGATCACTTGACTTCCCATTAATCATGGATTTGCTCAAGCAGGCGCCAATAACATCTCCATTTGTCCCTGTCACGTGCTAGTGTAGCACAATGGAGCCTATTAATTCTAGGCACATGAAGAGCCTCAAAACGATCGTTCAGGGTCTTGATGAGGAAGTCCGATCATCTTGTAGGTGAGCGGCCACACAGTCTTTTGACGTCCCATAGAATCCAGTCAGTAATGGCTCTAGTCCAGCGGTCATCTCCAAATCTCATTATGTGTCCGGCCCATCTGATTTTTTGATGCCTTGGCAAACTAGACAGCATCCCTGATTCTTTACCTTCGACAGAAGTTGGAACTCCGGATTCTTTCTCTCATTTGAGTGAAGTGTGATACTCCAAGCATAGCTCTTTTGATTCCTCTTTGGGAGACCCCAATAGAGTTCTCATCCTGTTTTCATAGGGCCCAGGTCTCTGGGGCATATGGTAATGCAGGAAGAACAGTGGAATCAAAGAGATGTGCCCAGAACAAGAGGTTCTTCATCCTCTTAGCTATTTTTTTCACACTCTTGAAGGCGTACCAAGCTGTTTTCTTCCTCCTATGCAACTCAGGTGCCAGGTCATTCGTCATGTTGACTTCTAGACCTAGGTACACATAACTGTTGCATTTGGAGATGGTCATTCCATTGAGAGTGAATGGAACGTCAGGACCAAGACTGTTTCTCAAAAACATTGTTTTTGTGAGATTCAGCTGGAGTCCGACCTTCCCGCACTCACCGTCGAAGTCAGCCAGAATTTGTGTTGCTTGGCTAATGCTTGCTATTATTAGAACGATGTCATCAGCAGAGCTGAGGTGGTGTACTTGCCGACTGTCTATCGTAACCTATTTCTTCCCATTCCAGTCATCGCATGATATTCTTGAGGGTAGCACTGAAGAGTTTCAGTGAAATGGTATCACTATGCTGAACCACTCTCTTGATGTCAATGATCACTTCTTTATAGAATGGTGAGATCCTGGTAGTGATTCTGTAATACAGCTCATGGAGGATCCTGATGTATTGAGTTTGAATACACTGATTGGCTAGGGCTTTGATGACTGCTTCCATCTTAACAGAATCAAAGATCTTCTTTAAATCCATGAACGTTAGACAGAGAGGCATCTGAAACTCCTGAGAAACCTCAATGATTTTGGTTAGTGTGTGGATATGGTCAATTGTGCTGAATCCTTTTTAGAAACTGGCTTGCTCGCATGGTTGTCATTCATCTAGTGTTCTGCCAATCCTATTCAGGATGACTCGAGTGAACAGCTTGTTGATGACAGACAATAGGCAGATTGGGCAATAGTTGCCAGTGTTGTGGATATCTCCCTTCTTGCACAGTAGTACAGTCCTGCTGGTTTTCCACTGGGACGGAATCTTGTATTTAGACAGGTAGCATGTGAAGAGCCAAGCCAGCATATTGATGAGTACTGATGTCAGGTTCTTCAGGTTTTCAGGTCTGAACTTGTCTGGGCCAGGTGCTGTTCGTTTCTTTGCTGATAAATTGGTGTGTTGGATTTCAGAAGGGCGAATGTTGGATCAACATATCCATCCTGCGGAATTTGTTTTATGGGCAGGTAGACATGGCTGTCAAAAAGATCTGAGTAGAAGTCATGGATAATCTTCTCCATTGCCCTTCTGGAATATGTGATAGATCCATCAGGACGTCGGAGGGCAGTCATCTTGGTCTTGTAGTTGGCGAAGGACTGGTGGGCATTACCAATGCTTTTCCCAGCTTCTGCCGCATTTACCAGCACTTCTGCTCTTCTCTCTTTGAGGTTTTCCTTTATCGCATCTCTGCACTGCATTGTGAGCTCGGACATTCGTTTGCGGTTGCCTGAGGCATGCACCAAATCACGTTGGCGAATAAGCTCAAGAGTTTTTGAAGACAGGTTTTTTTTTTGTGGCTTTCTCTCTCAGGGGCTGGAGCGATAGCACAGCGGGTAGGGCGTTCGCCTTACAAGCGGCCAACATGGCCGACCCGAGTTCGATTCCTCCGCCCCTCTCGGAGAGCCCGGCAAGCTACCGAGAGTATTTGATATGCCAGACACAGTAACAACAAAGTCTCCAATGGAGACGTTACTGGGCCCGCTCGAGCAAATCGACGATCAACGGGAGGGCCTTTACCTTTATCTCTCTCAGCGTTCCTCACACAATCATGGAGCTGCTGATCCAGTCGATCGTATTTTTCGTCAATGTTGTCAACAACGGCATCTTCCCATGTTGCAGCAATAGTGGCAAAGAGCTCCCAGTTGGTGGTCATTCTGGGACTTCTCTTCTTAAACTTGCAGCACTTTCTCCCTGCTCTGTGAAGTAGTATTTTGCTTGAAGGAGATGGTGGGTCGATCCCATTTGGAATTTGGGGACAACAGCGACATAAGTCAGGTAAAACCACCGATTGAATATGATGTGGTCAATTTCATTGTGGAACTCTCATGTCCAAAGTTTAGATTCGGCCTTTTGGAACTGTGAATTACCATCGATGGTCTTGGTCGACATGATGAACTCAGACAGTCTCTCACCTTGTTAGTTCCATCATAGGCCATGGGTCCTGATGTGGAGTTCTTCAGCTGATCTTCATGGTCGTATCTTGCTATTAAAATCACCCACAATGATCTTGTAGAAGGTGTGGTCTTCTTTATAGAACTTCTCTAGCTCCATGTAGAACTTCTCGATTTCTCTTTCATCATAATGAGATGTTGGTGCATAGACAACGAAGATAGAAACTGTTGGCAGTGAGCCACACCTATTTTAGTGTAATCGTCTGATTTGGGTTGTTAGGCATTCAAATGAATCAATGCTCATGGCCAAGTTCGTGTTGACAAGGACACTGATGCCTCCGATGCCTCTTTTATCACATGTTCTGAGGAACAGTTCTCCAGTGTTGAAAACGGTGTGATGTGATTGATGTCTTCTTGTCTCGGTCAGACCAATGATGTCGTACTTGATCTTTTGCACTTGTACCATCAGGTTCTTGATGAATTCACCTGGTGCCAACATACGTGCATTAAAAATACATACAATCATTTTTATCTTTATTTGTTTTGGCTGCCTAGTTTGGCCTTGAGATTTTACCATCCTCTCCGTCTTCATCCTGAAGTGTACAAGAAAAAAATCACCCAACTGCATCAGAAAATGGGGCAATGAGAAATGAATAGAAACTTTCTCAGAGAAGAAGTTCGAATGTCCAAAATCCAAATGAAAAATGCTCTTCATCACTAATCAGGGAGATACAGATCAAAACAAGAATGAGATACCACCTCACAGCACAGAGACTGGACCACATCCAAAAGAACAAAAGCAATGGTGTTGGCATGGATGTGGGGATAAGGGACTCTCCTTCATTGTCGATTGGAATGCTGACTGGTCCAGCCTTTTCGGAAAACAATATGGACATTTTTCAAAATACTACAAATTGAGCTCCCATTTGACACAGCAATACCACTTCTGGGAATATATTCTGGGGACCAAAAAACACGCAGCAGAAATGCTATCTGCACTCCCATGTTCATTGCAGCACCATTCTCTATAGCCAGAACCGGGAAACAACCTCAGTGCCCCAGAACAGATGAATGGATAAAGAAACTATGGCACATCTAACCAATGGAATACTATGCAGCTGTTAGGAAAATGAAGTCATGAAATTTGCCTATAAATGGATAGACATGGAGACTATCATATCATGCTTAGTCAAATGAGTCAGAAGATAGGGAAAAATATAGAATGACTGCATTCATTTGTGATTGTCATATATCTATATCTATAATATATATATATGGGCCGAAGCGATAGCATATTGGGTAGGGTTTTTCCCTTGCACCCAGCTGACCCAGGTTTGATTTGTCCGTCCTTCTCGGAGAGCCCGGCAAGATACTGAGAGTATTCTGCCTGCATGGCAAAGCCTGGCAAGCTAACCATGAAGTATTTGATACGCCAAAAAAAACAGTAACAAGTCTGACAATGGAGACATTACTGGTGCCTCCTTGAGCAAATCGGTGAACAATTGGAGGACAGTGCTACAGTTCTATTATATATATATATACACATATATATATATTTACTTGTATTACTTGTCATCCCATTGATCATTGATTTGCTCGAGCGGGCGCCAATAATGTCTACAAACGTCCCTGTCGTGTGCTAGTATAGCCCAATGGCATCTGCTCTCTCGATGAAAATGAAGAACCTCAAACCATTCTTTCAGGATTTTGATGAAGATATGTCCCTCTCATCAAGGTGAGCAGCCACGTGTACTTTTTTTTTATTAGTGAAACACCATGAGGTACAGTTGTAGACTTACAAACTTTCGTACTTGGGTTTCAGTTATACAACGATCAAGTACTCATCCCTCCACCAATGCCCATTTTTCACCACCAATGATCCCAGTAGCCCTCCCACCCCTCCCCACTCCATTCCCCCCACCCCACTCCATTCTGCGGCGGGGCATTTCCTTTTGCTCTCTCTTTCCTTTAGAGTCCTTTTGATGTCCCATGGAATCCAGTTGGTAACAGCTCTAGTCCAGCGGTCATCTCTAAATCGCATAACATGTCCAGCCTACCTGATTTTCTACACCTTCACAAACGAGACAGCGTTTCTTGATTCTTGATCATTGATAGAGGTCAGAACTTCAGATTCCTTCTCTCACTTGAGTGAAATGTAATATTCCAAGCATAGCTCTTTCCATTCCTCTTTGGGATACCTGAATAGTGTTCTCATCCTGTTTTCATAGGCCCAGGTCTCTGAGGTGTATGTTAGTGCAGGAAGAATAGTGGAGTCGAACAGATATGCCTAGAGCCGGAGGTTCTTCGTCTCTTAACAACTTCTTCAATGCTCTTGAAGACGTCCACACCACTCTCTTCCTCCTGAGCAGTTCTGGCTCCAAGTCATTCCTCATGTTGAGTTCTCGACCCAGGTACACATAGCTGCTGCATTTGGAAATGTTCGTTCCATTGAGAGCAAATGGAACATCAGGGACTAGGTCGTTTTTCATGAACATTGTCTTGGTTAAATTCAGCTGCAGTCTGACCTTTCCACACTCACAGTTGAAGTCAGCCAGCAATTGTGTCACTTGGCTAATGTTTGGTGTTATTTGATTTATGTCATCAGCAAAGCAGAGGTGGTGTAGTTGCCAACCATCTATCTTCACTCCCATTTTGTCCCATTCCAGTCATCGCATGACATTCCTTGAAGGTGGCACTGAAAAGTTTCGGTGAAATGGTATCACCCTGCTAAACCCCTCTCTTGTTGTCCATGATCACTTCCTTGTAGAATGGTGAGATCCTGGTGGTGAATCCATAATACAGCTCACGGAGGATCCTGATGTACTGAGTTTGAAGGCCCTGTTTGACTAGGGCTTTGATGACCGTTTCAGTCTCAACAGAATCAAAGATCTTCTTTAAATCAATGAACATTAGACAGAGCGGCATCTTGAACTCTCTTGAAGCCTCAATAAGCTTGGTCACCATGTGGATACGGTCGATCATGCTGAATTCTTTTGGGAACCTGGCTTGCTCGCATGGTTGTCCTTCATCTAGTGTTCTGCCTATTCTATTCAGGATGACTCGAGTGAACAGCTTGTAGACGACAGACAACAGGCAGATCAGGTGATAGTTGCCAATGTCATGGATATCTCCCTTGTTGTGTAGTAGTACAGTCCTGCTGGTTTTCCATTCAGACGGAAACTTGCATTCAGAGAGGTAGTGTGTGAAGAGCCAAGTCAGTGTATTGATGAGTACTGATGGGAGATTCTTCAGGTGTTCAGGTCTGACCTTGTGTGCCGGGTGCTGTATGCTTCTTTACCAAAGAAATGGTGTGTCGAATTTTGGAAGGGAGAATGTTGGGAATGACATATCCATCCCGCGGAATTAGTATGTGGGCAGGTGGACGTGGCTACCGAAGAGATCTAAGTAGAAATCATGGATAATCTTCTCCATTGCCCTTCTGGAAGATGTGATAGATCCATCAGGACTTCAGAGGGCAGTCATCTTGGTCTTGTAGTTGGTGAAGGAAAGGAGGGCATTGTGAATAATTTTCCTGACTTCTGCCCCATCGGTCAACACTGCTGCTCCTCTCTTTTTCAGGTCTTCCTTTATTGATTCTCTGCACAGCTTTGAGAGCTTGGACATTAGCTTGTGATTGCCTGAGGGTCGCGTCAAATCATGTTGGCGAATGAGCTCGAGTTTCCGATTACAGGCATCTGTTTGTGGCTTTCCCACTCTCGGCATTCCTCGTGCAGTCACGGAGGTGCTGAACCAGTTGGTCATATTCCTCATTGATGTTGCCAATGAGATCACTTCCCAAGTTGCCACCATAGTGCCAAAGAGCTCCCAGTTGGTGGTCATTCTGGGCGTTCTCTTCTTGAACTTTGCAGTCCTTTCTCCCTGCTCCATGAAGTAGAGTTTTACACAAAGGAGATGGTGGTCCAATCCCATTTGGAATTTTGTAACAACAGCGACATCGGTCAGGCAAAACTGTTTATTGAATATCATGTGGTCAGTTTTGTTGTGGAACTGTCCACTGGGATACTCTCATGTCCAATGTTTAGATTTGTCCTTCAGCGACTGTGAGTTACTATGGATAGTCTTGGGCGACATGATGAATTCAGACAGTCTCTCACCCTGTTCATTTTATTGTATGCTGAGATTAGAGTTCTTTGGACAACCTACTTGGTCCTATCTTGGCATTAAAGTCACTGACAATGATCTTGTAGAAGGTGTTGTCTTCTTTATAGAACTTCTCTAGCTCCATGTAGAACTTCTCAATTTCTTCTTCATCATATTTGGATGTTGGTGTGTAGACGACAAAGATAGAAACTGCCAGCAGTGAGCCACATCTATTCAAGTGTAATTATCTGATTTGCATTGTTAGACATTCTAATAAATAAATGTCCATGGCCAAATTCGTGTTGATGAGGACACCAACACCACCTACGCCTCTTTTATCACAGGTTCTGAGGAAAAATTTTTCTCCAGTGCCGAAAAATGGCATGATGTGATTAATGCCTTCTTGTCTTGGTCAGACCAATGATGTCATACTTGATCTTCTGTGCTTGCACCATCAGGTCCTTGATGAATGCTTCCGACACCAGCATATGTGTGCTAAAAATACAGTCATTTTAGTCCTTCATTTTGGCAGCCTAGTTCGGCCCTGAGATTTTATCAGCCTCTCCTTGTTCATCCTTAATGTTGCTGTACTGGGGGGCTCTTTCAATGTCAGGGGAATGAGGGCCATTATTTTTACTGTTTTTGGAATATCAAATATGACACGGGGAGCTTTCCAGGGTCTGCAGTGCATGTGGAATACTCTCAATAGCTTGTCAGGCTCTCCGAGAGGAAAGGAAGAATCGAACCCGGGTCGGCTGAGGGAACTTTATATCATATTAATCCATAACAAATTATATAGAGGGAACCGTAGACAGAACCCTTCATGTCATTATATCTATAAGCAGTTTCAATGATTCAATGACATTGGTCAATCAAATAGAAGCAAAAATAAACAAATATGATGACTTAAAACTAAGTACTTTCACTGCAAAGGAAATCACAAAAATAAAGACACCCCATTGAATGTGAGAACATTAGCCTACCACTCATCCGATAAAAGGCTAACATTCAAGGTATGCAAAGCACTTGTAAAATCTACTAAGAATGAAACAATAAACCCTATAAAAATATGGAGAGGAAAGGAACAGAAATTTCCTCACAGAGGACATGCAGATGCTAAGAGGCATATAAAAATATGCCCTGCATCACTGCCCATCAGGAAAATGCAAATAAAAATAATATATCACCTCACTCCAGTGAGATTGGCGCACAACATAAACAATCAGTACTGGTACTGGTATTGGTGTGAATGTGGGGTAAAAGGAGCCCTCATTAACGGTAGTTTGAATGTTATCCGGTTTAACCATTTTGTTAAATGGTATTGTCACTTCTCAAACAAACTAAGGATTGAGCTTCCACATGACTCGCCAATTCCACTTCTTAGCATCACTCTCAAGGGCCCAAAGACTATTCCAAAAAGATTTTTGTGCACTTATTTAATAGAAACACTATTCATAGTAGCTGCAGTCTGGAAAAAATCCTAAAAGTTCAAGAACAGATGATTGGATTAAGAAAATCATGGTTTACACAGTGGAGTACTACTTGGCAATTAGAAAAGATAAAATCATGCAATTTGATGCTATATTGATTGAACTGGAGAGTATCATGCTAAGTAAAGTTAGTAGGTAGGAGAGGGTAAGATACAGAACAATATAAGTTTGGGAATATAAAGAAACAAAATAAAGAAATAGCAAACGACGAGTGGCAACAGACCTTAAGAGGTAGTCTATAGAGTTGACCTTACCATGATGGGGGACTAGGGTCTTAATTAAGGGAGAAACATTTTGATGGAGATGTAGTATTGGAACTTCACATGAATGAAACCTAATTGTTAACAGGACTATAAATTATGGTGCTTAAAATTTTAAAAATAATAAAAGAGATATCAATCAAAAATTCTTGCAACTATTCCAAGAGAGGTCATATTCAGGATAAAGCTAGGAGGGAGTTAAGGTTGAAATTAAAGGAGTGAAATAAAAAACAAAGTTGCAGAAAAATTTAAAATCACAAGAGAACGTTATATTAAAAACCAACTTTAAATAAAAATGCTCGAGCGGGCCCAGTTGGAGACTTTGTTGTTACTGTGTTTAGCATATCGAATACCTCATGGGGAGCTTGCCAGGTTCTGCCGTGCGGGCGAGATACTCTCAGTAGCTTGCTGGGCTCTCCAAGAGGGGCGGAGGAATTGAACTCGGGTTGTCCATGTTGGCTGTGTGAAAGGCAAAAGCCCTACCGCTGTGCTATCGGTTAAAAATATCCTAACACTAAGAGAGGTAGAAAAAATGTGAAAAAACACACACAAAATTTCAACCTTATGAAAAGCCACTTTTCAAAAAGAATAATTTCTGCTTTGGAGACTGCTGCAAAGATAGAAAAAAGGTTTCTTCACTTAAGCTAATGCTAAAATAACACATATCAAAGAAAAAAAGACATATAAAAGGGAAATTATAGACAAATGTAGAACAAAAATGTAAAATTCCTAAGTGTATTAACAAATCAACCCAAGGATATGAAAAATTACTGTCATGTTATTTATTCACTCTATTTTCCATTCTTTATTAGTTTTGAAGTTATAGTTTCTTCATAACCTATCTCTCTGGTGCTTCAATTACTGTCAGCTTCTTTCTCTACCTTTTTAGTTGTTTGTTAGAAAGATTTACTCAAATTATGTAGTGTACTTTAGTTCTATTTGTAGAAATAGTTTCTTGTATCCTAGTTTTAAAAAATTAATTAATTAATTCAATATTTATATTTTTTATTTTTATAAAGTGGTTCACAATAGTTCATTACAGATAATATTCAAACACCAATCCCACCACTGAGCACCTTTCCACCACAATAAGAAGGAAGTGTATGAAGGTTGTTGTATTTCATTCTGGAGCCTTTTAAGCCCATATATAAGAGAATACAAGCAAGTATGTTAAAACTAAACAAATGTGTGCTACTTTTGGTACTTAAGTGACTAAAGTATAAGAGGTTGTACTACTGCATTCCCACACACTCCAGAAAATTTTGCATCACTTTCTTCTGGGAGCTATAGTTTATAGTCTCTGGATCTTGGCCGTTGACGAGATTACATGGCTGGGGGAAGTTTGTGGATATGACTGTCAAGCTTCTGAAAAACTAGGTGCTGCGGGGAGAAGTCCCAGTCTCGATCTGAGGAAGCTTGGAAATCTCAGTCAGGGTTCCCGCATATCTGGGTTTTTTTTTCGGTTCCTTCTTGCATGACGTTTGTTCGAGCCTGTGGAGAGTGGCCATGGGCATGGCTAGGTCCTGGAGGTTTTCAGCTGCTGGTGTGCTGCTGGGAGTGGGGAGGGACCTCAACCCACCCCCCTCCGAGGTGCCCCAGTGAAGACAACCTAGTGTGGAGGTCAGAAAATTCTGCCATATGCTAGTTATTTGGTAAACAGTTTACGTGCCCTAAAATATCACAAAAGTTTTATGTATTATATATTTGTAAATTTCAAAACAAATCTGGAATTTCTAAGATTACCCAAAGTTAACTCAGGTCGGCCATGTTGGCTGGGTGCAAGGAACAGCGGTAGGGCGTTTGCCTTGCACGCAGCCAACATGGCCAACCCGAGTTTGATTCCTCCGCCCCTCTCGGAAAGCCCGGCAAGCTACCGAGAGTATCTCGCCCGCAGGGCAGAGCCTGGCAAGCTCCCCGTGACGTATTCGATATGCCAAATACAGTAACAACAAAGTCTCCAATGGAGACGTTACTGGGCCCGCTCGAGCAAATTGATGATCAATGGGAGGGCCTTTACTTTTTTACCCAAGGTTAACAATGTTTGCATGTGCGAGACATTTAAGAGTTGGAACTGAAAGAATGAAGAATAATCATTCATTCACTACCTAATAATGTATTTCTTGGACATTTTATCATGAGCTATATTCATTTATTATTTAACTAAAAATGCATAGCACATAGATTGTGAGATGCAATTCTCTTTGCTGAAAAGTCCACCAAACTTGGCTTCTATATTGCCAGCTGTTTCTTGACAATTTTGGACAATTTTCTCAGACTCTATGTGTGTGTATGTTTTGGAGCCACACTCAGCAGTGCTCAATGCTTTCTCCTGTCTCTGCTCCCAAGGATCTCTCCTGTCAGACTCCAGGGACCAACTGATATGCCAGAGATTGAACGCATGTTGAATATGTACAAGGCAAGTACCCTAATATATCTCCAGCCCTCTGAAACCTTAAAAGTGAGGGTGATTAAGTCAAAACAGGTACACAAATGTCTAAGATCCTATGCAGTGGGTAGGTTTTGTCTCTGCCAAAATTAGCATGTCTGTACTTCAAGAAATGGCAAAAAAGTAAAACAGGGAAGACACCTCTTCTTTGAGCATTTAAAAATGAAGAAGAGTGAATTTTTATTCCTTTGTTAAGCAGAAGAGCCGAAGAGCCACTATAAAATTCCAACTGGGGAATAACTTGATTCAAAAGATGTTTTAGGAAGATTAGCAGTTCTAAAGATATTGAAGTAAGTTCATTGGCATGGTTATTATTTTTCTTTATAAATGGAAGCATTGTAAAATTGGAAACCTTTATGATTAATTATTTAATATTCATTTTAAGACATGGCCCTTTGAGATTCACAGTACCAAAAAAGCCCCCAGGGAAGCCCAAAGATGGGGAGCTTTGTTTGATCAGTAAGATCAAGAAGACATTAAGAAAATGTCCTCATTGGCTAAGCTTCAAGAAACTCAGTCTCCCAAATCAGTTGCTTTTAAAAAAACTGTCTATTTTCTTTCACATTCCCAAGTCAACACTGTATATATGGGTGTACAACCAATTGTTCCTTAGTAGGCTGAAATGCACTTGGAAAGTACATCTGGGTTAGTCAAAGGTATTCCAGGACAGATTAATCATAACAGATACTCCAAGGAAATTATGTCAGGGTTATTCCTGCCATGTGACTTTATGCATGGTCACTCTCACATGCCCAGCCCTACGTCCCAAGTGGATGCCCACACACTGAGTTTGAGCATCCCAGATAACACTTGTCCCAAGACATGGGCAGCATTCATCAAGTGCCCTCTTAATGATAGTGATAATGGTGGACAAAACTGGGCCGTACTGGATACAAATCCTATACATATTTATAACTGATGAATTGATTGTGACCCTTCACAATGCCCTCACTATGTTTTCATCCTCAGTTCATTCTAGAAATTGTCCTAACAGTCTCTTAGATCCTAGAAATAAAACTCTGAACTTTTCCTTAGAAGGCTAGGGATAGACATTAATCTTTTAGGTGTTTGTATAACAGAGAAGAATGTTATATCTATTTTCAAATACATATAAAGATTTTTCTAATCAATGCTAAATGTAGGCAGGAAAGTAAATAAAATGCCAAGAAAATACCTGCTAGATGTCTCTCAATTTGTCTCACAAATTAATCAGCATTCTGCTCTCAACCACTTTTCTCATACTCCTTATAAATACTGGATAAATGCAATAGCACAGTGGTAGGGCGTTCGCCTTACAAGCGGCCAACATGGCCACCCGAGTTCGATTCCTCTGCCCCTCTCAGAGAGCCCAGCAAGCTATCGAGAGTATTCGATATGCCAAACACAGTAACAACAAAGTCTCCAATGGAGACGTTACTGGGCCCGCTCGAGCAAATCGACGATCAATGGGAGGGCCTTTACCTTTACCTTACTGGCTTTATGGAAATTTCATACTGAAATATCCCAAGGCACTGTGCTACCTACTAACAGAACTAAGCACTTAAGAGGCTGGAGAGATAGTACAGTGAGTAAGGCCTTTGCCTTGCACATATCCGAGCCAAATTTGATCTCAGGCATCCCTTATGGTCCCCTAAACACCCCCCAGGAGACATTCCTGAGTGCAGGGCTAGAAGTAAACCCGGAGCATCACTGGGCATGTACCCAAAACAAACAAAAACCCAAATATGCAGTTAAGATTTTTTACTTTTAATTATATAAATTATATAAATTAGAAAGAAAGGAAGCTGAGAATTTTTAAGAATGTCATCACACATGTATGGCCATATTTACATCCTAATATGGAACAGAACGAAGCCTAGTTATAAAGCAATATTTTTGAGATAATTAAAAAAGTATAAACATTGACATATAGATGTCTATCTAGATGACAAAGGATGTTCTGCTTTTTGGTTTGGGAACCAGACCTGGTGGTGCTCAGGGTCTGCCCCAGGCTCTGAGTTCAGGGGTCGCACCTGGTGGGACATATGAGACCATATGTGATGCCAGTGGTCAAACGCTGGTTGGCCGCACTCAAACAAGTGCCTTATCCACTGTACTGTCTCCTACCCAACAAAGTTCTAGTATGTAAAACTATGTTTATTTTTACTTTCATTTGAAAAATATTTGAGTAATATAACATTGTCAGGAATTGCTTTAAAATGCAAGCACTTAAACTTGATGGCCTCTCATTATCTGTACTGCAAATGACAGAGGTCACCTCACACCTGTGAAAATGGCCTATGTCAAAAAGACGGTAAAAAAACAAATGTGGATCCAGACATGGAGGAAAAGGAATCTTTTTATACTATTGGTGGGAATGTCAACTAATAAAGAGTTTTTGAAAATAGAATGGAAATGCTTCAAAATATTAAAAATCGTTTAACCATATGATTTAATAGTTCCTTTGCTAGAAATTCCAATTCTGATAACCCCAAAATATATTTACTCTTGTGTTCACTGTAGTGCCATTACAGTGCTAGATGTCTGGGACAAGATGTGGTTTATGTACACTGCATTGCACTGTACTGTCCTCCTGTTTTTCATCGATTTGCTCGAACAGGCACCAGTAACATCTCCATTGTGAGACTTATTGTTACTGTGTTTGGCATATCAACTATGTCACGGGGAGCTTGCCAGGTTTTGCTGTGCAGGCTAGATACTATCGGTAGCTTGTCAGGCTCTCTGAGAAGGGCAGAGGAATCAAACCCGGGTCAGCAGGGCTGGCCGCGTGCAAGGAAAATGCCTTACCACTGTGGTTTATGTGGTTTACACAATGAAATATTACTAAACTATAAAAAATGATGAAATTTTTCCATAATACTTAGTGGGTTATAGGGGAAGTGAAATAATTCAGAAGGAGAAGAATTAAGACTAAATAATATCACCAATATGTAGAATATAAATAAACAAACCCAAGATCTGAAGAAACATAATTAAATCCATGCTCCCAACCACAGAGCTGTTAGTGGGTGTGGAAGGATGGTAGGATGAGGCAAAGGATAGAGCAGTTTCATGGACTCTGTGTGTCTTGGCGGGTGGGGAGGTGATGAAAGTTATTGGTACATTTTTGGTGGGCATGGTATTTGAAGAGGTGTGAGCTTGTACTTCTGAATCACATATTCTGCTGTAAACCAATATTATCACAAAAAGAAAAAAATTAAGTAAAAAGTCAAAATTATTTTTATCAAGTAGAAAATAAAGTCACTCCTATGCCCCACCCAAAGATCAAAGATCATTAAATGTGAAATTTCAGGGTCTGATAGAAGCCTCAATGGGAAAAATATAATATTATTTTTTTAGATTGTTTTTGTGGTGCCAGGGATTGAACCTAAGAAGTCCCACAGGCAAAGCAAATGCTCTACATCAAGGCAAAGCATGATGTGTCCCCTGGTTCCAGAGCATTTTTTTTCAGTCCCTGGTGTTGCCTGTAATGAAGGCTTCATTTCACTCTATAGATTTCTTATCAAGTTCCCGTATGAAACTTAGGAGATTTTTCTTCCTAGCTGTGTACTTTCTAGTTTCCAAGTCACTAGCTGTGTACTTTCTAGTTTCCAAGTCACTAAAGACAGTTGAGTTTCAGACAATCTATATTTTACATAATGGTACTTGGGCTGATATTAACTTTCCTCAATGGTACTTCCACTACCCAGCCGTCGCCACACTCCAGGACGCTTTCCGGACCCGCGCGGCCGCGCGACACATCATAAAACACTAAATACCCACCCTCCGGAATTGTCCTACCATATTTGATAGGGTTCAAATATGGTAACACCTACAAGGGTGATTAGAGGTCGCCCCAAAAGCCTCTATCCCTCTCGGAAAGACTGGCAAGCTACCGAGAGTATTCCGCCCGCACGGAAGAGCCTGGCAAGCTATCCGCTGTGTATTCGATATGCCAAAACCAGTAGCTACAACTGGTCTCATTCACCTGACCCTGACGGCTTCACCGACATGGCAGCACTGAGAAGGATGAGAAAGGAGAGGCCGACAAAATCTCAAGGCCGACCTAGGCTGCCACAACGAAGGAAGACAAAAATGATCGTCTGTACTTTCAATGCACGTACGCTAGCATCAGATGCATCCATCGAGGACCTGATGGTACAAGCGCGAATGATCAAGTACGACATCATTGGTCTGACCGAGACAAGAAGGCACGAATCTCACCATGCCGTTTTCGACACCGGAGAAGAATTGTTCCTCGGAACATGCGATAAAAGAGGTGTTGGAGGCGTCGGTGTCCTTGTCAACACAAACTTGGCCAAGAGCATTGATTCATTCGAATGCCTAACAACCCGAATCAGACGTTTACATTTGAATAGATGTGGCTCACTGCCTGCAGTTTCTATCTTCGTTGTCTACGCACCAACATCTCATTATGATGAAAGAGAAATCGAGAAGTTCTACATGGAGCTAGAGAAGTTCTATAAAGAAGACCACACCTTCTACAAGATCATTGTGGGTGATTTTAATGCCAAGATAGGACCGAGAAGATCAGCTGAAGAACTTCACATCGGGACCCATGGCCTAGAATGGAACGAACAGGGTGAGAGACTGTCTGAGTTCATCATGTTGACCAAGACCATTCATGGTAACTCAAAGTTCCAGAAGGCAGAATCTAAACGATGGACATGGGAGTCTCCCGGTGGACGATTCCACAACGAAATAGACCACATCATATTCAATCGACGGTTTTGCCTGACTGATGTCGCTGTTGTCCCAAAATTTCGAACGGGATCGGACCACCGTCTCCTTCGTGCAAAATTCTACTTCACAGAGCGGGGAGAAAGGGCTGCAAAGTTCAAAAAGAGAACTCCCAGAATGACCACCAACTGGGAACTCTTTGGTACTATTGCGGCAACATGGGAAGATGCCATTGTTGACAACATTGACGAGGAATACAATCGACTGGTTCAGCACCTCCATGAATGTGCGAGGAACGCCAAGAGAGAGATAGCCACAAAAAGTCGCCTATCTTCGAAAACTCTTGAGCTAATTCGCCAGCGTGGTTTGGCGCATGCCTCAGGCAACCGCAAGCTAACGTCCGAGCTTGCAAAGCAGTGCAGATGCGATCAAGGAAGACCTCAAAGAGAGAAGAGCAGAAGTACTGGTAGATGCGGCAGAAGCCGGGAAAAGTATTCGTAACGCCCGCCTGTCCTTCGCCAACTATAAGACCAAGATGACTGCCCTCCAACGTCCTGATGGATCCATCACATCCTCCAGAACGGCAATGGAGAAGATTATCCATGACTTCTACTCAAATCTCTTCGATAGCCATGTCCACTTGCCGACATACCAAATTCCACAGGATGGGTATGTCGTTCCTAACGTTCTCCCTTCCGAAATCCGACACGCCATTTCCTTGGTAAAGAAGCAAACAGCACCCGGCCCAGACAAGGTCAGACCTGAACACCTGAAGAACCTGCCGTCAGTACTCATCAATACACTGGCTCGGCTCTTCACTCGCTACCTGTCTGAATGCAAGGTTCCGTCCCAATGGAAAACCAGCAGGACCGTACTACTGTTCAAGAAGGGAGATATGCATGACATTGGCAACTATCGCCCGATCTGCCTATTGTCTGTCATCTACAAGCTGTTCACTCGAGTCATCCTGAATAGGATTGGCAGAACACTAGATGAAGGACAACCATGCGAGCAAGCAGGTTTCCGCAAAGGATTCAGCACCATCGACCATATCCACACGGTAACCAAGCTCATTGAGGTTTCTCGGGAGTTCAAGATGCCGCTCTGCTTAACGTTCATTGATTTAAAGAAGGCCTTTGATTCTGTTGAGACGGAAGCGGTCATTGAAGCCCTAGCCAATCAGGGCATTCAAGCCCAATACATCAGGATCCTCCGTGAGCTGTATTGCGGATTCACTACCAGGATCTCACCATTCTACAAAGAAGTGATCGTTGATGTCAAGAGAGGGGTGCGGCAGGGTGATACCATTTCACCGAAACTCTTCAGTGCCACCCTCGAGAACATCATGCGACGACTGGAATGGGAAGGAATGGGAGTGAAGATAGATGGTCGGCAACTACACCACCTCCGCTTTGCTGATGACATTGTTTTAATAACACCAAACATCAGCCAAGCGGCACAAATGCTGGCCGACTTTGACTGTGAGTGTGGAAAGGTAGGACTACAGCTGAATCTTACGAAGACAATGTTTATGAGAAACAGCCTTGTTCCTGACGCCCCATTCGCTCTCAATGGAACGACCATCTCCGAATGCAACAGCTATGTGTACCTAGGTCGAGAGGTCAACATGACAAATGACCTGGCACCCGAGCTGCGCAGGAGGAAGAGAGCGGCTTGGAACGCCTTCAAGAACGTCGAAGAAATAGCTAAGAGGACGAAGAACCTCCGGCTCCGGGCACATCTCTTTGATTCCACTGTTCTTCCTGCATTAACATATGCCTCAGAGACCTGGGCCCTACGCAAACAAGATGAGAACGCCATTCAGGTCTCCCAAAGAAGAATAGAAAGAGCTATGCTTGGAATATCACGTTTCACTCAAATGAGAGAACGAATCCGGAGTTCTGACATCCATCGACGATCAAGGATCAGGGACGCTGTCTCATATGCCAAGGTGTCGAAAATCAGATGGGCTGGTCACGTAATGAGATTTAAAGACGACCGTTGGACTAGAGCTGTTACTGATTGGATTCCACGGGATGTCAAGAGACCGCGTGGCCGCCCACCTACCAGATGGTCAGACTTCTTTGTCAAGATCTTGAACGATTGGTTTGAGGCCCTCCATGTTCCCGGAGTGAAGAGATGCCATTGGGCTACACTAGCACGCGACAGGGACAAATGGAGACGTTACTGGCGCCCGCTCGAGCAAATCGACGACTAACGGGAAGTTAAGTGATTAAGTGATTTTAGATTGTTTTTGTGGTGCCAGGGATTGAACCTAAGAAGTCCCACAGGCAAAGCAAATGCTCTACATCAAGGCAAAGCATGATGTGTCCCCTGGTTCCAGAGCATTTTTTTTCAGTCCCTGGTGTTGCCTGTAATGAAGGCTTCATTTCACTCTATAGATTTCTTATCAAGTTCCCGTATGAAACTTAGGAGATTTTTCTTCCTAGCTGTGTACTTTCTAGTTTCCAAGTCACTAAAGACAGTTGAGTTTCAGACAATCTATATTTTACATAATGGTACTTGGGCTGATATTAACTTTCCTCAAGGATTATTTTACATTGTCTGCAAAATTTCTGATCACGCATTTTTATCAGTTAACTTTAAAGGGATGGGCATCCTGTACATTCACATAATTGGAGTACTTACTAATTTGTAAATTTGACACATGATAACACACCAATGTCCTAATACATTTTGTGCATTGTAATTTTATAAAGTTGAAAATATGTGTAAAAATTGAATAAATATTATTTTAAATTACCTTACCAATTTTGAAAGTTTCATGAGGTCATTTGTTGCAAAGTGATATTATGAAGCTATCATAATAAAATATAAATCTCAGACAAAGACTTTTTTTAATGACAGAACATATGACTTACCTTAGAACTTGAACTTGAGGGAAGAAGAGACTCTGCAGAGTAGTGGCCGAAGGTGAGTTTACTGCCCTGGCACTGACCATAACCTCTGTCTTTTACTACTTTGCTCATCATGAGCCCGTATGACTGGGCCACTCACTGCTCCTGGTTAATCATCCCTGACTCAGGTTCCTTATTTTGACTTTCTTTACTACTTGATGTTTGGGAAAACAATATGAGCACTCCACAGAAAAACTAGGAATTGAGCTTCCATATGACCATCAATTCCACTTCTTGGAATATACTCCAAGGGTCCAAAAACACATGGCAGTCTCTGCTCTCTTATGTTCATTGCAGCACTATTCACAACAGCCCAGACCTGAACAGAATCTAATGCTTGGGGACAGATGACTGAATAAGGAAACACATGAACAACAGAATACTAGTAGGCTGTAAGAAAAGATGAGGTTTTTGTAATCTTCTGGAAAGTGGATGGATCTGGGGAATATCATACTGAGTGAGTGAATGTAATACTATCCCTCATATTAGTCAGAGGGATAGTACAGACACAGAATGATTTCTGTCATATGTGGGATGTGAAGAAACATAGAAGGAGAATAACAAACGCCCAAAGCAAATAGAAAGGAAGAGCATGAGAGCTGCTAAGCAGGAAGCTTACGCTGGAGTGGAGCCTCAGAGGTAGGGGAACAGAAAGCTATGACGATGGTGGAGAGAAAATGTGCCTGCCCTAGAGATATGGTGGTGGGCAGGTGGAAATCTCTGCCATTGGTAGAGGAAAGAAGAAAGCGGACAGTGGTGAAGGGTTTGGAGCTGCTGGAATATTTTACACATGAAACTCAATCATAAGTAATTTTGTAATATTATAATTCAGTGATTCAAAAAAAATCAAAACTTAAAAAAAACTCCTCTATAGGCAATGGTTAAACAAGTTTTCTGAGACCCATTTCTTCTATTGAACATTTAAAATTTTACTTTATTAGTTCCTCTACTATGGATGGTTTTTGTTGCAAATATTTTTTTTTCACTTGATAACATGTCTTTCACTTGTTTTAATTTGGATATCATTGGTTTGTGAGACTAAATATTTTTTGTGCTTTAGGGATATTATGTCCTAACAACCCATACCCCTCTATCACAGTCTACCAGACCCCACCTACCCTTTCAACATATCATACCCTTTCCGTAACCTCAGTTCTATGGTCAGGGTTTGAGTTTGTTTTAATTGAACATTATAGGAATCTTTGCTTTACTTGTTTATACACCATAAACAAGTGAAAACATGGGTATTTATCTTTCTCTTTCTAATTTAACCTACCACGACCCTCTTCAGTTTCACTGAGTTTATAGCAAAAGAAAAAAAAAACAACACTTCACCTTTTCTTGTAGCATTCTACAAGAGCAGTGTTTCATTGTGCATATAATTTTCATTATATACTGGAATTGTTTCCAAAATTTTACTATTGTAAATAGTTGCAGTAAACGTTGTTGTGTATGGAGCATATAGAGTTTTTCAATGGAATGCTCTGTGTTCTTTGAATATATACCAAAGAGTGTCATGTGGTAAAGGCCCTCCCGTTGATCGTCGATTTGCTCGAGTGGGCCCAGTAACGTCTCCATTGGAGACTTTGTTGTTACTGTGTCTGGCATATTGAATACTCTCGGTAGCTTGCCGGGCTCTCCGAGAGGGGCGGAGGAATCGAACTCGGGTTGGCCATGTTGGCCGCTTGTAAGGCAAACGCCCTACCCGCTGTGCTATCGCTCCAGCCCGTCATGTGGTAATTATAGTTTAAGTTTTTTTGAGACACTCAATACTAATTCACATGGCAGAGAGAAAATGTGCCAGCCATAGGGGTATGGGAGAGGGCAGGCAGGTGGAATACAACTTACTTTGCCACTAATGGTGTATGAGAGTATCTTGTTCTCCACACTCTTTAAAATCAAGACAAATTAACTAACCAACAAACTAAAACCACTAAACACCATGATTTACATAACTTTTGCAATAGGATTTCAGGTATACAATGTCCCCAGCTTTAGTACTATTATCTAGAGGGCCAATCTCTCTACAGTTACCCAAAGATCCTTCCATCTAGTAACAGGAGTCATTGACAGACACATTTTTAGAGTTAATTACTTTAGTTTGGATCCAATGCTCTCAGTAGTGTTGGCTCTAGTGTTTTAGATAAACAGTTGCAGTTATGGTTCTCTCTTTAATCTTGTCAGTACTTGTCTCTGGCCTTTTGTATATGGACCTTTCTCAGGGTCTGAGATGATAGCTCACTATTGTTTTGATTAACTTTTCTCTGTAATAAGTGATGACAATAAGTGATGTCATCATCAATAAGTAAGTGATAAAAAGTGATTATTTTTAATAATCCTTTTGGCAATCTGTATGCCATCCTTAGTGAAGTGCTATTCAGATCTTATCCCCATTTTTTAATAACTTCTTTTTGTTATTATTGTTGAGTTTTCTATAATTTGAATATCAGCTCTTTATCATATGTACGGTGTGCAAATATTTTCTCCCACTCAGTTGTATGTCTTTATCTAATTGATAGTTTCTTTCACGATACAGGAGATTTCTACTTTTGTGTCCATTTATTTATTTTGCTTTTGTTTCCCTTTCCAATAGAATCAAATCCTACCTCTAAAACCAATATCCTGTGTGTTTTCTTCAGTGTCTGTTAAAGAATTTTTCAGTTAAAGAATTTCTCAGTCTAATATTAAAATCTTTCATACATTTTAAGTTAAATTTTGTTCATGGTATGAGATGGTGTCTGATTTTATTCTTTTTCATGGGGATACACAGTTTTCCCAGTACCATTTGTGGAAAATAATACCTTTCCCTCACTTGAATCTCTGGTCCATACATAATAAATTCTGTATATGTGAAGATTTATTACTGGGGTCTCAATTCCCTAATAGTAGACACATTGGCATATGTGTCTACTATTAGGTATATCACACTGTTTTGGTTATTGTATTGTAATATAATTTAAATCCTTTTCACTGACAGGTACTACCAGTGTCTCATAGTTTAATATGATTTAATTAATACAAATGGCAGCACTGAATTCATATAGTATTCCTTCTTTATCTCACAATTGCTTGCGCTGTTTGGTGTCTTTTGTGATTTCATACAACATTTTTTAAACAAACTGAATCACTGTAAGATAGAATAGTACAAAGCTATTCATGATTGGGGTTCTATCATACAATGTTCCAACACCCATCCATTCACCAGTGTGTATTTCTCAACACCAATGTTCCCAGTTTCCCTCCCACTCCTCCACCTCCTTCCTTCACACCCTTACACTTCTCCCTGAAGCAGGTATATTTCTTCTTGCTCTCTCTGTCTCCATTTCTGTCTCTCTCGCTCTCTATCTTCCACCCCGGCCTTCTCTTTCCTTTAGTGCATTATGGTTTGCAAATGGTTAGTGTCTTTGGGCTGTGAATGTAACTGCCAGGGATTCTGGAAGTACAGGGAGGTGCGGGGAGGTAGCCCATCCTGATCCCCAGGGAGAGCCTGGAGATTTCAGTCACAAAATCTGCATACCCGAATTTTCAGGAGATCAATATCTTAGTGAGGTCTCTTCCAAGATGTTGGAGTCTTGCCTGGGGCACGGTGGTGATTTTGAATTGTGGGAACAAGTGGCTGCTAGGGCCTCTGCTTGGACAGGCACTGGCAAACATACCCTCCTTCGATGTACCCTATTTTTACAATCTTGCGCAGGTCTAAGATTAACTGCAGCTTCTGCTCTCCTTCAAGATTAATTTATGGGTCTCTTAAGCAAGCCTGATGGAAGAGCTTGCATGGTGGCATTGGAGTTGGTTCATGGGAGTAACTGCTGGTGCTTCCAGGAGTATTGGGAAGTGAGAGGAGGTAACACTTTCTGACTTTAAGAAAAACGGAGATTTCAGCTATAAAAAAGCCCACCTACCTAAATTTTCAACATGTTAATATCTTGATGAAGTCTATCCTGGAACAATGAATTGAGGCCAGGGCGGTGGGGGTGATATTGGATTGTGGTTGCCGGAAGGCTCTGCTTGGGTGGGCACTGGCAAACCTTCCCCCTCTGATGTATCCCACTTGTACATTCTTGTGCAGGTTGAGATTAACAACATATTCTGATCTCTTTCAAGATTTATTCTGAAGCAAGGCTGAAAAATGAGCTTCTATGGCTGAACTGGAGGTAGTTTGTGGATGTGGTTCCCACATACCTAACTTTGGGTAGTTTAATTTCTCAGGAAATTTGGTCCTGAGTTGGTGGAGTCTGGTCAGAATCACAGCAGTGATTTGGGATGTCTGGAGGGCTGAGGACACCATCAAGCTGCTGATGTCCTCACCCCGTGGGTCCAGGTTGACCTGCTGACAGTGCCATGTTCCCTGAGGCTCAGTAGCAAAAGCAGACATGTCCACTCCCCCGCAGGGACCAGGACCAGGTCCCGGGCTGCTCCATATGTAGCTTGGGCAATTTGGCTGGGCTGCAGTCCCCAGTCCAGCAGGACCTGACTAGGAGCACGTTCCTTGGTCTCCAGACAGGAACTCAGGTAAGATTTCCTCCACACAATATGCTGCCGGCAACACAGACTAGTCAGGGGAGGAAATGGCTGGGGGGCTGCCCAATTGGTGGACAATTGATGATGCACCATGGTGGGAATCCAGAGCATCTCCTCAGTCTGGGACCTCAACACCCACTCCACAGTGGTGCCAAGTCTAAGCCTTATTCAGACCCCTTAAAGCTGCCGCCTCTACAACTCCTAGAGCTGAGGGACCTCCTACAGGCTGCCCTCCTCACGGTTCATTTAATGGTGCCCTCCTGAGCCAGAGTAGCCAAGAAGCACTGCGTATCTCACACCGAAATTCGGTGGCTTGTTGGCTGTTCTGAGCACTGGGAGCTTCAATCTCTCTGGTGCTGGCTGTCGCATCACTGACATCTTGCTCTATACTTGATCACTTGACATTCCATTACTCATCCATTTGCTCGTGCGGGAGTCAGTAACATCTCCATTCATCCCTGTTGCGTGCTAATGTAGCCCAATGGCATCTGCTCTTTCTAGGAACATGAAAAGCCTCAAACTGATCATTCAAGGTCTTGACAAAGAAGTATGACTATCTCATAGGTGGGCGGCCATGCAATCTTTTTTAAAAAAAATTTTTATTAGTGAAACACCACGAGGTACAGTTGTAGACTTATAAATTTTTGTGCTTGGATTTCAATTATACAATGATCAATTACTCATCCCTCCAACCACTGCCCATCTTCCACCACCATGGGTCCCAGTATTACTCCCACCCCCCATCCCCACCATCCCACCCTGCCTCTGTGGCAGGGAATTCCCTTTTGTTCTCTCTCTCCTTTTGGGTGTTGTGATTTTCAGAAGAGGCATGGAGTGGCAATCATGTTTGGTCTATAGTCTACTTTCAGCATGCTTCTCCCATCCTGGGAGGATCCTCCCAAAACCCTTATTTGTTGCTCCCTTCTCTATCTGAGCTCCCTTTTCCCCTAGCATGTGTGGCTGGCCTCCAAGCCATGGAGCAAACCTCCTGGTACTAATCTCGGCCACTCTTGGGTGTTAGTCTCCTATTTTGTTACTTTATATTCCCCAGATAAATGCAATCTTTCTATGTTTATCCCTCTCTTTCTGACTCAATTCGCTTAACACGATCCTTTCCATGTACTACCACTTGTATGTAAATTTCATGACTTCATCTTTTCTAACAGCTACGCAATCTTTTGACGTCCTGGGGAATCCAGTCGGTAATGGCTCTAGTCCAGCGGTTGTCTCCAAATCTAATTATGTGTCCAGCCCATCTGATTTTTGACACCTTGACAAATGAGACAGCATCCCTGATTCTTGACCTTCCATGGAGGTTGGAACTCCGGATTCTTTCTCTCATTTGAGTGAAGCGTGATACTCCAAGCATAGCTCTTTTGATTCCTCTTTGGGAGACCCGAATAGTGCTCTCATACTGTTTTCATAGGACCCAGGTCTCTGAAGCGTATATGAATGCAGGAAGAACAGTGGAATAGAAGAGATGTGCCTGGAGCCAGAAGTTCTTCATCCTCTTAGCTATTTCTTCGATGTTGTTGAAGGCGTTCCAAGCTGCTCTCTTCCTCCTGCGCAACTTAGGTGCCAGGTCATTCATCATGTTGACTTCTCAACCTAGGTACACATAGCTGTTGCACTCAGAGATGTTCATTCCATTGAGAGTGAATAGAAAGTCAAGAATGAGACCGTTTCTCATAAACATTGTCTTCATGAGATTCAGCTGGAGTCCGACCTTTCCACACTCATGGTCAAAGTCGGCCAACATTTGTGCCGCTTGGTTGATGTTTGGTATCATAAGAATGATGTCGTCAGTGAAGCGGAGGTGGTGTAATTGCTGATCATCTATCTATACTCCCATTCTTTGCTTTTCCTGTCATTGCATGACGTTCTCGAGGGTGGCACTGAAGAGTTTCGGTGAAATGGTATCACCCTGCCGAACCCCTCTCTTGACGTCAGTGATCACTTCCCTGTAGAATGATGAGATCCTGGTAGTGAATCCACAATTCAGCTCATGGAGGATCCTGATGTATTGACAATGAATTCCCTCTTTGGCTAGGGCTTCAATAACTGCTTCAGTCTCAAGGGCCTTCTTTAAATCAATGAACGTTAGAGACAGAGCTGCATCTTGAACACCCGAGAAACCTCAGTGAGCTTGGTTATCATGTGGATATGGTCAATTGTGCTAAATCCTTTTTGGAAACTGGCTTGCTTGCATGGTTGTCCTTCATCTAGTGTTCTGACAATCCCATTCAGGATGACTCATGTGAACATCTTGTAGATGACAAACAGCAGGAAAATCAGGTGAGAGTTGCCAATGTTGTGGATGTCTCCCTTCTTGTACAGTAGTACAGTCCTGCTGGTTTTCCACTGGGACGGAACCTTGCATTCAGACAGGTAGCATGTGAAGAGCCGAGCCAGTGTATTGACAAGTACTGATGGCAAATTCTTTAGTTGTTCAGGTATGACCTTGTCTGGGCTGGGTGCTGTTCGCTTCTTTACTGACAAAATGGCTTGTCAGAGTTTGGAAGGGCTGAACTTTGGGGACCTCATATCCATCTTGCAGAATTTGGTATGTGGGCAGGTGGACGTGACTATCTTTATAAAATTTTTAAAATAACTTTTTCTAATTTCTTTAAAAACAGTGTTGAAATTTTAACATGGAATGCATTCAATCTGTATAAGATTTTACGTAAGATGGTCTATTTAACAATGTTAGTTTTTCCCAATACATGAGCAAGGGACATACTTCAATTTCCTTGTGCCATATTTTTTAAATAATGAAATGATTTTTAATGAACAAGTATTTGCACATTGACCTCTTTTATTGATTTTTAGGTACTTAATGCTTTTTGATGCAAGCTTTAATGGGATTATTTTCTTTTTCTCCTCATAAAGAATATAGATAAAAGTAACAGATTTTTCAGGTGTGTTGAGTTAAAGTTAAGTAATGATATATTGGAATATATATATAAATATGAATATATATCAATATGCTGGAAAACCAGCAGGACCATTCTGATGTACAAGAAGGGAGACATCCACAACACCAGCAACTATCACACGAATCTGCCTGTTGTCCGTTGTCTACAAGCTTTTCACTAGAGTCATCCTGAATATGATTGGCAGAACACTAGATGAAGGACAACCATGAAAGAAAGTCGGATTTCAAAAAGATTTCAGCATGATCGACCATATCCACATGGTGACCAAGATCATTGAGGTTTCTCGGCAGTTCAAGATGCTGCTCTGTCTAACATTCATTAATTTAATGAAGGCCTTTGATTATGTTAAGACTGAAACAGTCATCAAAGCCCTAGCCAAACAGGGCATTCAAACTCAGTGCATCAAGGTGATCCATGAGTTATATTACGGATTCACCACCAGGGTCTCACCATTCTACAAGGAACTGATCATCGATGTCAAGAGAGGGGTTCAGCAGGGTGATACCATTTCACCGAAACTCTACAGTGCCACCCTCAAGAACGTCATGCAAAGACTGGAATGGGAAGGAATGGGAGTAAAGATGGACAGTCAGCAACTACATCACCTTCGCTTCACTGATGATATTGTTCAAATAACACCAAACATTAGTCAAGTGGCACAATTACTGGCTGACTTCGATCATGAGTGTGGAAAGGCTAGGCTGCAGCTAAATCTCACCAAGACGTGATCACTTGACTTCCGGTTAATTGTCGATTTGCTCGAGCGGGTGCCAGTAACGTCTCCATTTGTCCCTGTCGAGTACTCATGTGATGACTGGAATGGGAAGGAATGGGAGTGTCGAGTGTAGCCTAATGGCGTCTCTTCGCTCTAGAAACACGAAGAGCCTCAAACTGATCGTTTATGATCTTGATAAAGAACTCTGACCATCTGGTAGGTGGGCGGCCACGTGGTCTTTTGACATCCCATGGAATCCAGTCGGTAGCAGCTCTAGTCCAGTGGTCATCACTAAATCTCATTATGTGACCGGCCCATCTGACTTTTGACGCCTTGGTAAATGAGACAGCGTCCTTGATTCTTGATCGTCGATGGAGGTTGGAACTCCGGATTCTTTCTCTCATTTGAGTGAAACATGATATTTCAAGCATAGCTCTTTCTATTCCTCTTTGGGAGACCCTAATAGCGTTCTCATCCTGTTTGCGTAGGGCCTAGATCTCTGAGGCATATGTTAATGCAGGAAGAACAGTGGAATCAAAGAGATGTGCCCGGAGTTGGAGGTTCTTCGTCCTCTTAGCTATTTCTTTGACGTTCTTGAAGGCGTTCCAAGCCGCTCTCTCCCTCCTGCACAGCTCAGGTGCCAGGTCATTTGTCATGTTGACTTCTTGACCTAGATACACATAGCTGTTGCATTCGGAGATGGTTGTTCCATTAAGAGCGAATGGGGCATCAGGAACGAGGCTGTTTCTCATAAACATTGTCTTCATAAGATTCAGTTGTAGTCAGACCTTTCCACACTCACGGTCAAAGTCGGCCAGCATTTGTGCTGCTTGACTAATGTTTGGTGCTATTAAAACAATGTCATCAGCAAAGCGGAGGTGGTGTAGTTGCCGACCATCTATCTTCACTCCCATTTCTTCCCATTCCAGTCATCGCATGATGTTCTCGAGGGTGGCACTGAAGAGTTTCGGTGAAATAGTATCACCCTGCCGAACCCTTCTCTTGACATCATTGATGACTTCTTTGTAGAATGGTGGGATCCTGGTATTGAATCCGTAATACGGAGAATCCTGATGTATTGAGTTTGAATGCCCTGATTGGCTAGGGCATCAATGACCGCTTCCGTCTCAACAGAATCAAAGGCCTTCTTTAAATCAATGAACGTTAGACAGAGTGGCATCTTGAACTCCCGAGAAATCTCAATGGGCTTGGTTATTGTGTGGATATGGTCGATGGTGCTGAATCCTTTGCAGAACCCAGCTTGGTTGCATGGTTGTCCTTCATCTAGTGTTCTGCCAATCCTATTCAGGATGACTCGAGTCTCTTTCACCAAGACTATGATCATGAAAAACAGACTAGTTCCTGACATTCCATTTGCTCTCAATGGAATGAACATCTTCGAATACAACAGTTATGTGTACCACCTAGGCCTAGAACTCAACATGACAAATACGCAGGAGGAAGAGAGCGGCTTGGAATGCTTTCAAGAGCGTCGAAGAAATAGCTAAGAGTACTAAGAACCTCCGGGTCTGGGTACATCTATTCCACTGTTCTTACTGCATTTACATACGCCTCAGAGACCTGGGCCCTATGAAAACAGTATGAGAGCACTGTTTGGGTCTCCCAAAGAGGAATAGAAAGTGCTATGCTTGGAGTATCACATTTCACTCAAATGAGAGAAAGAATCCGGAGTTTCGACCTCCATCGATGGTTGAGAATCAGGGAAGCTGTCTCCTTTGCCAAGGCATCAAAAGTCAGATGGGCTCGACACATAACGAGATTTGGAGACAACCGCTGGACTAAAGCCGTTACAGACTGTATTCCACAGGGATGTCAAAAGACCATGTGGCCACCCACCTACGAGTTGGTCAGACTACTTCCTCAAAACCCTGAACGGTCGTTTTGAGACTCTTTGTGTTCCTAGACCGAGCAGACACCATTGTGCTACACTAGCACGGGACAGGGACAAATGGAAATGTTACTGGCTCCCGCTCGAACAAATTGATGAGTAAAGGGATGTCAAGTGATCAAGAATAATATATTGTCAATTTTCTTATTTTTCAGAATACCTTTGATTATACCGCGTCTCTTACAGACCCAGAACAATTCCACCCAACTTCAACTGCAATTCTTCAAGGACTTACAATAGTATAAATTAATTGCAGAATATAAAAATATAATTTAAAATATCAGTGATAATTTTTGAGAGAGAATAATAATACTTTATAGCTTACAGAGTTTCTTTTCATGTCCTAAATAATTCAGTCTACTTAGTTTCTTTTCATGTCCTACTTAATACGATCTACTTAGACTAGATACTGTGATTTTCAAATATCGTCATGAGTTTTAGGATTGATTTGGTAGTGTAAACGTATAGCCTATGTGAGGTCCTGGGTTTCAGTCTGGCACCAAAAACTGCCAGCAGCGTCTTTGGGCTCCTAAGAGCTACCAGCTATGAAAGTAGATAAAGGACCAACGTGATAGCCTCTCAGTATCTATATTGCAAACCATAACACCCAAAAGGAGACAGAGAGTATGGGAGAAACTGTCTGCCATGGAGGCAGTGGGAGGGTCAGAATGGGGGGTTATACTGGGGATACTGGTGGTGGAATATGTGCACTGGTGGAGGAATGGGTGTTTGATCATTGTATGACTGAAACTCAAACATGAAATCTTTGTAACTGTTTCTCACGATGATTCAGTTAAAAAATTCATATACAAAAAAAAACGAGCTACCAGTTTTACCTCCATACATAAAGCTTTATAATTTTACCTTTAATATTCAAATTGCTAATAAGCTCAGGTGAAATATAATAATTTGGAGTGAGTAGCACTGTAGCACTGTCCTCCCGTTGTTCATCGATTTGCTAGAGCGGGCACCAGTAATGTCTCCATTGTGAGACTTGTTGTTACTGTTTTTGGCATAGTGAATATATCACAGGCAGCTTGCCAGGCTTTGCAGTGTGGGATACTCTTGGTAGATTGCAGGGCTCTCCTCAATGGAGGAGATTGCAATTCCTCAATGGAGGAATCAAACCCAGATCGGCCATGTGCAAGGCAAATGCCCTACTTGCTGTGCTATCGCCCCAGTCCTTTGGCTGGTCCGATGGTAGTGGGTTATCAGTAAGGATCACTAAAGTTGGAGTGAGTACAAATCCAAATTTTCCCTCTTTATTTCAATACTCAATAGCAACAGTAAATTCATTTAAAAATATAGTAAATAAAAATAAAAGCCTATGTCCATTGCTATGAATAAATAGAATGTCTGTCTCTAGGGTCTGAAATTATTTACCTGGCTTTAAAGAGACACTAATTTTATCATTTAAATTCCCCTTTCTGGAGCTTCTATGTAAAACAGACAATCTTCATCATCTCCTATTAGCCTCGAAAAAATAAGTCTTATTGTTACTGCTGGCTAGTTTAGAAACAAGTAACTTGTCCAAAGGACTCAGCTAGTTAGTGACAAAATCTGATTCTTAGTTTTCTCTCCTGCTTTATACTGTGAAGCCCATATCTTCCACAAAGATGACATACAATTCTGTCTTCTCATATCAGTTACAACTTATTTTTCTGCCTAAAACCTGTCTGAACCACACTGAACCTCTTGAAAAAAGCCTTGCTCTTCACCAGAAATGTCTTCTGACTGGACTCAAGTTCTTTGTCTATTAAATAATCAAGTCTCAGTCAGCCACTGTTGCAAGCCAGCCTTAGATTCTCAACCATATGCTCTTGCCAAGAGATCTTGGCTA
Organism: Sorex fumeus; assembly: GCF_029834395.1. NCBI lineage: Eukaryota > Metazoa > Chordata > Mammalia > Eulipotyphla > Soricidae > Sorex > Sorex fumeus. The sequence goes on from NW_026606188.1 coordinate 16,511,536, forward strand.
GAGCTGATCTTTTTCCCAAAAGGGTTTGTTACTTGATACTCTTTCTTTAGTACAAATTCAACCTGTTCAACCTGTGATGATTTTCTGTACCCCATAGGGTACAGCTTTTCTTTTGTTTGAGGAAGTTCATGGCCAGCCCTGTTTACTCTTTTCAAAAGTGTCAGTGATTGATCTCAGCCTGTGAAACTGCAAGAGCTGACTGGCACATTCAGAATGTGTCCTTGGGTTAACATGCATTTCTTGGGTTTCCAGGCAATGCTCTGTTTTTAAAATAATAATTCAAGACCTAGTTCAGAGTTGAAACTTGGTTTATAAAACGTAAGTGGTCTAGGGCAATGACATTCACATGAAGTATGCCATGCCCTTGGTCATCAAATCTTCTCAGAATACTATGGTTATTTCTTGGTAACCTGTATTACACACTACCCCCCACTGCTGCAGAACACAGTGATAAGTGCTTGAGTAAGGTCAATAAACATTGTGAGAGTTTATTGCTTTTCTCTAAACTATCTTACCTTAAGTATTAAGGTTCTGGATAATCTTTATTTTGCTGAAAAAAAAAAACCATATGTCTGAGCGTAGTTGCTGCCACTTTCTTCTATCTACTTGATATTGACACAGATAGACATTGCTTCAGTGGGTCGGAGGGGGCATGGTTAACACAAGGCTTTTGTTTTTTAAGTGCTTTAAATTTATTTCCTAATATTCCCACAGTTTCCAAAGCTGCCTAAATTGAGGAGAATATAATATGGCAAAGGTAAGTGGTATTTTTGGAAGATTAGTCAGGCTCATCTGGACATCTATGCCTTGCCTAGTAGTCTCTGTCACACCTACTTGGATTTACAGCAACCTGCCAACAAGATAACTTTGGGCCTTTGCACAGGTGTGCATTCTCTTGGAAAACAGGGCCTACATAACCTCAGCTGTGTGTCTGTATGGGACTACTCCCTTTTTTCAGACCCAGAAACACCCGTGTATTCTGAGGAATGGACTGTGCCTCTATAAAATTCCTCACTTCATGCATCTTCTATATATTTAAAATTGATTTCACTTAAATAAATGTTTTTGTGGAGGAGTGATAGCACAGCGGTAGGGCGTTTGCCTTGCACGCAGCCAACATGGCCGACCTGAGTTCGATTCCTCTGCCCCTCTCGGAGAGCCGGGCAAACTACCGAGAATATCTTGCCCGCACGGCAGAGCCTGGCAAGCTCCCCACGACGTATTCGATATGCCAAACACAGTAACAACAAAGTCTCCAATGGAGATGTTACTGGGCCCGCTCGAGCAAATCGATGAACAACGGGAGGGCCTTTACCTTACCTTAAATAAATGTTTTTAAGGTTTTCTATTGAATCACCATGAATGACAGAATTACAGTGTTATTCATGATTGAGTTTCAGGCATACAATGTTCCAAAACCACTCCCTTCACAAGTGTCCACTTCCCTCCACCAGTGTCCCCAGTTTCCCTCTAGCTTGCCCTGTGACAGGAACTTTTTCTTTTTTCTCTCTTCCTCCTTTCATATTCATTTTAATTTCCTTCAGTTTTCACTTTCTTTTATTAGGCAGCTCTCACTAATATCACATGCACTCAAAGAATAACTTCAGATGGTTGTGTAATAATAAGAATTATTTATTAAAAGATAGATAGTTTTCTTCATATACAAAATCCTGAATTGAAGTGATACCTCCTCTCTTCAAAATCAGCTGCAAAGTTGTGTTATTTCAGAATAAAATGGCACTGGAGAGAGACAAAAAGTTAAGAAAGAATATTCAGTGCATTGAACATGTTCTAGATTAACATATAACTAATTCCATGCAAAGGTGATTATAAAAGTTTGAATTTTTTGGAAGTTCTCAAAATGACTGAATCTTTGATTTACTATCTCTGAAAACAACAGTGGAAATATAGAATATATTTTGGGAGTGTTCTTTAACAAAAAGCCTAAATATTTGTGTATGTATTAACATAAAAGAAGTTGACATTGACCAGAAAATCTCGGAGAACTCAAACTATAGGTAGTTTATTACATCATTTTGTATTAGCTGATTGATATGTGAGACTAAAAAATATGCTTTTTTGCTCATACTTCCAAATAAAGTTATTTCTCGAAGAAATGGGAGATGAAAGAGAAAGACTGATATACTCTAAGATAAATAAGTAAAAGAAAAAGGCCTTATATGAGAAACAGATTGAGGAGGTTCATCTGTCTCTCTCCATTCCCAAATCTGTATTAGCTGAAACAAAAAACAAGTTATAGCGCAAAGAACAGTGCATGACGCCAAACTTAAGCTGGTGAGAGGGCAAGCCACGTGATGTCCCCCCAACCCCCTCTCACTTCAGTCCACTTCCCATTTCTAATTTTGAGTGATATTTATCTGAGATTTAAAAAATAACTTTTAATACATAACTCACCTTTGCTTTCACTAAGTAGAATTCCTGAGTGGAATATATGATGCAGGGGTTTCTTAATAATTACTTTTAGAATTGTCACCAGAGGGAAACTGTTAGATACTAATATCTACAGGATGGAAGAGACAGACTTCAAACAGGATGAGATTGACTCAACTAACAACATGCTTTCTTTGTTATATTTGCTTTAATGGATATTAATATTAATATTAATATTAATTAATCGCTGGAGCGATAGCACAGTGGTAGGGCATTCGCCTTACAAGCGGCCAACATGGCCGACCCAAGTTTGACTCCTCCGCCCCTCTCGGAGAGCCCGGCAAGCTACCGAGAGTATTCGATATGCCAAACACAGTAACAACAAAGTCTCCAATGGAGACGTTACTGGGCCCGCTCGAGCAAATCGACGATCAATGGGAGGGCCTTTACTTAATATTAATATTAATGTGATATTAAGATTAATGTATCTGGGAACATAGATATGATAGTACAGTGAGTAGGGCATTTGTCTTGCATGTGACCAACCTGGGTTCAATACGTTAGCACACCATAAGATCCCCCAAGTCATCCAAGATGATCCCTGAGTGAAGATTTAGGAAAAAACCTTCAGCACTGCTGGACGTGTCCCAAACCACAGCCACTCCTCAATAAATAAATAAATAAATAAATAAAAGAAAAAGAAAAAGAAAAATCAACCGAGCAGATCTGAAGTCAGAGTCAGATTGATTATCTCTTAGTGTAAGTTAGGAGTTGTATGACCTTACTTAGTTTCCTGCCTCAGATAACTTATCGATAACATAGGCGTGTAGTAGAATTTCAAAGAACTGGTGTGAAACCAAAATCAATAACACAGAGGTAATTTGAAGGAATGCCTGTTGAGTGCTACTTAGTGACATTGTGCTATTTAGAATATTGTTGCTATGATTACATTTGTGGATAATGACTTGGGTACTGAGGTGTGGTGAGGAGAAGGGAAATGATGCAGGATTGACATGAACTGAGTAATGAAACGTGTGGACACTGACTGGACTGCAAATACCAAAACTTGGTGCAAAGTATCCTGTTCCCCAACTCCAGCTAAGTTATTCCTGTCACCAACAGTGCACCACACCTTGATTTTCATTCTGCTTCCGAATGATAAAGACTCTGATGCCATGATATTAAAGATACACTTTTGGCATTTTGTTTCCTGTATTGAATGAATAAACCATCCAATAAGCCAGCAATGATGCATACAACCTTGATTCATTATTTGCTTCAAGCCCAAGAACCAGATGTTTTCCAAGTTTCTCTAAATCTTTAATGAGTATCAAACCATTTCATTTTGTGTGTACTAAGAAGAAAAGATGAAGGATCCACGGAAGGAAATGAAGCTATAAAGTCTACATAGGAGACATTTTTAATATTAATAATCCTACACTTAATATAAAGGACAAGAACAAAATTAAGTTTAATGACCCTGACCCCTATTTTTTTTTCTAAACTTTAGCAAATATTTAGTTTTTAAAATTGGAGTCATAACATTCTCTTTGGTTGTTTTATCTTTAAAGCCATAGTTTGAAAATACTTATCTTCATTCTGGTTTCCTTCATCAGTGCTATCAAATGTATGGTAAGGCTACCATGACATAGATTCAGTTTGTACAATGAGATTGCTGAAGCCTAGAGAGGGTGCTAGATGTAGTGAAGGCCTTGAGCACAAGTGTTTGAGTGCTGTGTCCCTAGAGCAGGGGAAATTCTTTGCCTTAGACCTTGTCCCTCTTTTTCTCTTTGGTACAAGTTCTAATCATGAAACAGAGTGAGGTATCCCATACTCCACCTTTCTTCAACCCCTAATTCTCTCCTTTCCACTCCTCTGCTAGAGACAGACAAAATACAATTATTCCACTGGTTTTTAAACTTCAGGAACATACAGTTGCATTTTATAATATAAAATCTTTTAAGAAAGCTAGCCCTAGCCCCAAAGTTTTCATTGCTTGGTTTCTGTCCCCATGCGGTCACTTGATTACTTGATCACTTGACATCCTGTTACTCATCAATTTATTCGAGCAGGCAGCAGTAATGTCTCCATTCGTTCCTGTCCCGTGCTAGTGTAGCACAATGGTGTCTGCTCATTCTAGGAACACGAAGAACCTCAAATCGATCGTTCAGGGTCTTGATGAAGAAGTCTGACCATCTCGTAGGTGGGCGATCACGTGGTCTTTTGATGTTCAAATCTCATTACGTGTCAATCCCATCTGATTTTCAACCCTTTGGCAAAGGAGACAGCATCCCTGGTTCTTGACCATCAACGGAGGTCAGAACTCTGGATTCTTTCTCTCATTTGAGTGAAACGTGATACTCCAAGCATAGCTCTTTCTATTCCTCTTTGGGAGACCCAAATAGCGTTCTCATCCTGTTTTCGAAAGGCCCAGGTCTCTGAGGCATATGTGAATGCAGGAAGAACAGTGGAATCGAAGAGATGTGCCCGAGCTGGAGGTTCTTTGTCCTCTTAGCTATATCTCCAATGCTCTTAAAGGCATTCCAAGTCGCTCTCTTCCTCTTGTGCAACTCAGGTCCCAAGTCATTCGTCATGTTGAATTCTCGACCTAGGTACACGTAACTGTTGCATTCGGAGATGTTCGTTCCATTGAGAGCAAATGGAATGTCAGGAAAGAGACTGTTTCTCATGAACATTGTCTTCGTGAGATTCAGCTGGAGTCCGACCTTTCCACACTCACGGTTGAAGTCAGCCAGCATTTGTGTTGCTTGGCTAATGTTTGTTGTTATTAGAATGATGTTATCAGCAAAGCGGGAGGTGGTGTAGTTGCCCACCGTCTATCCTCACTTCTATTCCTTCCCATCCCAGTCGTCGCATGATGTTCTCGAGGGTGGCACTGAAGAGTTTCGGTGAAATGTTATTACCCTGCCGAACCCCTCTCTTGACATGGTTGATCACTTCTTTGTAGAATGGTGAGATCCTGGTAGTGAGTCTGTAATACAGCTCATGGAGGATCCTGATGTATTGAGTTTAAATGCCCTGATTGGCTAAGGCTTCAATGATCGCTTCTATCTCAACAGAATCAAAGGCCTTCTTTAAATCAATGAAAGTTAGACAGAGCAGCATCTTGAACTCCCGAGAAACCTCAATGAGCATCATGGGGTAACATAAAGGTAAAGGTAAAGGCCCTCCTGTTGTTAATCGATTTGCTCGAGCGGGCCCAGTAACGTCTCCATTGGAGACTTTATTGTTACTGTGTTTGGCATATCGAATACATCACGGGGAGCTTGCCAGACTCTGCCGTGCGGGCAAGATACTCTCGGTAGCTTGCCGGGATCTCCGAGAGGGGCGGAGGAATCGAACTCGGGTCAGCCATGTTGGCTGCATGTAAGGCAAACGCCCTAACGCAGGGGTAACATATTTTTTCTAAATTTAAGCACTGTATAACTGTAGCAGTAGTACTGTTCTCCCACATTGTTCATCGATTTGCTTGAGTGGGCACTAGTAATGTCTCCATTGTGAGACTTGTTGTTACTGTTTTGGGCATATCAAATACACCAAAGGGATCTTGCCAGGCTCTGTTGTGTGGGCTGGATACTCTCGGTAGCTTGCCAGGCTCTTTGAGAGGGACAGAGGAATCAAACCCGGGTTGGCTGCATGCAAGGCAAACACCCTACCTACTGTGCTATCGCTCCAGCCCTGAATTTAAGCAATGAGGAAAAAAGAAAGCCTAGTTACCACTGGCAGGAATGTCAACTGGCTCAACCATTTGGAAAACGATATTAACACTTCTCAAAAAAACTAAGAATTGAGCTTCCATGTGACCCAGAAATTCCTCTATTTTGTCATCTACCCCAAGAGCCCCAAAACTCTATTCTGAAAAGAAAATTTTGCCTCTCTGCTATTTTAGCAGTATTCACAATAGCCAAAACCTGGAAACAACTACGGGTCCCAGAACAGTTGACTGGATAGAGAAACTGTGGTATATCTTTTAATGGAATACTACTGTGCTACAAGCAAACATTGAATTTGAAAATTGAACAATGCAATTTGTTACCATGTAGATGGATTTAGAGTGTTATGCTGAGTGAAATTAATCAGAAGGAGAGAACAGAAACCTAGCTCTCTTATATGTGGAATTTAATGAAACACCTTAAAACTGTAACAAATGGACTGTGGTAATAGACCTTGCGAATTGGTCTACAGAACTGAGTTTACCATGGTAGGGCTGTGCAGTTAGGTGGGATGAGGGAGTAGGACACTCCAGTGGACTGTTTGGTCTTGTAATTTTACATGCATAAAACCCAATTTTTATAAAAACGTAATATTAAAAATAAGTAAAGTAAAGTAAAGGCCCTCCCGTTGATCTTCAATTTGCTCGAGCGGGCCCAGTAATGTCGCCATTGGAGACTTTATTGTTACTGTGTTTGGCATATTAAATACGTCACGGGGAGCTTGCCACACCCTGCCGTGTGGGCGAGATACTCTCGGTAGCTTGCTGGGCTCTCCGAGAGGGGCGGAGAAATCGAACTCGGGTCGACCATGTTGGCTGCGTGCAAGGCAAACGCCCTACCGCTGTGCTAAATGTCACAAAAAACATGTCAATATAAAAAAAACAAGTTCTCCCTATTACCACCACCACCATACATTGTGTATGATGATGATATTAATTAAACTTACTGTGCTGAGCACTTTACAACCTATACAAAGCACTTTGCAACCTATACAAATACCAAATCATTACATTTTGCACAGATGACATGTAACATCACTTTCTTTATATCTCAGAGAAAAAAGTATAGAAGAAAGAAAAAAAGGAAAACTAAAGTAAAAAGGGAAAGATTAGAACCCAAAATTCTGATGCACAATGGGCATTGAGCCTCCTTTCTGGCACCAAGAAACCTGCTAGGGAGTTCTTGACGATTTCCACAGATGTTTGCATATTCTTTCATATAGGGATAAAAAAACTGAATGTACACTCCTGAACTATCTAGCCAATAAAATTTAAATGTTCAGACAAACTAAAACTATGATGAACATAAATATTTTAAATAATAAAAATCCAACAAATAAGTATTTCTATCAATATAAAATAACTTTTGTGAGTAATTATTCAGAGAAATATAAGAACATAAGTCTGAAGAGTTCTGTGTGCCTACATATCTATTGCCACGTAACTTATACTAGTAAGTAATTGGACAAATCTAAGTGGCCATTTGGATAAAGAAGATGTGGAAAAAATGTCCATTGACATACTTCACCTGTAAATAAAGATAAAATACTGACATTTCCTTTAACAATACCAGACCTATAAGGTACTAGGCTTAGTGAAATACGTTCTATGGAAAATGATATGATTTCTCACTTATGTGACATACAGAGAAACAAACAGATGAACAAAGGAAGAAAATAACAAATTCTATCATTTTTTAACTTTTTTATTGAATCACTGTGTGATAGACCCTTACAAAGCTGTTTACAATTAGGTTTACAGTCATATAGTGTTCCAACACCCATCCTTCCACAAATGTACATTTTCCATTACCAGTGTACCCCATTACCCCCACCCCACCTCTTGCCTGCCTCTATAGAGGAGTTTTTCTCCACCCCCCCCCGCCTTGGGCATTGTGGTTTTCAATTTGATACTGAAAGGTTATCAAGAATATCTCTTTACCTACTTTTAACCCTGAGTTTTTGTCCAGCGTGGTCATTCCCATCTATTATTGTCATACCGGTCTCTTCTCTATCTTACCTAACTTCAGCCCCCCATACACTTGTGGTTATATCTGACCATTGACCAGTCCTCCTAACCCATTTTCCCAGCTCATGGATATTAGTCTTTACTATATATATTTTTTATATGCCACAAATGAATGCAGTCATTCTATATATGTACCTCTGCTTCTGACTCGTTTCAATCAGCAATATACTCCCCAGGTCCATTCATTTATAAGCAAATTTCATGACTTCTTTTTTCCTAACAGATGCACAGTATTCCATTGTATAGATGTGCCATAATTTCTTTATCCATTTGTCTATTCTTGGGCCCTCAGGTTGTTTCCACATTTTGGCACCGAGGTTGTTTCCACATTCTGGCTATTGTGAATAGTGCTGCAATGAACATAGGACTGCAGATAGTGTCTCTGCTGTGTGTTTTTGGGCCCCATATATATTCCCGGAAGAGGTATTGCTGGGCGATATGGGAGCTGTATTTCTAGTTTTTTGAGAAACGTCCATATTGTTTTCCAAAAAGGCTGGACCAGTGGACAGTCCCATCAACAATGAAGAAAATTCTCTTTCTCCTCACATCCATGCCAACATTGGTTGTTTTTGTTCTTTTGGATGTGGGCCAGTCTTGGTGGTGTGAGATGATATCTCATTGTTTGTAGAAGCATATCCCTAATGATTAGTGATAAAGAGTATTTTTTCATGTGCCTTTTGGCCATTCAAATTTCATCTTTGAGGAAGTTTCAGTTCATTTCATTTTTCCATTTTCTAATGGGATTGGATGCTTTTTTCTTATAGACTTCAACCAGTACCTTGTATATCCTTGGTATTATTAACCCCTTATCAGAAGGGTGTTGGGTGAATACGTTCCCATTCTGTAGGCTGTCTTTGTATTCTGATCACTGTACAGAAGCTTCTTAGTTTAATATAGTCCCATCTGGGTTGGAGCAATAGCCCAGCAGGTAGGGCGTTTGCTTTGCATGCGTCCAACCCGTGTTCGATTCTTCCGCCCCTCTTGGAGAGCCCAGCAAGCTACTGAGAGTATCTCGACTGCATGACAAAGCCTGGCAAGCTGCCCGTGATGTATTCAATATGCCAAACACAGTAACAACAAGTCTCACAATGGAGACATTACTGGGATCCCTCGAGCAAATTGATGAACAATGGGAGGACAGTGACAGTGACAGTGACAGTGACAGTTTTTCTTTATTTCCACTTGCTTGGTCAGTGGCATTTCATCTTTGAAGACACATTTGGCTTCAATGTTGTGGAGTGTTTTGCCAATATTTTCTTCATGTACCTTATGGATTCTGGTCTGATGTTGATGTCTTTAATCATTTTGGTCTGTCTTTTATGCATGGTGTTAGGTAGAGGTTTGAGCCTGTTTTATTTTTATTTATTAATTTTTTGCATGTAGCTGTCTAATTTTATCAGCATCAATTGTTAAAGTGGCTTTCCTTGATCCACTTCTTATTTATTGATCCCTTATCAAAGATTAAATGATCTTATATTTGAGGGTGTGTGCCAGGACATTCAACCCTATACCATTGGTCTGTGGGTCTGTTTTTATTCCAATACCATGCTGTTTTAATTATTGTAACTTTGTAGTTGAGCTTGAAGTTGGAGAGGATGATGCTTCCAATCTTCTTTTCACCAAGGATTTCTTTAGATATTCGTGGGGGCTTATTGTCCCATATGAATTTGAGAAGTGTTTGATAGATTTATTTGAAAAATGTCATGAGTTTTCTTATAGGGATCCCATTGAATTGGTATAATGCTTTGGTGAGTATTGCCATTTTGACAATGCTAAAATTCTCTCTATCCATGAGCAGGGGATATGTTTCCATTTCCTTACATCCTATTTTATTCCTTGAAGTAGCATTTTGTAGTTTTCTTTGTATAGGTCCTTTACCTCCTTAGTTAAGCTGATTCCGAGGTACTTGATTTTCTGAGGCATGACTGTGAACGGGATTGCTTTTTTCATATCACTTTCTTCTTTCTTTTATTATTTGCATCTAGAAAAGCCATGAACTTTTGAGTATTGATTTTATAACCAGCGACTTTAATAGACAAGTATTGTTTCTAAGAGGTTCTTGGTAGAGACTTTAGGGTTCTCATGTCATCTGCAAATAGTGAGTGCTTGATTTCTTCCTTTCCTCTCTGGATGTCCTTAATATATTTTCCTTCCCTAACTGCTATGGCAGGTATTTCTAGTAATATATTTAATAGGAGTGGTGAGAGTGGGCATCCTTGTCTTGTCCCTTATCTTAGAGAGAAGGCTTTTAGTTTTCCCCATTGAGAATAATACTTGCCATGGGTTTGTGGTAGATGGCTTTGACTATATTGAAGATAGTTCCTTCAATTCTCATTTTGCTGAGCGTTTTCATCATAAACAGATGCTGGATCTTGTCACATACTTTCTCTGCATCTACTTATATGATCATATAGTTTTTATCTTTTCCTTTATTGATATGATGGATAATATTGATTGACTTGCAAATGTTACACTATTCTTGCATCCCTGGAATGAATTGAATCCCACTTGGTCATGTTGTATGATCTTTTTGAACAGTCATTGGAGTCCATTTGCTAATATTTTGTTAAAGATCCTTTCAACTGTGTTTATCAGAGATATTGGCCTGTAATTTTCTTTTTTTTATTGTGTCTCTGTCTGCTTTTGGTTATCAGGGTGATATGTGCCTCATAGAAACTGTTTGGATATATTTCTGTTTCTTCAATTTCCTAGAAAAGCTTGAAGAGAACTGGCAATAGATCCTCTTTAAAGGTTTGAAAGTATTCACTAGTGAATTCAACTGGACCTGTGTTTTTATTTTTGGGAAGACTTTTGATTGCTGTTTCAATTTCTTTGATAGTCATAGGTCTATCAGGTATTCCAAATCTTCTTGGTTCAGCCTTGGGAGGTTATAAGAATCCAGGAATATATCCATTTCTTCTAGGTTCTCTTGTTTCCTGGCACACAGACTTTCAAAGTAATCTTTGATGGTTTTTTGAAATTCTTTAGTTTTTGTTGTGATGTGTTTTCATTCCTGATTTGGTTTATTAGGATTTTCTCTCTCTTTCTTTGTGAGTATTGCTAGTGGTTTATCAATCTTATTTATTTTTTCAAAGCACCAGATCTTTGTTTTATTAATCCTTTGGATTTTTTTTTAGTATTCCAGCTCATTGATTTCTGCTCTAAGTTTTATTTCTTTCCTCCTGCCTGGTTTGGGCTCCTTTTGTTGGTCATTGTCTAGAATCTTAAACTGTGAAGTCAAGCTATTTATGTGGGCCCCTTTCTTCCTTCCTAAAAAACACTTGCAGAGCTATAAAAATTTCCCCTTAACACTGCTTTAGCTGTGTCCCACAAGTTCTGGCAGCTTGTGTCTTCATTCTCATTTGTTTCCAGGAATTGTTTGATTTCTTCCTTTACTTATTTATGGCCCATTGGTGATTCAACATTGAGCTATTTAATTTCCAGGTGTTTGATTTGATCGCCCGTTTTTCTTTTGTGTGTGTGATTAACTTCTATCTTCAGTGCATTGTGATCTGAAAAGACAGTTAATACAATTTCTATCTTCCTGATTCTATTTAATATGTTTTGTGATCCATTATTATGTTTTATCTTGAAAAACGTTCCATGTGCACTGGAAAAAAATGTCTATTCAGTCATTTGGGGATGAAAAGCTCTGTACACATCTATTAGCTTTCTGTCTTCCATTTCTTCCTTTAGAACCCGTACTTCTTGCTGAGTTTAGTCTTGTTGATCTGTCAAGAGGTGATAGGGTGGTGTTGAAATCTCTGACTACTATTTTCTTGCTACCAATGTCCTCCTTGAAGTCTATTAGTAGTTGTTTTACATATTTTCTGATGCCTATTTGGTGCATATGTTGATGAATGTGATTTCTTCCTGATGTATAATATTCCCTGATTATTAAAAAATGGCCTTTGCTGTCCCTTCTAATCTTTTTTTCAGACTGAAATCTACATTGCTAGATATTAGTATGGCCTCCTGGATTTTTTGAGCAAGTTGATTTCTTGAAGGATTGTTTTGCATCCTTTGACTTTGAGTCCATGTTTTCTCAGAAATTCTTGTCCTGGGGTTTTATGCCATCTTTCTGTAGAGGTTTGTTGTGCTTGTAGAAGGTTGTGTTATCTTACTGTAGCTCCTTCAGTCCTTCTTTTAAGGTTGGTTGAGTCTATGAAGTTTCTGAGCTGTTGGTTATCCATAAAATAGTGTATCATTCAGGTCTGAGTGAGAATCTATCCAGAAAAAGTATTCTTGGTGGGTGTTCATTCCATTGAGTTTTTTCACTATATCCCACCATTGTCTTAGGGCTCAGATGTTTTCCTCTGATAAGTCTGCTGTAAATCTAAGGGATGTGCCTTTGTATGTGATTTCCTCCTTTGACCTTGTTGCTTGCAGTATTGTGTCTCTATCTGTGGATTTGTTGTTCTGATTAGAACAATATGTCTTGAAGTCTTTATTAGGGTCTCTTTTAGCTATCACCCTTCAGGCTTCTTGGATCTGGATGCCTACGTTCTTCAGCTCTGGGAACTGCTCAGCAATGATATCTTCAACTGCTACTCCCTCATTAAGATTACCTCTCTGTCCTTATGTACTCAGTTGATTCTTAAGTTGTTCCTTTTGAATTCATCCCCTGGGTCTCTTATTTGCCCTTGAGCTATTTTGAGGTTTTTGCCCATTGTTTGTTGTTGCCTGTATGCTTTCTGCAGCTCATCTTCAAGTTCACTGATTCTGTCTTCAGCTTTTGTCATTCTACTGTTGAGGACACTCACTATCGAATTCTTTATTAGTGACACTTCTGTTTGTAGCTTTCTTATGTCTGCTCTTATTTTTTCCTATGTTTTATTGACCGTCCATTCTACTCTTTCTTTTATATCCTCCTTTAATTTACTGGATGTTCATTCCACTATTTCTTTGAGCTCATTGAATATCCTAACATTTCATCTCTGAATTGTTAATTGAAGGGTTTGTATATGTGGGTATTCCCTGTTGAGTCTTCATGACTCTTTTCTTCATCCACTCCTCGTGTTGGGGATCTGTGGTTTCCCTGTGTTGCTGTAGTAGTATGGAGCTGGATCCTTCCAGTTCACTATTAGTGTTTCCCTCTTGCTACGAGGGAGGATTCTGGACGAGCTCGGTTGATGGTGGTCTCCTTTTTCTCCTTCAAAAATACTAACTTCCTCCTTGGTTCTCCTCTGTGACTTATGTTGGACTTCTAATGCAGCTTCAGGGGATGTGTTCTTTTACGTTAAGCTTGTTCAGATTCTTGTGTTTACTGTTATTTTGGTGAGTTATGTTAGTATTTTAATTGGAGTAGACTTGTGGATTATTGGCCTAATGTGTTTGGATAGCCAAGCTTTCCTCATAAGAATTAGACAATGGAAGTTGAGATATGAGTCCAAAGCGCTATGAATGGGGAAAATAACTGCAACTGTATGAGCAAGGCTGCCCTGGAAGCCATGCTCCCTACAGCTGCTGTACGTGTGGGAGAGGGACTCGTTTGGGTGCCTGGTCCAAGGTTAGAGTTCTACTTCCAGCGCTTCTGAAATTGCAGGAGTTTTGGCCGGCTTAGGTGTTCATGTGGGCAGCCTAGCTGAGAAGAAATCTTCCAGCTCACTGTGACAGCTTGTTGAGCACTCATGGCCCAGAGGCCATGTCCCCTGTTGCTGCTTGACCACAACAAACTTTTGAATAAAGAAAAGATAAATATGTTCATCAATGTTCCTCTAAAATAAAAGTTTAGGGCAAGCTCAAAGATTAAATCAACCTATAATCTTTGTGTAGACCTGACCTGCTCTTGAGGTGATTAATAGGCCAACATTTAGAAACATAAATATTAAGCAAACATTCACATGTGATTAGATACATCTATCACAGATACAGTTGACTTTGGCATTTGAATACACTTATCTCTGATAGCACATGAGAAATTTCAACACCAACTTTACTTGCATTTGTAGCATTTGGCTAAATCAGGAAACACAAGATGATTTTGAGATCAATGAAAAACAGTGGAGTCAGAGAAGCCTGGGGTCTTTATCAGGATCCAGTGAAAGATCGCTTTCCTGCAGTTGCATGGAGCTCTGGCTTTGCTTCCATTCTTCATTCCTAGAATTCCTGTCAGTTTTCCTTTTCTGAGTTCTGCCATGATTTAAAATTATTTAAAGCAAAGTTAAATGACCATATTTTGTCTATCATTTCTGTGTGATTGCATTAAGAGTACATTAAACATTAGTATAATCTATCATATCCCTGGAACCATGGCTAATGAGTAACTTGCGTATTATTAATACTCTAATAGGTTTCAAGTTAGTAATTTAGGAGAATTTTGGGGTCCTGACTTTTCATAATTATAACATATCAGGTTTTACTTAATTGCAATTGAACATTCTGGTTGGTTGCTTGATGATCGGTTTCTTATTCTCACAAATAATGTGATTGGATTGATAATAGAAAAGAATTTATACTTTTTCTGTCTCCATTCTCAGAAAAAAAGTGTCTCTACTTGGAATACAATATTTTAAAGTTATTTCCCAATATATTCAAGTGATAGCACAACGGTAGGGTGTTTGCCTTGCATGCAGCCAACATGGCCGACCCGAGTTCGATTCCTCCGCCCCTCTCGGAGAGCCCCGGCAAGCTACCAAGAGTATCTTGCCAGTATGGCAGAGCCTGGCAAGCTCCCCGTGACGTATTCGATATGCCAAACACAGTAACAACAAAGTCTCCAATGGAGACGTTACTGGGCCCACTCCAGCAAATCGATGATCAGTGGGAGGACCTTTACTTTACTTTACTACCCAAGTGGAATACAATCTCACAAAATGGTAATACTTATTAATTTGCAAAAGAGAAGAAAACAGCACAAGAAATGACATTAAATATTTGTTAAAAAAGGAAGCCTTGGGTAGGGGATGTGATTTAGCATCCAAATGTGTGCCTTGCACCCATGAAACTTGGGTGAACTGAAAAAAATTGTGGATTTCAGAGAGGAGTGTACCAGAGTAACCAGGACTCAGACGTCCTTGAGTCACCACTTACTAATAGTGAAACCTTGGGCAAATTACTTAACTTCTTTTCTGAGTGCCAGTTTTCATATCTGTAATCAGAGAATGACATTGTTTTTTACAAATTGAATGAGATAATATCCATACATTTCTTAAAATAAAGATTTAATAAAGTAACCACTGAATATTTTAAAATTATTTTGGAATCATGGTAAAGAACAAATAGTAAATACATCTGGTTTCTAAAAGTCCCTGGAAAAACACCTAACCAGGCTTCTTTGATTCTGAAGTCTGTTATTACCCAATTGTTTACCACCTTTTGCAGCCAATCCTGGCCTGTCACATGTGCAGTACCCACTGTGGAAGTAAGGACCATGAAAACCCACTGGGTCACAGTAGAACTGGGACAGCTCTCCCCTCCCCCAATCCTCCCATATCACTATCTGACAGTATTCACCATGGCTCATTGTCAGTCACCACCACCATTTTCAAAATATACAAAACCATCCTGATTTCATTTCTAGTGCTATGGCACTAGGACTCACAAAGAACAAGTGCTGCTTAGTTCCTTAGCAACATGCTCCAGAAGTTGTTACTGAAATGATTTAGCACTAGCACTGTCCTCCCATTGTTCATCAATTTGCTTGAGTGGGTCCAGTAATGACTCCATTGTGAGACTTGTTGTTACTGTTTTTGGCATATTGAATACTTCATGGGTAGCTTGCCAGGCTTTGCTGTGCAGGCGAGATACTCTTGGTAGTTTTCCAGGCTCTCCGAGAGGGATGGAGGAATCGAACCCGGGTACCTGGGTTGTCCATATGAAAGACAATGCCCTACCCATTGTGCTAAAGCAATATAAAGCAAGTGATAAATTCCTAGATTATACTTGGAGGGACTTTTTCAATAAAGTAAGCAAGATAGACTTCAGAGGTCCACATAAAAACTTGGGGTTTGTGATACCCTATCCCAATCATATTCACTTGATCCATATCTGTGCTCCAATGACTTTCTCAAATTTCCACTGAAAGTGGAGGATAGGTATATTTTATTCAACTCTTGCTATGTGAGGACTGATATAACATGACATGATTTGATAGCATTGTGTTCTCCTTAATTACAGTTATTTGTGTCTCTTAAATCCTAGAAATGAAGTTCTTCTTGCTTAATGAAACTGATGAAGGTTTACTGTCATTCTGGTCATTGATGTTCTGATGTAGATAGAATAACGGAACAAACCTTGTCCTAGAACTGATCAACAAAAGGTTTTGATCACATCTCTAGTTCTTTCTTGTATTTTGGAAAAAGAAATGTACAAAGCTATGGAACCTCCTTTATTCTGCCAGAATTCTCCCACACAAGTGGCCCTGAGCACTATTTCAAAAGTTTCCTCCATAATCAAAAATGGAAATTAATCATAGCTTCAGCAGAAACAAATACATTGGAACTACTTGAACTTTCTTCAGTAGCATCTCTGGATAAAACATGACTCCAACATCGAACCCCTTAACCTGAAATTAATAACTTTGTAATTCATAATCATTCAAATTAATTTTTAAAAATCACAATTCAAAGTACACATTAACAAGGCATTAAAGCATCATTTGTAACCTATCATGGTACATGTCAGGGATTAGATAGATGGATAAAGGAGACATATAGGACATGGGCAATTTGTGGGGCATTTATTCCCAGAATGCTGGTGGTGGAGTCTTGTAAATGCTCCGTCTCTCCTTCCTCACCCAGAAGAGTTTCTCCTGGAGAAAGCTCATTACAAATTGTTTATCACTATGTACTCTGGCTAAACAAGGTCTAATCTGAATGAAAATAGGCATTTGACTACAGAATGCTGTTCTCCATCTGATGTGTTCTGGTCTAAGCAATAAATAGAGCACATGAAGGACAGTCGGGACTTCCAGTCTTTGAGGCTGTTGGCCCCCTGCCTCCATGCTTTTGCCCTCTTATTTCTCTCTCTCTTTTTAATCTTGCAGTGTCCCTGCTTCAGGTCTGCTCACACGAAGTTGGTCCTGGCATTTAATGCTCGAACAAGACCTTGAAGCAGCAGGAATTGTCCAACCCCGACAAACCGCAAGACCTCAGAACTGAAGGAGAGGAAAGGCTCCCTGCTGAGAGGAAGCGTGAACAAATTCCCAAGGATGAGTGTATTCTGGAATTGTTCATCGGGGTAGTAACAGGTAGGGTACTTGCCAAGAGGAGGCCTACATTCAGCTCCTAGGACAGCTAATACACAATTCACAAGTCCAAAGAAGAGGGAAGCCATTGGCCAGCTGCTGCAGGTTCTTAGGCCGCATGGTCCTTGGCTGCCCTCAAAGAAAGACGTTGGACATAGTGGAATAAAGTGACCTTGGAATTAAGAAAGGCCCTCATACAAGTAGTGTCTATACTGATGATAGTGTGGCAACTTAATTTTATAAAGTTTTACATTCAGAAGTAGGGAAAGAGAAGGTGTTTAGGGAAGGAAAGGAAGAAAAGAAGGAAGAAGAATCCCATAGCAGTGAGGGGGTGAGAGTAATTCTTCCCTTGATTTCTCCTAACAGTGTTCTCAGGGAGGTCAGAGGTACAAACAAGTCAAGAATACTCATCCTGAGTGTGCTATAAAACTTAATGGAAATCCAACTGGGGTTCTGGTAGGCATGAGGTTCCAGAGTATCGGAATAACTCTGGCCTCAGGCATGGCCAACTCAAACTGTCTCAGTAATTTTTTCTGACGTAGAAGTCATGCTAAGAATGAGGCAGAGTCATTAAATCCTTACATGTGAAGGGCCAGAGTTTCAAATTGATACTTTACTGCCTTCTATGAACTGATAATTTAATTCCCTGGGTAAAGTCTGTTACCACAGTGGATAGCATCCTTAACCATCCTAGACATGTCTTTGTCAAAAGCTGCTGAAGAAATGACCACCCTGAAGGAAATAAGACCCTAAATTCAGACTCTAACTAGGCTCACTGTCGCTATGCATACACTCTTTGTGAAAATTTATTCAACACATCTGGGTGGGGCAGTGACTCCTGAATAAAGACAAATTTGGTGCTTCAAAGGCTTATAAAAGAGTTTGTTTAGATTAGAATCATGACAAATTTTTTCGTAGCTGGTGGAACTCTCCAATTTTTTTTGATATGTAAGAAGACAGGTAGATAGAGAATTCTGACTGATTTGAGACAGGTGACGTAGACAGGTGATTTAGCCTTTGGGAACTTAGAGCTAGGCCTGGTCTCACTAGCAGTGATTACTAGAGATTAGAAGTTACAGTAATTCATTTAAAAGGGTTTCTTTACTAGCCACTAATGCAGCCTCTCCCTATGGCTGCTAAGAAAATGTTAATTCCCTCCTCAGAGCTAGGAGAGCTGATAATATAACATCTCACTGTCTTAGGTTTACAAACACTTGTCCATAATCTAGCTTGCCGACTTCATACCACTAAAAGCACTTTCTTGACCTGTTTCCATGTAAAACACGCTAGCAACATGGTCTGCTGTGCAAATTTGGAAATGTGGGACAAAGTCACAACCAACCAAGAGGGACTCACCCTGGGACTGTTCCCTCCTTCCCTAGCTCCACATCAGCATCCTCTCTGCCACTCCTGGGATAACGGTGAGAACAAATCGAGAACAAATTGATGGGACTGTGTGTGTGCATGTCTGGTGGATACCTCTATATTTGTAGTCAGTTTATCTGTCTGTGTGTGTAACACTGGAATTTTAAAGCCAGTTTGAAATCAGAAGTAGAATTTTTCAGGGCTATTCAGTTGACAAAAAGGGTAAGCTGCATAATCATTAGACATCAGTGATAAGTAACCCAACAATCTTGGTGCTTTATATACAATGACCCTGTCAAACCATGAATAAGCCAGAAGTCTTTTAAACTGAACTTATAAAGCAACTGAATTCCCCAATCTATGTATCCTACTAGATAAAAACTTAAATGCCTTAATACCTGAAATTCTTGAGCCTCAGAACTTTTATGAAATAGAAAGAGTTCAGAATTGGCACCCAGAAGACAAAGTGAAAAAATAACTCAACGAATTAGCTGCCTGATTTTATCTTTCAGGCCTAAAACCAACTTCAGTTAGAATTTAGTCTGATTTACAAATAAAGATGTTACTTTGACAATAGTGCACCTCTTTACAAAATTAAATTAAAAGTTAAATACAAAGGTTTTTGAACTCATATGTCTCTGATACCTTAAATGTCTTTCTGCACTTGTATCTAAAATTTTAGTATGAGCTGAAGTTTTCTATGGCTAAAGGTATATGCTTGTTTTGCTTCTACATCAAATTATTAGAATATCTGGCCTGAAAATACTTATGGTCTGAGACAAGTGTAGAATATTAAAATGGTAATACTGCAATAAACTGGACCATTAAAAATAAAATTTAATTTTATTTAGAAGAAATAAAGAAATAAATAGGAAGAGGGGAAGGAAAGAGGCCATTTTGATATGTAAGTGGCTAGTACACCTCCATTTTATTTGAGTTTTCACTGGAAATAGAGGATTGAGTATCAAAGAAAAAATGATTTGTAACTAGTTTCCAAAATTGTAGTAATTGTGAACATCCTACAGCCTTTGGCCATTTATACAGCTGATCTAATGCCTCATTCAGAAGTCTGAAAAAAAAAGACTAAAATATTGCAGAGTACAAGTTTGTCATTGTAAATGAGAAAAAAAGATTTGCAACTAGTCTCCAAATTTCTAGTAAAATAAAGTTGTATTAAGTTTAATAAGATAAAAGTTGAAGCTGTAAGATGTGACTAGAAAGAATAGAGGTTTATATTTTAAGAAATATAATGGTGGAGGTTTCATTATTGGGGAACAGAATGAAGATTTGAGAAATGTATGGAAGGTTTGAAGGTTGTGTTTCAAGGAAAGTGTGTGATCAAACTGGGACGTTATAAGGATATCCTTAAATTCTATCTATTCTAAAGCTTGTGTTTTGAGAAAATCTGTAAAAAAGGGTTTTAGACATATATTCCAGAATATAAACCTGTTAGGGAACTAAGAATAAAATTGTAGTACTCTTAGAAAAATCAGACGCTTAAATTATAGTTAATCAAGTTTTTCTGTGTCAAACTAAAAGAACCAAGCAAACAGGATATTTGTTGTTTAACTGTATATTTGACCTCTTTAGATTTTAACAATGCTTCTTTTTGCCGACTGATCCATAGCAATAGTAAAGATTTGCACTAATCAGAGCACAGGTGAGAGAAATTAATCCTTTGGTCCTTCAGGGGATGAAAACCTGGGATTAATCTCCATAATGAAAATGTTAATAAACATTGGCAGATGGATGTCACTCATATCACATCCTTTGACTGACAGTTCTATGTGCATGTTGCAACATACTCATTCATGATTTTAATAGGCGCAACTCTTGTCTGGGGGACAGTCAAAGACAAGCAACTGAATTTTCATATTCTTGCTTCGTAGTCTGGGGAGTTCTTAAAGAATGAAGACAGACAATGATCCAGTATATGTATCCCCAAAACTGAAAACATTTTTTAAACAATGGTCTATTAAACACACTATTGGCATTATATATACAAGGTTAAAGTATTGTAGAGAAAACTAATGTTTCAATAAAAACCCGAATAACGGGGGCCAGTTGATTCTGAGCACAAAACCAGGCATAAGGTCTGAGCACAGAGCCAGGAGTAAGTCCTGAGCACCTCTGAGCACAAAAATAATAGATAAAATCTTTAATTAAAATTTTTTGAATTTTCAAGGACAGGAAAAAAATTCTGTAGCTGAAAATTATTGGCAATATGTTAGTGCTAAAATTCAGATTAATCAGCATATTTCATTTAGAGTTGAAACAAAACAGAAAAGGGAATGTAAAAAAGGATAGGGGGATGGTTGGGGGAGAGAGTATGCTGACATTTTTTCCTCAAAAGACTTAAGATAATGATGAGAAGACACATCAATCACTGCCTCCCTGGGGACTCGTGAAGAAGTTTTCCCAGGAGATGGAGAAGTATTGATTCAGACTAATACTGGCAAAACACCAACTACTATGTTTCTAGGCATGATTGCCATTATGAACATGTTGGTAAATTATTCTGGTGAGCAAAATGTGACTAGTAGAACGGCCCCACTTTTGGCATTTATTAAAGCTGTTGGATGCCAGGTCTCTGGGATTCCCAAAAAAAATTACTGGAAGAGGGTATATTCTGAGAGAGTACACGTTTGTCTTTTCCACATTCCCTATCTGTTTAGGCAAATGAGTAAATTGCCTCAAGCTAGCAAATCAGGTCTGGTTTTAATAATACCACAGATGAGGATTTAGCCTTTAAATTGTTATCTATTTGTTTCCTTGCAAGGCCTGGTAACTCACAGAACCCAATCACCACCATGATCACCACAGAGCTTCACAGACTCGGGGAAAGCCCCTCACACATGAGAATGAAGGCACCGAAAATCCAGATATGCAGGGTTTGTGACCAAGATCTTTAGGCTTGCAGGGAGTCGGGAATGGGCGATCTCCCGCCCATCTTCCTGTGCTTCCAGGATGTCACCGATATACCAAGAGTAGCACACCACATTTGATAGAGTGTAAAGTAGAAGACAACTAATCTTGACTACACACACACACACACACACACACACACACACACACACACACACATATATCACAAAGCTGACTTCATCTGGGGTACCTCAGAGAGGAGAGGGTAAGCCTACCACATGCCCCCAAAATTTGTCGAGCAGCAAAACAAGAAGAGGGAGATGTCGGGTACTAGACAGATAAAGGAGACAGACAAGATGGGAAGTTTTCTTCTAATCCAGAATGCTGATTCTGGAGGCAGACTGCTGCCCTGGTGGGGTCCTGAAACTGCTCTGCTCCTTCTCCTGTAGGAATATATCCAAGATAAACCCATTACAAAGATGTTTATCCCAATAAACTAAGGCCCATTCTTGTGCAAAAGTCTAGCCCGGATAGATTAAGACAGACATTTGAACAAAGAATATTATTCTCCTGATGATGACTGGTCTAAGCAACTGGGCATGGACCACTGGGGATCTCAGTGTTGGAAGCTGTTAATATCTTGACCCCATGCTTCTAATCTTCCTTCCTTCCTTCCTTCCTTCCTTCCTTCCTTCCTTCCTTCCTTCCTTCCTTCCTTCCTTCCTCTCTCCTTCCTTCCTTCCTTCCTTCCTTCCTTCCTTCCTTCCTTCCTTCCTTCCTTCCTTCCTCTCGCCTTCCTTCCTTCCTTCCTTCCTTCCTTCCTTCCTTCCTTCCTTCCTTCCTCTCTTCTTCCTTCCTTCCTTCCTTCCTTCCTTCCTTGCCTCCTTGTTTCCTTCCTTCCTTCCTTCCCTCCTTGTTTCCTTCCTTCCTTCCTTCCTTCCATCCTTCTTTCCTTCCTTACCTCCTTCCTTCCTTCCTTCCTTCCTTCCTTCCTTCCTTCCTTCCTTCCCTCCTTGTTTCCTTCCTTCCTTGCATCCTTCTTTCCTTCCTTCCCTCCTTCCCTCCTTCCTTCCTTCCCTCCTTCCTTCCTTCCTTCCTTCCTTCCTTCCTTCCTTCCTTCCCTCCCTCCCTCCCTCCTTCCTTCCTTCCTTCCTTCCTTCCTTCCTTCCTTCCTTCCTTCCTTCCAACCTTCCTTCATTCCTTACTTTCTTCCCTCCTTCTTTCCCTCTTTCCATCCCTTCCTTCCTCCCTCCTTTCCCTCTCCTTCCTTCCTTCCTTCCTTCCTTCCTTCCTTCCTTCCTTCCTTCCTTCCTTCCTGAAGGGGGTCACACCTGGCAATGCTCAGGGGTTAGTCCTGGCTCTGTGCTCATGAATTATTACTAGCGGTGCACAGGCACTATATGGGACGCTGGGTGATCAAACCCAAGTTGGCTAGGTGCAAGGAAAGTGCCTCTGCATACTGAACTATCACTTAGACACACTCTCTTTTCTTATTTTTTAAAATTAAAAAAAATTTAAGTTACCATGAGATACAGAGTTACAAAGCTCATCATGGTTGGGTTTCAGGCATACAGTGTTCCAACACCCATTCCTCCAGCAGTGTACATTTCCCAGCACCAATGTCCCCAGTTTCCCTCCTGCCACCCTCCCCCTAGCCTGTCTCTATGACAGAAATTTCTCTCTCTCTCTTTCCTGCTCTCTCCCTCCCACTCTCTGTCCCTCTCTCTTACTCCCCCCACCTTTGGGGCATTATACTGATTATACTTTGTAATACAGGTACCGAGAAGTTATCATGTTTATTCCTTTACTTGTTTTCAGCACACAGTCCTTACCCAGGTGATCATTTCCAACTATCTTTGTCATGTAGTTCCCTTCTCTAATCCAACTGCCTTCTTCCCCAGCATTTAAGGTAAGCTTCCAGTCTTCCTGGCCCATGTTTATACTACCTTTGGATATTGGTCCCATATTGTGTTTATATATGTATATATATATATATATATATATCTTTCTCACAGATGAGTCCAATCATTTTTTGTCTATCCCTCTCCTTCTGACTCATTTCACTTAGTATGATATTCTAAGTGCCGACATGCTCCAGGATGCTTTCTGGACACTGAGGCTGAGACTCACGCATGAGTGAAGCTCCACAGAGCTAGGGAAGCGGAACTCTGTGACCTCAGACTCCAGGCTCAACGGACCCGGGAACAGAGATCTACTTTCTGCTCCCAGCAGCCTGGCAGACCTCCATTGCCTCCACTACCTCCACTACTTGGCCGCCAACATGCTCTGGAAAGTTTTCCAGACACTCGGGCTAAGACTCACGCATAAATGGGGCCCCACAGAGCGAAGGAGGCAGAACTCTGTGACCTCGGACTCCAGGCTCAACGGACCCAGGAACAGAGATCCTCTGCCTGCTCCCAGCTGCCCGGCAGACTTCCATTACCTCCACTAACTCCACTGCCCAGCTGCTGACTTGCTCCAGGAAGCTTTCCGGACCACGCATCCACAGTCATAAAACGTTTAATACAAGATTACCGCACCATATTTGACTGTGATGAAATATGGTTTGAAGCATGGGAACACCTGCAAGGATGATTAGAGGCCGCCCTAAAAGCCTCTATCCATCTCAGAGAGCCTGGCAAGCTACCAAGCGTGTACTGCCCACATGGCAGAGCCTGGCAAGTTATTCGTGGTGTATTTGATAGTAAAACCAGGAAATACAATGGGTCTCATTTCCCTGACCCTGAAAGAGTCACCAATATGATACCTTTGGGAAGGATGAGGAAGGAGAGGCTGATAAAATCTCAGGGCCGACCTAGGCTGCCAAAATGAAGAAGGAATAAAATGACTGTCTGTATTTCCAACACACATATACTGGTGTCGGAAGCATCCACCAAGGACCTGATGGTGCAAGCACAGAAGATCAAGTATGGCATCATTGGTCTGACCAAAACCAGAAGGCATCAATCACATCACGCCATTTTCGACACGGGGGAAGAACTGTTCCTCGGAACATGCGACAAAAGATGCGTTGGTGGTGTCCATGTCCTTGTCAACACAAACTTGGCCATGAGCATTGATTTATTCGAATGCCTAACAACCTGAATCAAACGATTACACTTGAATTAGATGTGACTTACTGCCAGCAGTTTCTATTTTTGTTGTCAATGCACTGGGGGAGGGGTGAGGGAGAATGAGCACTGGTAGAGGGATGGGCACTTGATCATTTTATGACTAAAACGTGAGCACGAAAGTTTGTAAGTCTGTGACTGTACCTCATGGTGATTCACTAAATAAAGAAATAATAATAATAATAATAATAATAATAATAATAGTAAGGAGTGACAGTTCTCTGCTCGTATCCCCTTCTCTGGCAACTCAACAGTCACGCCCATAAGCCATCTCTTCCTGGCACCAGATAATCTCATCATTGGCCGCCATCCAGAATGCATGTCCTTCTCTACCGGAAAGGAAAATAACATGACACTCACCATAACCATGCTGCCAGAGCCCGTGCCAGACTGTTTCATTCGGGGCACCCCAGAGGGGGGAGGGGTGGGTGAGAGCTCTTCCTGCCCCAAGGGACCCAGTCCCGGCAGCCAAAAACCTCCAGAATTCAACAGCCTCCATGCTCATATTCACACCTTTTCCTCAAAGAAAATTTTTTTAAGCATTTCAGCAGTTTTTCATAACAAACAATAAAAATTAAAATATATCAGTTCTGCTTTGAGCCAGGGGTTGGGGTTCAGGATGGAAACATCCAAAATATGGTGGTGGGAAGGTGTAGAAGTTGTGGGATTCGTGTTTAAATATTAAATGTAATCAAATATTATGAACTACTTTATAAAATTTAAAACATTTTAAAAAATGACAGTTTTCACAATATCAATAATTATTAAAAATTTAATACTGCTAAAATTTTAACATGTAAATAACATACATAATTAAATTTCAAATTTTATCTGGAGTATTTTTCTTATGTTTTAAAGTAGATATTAACTTATAAATAATACATTCAACTGGAGTATCTGATTTATTTTACTATAATTACAGTGATTCAATTTCATTATACCATATAACTTATGTATGTATTTTCACAAATACTTAAGAAACATAAAGATTATTCATTATTCCAAAAGCTAGGTTGAAATATAATTCAAGTTAGATTTTGATGAAACCTTTTATTTTAAACTAATCTATAAATGGCTGTTTAGTTTTTTTTTTAATTTTTATTAGTGAAACAACATGAGGTACAGTTGTAGACTTACAAATTTTTGTGCTTGGATTTCAATTATACAATGATCAAATACTCATCCCTCCACCAGTGCCCATTTTCCACCACCATGGGTCCCAGTATCACTCCCACCCCCCCATCCCCTTCATTCCACCCTGCCTCTGTGGCAGGGCATTCCCTTTTGAAGTTTTTAAAAATCTTTTGAACCTTTTATTATTTTAAAGACTTTTTATCGTTCCACTTTTTACTAGGTTTCTGAGGATAAGAGTTAGAAAATATATGTGTAAATCTGTAAATTGTCTGTATATTTACATAATGTATGGCCTTAGTAATTTTAGAGCATCTTGCACTAAATAAGTGTTAGTGCATATAGTATTACATAAGCATAAGGACAAGGATGCTATGTTTGAGTAACTGGTGCTTGTAGATGCTTTTTTCTTCAAAATATCCATGCCAGAAGCCCTATCATTAAATCAACTTTTGCAATAATCTATGTACCTTTCTAGCACTGATATTACTTGCTTCTGGCCCTGGCTGTCTCATGCCTGGTCTAGATAATTATGCTCATTAGTGCTCACTCTGTCTCCAAGCCCTTTTCATCATCCTTCCCAGAACTCCATGACCACATTAATCTTCCAGCAGATTTTATTGTATCACCTTAAACTCAAATGCTGCTCCCTAAACACAGCTTTCTAAATAAAGTTTTAACTACCTATTTTTTTATGCTTCATTTGGTATTTTATTTTTTTAATTTTTTTTTATTAGTGAAACACCATGAAGTACAGTTGTAGACTTACAGATTTTTGTGCTTGGGTTTCAGTTATACAATGATTGAGTACCCATCCCTCCACCAGTGCCCATTCCCCACCTCTAATGCTCCCGGAATCCTTCCCCCACCCCCACCATCCCACCCCACCCCTGTGGCAGTGCATTCCCTTTTGTTCTCTCTCTCCTTTTGGGTGCTGTGGTTTGCAAAAGATTAACTGCCTATTTTTTAAACCCATTTTTTATTATATGAAAGTATGATATTAAATATACTTAAAAATCTTATAAATCCAGAGTACCAATCAAACTTTTTTTTATTATGAGTATCCAGCATTTTAAGCAAAACACAGGCAAAAAGGAAATGAATTGGAATGAAATGGCGTAGCTTAACAGAGCAACAGAAAAGTAAAGGAACAAAATGAATATCCAGTTTAAATTAGGCTAGGGAGATTATTTTTCTGTAAATTATAGGTTTTCTGGCTTATGTAATTAATTCACTTATTTGACTTTAAGGGTTTTAGAACTCTTGAAATATATTTCTCGCCTATGTAGTTATTTTTTTTCTATAAGCCAAAGTTGGCCTTGTTTTGCTTTCATATGACTTTGTCTCGTCTGAGTATCTTTCTTCGTCTGTATCTCATACATAAGACACCCCTTTTCTCCTCTCTTACTTATAGAAATCACGGGGACATTTGAGTCAGCACAGGGCAAAAGGCACTCACCTGGCCTGGGCTCCACCTTGTTATATCTCCACTTTGCCCCTTGCGCACCCATTATATCACCACAATGCCCCTTGCGCACTGCCTGGAACAAGCTGCTAAGTGCAGAGCTTAAAGCAGCACCTGAGCACCACAGATGCACCAAATCAATTCCCACAACAGAAATATTATGTAATTTTCAGCATGATTCACATGCAGTATTGACAGGTGTGTTTATGTATAACATGTGTCCACATATGCTTAAACTTATGTAAATTAAATGTATACATGTATTGGGCTGGAGCGATAGCACAGCAGTAGGGCATTTGCCCTGAGTGCAGCCAGTCCAGCAGAGCCGGGTTCAATTCTTCCGCCCCTCTAGGAGAGCCTGGCAAGCTACCGAAAGTATCTCGCCTGCACAGCAAAGCCTGGCAAGCTACCCGTGATGTACTCAGTATGCCAAACACAGTAACAGCAAGTCTCAAATGGAGACATTACTGAGCCCCCTTGAGCAAATCGATGAACGGGAGGACAGTGACAGTGACATACATGTATTAAAATAGAAATTACATGAAATGAAACAACCATTAAGAATATCTTAGATTTTTTTAAACTTTTGAGTCAGATTCAGTGGTGCTCAGGACTTCCTCTTTCTTGGCTCTGCCTCTGGACTCACTGTAGGGGCATGTGTATGGTGCTGGGGTCAAACCTGGGGGGGTCCATGTACAAGGCAAGCTGCTGACCTGCTGAACTATTATGAGCAACTTAGAGACTGTTGCTTTTCTTTATCTATCACTATCACTATCACCCCATTGTTCATTGATTTGCTTGAGTGGGCGCCAATAACGTCTCCATTAATCCCTGTCATGTGCTAGTGTAGCTCGATGGCATATTGAGGGCTCTTTCATGGTCAGGGGAATGAGGACCATCATTGTTCCTATTTTTGGCATATCGAGTATGCCATGGCATATCTTTATCTATAAATGTACATAATTACTTGTTCTTTTACATAAAGGAATAAACTTATACCTACTTTTTCATATTAAGTTTTAAATTGAAATAAAAATTGCTTTTATGTTTTGTTCATTACAAAAGACAATTGAAAGAATGATGAAAATTTTGAAATATTTATAAGAATCCAGAGGGGAACTTTTATGTTATTACATCATACTGTTATTTTAGTTTATAAATATTTGTAAATGCATTCCACCTATCAGGCATTATATCAGGTCTTAGAGATAACAGGGTAAATAAGAGAGACAGATACTATCTCCATCTATGGAATTCACATATAGTCATTGCATCAATGGTTGGAAATAGAAAGACTTTTGTAAAAGGGATCTGCAATGTCAATCTGTGTGGAAATCTTAACAAAGACTTTAATGAAGAAAGAAAAAAATCTTAAAGAGGAGAGTATCAGGCACAAGATAATATAGATAACTAAGAGAAAACAAGAATGGCACGTTTGAGGAATTGCATAGGGGAAGGTTAAAGTATGAACAGAAAGTGCTGGAGTAGGTAAGTACCAGGTAGTGGAGCAGCTTAAAAACCACGTAACAGTTTTAAGATGCTATCTTAAGATGAACGGGGAGCAATGCATGATTGAGTATTCCTTTTTAAAATGTTTTCATCAATGCACTGTGATTTACAAAGTTATTCATAGGTGTGTTTCAGACAGACAATATTGCAGCACCAGTCCCATCACCGATGACAACTTCCCTTCATCAATGTTTCTAGTCCTCCACCCCCCTATACCCTCTTACCACCTCTCTAGTCTGTCCTCTTGACAGGAACATTCTAAGGTTTGGGTCTTGATTTAAGTGTTGTTGACTCTGCGGTTTGAATATTTGGCTTTATCGTTCCATAACACCATATTTTAGGTTAATCCCCTGACCTAGCCTAAGTTATTACTCATTTGTTTCTTCTCCTCTGCCCTTTCACTCTTTCTTTCCTTCTCCTCCCTATACTCTGGGGCCAAGGTTGATCCAGGCATATCCCCTTTAAAACATTGTGTTCCATCCTCCAGTTAGTATAAATACCACACAAAAGTGACATCATGCTGTGTTTATTCTTCTTCTGGCTTACTTTATTTAACATGATATCTTCCAGTTCCATCCATGTTGTAGCAAAGTGCATGATTTCATGATTCTTTACAGCTGAGTATTACCCCTTTGTGTATATATAACACATCTTCATAATCCACTTATCTGTTGTTCAATATCTAGGTTGATTCCAAATCTTGGCTATTGTAATAAGTGCTTTAATGAATATGCATGCATTCTCTTGAATGAATGTTTTTCTTTCCTGGGGATAGAATAAATGTAGAACACAAAGTAAACTTTTTTTTTATCATGAGTATACAGCATTTTAAGCAAACCACAGGCAAAAGGGAATGAATTGGAATGAAATGGCATAGCTTAACAAAGGAACAGAAAAGTAAAAGGACAAAATAAATATGCAGTTTTAAATTAGGCTAGGGAGATTCCCCAAAAGTGGAATAGATGGATGATATAGTAAATCAATTATGAGTTTACTAAGTACCCTCCATACTATTTTCCATAGAGTTTGGATAAGACAACATTCCTACCAGCAGTGGATTAGGGTTTTAAGCACATCCCTGTCAACAAAGATTGTTCCTAGTAATTTTGATATGTGCCATTATCAGTGGTGTAATATGGTATCTCACTGTCATCTTGATTTGGATTTCTCTAATAATAATTGGTGATAAGTATTTTATTATATGCCTGTTGTCTAATGATTATTTCAGACAAGTGTCTGTTTATTTCTTCTCCCCAATTTTTGATGTGACTTTATATTATTTTGTTGTTGTTAATCTTTGTGAACACTTTATAGATTCTGGGTATCAATGCTTTATCTGATGTGTTGATTTTGACTATTTTCTCCTATTCAGCTGTTGTTTATTTTGTCATGCAGAAACTCTTAAGTTTGATGTAGTTCCATTTGTATAGTTTTGATTTTGTATCCTTTGCATTGATTTTGTATCCATAACACCATATTTTAGGTTAATCCCCTGACCTAGCCTAAGTTATTACTCATTTGTTTCTTCTCCTCTGCCCTTTCACTCTTTCTTTCCTTCTCCTCCCTATACTCTGGGGCCAAGGTTGATCCAGGCATATCCCCTTTAAAACATTGTGTTCCATCCTCCAGTTAGTATAAATACCACACAAAAGTGACATCATGTTGAAAACTCCTTGTAGATCTTGGAGCATTCTGCCTATATTCAATAGATGTTGTAGGTTCAAATCTGATCTCAACGCACTTTGAATTAACTTTTATATAAGGTGTAAGATATGGATTCAGATTTAATTTTTTTGCATTGGGTTTTCCAGTTCTCCAAAAGTCATTTGTTTTAAGGTTATCTTTATTCCATTTCATGCTCTCAGCTCCTTTGTCAAAAATTAGCTGACCAAATATGCGGAGTTTATCCTTGGATATTTTAATATAACCCTTTGGTCAGAGAGTCTTTCTTTATGCCAGCCCTTTATATCAATAATATTTATGAATGTCAATGGACTAAGCATTCCCATCAAAGGGCACTGACTGGTGACCTGGTTCAGAAAACAAAATTCATCCATTTTCAGATTACAGGAAACATATCTACATTCACAGAATAAACACAGATTCAGGAAAAGGATGGAAAACAATTATACAAGCCAATGGAAAATAAAGCAAAACAATACAATGAAATTCAGACAGCCATGCTTATATCAGACCAAGTTTTTTTCAATCAAAAAGAAAGTAATTAGAGACAGAGATGGACAGTACTTATTGACCAAGTAACAGTAGACCAATAAATGCTAAATCTAACCAACATATATCCACCAAATGTTTGTGAGACTTTAACTCACAAACTTAGAAAAACACATGGATGGAAATATAATAGTAGTGGGAGACTTCAACACCCCACTGGCACCGCTGGATAGGTCCACTAGACAAGGTATCAGACATGACATAGGAGCCCTAAATGAGGAACCAGAAGATCTGGGACTAATGAATATGGAGAGGGTCTTCCATCCACAAAAAGTTGAATTCATATTCTTCTATAATGCATATGTAACATTCTCCATGATAGATGACATTTTATGAAATAAGAATGACTTGCGGTTTTCAACAACTGATCTGCGTGGGACGGGCACAGAGGCCCAGCTCTGGGCAACAAAGCTGAACGGCTCCAATTCCAACAGGCACAGCCGCCCCCAAGGGCCTGGGACCCTCTCTGGGCATGCACAGCTAGATCCAGCCCCTAGAAAGCCGGTTTTCAACCCCTGATCTGCATGGGATGGGCACAGAGGCCCAGCTCTGGGCAACAAAGTTGAACAGCTCCAATTCCAACAGGTACAGCCCGCTCCCAAGGGCCTGGGACCCTCTCTGGGCATGCGCAGCTAGATCCAGCCCCTAGAAAGCCGGTTTTCAACCCCTGATCTGTGTGGGACGGGCACAGAGGCCCAGCTCTGGGCACCAAAGCTGAACGGCTCCAATTCCAACAGGTACACCCCACCCCAAGGGCCTGGGACCCTCTCTGGGCATGCACAGCTAGATCCAGCCCCTAGAAAGCCGGTTTTCAACCCCTGATCTGCGTGGGACGGGCACAGAGGCCCAGCTCTGGGCAACAAAGCTGAACGGCTCCAATTCCAACAGGTACAGCCCACCCCCCAGGGCCTGGGACCCTCTCTGGGCATTCACAGCTAGATCCAGCCCCTAGAAAGCCGGTTTTCAACCCCTGATCTGCGTGGGATGGGCACAGAGGCCCAGCTCTGGGCAACAAAGCTGAACAGCTCCAATTCCAACAGGTACAGCCCACTCCCAAGGGCCTAGGACCCTCTCTGGGCATGCGCAGCTAGATCCAGCCCCTAGAAAGCCGGTTTTCAACCCCTGATCTGTGTGGGACGGGCACAGAGGCCCAGCTCTGGGCAACAAAGCTGAATGGCTCCAATTCCAAACAGGAGACATTCCCAACTCCTCGCCCAGTGCCAGGGACTCTTTCCAGAGCTGCGGCTGCTAACGCGGCCGTGAAATATTTTCCCACTACGTATGCCATAGGAACCATAAGCTACCTTCTTAGATGGAAACTTCTCTATTTTAGCTCTGCCACTAGAAACACAGTAGCGAATAACTCATAAGCCTATCTTAACTCACACTGCATATCAAGCAGAATAGTAACAGTGAACGTGAAGGACTAAACCACACCTCTCACAATGGTAAAGCAACGCAAAAGCCCACCAAACTTTCATATTGAAGAGTCTAGCCCAGATGACACCAACAGTACTGTAGTGTTAGATAACCTCTCTGACAAGGAATTCAGAAGGGAGCTACTTAGGATGCTTAGGGAATTAAAAGAAACAATGGAAAGCAATGCCAATAGAAGACAAGAGGATCTGAAGGCAGAAATGAGGAAAATGCAATCAGAAATATCAGACCTGAAAAATCTCGTAGGCGAATTGAAAAGCTCAGTGGAAGGCCTCAGCAGCAGAGTAACAGCTGCTGAGAACAGAATCAATGAGCTCGAAGATGAAGTTCAGAGACTCTCCAGAAAAGAGCAGAAAATGGAAAAGAGACTCACAATTCGGGAACAGATGGCAAGAGAAGATCGTGATGAAGCCAAGAGGGGTAACATAAGAATTATTGGAGTCCCAGAGGTACAGGAAGAAAACCTTGATGAAGAAGAAACTGTCAAAGACATCATTGCTACAACACTTCCAGAGCTGAAGAAAACTTGTGATCACATTCAGGAGGCCCGAAGGATACCATCTAGAAGAAATCCGAATAAAAATACCCCAAGACACATTCTGATCAAAATGACCAAAAGCTTAGACAGAGACAAAATTCTGAAAGCAGCAAGATCGAAAAAAGAAATCTCTTATAAAGGAGCATCCTTAAAATTCACTGCTGATTTTTCTGATGAAACCCTCATGGCCCGAAAACAGTGGTGGGACATAGTAAAAAAACTCAATGAAATAAATGCCTCCCCAAAAATACCTTTTCCAGCAAGACTCTCATTCATAATAGAAGGAACAACACACAGTTTCACAGACAAACAACAGCTCAGGAAATTCATAGACTCAAAACCATGGTTACAAGAACAACTAAATGGGCTACTTTAAGGCAAGAAAGGCCCCTCAAATACACCAAATTTTAACAGAACAATGGGACAAAATCCCATAACAATAATCTCTCTCAATGTCAATGGGCTAAATGCACCAATTAAAAGACATAGAGTGGCAGGATGGATTAGAAAATTGAACCCAACATTCTGCTGCCTGCAAGAAATGCATCTCAATAGTCAAAGCAAACACAGACTCAGAGTCAAAGGCTAGAAAACAATCCTACAGGCAAACAGCTCCCATAGAAAAGCTGGGGTAGCCATCCTTATATCAGACCACATTGATTTCAGAGTGAGGAAGGTCATAAGAGACAGTGAAGGCCATTTCTTATTGATCAAAGGATCTGTACAACAGGAAGAACTTACAATAATAAATGTATATGCACCTAATGAGAGACCAGCAAAGTACTTAAAACAACTACTCATAGATTTGGAAAAAGACATCAATAGCAACACAATACTAGTGGGAGACTTCAACACTGCTTTGTCACCTCTTGATAGATCAACCAGACTCAAGCTTAGCAAGGACATACTTCATTTGAGGGAAACAATGGAAGAAAGGGACTTAGTAGATATATGCAGGACACTTCATCCACAAAAAGCAGAATACACATTCTTCTCAAGCGTACATGGAACATTCTCCAAGATAGACCACATGCTGAGCCACAAAACATGCCTCCATAAAATTAAGAAGGTAGAGATTGTATCAACAATCTTCTCAGATCATAATGCGCTGAAATTAGAAGTAAATCACACACAAAAACAGAAAACTAAATCAAACACCTGGAAATTAAATAGTGCACTATTGAACAACGAGTGGATTAGACAGGAAATCAAAGAGGAAATCAAAAGATTCCTAGAAACGAATGAAAATGAGAACACGAGTTACCAAAACTTATGGGACACAGCAAAGGCTGTGTTTAGAGGAAAGTTTATAGCTCTACAAGCATTCCTCAGGAAGGAGGAGTGAGCACACATAAGTAACCTAACCTCACAGCTTAAGAGCTTGGAGAAGGACCAAAAAAAGGAGCACAACCCGAACAGGAGAAAGGAAATAATAAAACTCAAAGCAGAGATTAACGAGATGGAAACCCAACAAACAATCCGAAAGATCAATGAAACCAAAAGCTGGTTCTTTGAGAAAATTAACAAGATCGATAAGCCTCTAGCAAAACTCACAAAGAAAGGGAGAGAGAAAACCCTAATAAATCGAATCAGAAATGAAAAGGGGGTCATTACAACAGAAACCACAGAAATTCAGAGGATCCTCAGGGAGTACTTTGAGAAGCTTTATGCCACGGAACATCAAAACCTCGAGGAATTGGATAAATTCCTAGACTCCTACAGACTCCCAAGGCTGAACCAAGAAGACCTGGAATACCTGAACAGACCTATCACTATCAAGGAAATTGAAATGGTAATAAAAAGTCTCCCCAAGCACAAAAGTCCTGGCCCGGATGGATTCACTAGTGAATTCTTCCAAATCTTTAAAGAGGACTTACTCCCAATGCTCTTTAAGCTTTTCCACGAAATTGAAATATCAAAAACACTTCCGAACAGTTTCTACGAAGCAAATATCACACTGATACCAAAAGAAGACAGAGATACCACAAAGAAAGAGAATTACAGGCCGATATCCCTGATGAACACAGATGCAAAGATCCTCAACAAACTACTAGCAAATAGAATTCAACTACTCATCAAAAGGATCATACACCATGACCAAGTAGGATTCATCCCAGGGTTGCAAGGATGGTTTAACATTCGGAAATCAATCAACATAATCCACCATATCAACAAAAGAAAAGATAAAAAGCATATGATCATATCAATAGATGCAGAGAAAGCATTTGATAAGATCCAGCACCCCTTTATGATGAAAACCCTAGTCAAAATGGGTATAGAGGGGACCTTCCTCAACATAATTAAAGCCATCTACCACAAGACTACAGCAAGCATCATCCTCAATGGGGAAAAACTGAGAGCCTTCCCTCTAAGATCAGGGACGAGACAGGGATGCCCACTCTCTCCACTGCTGTTCAATATAGTAATGGAAGTACTTGCAATAGCGATTAGGCAAGAAAAAGATATTAAGGGCATTCAGGTAGGAAAGGAAGAAATCAAGCTCTCACTATTCGCAGATGATATGATACTCTACTTAGAGAACCCAATAACCTCCACCAAAAAACTCCTAGAAACAATAGACTCGTATAGTAAATTTGCAGGTTATAAAATCAATACCCAAAAGTCCATGGCTTTCCTATACGCAAACAGTGGGAGAGAAGAAAGCAACATGAAAAAAACAATCCCGTTCACAATTGTGCCCCAGAAAATCAAGTACCTAGGAATCAGCTTAACTAAGGAAATAAAGGACCTGTA
This sequence comes from Sorex fumeus, assembly GCF_029834395.1. Lineage (NCBI taxonomy): Eukaryota > Metazoa > Chordata > Mammalia > Eulipotyphla > Soricidae > Sorex > Sorex fumeus. Next base: position 16,547,302 of record NW_026606188.1, read on the forward strand.
CAAAGAAAACTACAAATCGCTACTTCAGGAAATAAAAGAGGACATGAGGAAATGGAAAGATATCCCCTGCTCATGGGTCGGGAGACTTCACATTGTCAAAATGGCAATACTACCGAAAGCATTGTATAAATTCAATGCAATCCCTATAAGGATACCCATGACATTCTTCAAAGAAATGGAGCAACCACTCCTGAAATTTATATGGAACAATAAGCCCCCACGAATAGCTAAAGCAATTCTTGGGAAAAAGAAAATGGGAGGAATCAACCTCCCGAACTTCAAACTGTACTACAAAGCAGTAATAATTAAAACAGCATGGTACTGGAACAAAGGCAGTACTGCAGACCTATGGAACAGGGTTGAATACACTGAAATCTCCCCTCAATCATATGATCATCTAATCTTTGATAAAGGTGCAAGTAATGTGAAGTGGAGTAAGGAAAGCCTCTTTAATAAATTGTGTTGGCATCACTGGACGGCTACATGCAAAAAAATAGGCTCAGAACTCTGCCTAACACCATGTACAAAAGTAAGATAAAAATAGATTAAAGACCTCAACATCAGACCAGAAACCATAAGGTACATTGAAGATAAAGTTGGCAAAACCCTCCATGACATTGAAGCTAATGTTATCTTCAAAGATGCCACGCCACTGGCCGAGCAAGTGAAAACAGAGATAGATAAATGGGACTATCTTAAACTAAGAAGCTTCTACACCTCCAAAGAAACAGTGACCAAAATACAAAGACAGTCTACAGAACGGGAAAGGATATTCACCGAATACACATCTGACAAGGGGTTGATATCCAGGATATACAAAATACTGGTTAAACTCCACAAGAAGAAAACATCCAACCCCATCCAAAAATGGGGCAATGAAATGAACAGAAACTTTCTCAAAGAAGAAATCTGAATGGCAAAAAAGCACATGAGAAAATGCTCTACATCATTAATCATCAGGGAGATGCAGATCAAAACCACAATGAGATACCATCTCACACTTCAGAGACTGGCCCACATTCAAAAGAACAAAAGCAACCGATGCTGGCGTGGATGTGGCGAGAAAGGGACACTCCTTCACTGTTGGTGGGAATGTCCACTGCTTCAGTCCTTCTGGAAAACAGTATGGACGATTCTCAAAAAATTAGAAATTGAGCTCCCATTTGACCCTGCAATACCACTCCTGGGATTATATCCCAGAGAGGCAAAAATGTATAGTCGAAGTGACATCTGCACTTGTTTGTTCATTGCAGCACTCTTTACAATAGCCAGAAACTGGAAGAAACCTGAATGCCCAAGAACAGATGACTGGTTAAAGAAACTCTGGTACATCTACACAATGGAGTACTATGTAGCTGTTAGAAAAGATGAAGTCATGAAATTTACATACAAGTGGTACAATATGGAAAGTATCATGCTAAGCGAAATGAGTCAGAAAGAGAGGGATAGACATAGAAAGATTGCATTCATCTGGGGGATATAAAGTAACAAAGTATGAGATTAATACCCAAGAATAGCTGAGATCAGCACCAGGAGGATTACTCCATAACTTAGAGGCCAGCCGGGTATCCTAGAGGAAAGGGCAGTTCAGATAGAGAAGGGAGCACCAAATAAAGGATGTTTGGAGGATCCTCACAGGAGGGGAGATGCATGTCGAAAGTAGACTATGGACTGAACATGTTTGCCACTCAATGCCTCTTTTGCAGACCACAACACCCCAAAGGAGAGAGAGAACACAGGGGATTGCCCTGCCACAGAGACAGGGGTGATGGGGGAATGGGGGTGGGAGGGATATTATCCATGGTGGTGGAAAATGGGCACTGGTGGAGGGATGGGTATCTGATCATTGTATAATTGAAACCAAAGCACAAAAAATTGTAAATCTACAACTGTAAAATAAAATAAAATAAAATAAAATAAAGGGGAAGAAAAAAAGAATGACTTGCATAAATTCACAAGCATAAGAACCATACCATCCTATCAGACCACAATGCCATGGAGATAAAAATTAACCATAAAAAGAAGATGGGGAGAAACTAACATCTGGAGAAAGAACAAAATTCCACTACATAGCAGCTGAATGAAAGAGGAAATCAACGAAGAAATAAAAAGATCCTTTGAGATTAATGGTAATAAAAAAACAAGTTACCAAAATCTATGGGACACAACAAAAGCAATACTTAGAAGGGAAACACATAGTGATAGAGACTGACATAGGAGAGATGGAAAAGATAGAATTAACAACCTAAATCACACCTTAATTGTCTGGAGAATCAATAAAAATGAATCCAAAGACTAGTAGAAGAAAATAATAAAAGCCAGAGCAAATATTAACAACATGAACCAAGGAAGCATTACAAAGAATAAATGAAACCAGAAGTGGTTCTTTGAAAGAAAAAAATTAGATAGACAAAGCATTGACTGGACTCAAGAGGACAAAAAGAGAAAGTGATGAAATAAATTGGGTCAGAAATGAAGCACTGTAGCACTGCACTGTCCTCCTGTTGTTCATCTATTTGCTTGAGCGGACACCAGTAACGTCTCCATTGTGAGACTTTTGGTACTGTTTTTGGCATATCAAATATGCCACAAGGAGCTTGCCAGGCTATGCCATATGGGCAGGATACACTGAGTAGATCTTGCTGGGTTCTTGGAGAGGCACGGAAGAATTGAACTCGGGTCAGCCGCATAAAAGGCAAAACTACTGTGCTCTCGCTCCAGCCCCAGGCTGGTTGGTAGTCAGTTTATTTCTCTCTCCTCCCAGCATAGGCCGATCTCTCTTCCCTTATGGTGCAGTCGTAGTCGTGGTCTTGGTCGTAGTCCCACTTATCATAGTTCCATCATCCTAGTCTCCTTGTAGACCTCAAAGTCCTCTCTTTTGTTATATTCTCTTCCTCATCTTGTTGTAGACTCATAGTCCTCTACTTCTAGTCTTCGTCATCATCTAGTCCTCCTTCTAGTCCCAAAGTCCTAAAGTCTCCAAAGCCTCATTTCTCATCCTCTAGTCTTCAAAGTCTAGTCCTCTCAGAAATGAAAGGAGAGAAATTACAACAGAACCTGTAATAATCCAAGACATCATGAGTAACTACTATGAACAACATTACTCTGTTCAGCTGGGGTATCTAGAAGAAATCAACAGATTCCTAGAAACATAATCTCCCAAAAACTTAATGAAGAGGAAATAGAAAGCCTGATAAGGTCATCACAATTAAGTAAATTGAAATAGTGATTAAGAATCTTCCCAAGAATTAAAATCCTGGCCTACATGGATTTATTGGTGAGTTTTACCAAATCTTCAGAAACTTCTCCTGATCCTTCAGCTTTTCCAAATATTGAAGAAACAGGAATCCTTCCTAACAACTTCTATGAAGCTAACATTATACAGATAACCAAAACTGTTAGGGATATTGAAAAAATATAAAATTTTAGACCTATATCCTTGATGAAAATCAATGCAAAAATTCTCAACAAAATTTTAGCAATTCAAATCCATCAGCACATAAAAAAATCATACACCATGATCAAGTTGGATTCATCCCAAGGATGCCAGAATGATTCAACATATGCAAATCAGTTAATATAATACACTACATCAGTAAAAGTAAAGTTAAAAATCACATGATCTGAAAAGAAGATATAAGACTGAAAACGTTTAGTTTTAAGAATAGAGATGTGTTACCCAGAAATGGGAAATTTGTTATTTAAAGAAATATATGTTTAATATTCAAATATAATGATTTCTTCTTGTTTTATCTATTAGGTAAACTTCTAGCACTTACATGAGTTGTAAATAGCTTCTGTTTCGTGTAACTTCTACTACAGTATTTATGGTTTAAAAATTCCTATAATTGACAGCTACTATGGTTCTTTGGATTCAAGATTACCACATTTTCATAAAGTTGTTTGATTTTCTCACAATAAAAAAAATCACATGATCATGTCAATTGATATGAACAAAATTTTGGCAAGATCCAGCACCCATTCATGATAAAAACTCTCAGGAAATTAGGGGTAGAAGTAAACTTCTAATAGCTACCTATAAAAATACCATAGACAATATTATTCTTAATGGTGAAAACTGAAAGTATTCCACTAAGATGAGGCACAAAACAAGGAAGTCCATTGTCTTCACTCTTATTCAACTTTATATTAGAAGTCTTGACAGCAGCATTCAGGCAAGAAAAGGTGAGGGGTGGTGAGGGGAAGGATCCAACTGGAAATGAAGAAGTCAAATTATCTCTATTTGCAGAGATGACATTATGTTATATGTTCAAGTCTCTAAATAGTCCACACAAACATTCCTAGAAACAATAATCTAATACAGCAAAGTGTTCAGCTACAAAGTGAATATACAAATGTTGGTTGCATTCCTAAATACAAATAATTAATAAGAAGTCAGAGTCCGTCTCATTTAAAATAGTGTTCAAAAGCATCAAGTACCTAGGAATCAACTTAAACTAAGATTGAGTGTTCTGATGAGACGTGTGCTTTAAGAAAGTCATTCTATGGCTGGGGCAGTTTTGCAGTGGGTAAGTGTTTGTTTTGCATGCAGCCAAGTTGAATTTGATCCCTGTCATCAAATATGGTCCTGAGTCCTCCAGGTGTAACCCATGAGCTCATAGCCAGAGATAAGCCCTCTGCTAGATATGACCCAAAACAAACTAACAAAGAAGCAAAAAAGTGACTTCATATATGGTTTAGAGAATGGATGAAAACAAAAATTAAATGAAAGACACTTGGGAAGTTGAATAAGTCAGGATTCAGAAGTGCAAACAACTTTACCAGTTTAATAATATTGGCTAGTAAACTGAGATAATATGACACTGGAGAAGATTTAGTGAGGAGAGAATTTTTTAGGGCCTCACCCAACATTACTATGTGAACAGGAGTCATTTGGCTCTCCCAAGGATTCTTGGCATGATGGTGAGACAAAAAAAAGGATCTTCAAGTGAATTATGAATAAATACCTGTGAAAATATGTGAGAGAAGGAACCCAAATAGATATAGGCTAATGATTTGATTATTCACTGAGGTGGTACAATTTCTATTCAAAATGAGGAATCCATTTTAGCCAGTAGATTTTTAATTTATTTGGAATTTTCTGAAATTTAATTTTATTTTGTTCAAAACATTTCATTTAGTCACCAAATTTTCTAACGATAACATCAATTTTAGCATGTTACCTGCATTCAACGGAACCAGGAATGGGTGACCCTCCCCTCCTCCCTGTTTTTGGCAATTTAGCAGTTACAAGCCACCTCTGACTGGTGCCAGATAATCTCCTCAACTGCCATGATCCAGAGACTTATTATAAATCTCATGAAAGAGAGCATAAAAGGACTCACCATAGTCATGCCGGCAGACCCCATGCCAGGCTATTTTATTTGGGACATTCCAAAGGGACATCCCAAGGCTTCTCTCCACCCAAAGGACCCTGCCCTGGCAGCCTAAAACCTCTAGAACTCAACTGCTGCCATGCTCATGGCCACTCTCCACACGCTTGGGCCAAGCCTGACACGTGAGGATATCTCATACCTCATACCACTCATATACCATCAGTAGCACACCACATTTGATGGGATTTAAAATAGAAGGCAACCAATCTTAGAGGGAAATACATACATACATATATATATATATGTAAAACAATCTTCACACACTTTCCTCTAAGGAAACTTTTTTGAAGCATTTTCAGCAGTTTACTCATAATAAACAATGTGAAATAAATTTTTTCAGTTTTGCTCTGTGGCATGGGTTGGGATTCGAGAAAAATCTGAAATATGGTGGTGGGAAGGTATAATGGTGGTGGAATTGGTGTTTGAATATTAAATGTAATCAAATATTGTGAACTACTTTATAAAAATAAAATAAAATAAAATAAAAACATTGCTTGAGGGTTTACTCAAATTATGTTTTAAAATACTTTCAGGATTTCATGTCAACAGTTAAACTTCCCAGTAATTCCCTAGTAGTTGCTTTTTTATTGTAACTTTTAAAATTCTGAACTTCTTTGTTAGGTAATAAAATGTTACCCTTTCTTAGAAAACACCCTTTCTTAGATAACACCATGGTGTCAAGCTGTAAGTTTGTAGCAGCTCATCTACAAGTTGCATTATGAAATAAAAGCAAGATGTTAAGCATGTTTCCTCAAAATAATACTAACTTAGATTGAATTATGTGATTTGGTATACATATTTCTCTATGAAATATACATTATCTGGCAATTAGAGGACATAATCAAGCATACATATGCAAGATATAACTCTAAAGTATTTTAAATTATGAAATAGCAAGATAAGGATGCAGAAACATTAATTTTTTAATTAAAGGAAACAACTTGCTGAATACTCATCAATCATCTTGAACATTTTTTATGGCTCTGATGTTAACGGTGGTGACTCACCACAGGGTGGATGTTTGCAATAATGATGAGTTCAGCGTCTGCATGAGGAGGAATGAGATCATGAAGATGAGTGTGTATACACCCAGGGATTTGCTTTCCTCCTCTCAACAACGCTGTTGTAGGTTATCTGAACAGCAAGAAGTCTGGGAGGCACACCTGCTCTCGATATTTACAGAGTTAATTGCTCAGCTCTCACTTTTGTTCTTGCTTTCTTTTGAGTAGCTCATTTACTGTTGATTTCACATAAAATCAAGTACAGGTTTGATGCCTCTTCACTGTCATAAGTTTAAGATCTCTGCTAACTGGCCAATTGGCTAGCTTCTGTGTGGATATAAACTCTGTGCTTCATCCTGTCATGTAAGAAATAGACAAGAATTGGAAAACAATTTTTCTGAATTAATTTTGTTCATTTAATTTTTCTGAATTTATTTTTTATTTTAATTCCAATTTAGTATGAAGAGAATATTTCATATTCAATGGCTACACATAAATTCATAATTAATTGACACTATGTCTGCACATAAATTATCTCAAGAATCCTTTTTGGCCTCTAATTAATTGGCATGCTCCACTGCTGTTAAAGTGATCTGACCCTCAAACTTCATCTGAATCTGGTGAAATGGCCCATACAGGTTCCCCTATGAGCTAAACTATAGTATCAAGGAAGATATATAGGGTGGTAACTGCCTTTCACAGGAGGTGAGATATCTCCAAGTTCCAGTGGGCAGGTGAGAGAATCAGAAGTTTAGAGTAAATTCTGGGGTGGAAATGGGAATATGAAATGGCCAGTGAAACACAAAAAATTACTAGGTTGTTCCACTTCAAGAGGCCAGATGAAGATGATGGTCATACTTTTTATAGAGACCAACATCTATGCAATTGTGGAACATTTTCTAGCAATGAGATAGAGGCATAAGAAGACATGCCATTCAGGACAAAATATTTATGAAGGACTGAATTAAAAAACTGAGGAGAGAAAAGGACTAAGAAGTTGAATTGTGAAGGTAATGTGGATTAAATAGTGAGGGATAGACATTTTCAAAACTATAGTGCTAGTACATAAGGAAGGAAGCCCTGGGGGTTGGCCACTGAGAACCCCTCGGAATCATGATGTTTTCTTATATAAATGTAATCAACACAAACAATTTTATGCTAAACCAATCATTTTGTAACATATGTGCAAGGTCAATCCATTGTAAACTTTATAAGTCTTATGTTTCTGAATATTAATCTCTTCTCTATTTTTTGAATGTGCAGAAAAATGAGTGGTTACAGGTTGACTTAAAGAGTGTCTCATTGTGGTTTTGATCTGCATCTCCCTGATGATTAATGATGTAGAGAATTTTCTCATGTGCTTTTTTGCCATTCGGATTTCTTCTTTGAGAAAGTTTCTGTTCATTTCATTGCCCCATTTTTTGATGGGGTTGGATGTTTTCTTCTTGTGGAGTTCCAGCAGTATTTTGTATATCCTTGTTATCAACCCCTTGTCAGATGTGTATTCGGTGAATATCCTTTCCCATTCTGTAGACTGTCTTTGTATTTTGGTCACTGTTTCTTTGGAGGTGCAGAAGCTTCTTAGTTTAAGATAGTCCCATTTATCTATCTCTGTTTTTACTTGCTCGGCCAGTGGTGTGGCATCTTTGAAAGTACCATTAGCCTCAATGTCATGGAGGGTTTTGCCAACTTTGTCTTCAATGTACCTTATGGTGTCTGGTCTCACACCTCAGAGACTGGCCCACATTCAAAAGAACAAAAGCAACGGATGCTGGCGCGGATGTGGCGAGAAAGAGACACTCCTTCACTGTTGGTGGGAATGTCGACTAGTTCAGCCCTTTTGGAAAACAGTATGGACGTTTCTCAAAAAATTAGAAATTGAGCTCCCATTTGACCCAGCGATACCACTCCTGGGAATATACCCAAGAGGCAAAAATGTGTAGTCGAAGTGACATCTGCACTTGTTTGTTCATTGCAGCACTCTTTACAATAGCCAAAAACTGGAAGAAACCTGAGTGCCCAAGAACAGATGACTGGTTAAAGAAACTCTGGTACATCTACACAATGGAGTACTATGTAGCTCTTAGAAAAGATGAAGTCATCAAATTTACATACAAGTGGTACAATATGGAAAGTATCATGCTAAGCGAAATGAATCAGAAAGAGAGGGATAGACATAGAAAAATTGCATTCATCTGGGGGATATAAAACAGCAAAATATGAGATCAATACCTAAGAATAGCTGAGATCAACACCAGGAGGATTACTCCATAACTTAGAGGCCAGTCGGATATTCTAGGGGAAAGGGCAGTTCAGATAGAGAAGGGAACACCAAATGAAAGGTGTTTGGAGGATCCTCCCAGGAGGGGAAATGCATGTTGAAAGTAGACTACGGACTGAACATGATTCCCACTCAATGCCTCTTTTGCAGACCACAACATCCAAAAGGAGAGAGAGAACAAAGGGGAATGCCCTGCCACAGAGGCAGGGTGGGAGGGGGGGTGGGGGGAAATGGGCACTGGTGGAGGGATGGGTATTTGATCATTGTATGACCAAAACTCAGGCACAAGGATTTGTAAATCTACAACTGTACCTCATGGTGCTTCACTAATAAAAATAAATAAATAAATAAAGAGTGTCTCATTTCCATTAACAAGATCGATAAGCCTCTAGCAAAACTCACAAAGAAAGGGAGAGAGAAAACCCTAATAAACCGAATCAGAAATGAAAAGGGGGTCATTACAACAGAAACCACAGAAATTCAGAGGATCCTCAGGGAGTACTTTGAGAAGCTTTATGCCACGGAACATCAAAACCTCGAGGAAATGGATAAATTCCTAGACTCCTACAGACTCCCAAGGCTGAACCAAGAAGACCTGGAATACCTGAACAGACCTATCACCATCAAGGAAATTGAAATGGTAATAAAAAGTCTCCCCAAGCACAAAAGTCCTGGCCCGGATGGATTCACTAGTGAATTCTTCCAAATCTTTAAAGAGGACTTACTCCCAATGCTCTTTAAGCTTTTCCACGAAATTGAAATATCAAAAACACTTCCGAACAGTTTCTACGAAGCAAATATCACACTGATACCAAAAGCAGACAGAGATACCACAAAGAAAGAGAATTACAGGCCGATATCCCTGATGAACACAGATGCAAAGATCCTCAACAAACTGCTAGCAAATAGAATCCAACTACTCATCAAAAAGATCATACACCATGACCAAGTAGGATTCATCCCAGGGATGCAAGGATGGTTTAACATTCGAAAATCAATCAACATAATCCATCATATCAACAAAAGAAAAGATAAAAAGCATATGATTATATCAACAGATGCAGAGAAAGCATTTGATAAGATCTAGCACCCCTTTATGATGAAAACCCTAGCCAAAATGGGGATAGAGGGGACCTTCCTCAACATAATTAGAGCCATCTACCACAAGACTACAGCAAGCATCATCCTCAATGGGGAAAAACTGAGAGCCTTCCCTCTAAGATCAGGGATGAGACAGGGATGCCCACTCTCTCCACTGCTGTTCAATATAGTACTGGAAGTACTTGCAATAGCAATTAGGCAAGAAAAAGATATTAAGGGCATTCAGTTAGGAAAGGAAGAAATCAAGCTCTCATTATTCGCAGATGATATGATACTCTACTTAGAGAACCCAATAACCTCCACCAAAAAACTCCTAGAAACAATAGACTCGTATAGTAAAGTTGCAGGTTATAAAATCAATACCCAAAAGTCCATGGCTTTCCTATACGCAAACAGTGAGAGAGAAGAAAGCAACATGAAAAAAACAATCCCGTTCACAATTGTGCCCCAGAAAATCAAGTACCTAGGAATCAGCTTAACTAAGGAAGTAAAGGACCTGTACAAAGAAAACTACAAAACGCTACTTCAGGAAATAAAAGAGGACATGAGGAAATGGAAAGATATCCCCTGCTCATGGGTCGGGAGACTTCACATTGTCAAAATGGCAATACTACCGAAAGCATTGTATAAATTCAATGCAATCCCTATAAGGATACCCATGACATTCTTCAAAGAAATGGAGCAACCACTCCTGACATTTATATGGAACAATAAGCCCCCACGAATAGCTAAAGCAATTCTTGGGAAAAAGAAAATGGGAGGAATCAACCTCCCGAACTTCAAACTGTACTACAAAGCAGTAATAATTAAAACAGCATGGTACTGGAACAAAGGCAGAACTGCAGACCAATGAAACAGGGTTGAATACACTGAAATCTCCCCTCAATCATATGATCATCTAATCTTTGATAAAGGTGCAAGTAATGTGAAGTGGAGTAAGGAAAGCCTCTTTAATAAATTGTGTTGGCATCACTGGACGGCTATATGCAAAAAAATAGGCTCAGAACTCTGCCTAACACTATGTACAAAAGTAAGATAAAAATGGATTAAAGACCTCAACATCAGACCAGAAACCATAAGTTACATTGAAGATAAAGTTGGCAAAACCCTCCATGACATTGAAGCTAATAGTATCTTCAAAGATGCCACGCCACTGGCTGAGCAAGTGAAAACAGAGATAGATAAATGGGACTATCTTAAACTAAGAAGCTTCTACACCTCCAAAGAAACAGTGACCAAAATACAAAGACAGTCTACAGAATGGGAAAGGATATTCACCGAATACACATCTGACAAGGGGTTGATATCCAGGATATACAAAATACTGGTTAAACTCCACAAGAAGAAAACATCCAACCCCATCCAAAAATGGGGCAATGAAATGAACAGAAACTTTCTCAAAGAAGAAATCTGAATGGCAAAAAAGCACATGAGAAAATGCTCTACATCATTAAACACCAGGGAGATGCAGATCAAAACCACAATGAGATACCATCTCACATCTCAGAGACTGGCCCACATTCAAAAGAGCAAAAGCAACCGATGCTGGCGTGGATGTGGTGAGAAAGGGACACTCGTTCACTGTTGGTGGGAATGTCCACTGGTTCAGCCCTTCTGGAAAATAGTATGGACGATTCTCAAAAAATTAGAAATTGAGCTCCCATTTGACCCTGCAATACCACTCCTGGGAATATATCCCAGAGAGGCAAAAATGTATAGTCGAAGTGACATCTGCACTTGTTTGTTCATTGCAGCACTCTTTACAATAGCCAGAAACTGGAAGAAACCTGAATGCCCAAGAACAGATGACTGGTTAAAGAAACTTTGGTACATCTACACAATGGAATACTATGTAGCTGTTAGAAAAGATGAAGGCATGAAATTTACATACAAGTGGTACAATATGGAAAGTATCATGCTAAGCGAAATGAGTCAGAAAGAGAGGGATAGACATAGAAAAATTGCATTCATCTGGGGGATATAAAGTAACAAAGTATGAGATTAATACCCAAGAATAGCTGAGATCAGCACCAGGAGGATTACTCCATAACTTAGAGGCCAGCCGGGTATCCTTGAGGAAAGGGCAGTTCAGATAGAGAAGGGAGCACAAAATAAAGGGTGTTTGGAGGTTCCTCCCAGGAGGGGAGATGCATGTCGAAAGTAGACTATGGACTGAACATGTTTGCCACTCAATGCCTCTTTTGCAGACCACAACACCCAAAAGGAGAGAGAGAACACAGGGGATTGCCCTGCCACAGAGGCAGGGGGGGATGGGGGGATGGGGGTAGGGGGATATTATCCATGGTGGTGGTAAATGGGCACTGGTGGAGGGATGGGTATCTGATCATTGTATAATCGAAACCCAAGCCCAAAAATTTGTAAATCTAGAACTGTAAAAAAAAAAAAAGAAAGAAAGGAAAAAAAATTAAAAAAGAAAAAATTAAAAAAAAATAAGAGTGTCTCATTTCCTTAAAGGAACAGAGGGGCCTAGTACTGATGCTCCATATTTCTGTTTGTCATAGATTTGTAAAAGGTAAAGTCAAGTCCCTACTTTGTTTTCAGGGAACCTTAGTAATTATGCAAGTTTGCCCGGAAAAACCTGGTGTTCTGTATGGTCAAAAATGTATGCCATCCTAGTGACAGTGATCACTGCTTTTGTAGCCAAAAGTCTGGAAATATGTGCGATGGATTTTCTTTTTCCCTTTCATCATAGACAAAGAGGTAAGTAAGAATATTAATTTTAATAAATGGCATAGAATAGAAGGAAACCAGATATGGGCTTTAGTTCTGACACTTTTATTTTGGGCTTCACACATTATACAGTCTCTATTGCGACTATTCAATTGTAAAGGTGGTCCAGAGAATGCTTTAAAGAATAAAAGATGTGTTCTCACAAAATGTTATTTACAAAGCATAGCTTTGGTTCACAGGAAGTAGTGTATTGGTCTCTGTTCTACAGAATAAGAATATGTTAGGGAAGTAAGTGAAATGCAAATTGTGAAGGGGAAAAGCACACCACAAATCTTTTTTTACCCATTATTTGTGCCTACAATTGTTTAACTCAAAAATATTTTATTTTGAAAGAATATAGCTGTTATACAACAAAGGTAAATAATAAAATGTAATGAATATATTTCACATGTTTAAATATTTATACTTTTTAACAGGCATAAAATGTGTTAAATACTGACAATGAAAAATAGTGGCCCAGAAATTCCCATTTGGTAGACTTTGGAAAAAGGCAAGAAAATAGAAATATTGCAAAAAGTATGAGAAAGTGTGCTGGAGCAAAAAGTTAATGTACTTTTGAGTCCCATAATGGAGGAGATGGTTATGCATTAAACCAGAACAAATATTTGCTGGGTGATTACTCAGCTTTCAAATCACATTGAATCTGATTTGGTCTTCTGAAAAGTGCAATGGTTGTATTATGTGCTATTTTACTCATTAAGTTGGCCCAGTGACTAATCACCCAGCAATCCACCCTTCCTCACATCTGGGTGCCCTGTCAAATCACATTAGACTGTGGTAGTCTGGGTATATCTATTGACACAATCTTAAATTATGTTGAGAAAATATAAAGAAAACTACTGTTAGTATAGAAGGGAAATAATGAAGCAAGAAGGGAACAGAGAATGATGTGCTAGTGAAGAGTCATAGCTCTGGAGTCCCAAAGGCATTTTGTAGCATTTGATCCTGGAGTATCGTGCAGATGGCACTCCTGTTGTTGCCACACTTCCCAGTATGTGAGGCCTCAGGCTCCCTCTTCCACACCATCTGCAGACTTCTATGGAATAACCGCTTTTATCCTCTCATCCAGGGTGCCCCCAGGTTCTGTTAACTAAAGTTTATACATTTAAAAAGAAATAAATAGGATGATATTTAAACAGAAAATTTACTCGTGGTACTTTTTCCATCTTCTCATTTCAAGCATCCTAATAGTTGTACTTTTCCCATGTTTTGTGAAAGCGTAAACCTCTGAAGAAATGATACCTTCTGGTATCAGAAGGGAGTGAGAAAATTTTAGAGGGACAGATGTTTCCTAAAATGATGAGGAGATAAAATTTAGAGAACTCCTTAGTGTCAGGAATCCACCCCAGTTTTGGTAGAAGTATGAAGAATGAAGGAGACCCCAAGGTTTGCCGAGGGCACCCAGGAAAACTGATTACAGAGGTAATCAGTCTCACCTAAATTTCCATGCTCTGAGACTTTTCATGTGGGGGCCAGAAACTACAGCTGTAGATTCAGCTGTAGTAAAAATAAGCACCTTGGCTGTTACTATTTGGCTAACCTATAGGTTGATTAATGCATACAACTTCACACAGTTATTAAGTGAGAGAATTCTGCTAATGGCTGACTACGACTACATTTCCCTCTAACCTCCAGAGAGAAAGACCCGAGAATATTTAAATGGATTAAAAGATACAAAGAAACATTATTCTGAAAAATGCCATGATATTCAGGTACTAAGAAATATTTGGGATGTTGGGGTGATGGGTGAGTGAGGGGAAGAAGGGAAATTGTCATGTTCAACCATAAGTCTTAGATTTGGAACCAGCACAGATGGGGGCAGCCTAAGTAAACAGAACAAACATGTGTGAAACCAAAAACAGTTGAGCTGGGAAATGAGGTTAACTTTTCTAAACTGAAAAATTAGTAAAATGTCTTTACAAGAACCACATTTAAAAATAAAAATTTTTATTAAAAATATATATGGTGTGTGTGTATGAGAGAGAGAGAGAGAGAGAGAGAGAGAGAGAGAGAGAGAGAGAGAGAGACTCGGTTCAAATCTGTTTCACCAATGAAATGGTCTCTGTTATTTTCTGTTTGTTTAATTTGTCCCTTTCTCCTGATCATTATGGGTCAGGACCAGTTGACCCTGAAGTCCATCCTCTTAACTAATTTTGATCTGGGGCCCAAGCAGTGAAGAAATCCACAAGGGAGGTGATTACCTGTGGAAAAATCTGCCTTGTATGTCAGTTAGTTTGTCAGTACTCAAATCCAGGACTAGGCTTTATCCACAGCTGTAGGTAGTTTGCAAATGCCCAGCAATCTTGTGTAACATCTCAGTCTCCATACCTCCACACCAATATGAAGAAACAACACAAACCTCCACCACGAGGGGAGGATGTTGAAAAGAGTCCAGCAGCCTAAGTAGGTGCTACTTGCCAAAGGAACCTCTCTGAGAAAAAATTCAGATATGAAGTAATGAAGATGTTCAATGAACTCAATGAAACAGTGAGACAGATATGCAGTAAATAAAAGGGGGACATGAAAGAAACAATTAAGAAATTACGGGAAGAAATAAGAGCAGAAATTGGAAAGCTATGCACAGAAATGCCACGAATAAAAGATTCCATAGATGAAATAAAAAACTCAATCTGTGCTCTCAACAGTAGAACAGCTACAGCTGAAGACAGAATCAGTGAATTGGAAGATTAGCTGCATGAAGCCAACAGGCAACAACAAACAATGGCAAGAGACCTCAAAATAGCTCTAGAGAGAATCAGAGTCCTAGGAGATCATTCAAAGAGGAAAAACATTAGAATCATTGGACTACCCAAAGGTCAGGGAAACAAAAGCCACGGTTAAAAAATCATTGCTGAAAAATTCCCAGAGCTGGACAATGCAGCCATTCAGATTCAAGGAGCCCAAAGGGTGCCAGCTAAAAGAGACCCTCACAAAAACACTCCAAGACATATCATAGTTAGAATGATCAATGCCACCGATAGAGACACAACACTGCAAACAGCAAGCTCAAAGAAGGAAATCACATACAAAGGAACACCCGTTAGATTCACAGCAGACCTATCACAGGAAATCCTCCAAGCACGAAGGCAATGGTGGGATATAGTGAAAAAAAAAACTCGCTGAAATGAACACTTCACCAAGAATACTTCATCTGGCTAAACTCTAACTCAAACTTGAAGGAACAGTACAATGTTTTCTGGATAAACAGCAGCTCAAGAACTTTATAGACTCAAAACCAAACCTAAAATAAGTGCCAAAGGGGCTACTCTAAGACAAGACAAACCCCACAAGCACAAAAGACCTTTACAGAAAGTTGACACAAAACCCCATAACAATAATCTCTCTCAACATCAACGATCTAAATTTACCAATTAAGAGACAGAGTGGCAAAATGGATTCAGAGACAGAACCCAACATTCTGCTTCCTACAAGAAACTCATCTGAACAGTCAGAGCAAACACAGACTCAAAGTTAAAGGATGGAAAACAATATTTTTTTATATTTATTTATTTTTTAATAGTGAGGCACCATGAGGTACAGTTGTAGACTTACACATTTTTGTGCTTGGGTTTCGATTATACAATGATCAAACACCCATCCCTCCACCAGTGCGCATTTCCCACCACCACGGATCCCAGCATTCCCTCCCCCCCCCAGCCCCTATCCCACCCTGCCTCTGTGGCAGGGCATTTCCCTCTCTCTCCTTTTGAGTGCCATGGTCGGCAAAAGAGGCATTGAGTGGCAATCATGCTTGGTCGACAGTCTACCCTCAGCATGCTCTCCCATCATGGGCGGATCCTCCCAACACCTTTTATTTGGTGTTCCCTTCTCTTTCTGAGCTCCCCCTTCCCCTAACATGTGTGGTTGTCCTCCGGGTCATTGAGTAAAATTCCTGGTACTAATCTCTGCCATACTTGGGTGTTAGTTTCCTATTTTGTTACTTTATGTTCCCCAGATGAATGCAATCTTTCTATGTCTATCCCTTTCTTTCTGAGTCATTTCGCTTAACATGATACTTTCCATGTAGTACCACTTGTATGTAAACTTCATGACTTCGTCTTTTCTAACAGCTACATAGTACTCCATTGTGTAAATGTGCCAAAGTTTCTTCAACCAGTCATCTGTTCTCGGGCACTCAGGTTTTTTCCAGATTCTGGCTATTGTAAAGAGTGCTGCAATAAACAGACAATTGCAGGTGTCACTTTGGCTATACTTTTTTGCGTCTCTGGGATATATTCCCAGGAGTGGTATTGCTCGGTCAAATGGGAGCTCAATTTCTAGTTTTTTGAGAATCATCCATACTATTTTCCAGAAGGGCTGAACCAGTCGGCATTCCCACCAACAGTGAAGGAGTGTCCCTTTCTCACCACATCCGCGCCAGCACCGGTTGCTTTTGTTCTTTTGGATATGGGCCAGTCTCTGTGGTGTGAGGTAAGGATGAAAACAATCTTGCAAGCAAACAGCTCCCTCAAAAAAGTTGGGGTGGCCATACTACTATCCGAAAACATTAATTTCAGGTTGTAAAAGATTAGAAGGGACAGCGAAGGCCATTTTCTATTTATCAAGGGATATGTACAACAGGAAGAAATCACACTCTTAAATGGATATGCATCTAATGAGGGAAAAGTTAAATATTTAAAACAACTGCTAACAGATTTTAAGGAGGACATTGCTAGCAACACAATAGTAGCCCGAGACTTCAACATTGCTATATCACCTCTGGATAGATCAACAAGAACAAAACTCAACAAAACATTGGCATTGAAAGAAGAAATAGAAGACAGAGGGCTTATAGACAAATAAAGGGCTTTACATCTGCAAGAGAAAAAATACATATTCTTCTCTAGTACACATGGAACATTTTCCAAAATAGACCATGTGCTAGGCCACAAAGCATACCTCAATAGAATGAGGAAGATAGAAATAGTATCAACAATCTTTTCAGACCACGATGCAGTAGAATAGAAGAGAATCATATATAGACACGGAGAACCAAATCAAATACCTGAAAATTAAAGAACTCAATGTTGAACAACGAGTGGGTCAAGAAGAAAGTCAAGAACAAAATCAAAAGATACCTGGAAACAAATGAGAATGAAGACACGAGCTATCAGAACCTATGGGATCCAGCTAAAGCTGTGTTAAGGAAAAAATGTATAGCTCTGCAAGTATTTCTCAGGAAGGAAGAAAGGGTCCACAGAAACAACTTGACTTCTCAGTTCAAGATCTTAGAAAAGGATCAACAAAAGGAGCCCAAATCAGGCAGAAGGAAAGAGATCATAAAACTTAGAGCGTAAGTCAATTACATGGAAACCAAAAGAATAATCCAAAAGATCAATGAAACCAAGAGCTTGTTCTTTGAGAAAATAAACAAGATAGATAAACCACTAGCAACACTCACAAAGAAACAGAGGGAGAGAACCCTCATGAACCGAATCAGAATTGAGAAGGGGGATACCACAACAGAAACCAAAGAAATTCAAAAGATCATCAGAGACTACATTGAAAGTCAGTATGCCACGAAACAAGAGAATCTAGAAGAAAAGGAAAAATTCCTGGTATCCTATAATCTCAAAAGGCTGAATCTAGAAGAACTAGAGTACCTGAATAAACCTATTAACATCAAGGAAATTAAAAATGTAATTAAAAGTCTTCCGAAAAACAAAAGCCCAGGTTCAGATGGATTCACTAGCGAATTTTTCCAAACATTTAAAGAGGACCTATTGCCAGTTCTTCTCAAGCTTTTCTAGGAAATTAAAAAAATAAAAACTTTCCCAAACAGTTTCAATAAAGCCGATATCTTTCTAATACCAAAAGGAAACAAAGAAACCACAAGAAAAGAAAACTACAGGCCGATATCCTTGATGAACACGGATGCGAAGATTCTCAACAAAATGCTAGCAAATAGAATTCAACTACTCATCAAAAAGATCATACATCATGACCAAGTGGGATTCATCCCGGAGATGCAAGGATGGTTCAACATTAAGAGAAGGAGAACCAAATCAAATACCTGGAAATTAAAGAACTCAATGTTGAACAACTAGTGGGAAATCAATCAACATAATCCATCATATCAAAAAAAGAAAAGATTAAAACCATATGATCATACCAATAGATGCAGAAAAAAGCATTTGACAAGATCCAGCATCCGTTTATGGCAAGCATCATCCTCAATGGGGAAAAACTGAGAGCCTTCCCTCTAAGATCAGGGACAAGACAAGGATGCCCATTCTCTCCACTGATGTTCAATGTAGTACTGGAAGTACTTGCAATAGCGGTTAGGCAAGAAAAAGATATTAATGGCATTCAGGTAGGAAAGGAAGAAATCAAGCTCTCACTATTCGCAGATGATATGATACTATACATAGAGAACCCTATAACCTCCACCTAGGAGTTCAAGAAACTCCTAGAAACGATAGACTTGCATAGTAAAGTTGCAGGCTATAAAATCAATACCCAAAAGTCCATGGCTTTCCTATACACAAACAGTGAGAGAGAAGAAAGTGACATGAAAAAAACAATACCACTCAGTATTGTGCCCCCAAAAATCAAGTACCTAGAAATCAGCTTAACTAAGAAAGTAAAAGATCTGTACAAAGAAAACTACAAAACGCTACTTCAGGAAATAAAAGAGGACATGAGAATTGGAAAGATATCTCCTGTTCATGGATCAGGAGAATTAACATTGTCAAAATGAAAATACTCCACAAAGCATTGTACAAAGTCAATGTGGTCCCTATAACGAAACCAGACATTCTTCAAAGAAATGGAGCAAACATTCCTGAAATTCATATAGAACAAAGGAACCACGAATAGCTAAAGCAATTCTCGGGAAAAAGAAAATGGGAGGAATCAATCTCCCCAACTTCAAACTCTACTCCAAAGCAGTAATAATTAAAACAGCATGGTGCTGTAACAATGGCAGATGCGCAGACCAATGAAACAGGGATGAATATACTGACATCTCCCCAAAAACATATGATCATCTAAGCTTTGATAAGGAAGCAAGAAATGCGAATTGGAGCAAGGAAAATCTCTTTAACAAATTGGCTGGCAAAACTGGACAGCTACATGCAAAAATATTGGCTTAGATCTCTGCCTAACATCATGTACAAAAGTAAGATCAAAATGGATTAAATACCTCAACATCAGACCGGAATCCATAAGGTACATTGAAGTCAAGGTTGGCAAAACCCTCCACGACACTGAAGCTAACAGTATCTTCAAAAATGTCATGCCACTGTCCGAGCAAGTAAAAACAGAGATAGATAAATGGGACTATCTTAAACTAAGAAGCTTCTGCACCTCAAAAGAAACAGTGACCAAAATACAAAGACAGTCTACAGAATGGGAAAGAATATTCGCCCAATCCTCATCCGACAAGGGGTTGACATCAAGTATATATAAAATACTGGTTGAACTCCACAAGAAGAAATCTTCCAACCCCATCAAAAAATGGTGTGATGAAATGAACAAAAACTTTCTCAAAGATGAAATCCGAATGGCTAACAGGCACATGAGAAAATGCTCTATATCATTAACCATCAGGGAGATGCAGATCAAAACAACAATGAAATATCTCACACCACAGAGGCTGGCCCACATCCAAAAGAACAAAACCAACCAATGTGGTGCAGATGTGGCGAGAAAGGGACCCTCTTCACTGCTGGTGGGAATGCCGACTGGTTCAGCCCTCTTGGAAAACAGTAGGGACGATTCTCAAAAATTTAGAAATTGACCTCCCATTTGACCCAGCAATACCACTCCTGGGAATACATTACAGAGAGGCAAAAAAGTATAGTCGAACTGACATCTGGACCTTTTTGTTCATTGCAGCACTGTTTACAATAGCCAGAGTCTGGAAAAAACCTAAATGCCCAAGAACAGATTACTGGTTAAAGAAACTTTGGTACATCTACACAATGGAGTACTATGTAGCTGTTAGAAAAGATAAAGTCATAAAATTTGTATACAAGTGGTACTACATGGAAAGTATTATGCTAAGCAAAATGAGTCAGAGAGGGACAGACATAGAAATATTGCATTCATTTGGGGAGCATAAAGTAACAAAATAGGAAACTAACACCCAAGAATAGCCAAGATTAGTACCAGGAGGTTTACTCCATGGCCTGGAGGCCTGCTGCACATGCTAGGGGAAAAGGCAGCTCAGCTAGAGAAGGGAGCACCAAATAAAGGGTGTTGGGAGGATCCTCCTAGGATGGAAGATGCATGCTGAAAATAGACTATAGACTGAACAGGATTGCCACTCAATGCCTCTTTTGCAAACCACACCACCTAAAAGGAGAGAGAGAGAACAAAAGGGAATGCCCTGCCACTGAGGCGGGGTGGGATGGGGGAAATGGGTTTTGGGAGGAATACTGGGATCATTGGTCGTGGAGAATTGGCACCGGTGGAGGGATGGGTCCTCTATCATTGTATAACTGTGACCCAAGCACAAACTTGTGTACAACTGTACCTCATGGTGTATCACTAATAAAAATTAAATATATATATATATATATGAATCCAGGGTTCAATCACTGACATTTTATTTTGCACCTCAAAGAAAATTATGAACAGACACAAGGATAGTCCACAGACTGGGAGAAATAATTTTCTCACTACAAATCAAGAAGCATTAATATCCAGGGTATAAAAAGCACTGATAGAACTCTACAAGGAAAAACATCCTACCCTATCAATAAATGGCGAGAAGACATGAACAGCAATTTCCTCAAAGAAGAAATGTGAACTGTCACAATGCATCTGGAAAAACATTCATATCACTAATCATGAGGGAAATGCAAATAAAAACAATGAGATATCCCCTCTAACTCGCACTCATGTAAAAGAACAACAACCAGTGTTGGCGAGGATGTAGATGGAAAAGCTACCCTCATTCACTACTCACGGGAATACTGACTGGTCCAGTTTTTTTAGAAGACAATATGGGCAATCTCCAAAAGTTAGTAATTAAGCTTCCGTATGACACAGCAATTCTATTGAACAAAGAAGGAGAAAGTGCCTGCTTAGAGGCAGACTTGTGGTTGGAGGAGAACTGGAGACATTGGCAGAAGGTAGTGGATATTGGTTAAGAGTTTACTGTTGGAACATCATATGGCTGAAACTCAATCAGGAATGTATTTTTAGTTTTGTAATTCATATTGACTTAGTTCTTATGAAAAGCATTTATCTTACATGTGTGAGGCTCTGAAAAAACCTGCCTGTAAAGGTTTGCCCTCTGAGAATGTGTCAGAAAGTGGAGGGATGGAGGAGACACAGCCCTTGAACTAAGTCAGCCCCGGGCATCTGAATAGCCAGTGCCCCATTCTCACATTTACGTTCTCACTCAATGATTTCAGATGAGCCAATAGCCACCCTTGTCAGTAAGTCAGTGTTTAACAAAGAGGTTAAAAGAAATTTTCATTGTTATAAAATATCCCCAAAGGCAAATAATATATCATCTTATTTGGTATTATGATCAAGAGTGGTATTCAGGGTCTTTGTACATACTTCAAGTAATCATTGCCTTGGTGTAAGTTGTAGATGTGCATTCAGATTAGGTCCTCTGTATCCAGAACTCACCTGCCAGTGCTTTTTTTGTAATTTTCTGCCCTGGAAGCGTGGCATTGATTGGCAGCTCTATTGCCCAGATGCACCCACCTGCAGCACAGCACCTAGACACCAAGCCACTGAGAACTGCTAACGGCCACACAAGTCAACCATAACTTATTTTGAAATTTCACATAAAGGGGAGGTTGAAATCACACAAAAGAAAAAAATATTTTTCAAAAGAAAAACAATAGTACCGGGAAGGTATGATTTTAATTTCTGTTCTGTTAGTATGCCCTTATGACAGGCCAGTTCTAGGGTAAATGAAATTTCAGACAAAACCACCGATTTTTTTTTTATAAAATTGCATTAATTACATTAGAAGAAAATAGCCATATGGTAAAAAAGACAAGGAAATGCACCCTTTCTATTTAAAAAATTATGCATTCCTAGTACATAGGAATTATCTATTATTTGAAGATATTATTAAAATGTTCTCTTTCTATAAGCAAACATTCTTTTTTCCCCTACAAAGTTAATTGGCACAGATATGGTCTTGAAATCCTTTTCATTTCTGATATCCTCTTTAAAAGAAAAAAAAGTATTTTCTTGTTTTTACAGTGTGACTCAAGGAGCAATGGAAGAGCCAAATCCAGTCACTTTTCTGGTTTAGAGATAAGGTTACCATACTATAGGATTAGCAAAATGCCATTGACATGGTTTGTAATTTTTCTTGGGTTAGTTATTCCATCAATAAGTATATATGTATATTATATATGTATGTATATATGTATGTATGTATATGTATATATATGTATATATATATGTGTGTGTGTGTATTATTGAGCCACCAAGAGATACAGTTACAAATATTTCATGTTTGAGTTTCAATCACACAATGATCAAACATCCATCGCTCCACCAGTGCACATTCCCCACCATCAATGTCCCCAGTATCCCTCCTTTCCCACCCTCCCCTGCCTCCCTGGCAGAGCATCTAACATGTTCCAAATTTTGGGAAAACAGAACAGCCAAACACTGGGCCCTATTCAAATGGTGCTGGATTTAGTAGCATAGGCAGGTATATCAAAAGGAATTGCAATAATATTTTGAACTGCTATGAGATTTCTTTTTCTTTCTTTTTTGTCTTGTGATTCAACATTTAACCAGACCAAAAGAGTCAGGCTCATTGCCCCAGAGGGGAAAAAAAGATACAAACAACACAGCCAGAAGAGAGTCAAATTTCTGGCTGAGAACATAAAAAGAAAGCCTGGATGCTTTCATTTCTAAAAGTTTGACTTTGGGAAAGGGAGGCTTTTGAAAATTAGCTTTTGTGTGTTCCTTTATTTATTTATTTTTGCATTCTAAAAACCTGGCTCAGCTGCTATAGAGTAAAGCATAAAAGAGTAGCTAGTCCTTTGCATGAAAAAATGGGAGAATGGAGAAAAGACCTGAGGACTTCAAAAGCAGCTCTCTGGCTCAGAGATCTTACCTGAACTGAATTGCAGAGGAGTCTGAGAGGATTCAGGAACATGAACAAGAGCATGAAGATGCAAATGTGAAGTCTGGGAGGAGGTGGCGGGTGCCCACTGAGAACAGTAGGGATCGGAGACTAGAAGCTGCCCGCTTTCCTTATGGGCAATCCCACTGGCCTTGGTGGATGTTGCTCATGCTCAACTAGGAGTTAAATGTCGTTACTATTATCCTGGAACTGGAACATCAGGCTTTTATTTTGGTGTTATTCATGGAGATCGCTCTCAGTGTGATTACTCTCACTTTTTAAAGGACCCATCACTGAAGGAAACCAGACCAGTGATGGAGCGCAAACCTGAGACCCGGAGGCAGGCTCTGGAGGTCACAGCCCATAGAAACAGCCATGCTGTGCTGTGATTTTCCACCAGTTTCACTCCAGCTGCCTTCCCAGGGACCCTGGACTTCTCTGGGGATGTTGGCAGAGTTGGCCCCACGGCAACACCATCAACCCACACACTGCTGAGATCTGCTGAGGAGTGGGTTGTGGAATGAAGTAACGAGTTCAGTTGTCAACCGGGCAGGTTGTGAAATCTTGTGAAAGTGGGGAAATTGTGAACTGTGAGATTGTATCCTAAAGAGAAATTGAAATTGGTAGGACCAATGGAACAACTGTGTTTATTGATGAGTGGCTCAAGGGAAGGCTCTGGTGTCTTACCAGAGGCCTTTGCCCTGGACCAGGGCTGTTCAGACCCTCTCGAAACAGAAAACATCAAAAGAAGGGGGATATTAATTCTGAAGAAATTGTTACAATATATAACTGTAGCACTGTAGCACTATCCTCCTATTGTTCATCAATTTGCTCCAGCGGGCTTAGAAACTTCTTCGTTGTGAGACTTGTTACTGTCTTTGGCATATTGAATACATCATGGGTAGCTTGCCAGGCTTTGCCTTGCAGGTGAGATACTCTTGGTAGCTTGTTGGGCTCTTGGAGAGGGGCGGAGGAATCGAACCCTGCTCAGCCAGGCCTACCATGTGCAAAGAAAACACCCTACCACTGTATTATCATTCCAGCCCACAATATATAACAGTACAAAAAAATTCTAACAACAGAAAACTGAAGTAGATGTCTGAAAATAACTAGATGACACTTGGTAGAATAAATATAAGGTCCTGAATTTTTGGCTGAAGACTATGGGAAGGTCAGGATCCGCAGCAATTCCTCTGAACAATAACTGTGAGGCCATTGTTTCTTCTGTCTTTGGACATTAAACTCATACTCATGCATTTTTATAGCCTACAAATGAGTGCAGTCATTCTATGTCTGTTCCTCTCTCTCTCTCTCTCTCTCTCTCTCTCTCTCTCTCTCTCACTCTTTTCACTCAGCACAATACTCTCCATGTTCATCCACTTGAAACCAAATTTCATGACATCATTTATCCTGAGGACTACATAGTATTCCATTGTATATGTGTACCATAGTTTCTTTACCCAGTTATCTTTTCCAGGGCACTCAGTTGCTTCCACATTTTGGCTATTGTGGATAGTGCTGCAAAGATCATGTAAGTATAGATGGTGTTTCTGCTGTGTATTTTGTGACCCCAGGGTATATTCCTAGATTTGGTATTGCTGGGTCAACTAGGAGCTCACTTTTTAGTTTTATAAGGAATATCCATATTGTTCTCCAAAAAGGCAGCCCCACCAGCAATGAATGAGAGTCTCTTTCTCCCTGCATCTGCACCAGGATTGGTTATTGTTCTTTTTGATGTGTGCCAGTCTATGATATGAGATGATACCTTACTGTTATTTTGGTTTGAAACTCTCTGATGATTATTGATATAGAGCATTTTATATGCCTTCTTGCCATTTGAATTTGTTCTTTGAGAAAGTTTCTATTCATTTTTCTCCCCATTTTTTGATGGGGCTGGATGTGTTTTTCTTGTAAAGTTCTATTAGTGCCTTATGTATCTTTTATATTAACCTTTTATCAGTCGGGTATTGGGTCAATAATTTTTCCCATTTTGTGGGCTGTCATTGTATCTTGGGCATTTTTTTGAAGTGAAGAAGCTTCTTAGTATAATGTAGTCCATTTATTTATTTTTGTTTCCACTTGGTAGTTCAGTGATGTTTTATCTCTGAGGATGTCTTTAGCTGCAATGTCATGGATGGTTCTGCCCATGTTTTTCTCCACGAACCTAATGGATTCAGGCCTGATGTTGTCAGGGCTTTAATAACTCTTGATCTGACTTTGATGCATGCTGTTAGTTACATGTCTGGGTTCATTTTTTAACATGCAGCTTTCCAATTTCCCCAGCACACCTTGTTGAAGAGGCTTTCCTTGCTCCACCTCATATTTATTGCTCATTTATCAAAGATTAAATGATAATATATTTGAGGGTCTGTGTCAAAATATTCAACTCTATTACACTGATTTACCTTTATTCCAATACTATACTGTTTTAATTATTACCATTTTGTTGTACAGTTTGTAGCTGAGGAAGGTGATGCCTCCCATGTTCTTTTCCTAAGAATTGCTTTAGCTATTCTTGGGGGTTAATTGTTCCTGATGAATTTCAGAAGTATTTGATCTATTTATTTGAAAAATGTTATGGATATACTCATGGATATACTGCCTTTAGTCTGTATAATGCTTTGGAAAGTATTGCCATTTTTATACTGTAAATCCTCCCAGTGCATGAACAAAGGATGTGCTTACATTTCCTCCTGTCCTCTTTTATTTTTTGAAGTAGAGTTTTGTATTTATCTTTGTACAGTGCTTCACCTCTTTAGTTAAGCTGATTCTGGGGCACTTGATTTTTCTGAGGCTCAATTGTGAATAGGATTGTTTTTTTTAAATAGCTCATTCTTCTCTCCATTATTTGTATGTGGGAAAGCCATGGAATTTTAGGTATTGATTTTACTGCAACTTTACTATACAGACCTATTATTTCTTCTTTTTTTTTTTTTGCTTTTTGGGTTACACCCAGCGATGCTTAGGGGTTACTCCTGGCTTTGCACTCAGGAATCATTCCTGGCAGTGCTCGGGGGACCATATGGGATGCTGGGAATCGAACATGGGTCAGCTGTGTGCAAGGCAAACAAACACCCTACCCGCTGTGCTATTGCTCCAGCCCCAGACCTATTATTTCTAGGAGTTTTTCTGTAGCCATTATGATTTTCTAAGTATATCATGTCCTCTGAAAATACTGAAAGCTTGAGCTTTTCCTTTTTATCTGGATCGCCTTTCTATCGTTTCCTTCCCTAACTGCTATGGCAAGTACTTCTAGTTGTATATGAATAGAAGTAGTGAGAGTGGGCAACCTTGTCCTGTGTTTGATCTTAGAGGGAAGGCTCTTAGTTTTTCCTCATTGAGGATAATGTTTGCTGTGGGCTTGTCATAGATGCCTTTGACTATATCAAGAAATGTTCTTTCAACTCCCATTTTGTTGAGGGTTATTTTTTTTTAATTATGAATGGGTGCTGGATATTGACAAATACTTTTTCTGCATCTATTGATATGATCAGATATTTTTTATTTTTTCTTTTATTGATATGGTGTACTATGTTGATTGACTTGCAAATGTTAAACCATACATGCATCTCTGGAATGACTCCTACTTACTTGGTCATGGCATATAATAATTTATATGAGTTGTTGGATTCTATTTGCTAGTATTTTGCTGAGAATCTTTGCACTGTGTTCATCAGGGTTTTCAGCCTCCCTCTAATGCTCTTTTATTTATTTTTTTGGTGGTATCTCTATCTACTTTTGGTACCCAGGTGACAACTGCCTCATAGAAACTACTTGGGAGTGTTTCTGATTCTTCAATATCCTGGAAAATCTTGGAAAGGATTGGTGGTAGGTCCATTTTAAGGGTTTGAAAGAATTTACTGGTGAATCCATCTGGGCCTGGGCTTTTGCTTATGGGGAGAGTTTTGATTACAATTTTAATTTCCAAGATAGGGATAGGTTTTTCCAGGTATTCCAAATATTCTTGGTTCAGATTTGGGAGGTTATAGGAATACAGGAATTTATATATTTATTCTAGGTTCTCTTGTTTCATGGCATAAAGATTCTCAAAGTAATCTCTGATTAACCTTTGAATTTCTGTGATTTCTGTTGTGATATTTCCCCTTTAATTTCTAATTTAGATTATTAGGGTTCTCTATCTCATATATATATATACATATATATATATATATATATATATATATCTTTGTGAGTCTTACTAGTGGTTTATTGGTCTTGTTTATTTTTTAAAGAACCAGCCCATGGTATTAAAGGAAAGTTTAAAGGCAATCTACTGAAATTAAATGCTAGGCTTTACAGAAAAGAAAACAGAGCTTGGAGAAAGACATTTGTTCCAGACTATTGAATCTTTAAATTCTATTTTTAGTCTGTAGCCATATTGAATTCTCCAAACTTCATCTAAATTCCATTTTCAGCATTATTTCTACTATATATCCTATTTGAAAATCAACCAACCAATGACAATAACAAAAAAAAATTCCTCCCAGTTTTTAACCTTGAGACAGGCTAATTCTTCATTCTTGAATCTTTCCTATCCTCATCACTTGATCATTTGACATCCCGTTACTCATCAATTTGCTCAAGTGGGCGCCAGTAACATCTCCATTTGTCCCTGTCATGTGCTAGTGTAGCCCAATGGTGTTTGCTCATTCTAAGAACACAAAGAGCCTCAAACCGTTCATTCAGGGTCTTGATGAAGAAGTCTGACCATTTCGTAGGTAGGCAGCCACGTGGTCTTTTGACATCCCGTGGAATCCAGTCGGAAACAGCTCTAGTCCAGCAGTCTTCTCCAAATCTCATTACGTGTCCAGCCCATCTGATTTTCGACGCCTTGGCAAACGAGGCAGCATCCCTGATTCTTGACCATCAACGGAGGTCGGAACTCTGGATTCTTTCTCTCATTTGAGTGAAATGTGATACTCCAAACATAGTTCTTTCTATTCCTCTTTGGGAAACCCAAATAGTGTTGTCATCCTGTTTTCGTAGGACCCAGGTCTGTGAGGCATAAGTTAATGCAGAAAGAACAGTGGAATCCGAAGAGATGTGCCCAGAGCTGGAGGTTCTTTATCCTCTTAGCTATTTCTTTGACGCTCTTGAAGGCATTCCAAGCCTCTCTCTTCCTCCTGCACAATTCAGGTGCCAGATCATTCGTCATGTTGACTTCTCTACCTAGTACACATAACTGTTGCATTCGGAGATGGCCATTCCATTGAGAGCGAATGGAACATTGGGAACGAGACCATTTCTCATAAACATTGTTTTCGTGAGATTCAGCTGGAGTCTGACATTTCCACATTCATGGTCGAAGTCAGCCAGCATTTGTGCTGCTTGGCTAATGTTTGGTGTTATTAGAACAATGTCATCAGCAAAGTGGAGATGATGTAGTTGCTGACCATCTAACTTCACTCCCATTTCTTCCATTTGGGAGCACCCACCAAAAGAAATATAGCAATAAATCCGAGCAACACAAGTATAACAATAAAAACAATTTTCATTAAATCAATTGCCTCAAAGGAAAACACCCAACTGACTGAGAGAAGATATTTGTGTATTGTAATTTAGATAAAGTACTAACATCCAAAACTATAATGCCCCCAAAGCTCAAAAACATCAATAAAAAACAATAATCTTGACAAAAATTGGGATAAAAGATGAACACTTCTAGGAAAAAGACATATGAATGATCAATAGGCATTTAATAAAGTGCTCATTATCACTTAATATCAGGAAGCACAAATCAAAACAATGATGAAGCAGTAACTCACATTAATGAGAATGATCTCTCTATATGTGTGTATATATATATTTGGTATAAAGATAAATATACACTATTTGAATTTCTAACTAAAAACTAAAAACATGTTGGTGGGACTGTGGTAGAAAGGGAATCCCCATTCACTGCTGGTGGGAATGTCACCTGGAAATTCACAGTCTCTGTGAAAAACAGTATAGAGATTTCTCACAAAGCTGAGAATGCCGATCCCATTTGATTCAGCTATCTTTTAAGTACTTACTTCCAATACACAGACCAATTCATTTGAAAAGATACATTCACTCCTATCCTCATGACACCTCTTGGTAAAACAACCAGGACATGGAAGCAACCCAAATGCCCAATGACAGATGAATAAAGAAGTTGTTGGAACACTCTGAGTTCAAAGTGTCCAGCCTTCCCTGCAGAGGAACAAAGAGACAGGGAACCACAGACTGATGGTCAACATGGCCCATTTAATGCATATCTGTTCGCATACTTAGAGCACATCTAAAGGGATTTGAGATATAGGACTGCATGTAGGTGATTGATCATTTATAGAGGTAAAGAGTTTCAGTGGGGGAAATTCTGTTGGGGGGGATTAACTCAAGGAGACGCTCTGTCTCCCAGGGGCTTCTATGTTGCTCTTATCTTGCCCTTTAGTTGTACATATTAAATAATAAGTTTACTTCTTATTAATACTTACAGCTATTTGGATAAACACAGTAAGAGAGATAGATTCTAAACCTTAGTTAGTTCTCTGGACTCCAAGGGCAAGCAAGTCTTTTTCTGTAAATCCCAGACTAAGTCCTCAGGCTGGTCCATCTTGTCCTTTCCCATGGGGTCCTGTCTCTTAAGTAATAACAGCTTGCATGAAATGCCGTGCTTTGTGCTTTCCATATTGTCCTATTTCAAGTCCAGCGTAGCTTTGCTGCTTGCCCCAGGTCCATCCCAGTCTCAAGGCAGCCCTTTGTGGGGTATAGGAAATATGGCAACCAAAGCCTGAGTCAAGAAATTGTGATGGATGTCCAAGAGTAGCTATATTTCAGAGTCAATCAACTCCCAAATATTAGGAGCACAGCATTAGTGGTCTTTCTGTATTTAACAAAGAACATTGCTCTATAGTAAAATATGAAAATGCTAAAGGGGAAATAGAAAAGCAAGTAATTCACTACAAATACAAGTAATTCATTACAAAAACAAGTAATTCACTACAAAGAAAGGTCCAGAATCACAAGAAGTTTTGACTTATAAGTAAATGACTGACTTGAGGGATGTAACAATTTGAGGTAAAGCACAAAGGAAAGGTTAAAGATAAACTCAGAGGAAGTGAATGCTCCAAAGAGCACTGCAAATTTCTCTGGGGGGAGGAAAAGGGACAATTCATTGATGAATCCTAAAGCACTTAGAGTTAATATTCAACAGTACACAATATAATAATATTCAGTGACTAGAAAAACTAAAATCGTGCAGTTCACAGAAGCTTAAAAATAGTGGAGTACATCATACTGAGAGAAATAAGTCAGAGGCAGAAGGATACAGGACACAATCAGGCCATGGAAGGAAGGATATAAATAGAGGGAGACGACACTCACCTGAGGGGAACAGTGAGGTTGACTGAGACGAGCATGAAACACAACAGAAGGTACAAAGGGTGGTAGTGCTGCACTCTAATACTACATCAGTTAACAAGTGATGGGGGAGGGGAGAGGGAAGCCTGGTGCATTGATGCTACGGGGACGGGGTGAGTCATGAATGCTTCAGACATGTGCAATAACTGTATACACTAACACAAGAAACTTGAACACAATTGTAGCCTTATTTACTAAACTATAATAAATTTATAATTAAGAAATGAATTGCCTCATGCCCTTAATTTAATCACATTGTAAATTGTTTTTGTAATTGTATTTGGAGTGTTTTCTAGGTATATTTAAACATAGGTATGTTGTTACTGTGTTTGGCATATGGAATATGTCAGGGGTAGCTTGCCATGCTTTGCTGTGCAGGCGAGATACTCTTGGTAGCTTGCCGGGCTCTCGGAGAGGGGTGGAGGAATTGAACCTGGGTCAGCTGGGCCAGCCGCGTGCAAGGAAAATGTCCTATCCGCTGTGCTATATTTGACTTTATGTAGGTGTGTATGTATTTCAAGTATTTTTCATTTGGTATAGTTTAATGTCATTATATTTGGATCAAGGTCCTTGATATGGATGTTCTGTGATTTCTTTGTTCATTTCCTTACTGATGGTAATTGAATTGTCTTTACTGTTTCACTGTTACTTTTGCTATTAATTTATACATGAATGAACAGTGTGTTCATATGTGCATCTATACACACACTTATCCCTCTAGAGTAGAAATTTCTTAAATAAATAGAATCTTATAAGTGTAAACACTTAGTTGTTTCATCAAAAAAGCACAGAGAAAACTTATTAGAAAAGGAGGGTTTCACAGGTAAGTAAACAGACTTCAACTGGGAAGCATTGTCTGTATGACAACGCAAATGAGAATGGGCGCCGGGGAGATTAGGAACAGAGACAGCACAGAACGGGGACAAGCTTGTACGCAGAAACTGGCTTTGACCCCTGGTCCCCACTCCCAAGCACTGTCAGGGGTGACCTCCAAGCACAGAGCTCAGAGCAGCCCCTGAGGACCACCTGATGTGGCCCAACATTTAGAAAATTAAACGATAAGTAAAAAGAAAGTGGAGCTCTGGTTTGTGTCTGACAGAGTTAGCGTGATATTTGAGTTGTTTCCAGGAAAGTCAGCATACTGAAAAGATCAGCATCAGATAGGAATGTAGAATGAACATCCATAGACATGTGGCACTTGTAAAGAAATGCTGGAGAAATGTCGTGAGGGTACGGTTTTCAGTAAAGTAACAGGAGAGAAGTGAGTTTGGGTCAAGAAGAATTCCAAGTCCTGCTAATAGAGGATACAAGAACTGGTATTGTATCATCGGAATCTGGGGTTTTCATGAGAACAAAGATATTCTTAAGACTTGACTTTACCCAATCAGATCACAGGAAGGTAATAAGATGACTTATCTCAGAGAGAAGCTGTCACATCCTTCAAACCAGAAGCCTCCAGTCTTTGCTTTCATAATCCTAGAGAGACCATACAAGTGTTAGAGTGAGAAGGAATACAAAGTGGCAAAAAACTACTGTTTATTGGATCACAATTGTAACTTTGTTTTTTAAAATTTAAATGTTCTGCCAGTTTTCAAAAAATTCCAATACCAGCATATAATGGAATTTTAATGGTTTGCTTTCTCTCACGATTATTAAAATCTTACTAAATTTTGCCAACTTAAATTCTGCTTTAATTTAAATTATTCAGCTAATAACTTGATACATCTATAAATACCTTTGTAATTTTCTTTTCTTCTTATCATGTTCCTATTCATGGTATTTTTAATAGCATCTTAGCTATGATGGATAGTAGGTAACTGTCTTTTATAGGCACTGCAAGTATTTTCTCTAAGTCCTCATCTGACTTTTAAATTGATTCATGTGAATAAGTGATTTTTCCAAATATATTTTTCCTTTTTAATCATTCTAATCTGTCCACCTTTCCCTTTCTGGACTGTTATCCCCCTCATAAGCATTCCCCCTTGGGGTTTGCTAGTAGAGGGAGCAGATGACTATCAGATCTAGGTATGATCAGACTCAGAGACAAACAGCAATCAGGCTAATGATGTGCCAAAGAGAAGGGTCTCTGCCCTGGAGGAACCTGCCTCTCCCACATTCACTTTCTACTGCATTTTCCAGGAAGTGGCCATCATGTTTTAGGCCCTCAGACAGCCTGAATTTTCACAAGGTTCACCCTCCTCCCCCACCCCACCTGATTATCCAGTTTTCTATTTTGCAAACCATTCTCAGGTCAGGGGGCCCATTTACTTGTAAATCTCATTGCAGCATGGACTACTTTATCAACTAGATTTTTTTTGATGTGGTATTTAGAATATCTGAATAAGGGAATGCAGTGTTTTATTTATTTATTTATTAGTGAAACACCATGAGGTTTAGTTGTAGACTTACAAACTTTTGTGCTTGGGTTTCAATGATCGAGTACTCATTCCTTCACCAGTGCCCATTCTCCACCACCAATGATCCCAGTAGCCCTTCCACCCCCCACCCCATTCCCCCCACCCCATTCCCCCCACCCCACCCCACCCCATCTATACGACAGGGCATTCCCTTTTGCTCTCTCTTTCATTTAGGGTCTTGTAATTTGCAATAGAGGTATTCAGTGGCAATCTTGTTTGGTCTATAGTCTACTTTCAGCACGCACATCCCAAGCGGGTCCTCCGAACATCTTTTACTTGGTGTTCCCATTTCTATCTGAGTTAGTTTTTCCCCCAGCATGTGTGGCCAGCTTCCAAGCCATGGAGCAGACCTCCTGATACATATCTCTATTATTCTTGGGTGTTCGTCTCCTGTTCTGTTACTTAATATTCCCCAGATGAGTGCAGTCTTTCTATGTCTGTCCCTCTCTTTCTGAAGCATTTCACTTACCATGATACTTTCCATGTAGAACCACTTGTATGTAAAAAGATGACTTCATCTTTTCTAACAGTTGCATAGTATTCCATTGTGTAGATGTACCAAAGTTTCTTTAACCAGTCATCTGTTCTCAGGCACTCGGGCTTTTTTCCCAAATTTTGGCTATTGTGAACAGTGCAGCAATAAACATACAAGTGCAGATGTCATTTTGACTGTAATTTTTTGCCTTTACAGGATATATTACCAGCAAGCCAAACAACAATGAGATATTATCTCACATCACAGAGACTGGCCCACATCCAAAAACCAAAAGCAACTGTTGTTGGTGCAGATGTGGCAAGAAAGGGACTCTCCTCCACTGCTAGTGGGAATGCCGACTGGTTCAATCCTCTTGGAAAACAGTATGGATGATTCTCAAAAAATTAGAAATTGATCTCCCATTTGTCTCAGCAATACCACTCCTAGGAATATAACCAACTGGATTTTTATTTTCCATTGTTCCCTACATCTACCTTCACCTCCTCCAGCCCTACCGCCAGCTTTCCTGGAGCGACCTAGCAAGGCCAACAAAAGCAGAATTTTTATACATCTGTCCTGGATTGGCTTAATTCCAGTGGGAAAGTTTGATGTTGCAAGAATTTAAAAGTCAATTGTGATTTCCTGATTTATCATCACACAGGCTTCCTGACTTGCTTCTAATTCAATCTGTGTTTGATACAGTTTTAAGCAGTACTGAAAGATCCAGCCTCCCGCCAGCAGACTGTTTTGGGCCAGTTGCCTCAGCTCCCCTTTCTGCCCTCCAGCTGGCCTCTTTTATCTTGTCTCAGGGGACTTGTTTTGTGCATACTCCACTAGAAACTTCCCTCGCTGTTGGGATCAGCCACAAGCCAATGTCAAAGATTTGGAGAATTTTTGCTCCATGAAAACTGTAAGCATCACCTTCAGTTTTGTACATGCCTTTAACCCTCTCTGTTTTGCTAGCAAATGTAGCTTGAAGACATGCTCCCTGCTGTAGCCAAAATTTAATGGACCACACTCAGCTCTCCTCAGTTTCTGCAACCCACCCTCTTCCTAACTTTCCAGATGAGACTGAGGTTAGAGAATTAGCTTGTCCCAAACTCACAGGACCTGAGTAGAAGGGGCTTTATTCAAGAGGAAATGGTTGAGAAGCTTGTCTATCTTAAGCTGAGGAGCAAGCTTCAAGGAGAGGAAATTGGGGGCTGGGGGCTTTTTAGTTTTTACTGTTTATTTTTGGGGGCCTCCCCAGGGCTTACTCCTGGCCCTACATTCAGGGATCACACCTGGTGGACTCTGGGGTCCCTGTGGGGTGCTGGGGATCAAATCTGGATCTACCCAGCCATGTGCAAGCACGTGCCTCACCCACTGTAGCTCCATCTCCGGCTTCAGAGGGTCTGTCTTTGTGACTGCAGTGTTAGGGTCTATGCAGTCTATACAACCTACACGTCTATACAGATTTAGTAGCTTTCCAAACCTCAGAGAGATCTTCTAAATGTGGTGAGATTAGGAGAAGGGTTACAAAGTTGCAGAAGATTTGATTACGAGTTTATAATTCAAAGAGCTAGGATTTCCGGTTTCAGTATTGGGGTAGCACTGCACTGTAGCACTGTCCTCCCGTTGTTCATTGATTTGCTTGAGCGGGCACCAGTAACATGTCCACTGTGAGACTTGCTGTTACTGTTTTCGGCATATTGAATATGCCACAGGGAGCTTAGGGTACAAGAGGAAATGCCCTCACTCCTCTGGATTTTTCTCAAGTAATCAAAACAGCAATAGTAGGGCTGCAGAGATCATACAGCTGGTAACTCTCTTGCTTGCAGCTGATCCAGGTTTCACCCCGGCACCACAGATGGTCTCCTGATCTCTGAGCAGAGCCAGGACTAAGTGTGGATTGAGTGTGGCCCCCAAACAAAAATAGGAACAAAGGAAACAAACAAAACAAAACAGCAACTGACAGGTTAAACAAAACTTCAACTTGACAAACGTGTGAAGAATTTAAATGTCTCTAAATACTAACAAAATATAGTGTAGACCTTGGATTTGATCTTGCATTTAGAAACCTGGGTATCAAGAAGAGAGGATAGGGAAATCTCATATAAGAAGGACAGACGGTGGTTCCATCTTTATTCTGAGAGTAAAACTTTGAATATCTAAGATGGAAAAGACATGTTCTCTAATATATTTCTTCTTGGACACCTGATACATATCTCTAAGTTTTTAAAATTAAACAACTGTTTTCACTTTATCTTTAATTTTTAAAATATATTTGTTTTGGAACCACACCTGGTGGTGCTCAGGGAATTCTGGCTCTGCACTCAGGCATCACTCCTTGCAGAACTCAGGGAACCATATGGGATTCTGGGGATCCAACTCAGGTCAGCTGTATGCAAGGGAAGCGTTTTACCTGCTGCACTATCACTCTAGCCCCTCCAACTGAACTCTTGTAGAATAAAAAATGGGGGGAGAAGGCAGTGATTGGCATTTTCAATTCAGAAAAACAATACAGAGATAAGGACAAAGGCCTCTTCTCCATCTCTCTGCTTCAATTGTTCATTGCTCTAATGTAAAACAATCTCATTCCAAACTAATGTCAGGAGGGCGCCTTGGCAAAAACTATCAGAAAAAAAAAAGCCCCTGCCCAGTTCTAATGTGAGACTGATTCTCAAACTTCAGCTTAAAACTAAGCCAGTTCAAGACAATAACAGACTGCGCATACTGGGCTACATCAGAAACAAGTGCCCTGAGAAAGGACAACAGAGCTGAAAGTCTTGGCAAAGACTCAGCAGGGTACTCGTATCTGCTCAGAGAGCACAGAGGGGACCAGGTGGAAAGCAGTCTGGATGAGGTATATCCACAGCTCCTGGAGCAGTGCTCTGTGTGTGCGCCTCGTGCCTGTGTGCTGTGTGTGGGTGCAGCGCCCTTCCCCCACCCCTGACTTTACAGCACTGATCTCAGAATTGTATTTTTCTTTAGGACCCAGAATTCCTTCGCGCTCTCTCTCTCTCTCTCTCTCTCTCTCTCTCTCTCTCTCTCTCTCTCTCTCTCTCTCTCTCCCCCCCCCTCCACATTTTCCTTCGAATTAGTATTTTCCTTCAATGAAACAATTTTACTTCACTGTTTGCACCAAAAACTCTTTTCTATTTTGTGACAAAGAACCAACACTAGATGGGTGTTGGAATGGATATGCTTTTCATAATCTTATCCTTAGAACCATGGCTCCCTGAAAATCCAAGTGGTTGGCACCAGTTCCCAAGCCCACATTCAAGGGGCCTGTGTGCAGCCCAATAGCTGGCTCTGTGGGGCTCTGGGCCCAAAGTGCTCATGGTGTGCAGGAGCCCCTACAAACTCGACACGGCCAGGCCCTGCCAGACGTCCCAGTCACTCCTGCTCACCTGCATCCCTGGGATGCAGAGGGAAGGTCGACCTTCCCTCTGAATTTATAAGCTCTAAACTTATCCCTTCAGGAGGGTCTTGGTTAGTCATGAGTGTGTGTGTGTGTGTGTGTGTGTGTGTGTGTGTGAGAGAGAGAGAGAGAGAGAGAGAGAGAGGGAGAGGGAGAGGGAGAGAGAACAAAGCCCTAAATTCTCTGAGGGAGGGGAAACCTTGTCTGAAATAATCTTGCCTTGTCCTCTTTCTTGCTAGAAACATCTTCTATTTGTACAACTTTTTGCAGAGACTTTCTGTTTCCTCCATGAGATTCTACCAATGGTTTGTTAAATAAAGCAAATAAGGCATTTTTTTCAATTACCTCATTTGAATTTTTTAAAAATTCAATATCTATGTTTTATTATTCTTTTCTTTCTGTGATCCTAAATAGTGCTTTTTAAAGTAAAGCAGGATTTTTAGTCTAACAAAAAATGTTATCCTTGAGGAGTTTCTCAAAACTCTAGGAAGGGTTTAAACCAAAAGATATGGGATGGAGAGCAGTGTGAAGTCATCTGAAAAGACGTGAGTGCTCCTGTGTCAACAGCACAGCGAACACATGAACACTGAGCTCCAGAGAAGCACTCCACTCACAGGACTCTCTGGGAGAGAAGCTGGCAACTGAGGTAGTTCAGGCAGCCTGGACACCAGGCCAATCTCTCTGGAGCCTTGCAGGATAGAGTCAACTGAGTCTCCAGGCCCCTAAAGGTTCAGCCTCGACCTACCCACGTTAGACCCAGAGCACCTCCAAGCTTTACACAGCTGACAGCCCAGTGGGAGCAGAGAAAATTAGGTATGAAAATTGCTTAAAAGCCCACTAAGTTCAATGAGCGAAAACAATTACACAGAAGGCTCAAGTGCACCTTGAGTTCATTACAGCTCATTACATCCATAGAGAATGATTTTAGTGGCATCGTTA
This sequence comes from Sorex fumeus, assembly GCF_029834395.1. Lineage (NCBI taxonomy): Eukaryota > Metazoa > Chordata > Mammalia > Eulipotyphla > Soricidae > Sorex > Sorex fumeus. The sequence continues at coordinate 16,585,505 of NW_026606188.1, forward strand.
TGAGATATATATTGTAACAAGAAATATAAAGTAGATTATTTTGTGCCTGCTAAGTGAGCAGGCTGGTGCGGGTCAAGTGTGAGAAATTGGGGACATTGGTGAAGGGAAGGTCACACTGGTGACAGGGCTGATGTTAGAGCAATGAACACCTGAAAAACTGTATTGTGAACAACTTAATATACAAGAATGTTTAAATAAAGCTTCATACCAAAATAAAACACAGCTGAATGGAATAGAGCATCCTGAAAAGTGACATTCTGAAAAACTTCACTGGAGAACATTCAAGATCTCAAAGAGACTCAACTCCTTGAATGACAGACATGGATATCCAGAGCTAATGAGTTCTGCCCCTGGGTCAGGGAGGGGAGAAGCATAGACTGTAAGCAAAAATAGACCTCAAGTCTGATATCTGACAGAGAATGACATTATCAGGTGAGAAGCAGCTGAACACAAAGAAGCTGCAGGCATCAGTTTTATGCTAGCACTTCCTAAATTGAAAATAGACCTAAATTTTAGCAACATAACACTAAGCTGTCACTGTTGGTGTGAGAAGAGAGTCCCCATTCACTATGTAAGTTGTTCCCACAATAAGCTTACCCCATCTGACACGACTCTGTCCCGTCTCCTACCAGAAAACATTCTTGCTGAGCACTTAGACTTTCTCCAGGATTCACTTATGTGTTGGATCTCATGGACTACAGTTTCAGTATTACTTTAATCAAATAAACAGTGGTGCAGTGACCTGAGTTTGAATTCTGGAGGAGCATTGGCCAGCAGGGTCCCATGCTCTACCCAAAGAAGAGGTTGCAGACCAGCTCTCCATCTATGTGATTATAGTTTCAGCCCTGCCCTGAGACAGTCTTGGTCTCAGTGCTCACCTAACAGGATCCCAGGCTATAGCTGGGCTCAGCCATTTCTAAGAAAGTCACTGGGAGATGCCATTCCCAAGAAAGCTACTGGATTCAGCCATTCCTAAGAAAGCCACTGGGTGCAGCCATTCTTGGGAATGCCCCTGGGAGATACCATTCTTGAGAAACCATCCTAGAAGCACAGTAGATGGAAGCCTCTCAGGTCATGGTTTAGAACACCATTGAGGCTAATGGTATCTTCAAAGATGACATGCCACTGACCAACCAAGTGGAAAGAGATAAATAAATGGGACGATATTAAACTGAGAAGCTTCTGCACCACAAAAGATACAGTGACCAAAGAACAAAGACAATATACAGAATGGGAAAGAATATTCACCCAATACCCATCTGATAAGGGGTTGATATCAAGGATATACAAGAAACTGGTTGAAATCTACAAGAAGAAAACATCCAACCCCATCAAAAATGATGTGACAAAGTGAACAGAAACTTTCTCAAGGAAGAAATATGAATGGCAAAAAGGCACATGAAAAAATTCTCTTCATCACTAATCATCAGGTAGATGCAGATCAAAAGAACTATGGGACACCACAGAGACGGGAACACATCCAAAAGAACAAAAGCAACTGGTGTTGGCTTGGATATGGAGAGAAAGGTACCCTCCTACACTGCTGGTGGGAATGCCAACTGGTTCAGCCCTTTTGGAAAACAGTATGGACGATTCTCAAAAAATTAGAAATTGAGCTCCCACTTGGCCCAGAAATACCACTCCTGGGAATATATACTGGAAAGGCAAAGAAGTATAGTTGAAATGACATCTCCACTTGTATGTTCATCACAGCACTGTTTACAATAGCCAGAATCTGGTAAAAACCCGAATGCCCAAGAACAGTGAACTGGTTAAAGAAACATTGGTACGTCAACACAATGGAATACAATGCAGCTGTTAGAAAAGATGAAGTCATGACCTTTGCATATAAGTGGATCAACATAGAAAGTATCATGCCAAGCGAAATGAGTCAAAAAGAGAGAGACAGACATAGAAGATTGCACTCATCTATGGAATATAATGTAACAGAATGGGACACTAGCACCCAAGTATGACAGAGATAAGTACCAGGAAATTTGCTCCACAGCTTGGAAGCTGGCCTCACATGCTGGGGGAAAAGGAAGCTCAGATAGATAAGGGATAACCAGGTAAAATGTTGTTGGAGGACCCACTTGGGATGGGAGATGCACGCTGAAAGTAGACTATAGATCAAACACATTGACTATAGATGGCCACTCAATACCCGTATTGCAAACCACAATACCCAAAAGGAGAGAAAGAACAAAAGGGAATGCCCTGCCACAGAAGTGGGGTGGGACAAGGGTATGGTGTGGAGAGGTGGGAGGGATACTGGGATCATCGGTGGTGGAGAATGAACACTGGTGGAGGGATGGGTACTCAATCATTGTATGACTGAAACACAAGCATGAAAGTTTGTAAGTCTCTAACTGTACCTCACGGTGATTCACTAATAATTTTTTTAAAAAGAGAAGCTTGTTCTGGAAGATTTAAAAATCTCCATATCTGCAAAGACCTGTTTGCTGAACATTTGTGATTAGGTGTATGCAACCACAATCCTCAGCCATTGCCCAAACCAGTTTATGACAACACATCGACTGATAGGTAACAGCAGCTTTAAACTCTGGACAAGAGGCCAGGTCAGCAGAACTTGTCCTTGTTATCCAGGTGCTCATAAACCAGAGCCAAAAGCCCTAGACTGATCTCATGAGCACTTGAGAAAACCTCATAAGCCTCCTACGACTGCTGAAGACAACAGCCCTCAGCCAAATACTGCCAACAAGAACACATGATCTCTGCACGATCACAGCACAGAATTCCTCGAAATTATGTCCCACACTTAGTTCCTTGAAACACCAGGAATAAGAAAAAAATTAAGGAATTCACCCACATTAACAGATGAGGTGAAGCCCATGAGTTGTAACCCAGGAAAAGCATGAAGTACATCAGAACTTTTGACACTCCCCAAAGAAAACTTCAGCAACAATTCTCACAATGTTCATTGAACTAAGGAAATCATTGACAGAAACATACAATTAAATATGGGAAAAACTTATGTAAAAAATTAAAGAATTCATTAAAACAAAAGAATATAGTAGCAGGATTCAGCAGTAGAATGAAAAACAATTGAATATCAAATCAGTGATCTTGAGGACAGGCCAAACAACATCATCAATGAAGAAGTAAAAGAAAAGAAATTTTTAAAAAAATTTTTATTAGTGAGATATCATGAGGTACAGTTGTAGACTTACAAATTTTTGTGCTTGGGTTTTAATTATACAATGATCAAATACCCATTCCTCCACCAGTGCCCATTTCCCACCACCACAGATCCCAGTATCCCTCCCACACCCCATCCCCCCATCCCACTCTGCCTCTGTGGCAGGGCATTCCCTTTTGTTCTCTCTCTCTTATTGGGTGTTGTGGTTTGCAAAAGAGGCAATGAGTGACAATCATGTTTAATCGATAGTCTACTTTCAGCATGCTTGTCCCAGCCTGGGAGGGTCCTCCCAACACCCTTTATTTGGAGCTCCCTTCTCTATCTGAGTTCCCTTTTCCCCTAGCATATGTGACTGGCCTCCAAGCCATGGAGTAAAATTCCTGGTACTAATCTCGGCCATTCTTGGGAGTTAGTCTCCTAGTTTGTTACTTTATGTTCCCCAGATGAATGCAATCTTTCTATGTCTATCCCTTTCTTTATGAGTCATTTCACTTAACATGATACTTTCCATGTAGTACTATTTGTATGTAAATTTCATGACTTCATCTAGAAAAGAAATTTTTTAAGAATGAAGAAAATCAAGAGATTTAATTAAAATGTTTTGACCTGCTCTGTTTCCGACCTGGGCCGGTTCACCCCTCCTTAGGCAACCTGGTGGGCCTCCACTCCCGGAGGGTCACCATATTGATGCCAAACTTAGTGCGGACACCTGATCGGCATAGCGAACTACAGCCCAGTACTCCTGGACTCAAGCGATCCTCCAGTCTCAGCCTCCCGAGTAGCTGGGTGGTCTGGAGTGATAGCACAGTGGGTAGTGCATTTGCCTTGCACGCAGGCAACATGGTTGACCCAAGTTCGATTCCTCTGCCCCTCTCCGAGAGCCCGGCAAGCTACCAAGAGTCTCTCACTCACATGGCAAAGCATGGCAAGCTAGCCGTGACGTATTTGATATGCCAAACGCAGTAACAACAAGTCTCAGAATGGAGATGTTACTGGGCCCACTTGAGCAACGGGAAGACCGTGATTTAATTAATATGAAGAAAAACAATCTCTGAGTCATATGAATTTAAGAGAAAAAAGAGAGGGAAGGTAAGAATTATTGGTAGAGGATATAATAGCTGAAAATACGGGGCTGGAGAAATAGTACAACAGGTAAGGTACTTTCTGGCACACCACTGACTTAGGGCTGAACTCCATATAGTACTTTTAGTCCTATCAGGAATGATCCCTGAGCACAGGGCTAGAAGTAAACTCTGAAAATCATGGTGGCCTCAAAACAAAACAAAGCTAAAAACTTCCTCAGCCTGAAGAAAGGGCCATGTGCACTAATCCAGGAGACCCAAAGAGCACCAAACTAAATAAGCCCAAATATGATAAAACTGAGACATACCATAATTTTTTAAAAATAGTGAGAACCAGACTCTTTAGAGGCAAGAAAGAAGAAAATGAAATACAGGTGAATTAGCATATAACACATATGAACACTACAAGAAAAGTTTAATAAATATTAAAAACATATTAATTATAACTAATCATTATAAACTTTTATTGATTTATTTTCTAATTATTTTATTTGAAATTTTTAAAAGTTTTTTGAGCCAACTAATATGAAATAAATTTGTGATATGCCTGCCAAAAGGGCCAAAAATATAAAAAAGCCACTCTTCCTCTTCATCCCCCAAGTTGTGCTGGTCTTCTCCCCCAGCCAGGTTGGCTTATTTGCTGGTACTCTAACACGGGACTTGGATTTCTCTCTGCAAGCCCCCCAGACGTCCTCTCGGAGCTTGGCAGACAAAGCAGCCCTGTGCCTCTGCCACTTTCTCTTCGTCCGCCAAGCGGTGCTGGTCTTCTCCCCCACGCAGTCCTTACTTCCCACACCAGGTTCTCGTGGGGGTGTGGCCTCTTTAGAAGTGGGCATGGCTTCTGTAGAAGTGGGCATGGCCTAATTTTTGGCACGCGAATGCTTACGCGGCCGCAGGTAGTTTAGTCATACCAAGAAATCTAGTCCCCACATCTACACACCAACATGAAGAAACAATGCAAACTCCACCACATGTGGAGGATGATGAGAACAGTCCAGAAGCCTCTGTAGGTGCTACTCACCTAAGGGACCTCTCTGACAAAGAATTCAGATATGAAGTCATAAAGATGTTCAATGAACTCAATGAAACAGTCAGACAGATATCCAGTAACATGACAGAGAAAAAATCAACAAATTATGGGAAAAAATGAGAGCAAAAATTGGAAAGAAATGCACAGAAATGTCATGAATTAAAGATTCTGTAGATGAACTAAAGAACTCAATATGGGGGCTGGAGCAATAGCACAGCGGGTAGGGCGTTTGCCTTGCATGCAGCCAACATGGCCGACACAGGTTCGAGTCCCAGCATCCCATATGGTCCCCCGAGCACTGCCTGGAGCAATTCCTGAATGCATGAGCCAGGAGTAACCCCTGAGCATCGCCGGGTGTGACCCAAAAGGCAAAAAAAAAAAAACCCCGTATGTGCCCGCAAAAGTAGAATGACCACAGCTGAAAAAAGAATCAGTGAGCGGGAAGATCAGCTGCACTAAGCCAATAGGCAACAACAAACAATGGCAAGGGACCTCAAAATAGCTCTAGGGAGAATCAGAGTCCTAGGAGGTGATTCCAAGAGGAACAATATTAGAATCATTGGACTACCAGAAGCTCAGGGAAACAATCCCAATGAAAAAGCCACGGTTAAACAAATCATTGCTGAAAAATTCCCAGAGCTACACAATGCAGACATTCAGGTTCAAGGAGCCCAAAGGGTGACAGCTAAAAGAGACTCTAACAAAAACACTCCAAGACATATTGTTAGAATGACCGATGCTGCCGATAGAGACGCAATACTGCAAGCAGCAAGGGCAAAGAAGGAAATCACATACAAAGGAGCACCCCTTAGATTCACAGCAGATCTATCAGAGGAAACCCCCCAAGCCCGAAGGCAGTGGGGAGATATAGTGAAAAAACACACTGAAATGAATGCTTCAAAGAATATTCTATCCGGCTAAACTCTCACTCAAAATCAAAGGAATGGTACACTACTTTCTAGATAAACAGCAGCTCAGGAACTTCATAGACTCAAAACCAAATCTAAAACAAGGGCTAAAGGAGCTACTATAAGACAAGACAAACCCTACAAGCACAACACACCCGCACAGAAAGATGACACAAAACACCATGACAGTAATATCTCTCAAAGTCAATGTTCTAAATTCACCAATTAAGAGACACAGAGTGGCAAAATGGATTCAGAGACAGAACCCAACATTCTGCTTCCTACAAGAAACTCATCTGAACAGTCAGAGCAAGCACAGACTCAAAGGGAATGGATGGAAAACAATCCTGCAAGCAAACAGCACCCTCAAAAAAGCTGGGGTGGCCATACTAGTAATACTAGTAGTATCTGATAACATTCATTTCACGTTAAAAAAGATTAGAAAGGACAGCGAGGCTATTTTCTCTTCATCAAGGGATATGTACAACAGGAAGATTCACACTCTTAAATTTATACACACCTAATGAGGGAACAGCAAAATATTTAAAACAACTGCTATAAGATTTAAAGGAGGACATTGCTAGCAACACAATAGTAGTTAGAGACTTCAACATTGCCTTATCACCTCTGGATAGATCAACAATAACAAAACTTAGCAAGGAATCATTGGCTTTGTAAGAAGAAATAGAAGGGAAAGGGCTTATAGACCTATACAGGGCTTTCCACCCCAAAAAGAAAGAATACAAATTCTTCTCCAATGCGCAGGAAACATTTTCCAAAATAGACTATGTGCTAGGCCACAAAATATACCTCAACAAAATCAAGAAGATAGAAATTGTATCTGAAAGAACAATGAAACCAAGAGCTGGTTCTTCGAGAAAATAAACAAGATAGATAAACCACTAGCAACACTCGCAAAGAAACAGAGAGAACCCTAATGAACCGAATCAGAAATGAGAAGGGGGATATCAAATAGAAACCAAAGAAATTAAAAAAATAATCAGAGACTACTTTGAAAGTCTATATGCCATGAAACAATAGAATCTAGAAAAAATGGATAAATTCCTGGATTCCTATCATCTCCCAAAGCTGAATCAAGAAGATCTAGAGTACCTAGATAGACCTCTTAATATCAAGGAAATTGAAACTGTGATCAATTCTTCCCAAAACAAAAGCCTAGGTCCAGATGGATTCACTAGCGACTTTTTCCAAACATTTAAATAGTACCAACTGCCAGTTCTTCTCAAGCTTTTCCAGGAAATTGAAAACACATAAACTCTCCCAAACAGTTTCTATGAAGCCCATATCTCTCTAATACCAAAATGACACAAAGAAACCACAGAAAAGAAAACTACAGGCCGATATCTTTGATGTACACGGATGAGAAGATTCTCAACAAAATACTAACAAGTAGACGTCAACTACTCATCAAAAAGATCATATTCCATGACCAAGTGGGATTCATCCCGGGGATGCAAGGATGGTTTAGCACTCAGAAATCAATCAATATAATCCATCATATCAACAAAAGAAAAGATAAAATCATATGATCATATCAATAGATGCAGAGAAAGCATTTGACAAGATCCAGCACCCGTTTATGATGAAAACCCTTAACAAAATGTGCATAGAGGGGACTTTTCTCAATACAGGTAAAGTCATCTACCACAAGCCTCCATCAAGCATCATCCTCAATGAGGAAAAACTGAGAGCCTTTCCCCTAAGATCAGGGATGAGACAAGGATGTCCACTCTCTCCACTGCTGTTCAACATAATATTGTAAGTACTTGCAATAACGATTAAGCAAGAAAAAGTTATTAAGGGCATCCAGGTAGGAAAGGAAGAAATCAATCTCTCACTATTCGCAGATTATATGATACTATACTTAGAGAACCCTAAAACCTCTACCAAGAAATTCCTAGAAACAATAAACTTGTGTAGTAAATTTGCAGGCTATAAAATCAATACCCAAAAGTCCATGACTTTCCAATATGCAAATAGTGAAAGAGAAGAAAGTGACATGAAAAAAACAATCCCGTTTACAATTGTGCCTCAGAAAATCAAGTACCTAGGAATCAGCTTAACTAAGGAAGTAAAGGACCTGTATAAAGGAAACTACAAAATGCTACTTCAGGAAATAGAAGAGGACACGAGGAAATGGAAAAATAGCCCCTGTTCATGGATCAGGAGAATTAACATTGTCAAAATGGCAATACTTCCCAAAGCACTGTTCAAATTCAATGCAATCCCTATTACGATACCCATGACATTCTTCAAAGAAATGGAGCAAACACTCCTGAAATTCATATGGAACAATAAGCCCCCACGAATAGCTAAAGCAATTCGTGGGTAAAAGTAAATGAGAGGAATCAACCTCCATAAGTAGACTTCAAACTCTACTACAAAGCAGTAATAATTAAAACAGCATGGTACTGGAACAAAGCCAGAGCTGCAGAACAATGGAACAGGGTTGAATATACTGACATCTCCCCCCGAAGCATATGATCATCTAATCTTTGATAAGGGGACAAGAAAAGTGAAGTGGGGGAAGAAAAGACTCTTTAATAAATTGTGCTGGCAAAACCAACGGCTACATGCAAAAAAGTGGGCTCAGAACTCTAACTATCGCCATGTACAAGAGTAAGATCAAAGTGGATTAAAGACCTCAACATCAGACTGGAATCCATGAGGTGCATTAATTAAAAAGTTGGCAAAACCCTCCATAGAACAACAACAACAAAAAAAAAACAAATGAACAGAAAAGCAGGAATGACCATGTTTGCATCCGAGAAACATGAAGAAAGCATGTTTGCGTGTTTTCTTCAGATAGCTGAAGAAAATAATGGGGTAAGAATGAACATTACCTCCAGGTGAAAGAGTCAACAGATAAAGCGTACTTAGAGACACCAAACGAAGGAGAAGCAAATTATATAAAGCAACTCCTGATATAGCTTGGCTAATACAGTGACAGTCACACAATAGCAGTGGGAGACTTTACTATCCAAATCTTGCTCTGGGACAAAATCCAAGCAGAGTAGCAATAGTGAAAAAAGGAATCGCAAATGCGGAATTTGAATATACTGGTAGACATAAATAGGGTCCTCTACCTACCAAAAGTCAAATACACATTCTTTTCCAGTGCCGTTAGAATACCCTCCAGCATTGATCACATGAGAAGATATAGTATTACTATTAATAAAGTCACAGAAATAGAAATCATATCAAGTATCTTTTTAGACCACAATGCCATAAAATTTGAAAAAATGTAAGTTACAGAAAGATCCACCACTTACAAACTGAACAAAATACTATAAAATAACTATTGCATCAATGAGTAGATAAAAAGATTCGTTAAAATGAACAAGAATGAAGACACAAACTATCAGAATTTACAGAACACAGCAAAAGCAGTACTAAAGGGTAAGTTCATAACAATACAGGCTTATAGCAAGAAAGAAGAGGAAGTTCAAACTAATGACCTTACTGCACAGCTTGAGAAAGTAGAAAAATAAAAATAAATGAATCCCTAATTAAGTATAATAAAGCAAATAATAAAAATTAGAGTCAAATATATGATACAAATCCCAAGAAAACAGATTTAGAGAAATAGTACAGTGTGTAAGGTTGCATGCTTGCCTTGCATATAGTTGACTCAGTTTTGATCCATGTATGGTCATATGAGTACTGCCAAGAGTAAACCCTGATCACAGAGCCAGGAGTAAGTCATGAGCATAGTTAAGTATGAGCTCAACTCCCCCAACCCTACATATTAAGAAAACAACATAGAGGGTCAGTTAAGTTAGGAAAAAATTTTAAAGTACATAAAATCAATAACACTTTAACTAAACTAATGAGAGAAAAGAAAGAGAGAAAACGCAAATAAGATCAGAGATGAAAGGGAATAAATTACAAGATGTTTAAAAAGTACAGTAAAAAGTAAAGTAAAATACAAGGGCTGGAGCGATAGCACAGCGGGTAAGGCGTTTGCCTTGCATGCAGCCAACATGGCCGACCCGAGTTCGATTCCTCTGCCCCTCTCGGAGAGCCCGGCAAGCTACCGAGAGTATCTCGCCCGCCCGGCAGAGCCTGGCAAGCTCCCTGTGACATATTCGATATGCCAGACACAGTAACAACAAAGTCTCCAATGGAGACGTTATTGGGCCTGCTTGAGCAAATTGATGATCAACGGGAGGGCCTTAAAAAATACAAACAATCTTAAGACATTAAAATTAACAACTCTCTGCCACCGAGTTGGAAAATCTAGAAGAAATGGATAAATATTTAAAATTAGTCAACCTTCTCAGACTGAACCTGGAGAAAGTGAAAAATCTCATCTGACCAATAACAAGTAAGGAATTGAAACTATTGCTTAAAATATCCTTAAGAGAGAGAGGCTGGAGCAATAGCACAGCGGGTAGTGCATTTGGCTTGCACGCAGCCGACCTGGATTCGATTCCCAACATCCCATATAGTTTCCCAAGCACTGGCAAGAGTAATTTCTGAGTGCAGAGCCAGGAGTAACTCCTGAGCATCGCTGAGTGTGACCCAAAAAGCCAAAAAAAAAAAATACTCAAGAACAAAGCCCTGCTTTTGATGGGTTTGCTAGTGAGTTCTACCTGGACTTCAAAACACCTTATTAATCAAACCCCTCAAGTCTTCCAAAATATTAAAGAAAAAGGAATCCTTTCTACAGCTTCTATAAAGCCAACATTACTCTGATACCAAAAGCCAACAGAGTTATCACTAAGAAAGAAAATTAGATGGATATCCCTCATGAACATTAATGCAAATATGTACAACGAAATCTTAACACATTGACTCAAAAGATTTGTACTGGTGATAAAGTGGGATTCATTCTAGAATGCAAGGATGATTCAATATAGCAAATAAATTAATGGAATATTTTATATCAACAAAAGTTAAGATAAAATCATATGTTGTTAAAGTTTTTAAAGAACCTAGTTCACCTTTAGCACTTAGTAAACGCTGTTAAGAGTCAATTATTATATCACTAGTATTAAGGACATGATCAATCTGAAGGACCATATTTATGGTAAAAGTAGAGTCAACAAGGAAAAATGAACAGTTAGCTGGTTGTAGTTGGATGAAACTTCCTGGGAACTGTGAGGTCTGTTCAAGTTAGTCACACTTATGTACAGAAATTATATGAGGTTTTCAACTAGTGAGGTTTCAACAGCAAAAAAATCACTGTCCTTCTGTTCATATATATATATGTATAAATATATACATATATAGCCAATATATTAGACAAATAATTCAGGGGCAAAAAATACAACCTTTGTCGTACAACCTTTGTCAATATAACACACTGAAGAGAGTACAAAATTGGGAAAATAATGGGGAAAGTGTAGGTGAATTATTTTCTACCTGGCCCGGATCAAACTGGCTGCATGTATCATGTTATGCAGGAGATAGGATTTGATCTCTGACTCTACTGGATGAAACTGCTAAGCATGGAGTGGAGAATCGCCCTGGAACTGCTGGGTGTGATTCCTAAAACCAAGTGAACAGATAGATAAATAATTTCTACTGACCCTAATGCAAAATAAAAACATTTGGTTCAAAAATCCTGAGAACACTGCTTGCCACATATGCGTATATTTTCTGAGATAATTTTAATTTTACAGATTGATATACTATTCAATGATATAATAAAATATTTGGATATTTTCATTAGATAATTCTACCCCCATATATCTTCTGGAGCACAGGAAAAGATCTAAATGATGCACAATTCTCTTTGTTAAACATGCATAGTAAATCTCATATGCCCCAAATATTTGAAACTTTCCTTCATCAAGAGAAGCAGCAGCTCAGTGCACACAATTTGTTGAAAACATGTTTCAACCAGAGGGTTTCATTACCTCTGTGGCTTCCTGCCTCTGGTTCACACACAGGGCTTCTGCTGTTTGGGTTGCCAAGAACCTTGGTAGCAATCCAAGATTTCAAGGCTAATGAAGATGGTTTGGGTTTAGATGTGACGTCTGAAAGGTTTGTGCAGCATAAAGCCTTCCCTGTATGAAGTCCTGGCACAGCTGCTCAGAGAAATGTGAGTGGGTGGGGAAAGAAGAAATGGGACAAAGCAGTATGCCAGACTCCGCAGAGTTGGCCAGAATGAAAGAGTTCAAGAAGAGAATTTTGTTTTGTATTAACTCTATCAATTAAGTAATTTTCCTAGAAAGTTACTTTCCAGAAAATAAAATGGACAATAAGTCTTATAATACAGGACTCTGCCTGAACAGTGATATTTGCCGAGTAGATTGCAAGACTTAAAATTAGAGGGTTCATAAGAGGCAACAGTTGTCCAGAACAAATGACCAGTGATTACGTAGTTAATCAAACAAACCTGTAAAGGAAGAAAAGGAATTGCATACATTCTAATCATTACTCTTCTTAAATTTAGCACTGTCCTCCTGTTGTTCATCAATTTGCTCGAGCAGGCCCAGTAACATCTCCATCATGATACTTGATGTTACTGGGTTTGGCATATTGAATATGTCATGGTTAGCTTGCCAGGCTTTGCCGTTAGGGCGAGATACTCTTGGTAGCTTGCCCGGCTGTCTGAGAGGGGCAGAGGAATCAAACCTGACTCGGCCGGTCAGGTCGGCTGCACGCAAGACAAATGCTCTACCACTGTGCTATTGCTCCAGCCCTTAATTAAATAAGTAAATCTATAAAGAAAAAAACTGGTGGTCGTGATATAATCACTCTTCAAAAAATCACTCAGCCAGAAATCTGGGTAGTCCTGGAGGGACTATCTCAGAACATACATGCACCAGCTATGCCTCATATATCAACACTCAAACCCGCAGGTAAACACACAACCTCTTACCATGGGAATAATGAACAGCAGCTCATTTTTCTCATACCCTCACTAAGAACACCAGATGTGTGACCATTCTTCTTGCAATCGTTATTTATCTATTTGTATTTTCATTTGGGCTGGAAGATAGCACAGTGGGTAGGGCGTTTGCCTTGCAAATGGCCATAGGGCCGACCCGAGTTCGATTCCTTGGGCCCCTCTCGGAGAGCCCAGCAAGCTACCAATAGTATCTCACCTGCACGGCAAAGCCTGGCAAGCTACCCATGACGTATTCGATATGCCAAACACAGTAACAATTGTCACAATGGAGACGTTACTGGGCCCGCTCAAGCAAATCGATGAACAATGGGAGGACATTGACAGTGACAGTATTTTCATTTATTTTTTGGTTTTTGAGCCACACTCAGAGATGTAGATTATTCCTGACTAGCACTCAGGAATCTCTCTGGACATTGCTCTGAGCACTCTGTAGGATGCTGGATCAAACCTGGGTAGGCTGCAGTGCAAAGGAAGCACTTTATTCATTGTAATATCTCTCAGCCCCAACTATTATTTGTTTATTTTTAATTGATTGTATTGCAACCTTACAATACTATAAATTTTAGGGACAAACCTTATTCTAAGTCTGACTTTTCAATCCCCTTTCTGGATGGATAGCCATTGAAGCCCCTGACACCTCACTGAGTCCAGCCTGTGGGCCTGGGATAGTGACCAAACCAGATGGGCTTCTGAGGATTAATGGTCCCTTTGGTTGTTCTGTACAGGGAACACACAGAGGCACTGTGGCAGTAAGGCTCTAGATAGTTACTATCATTGCTCCATAACACTGACTTATAAGATTACAACTGCGATTTTAACTTGGCAGACTGAGAGTGAGTTTCTGGAGTGGTCCCTGCCACATCACGGAGAGTGCCAGCTCAGTAGATCCTTATGCCCAGGCCTATACTAAGAGATTAGCAAATGATATGTTTAAATTTGAAGTCTAGATGTTTTCCAAACACCTTACTTTGCACTGGGAAATGGGTAAATGAGATCTTGCTCCTAGAGTTATGGGTTACTTGGGTGGAGAATGATGAGATAGTGTTTTAGCTTCGCCAACCACCAGCTTCCAAGTGCTTTTTATCATCTTTGGCCCACATGAAGGACTTCTCATCTTAAGCCTTTTTCAGAAGAAACCCTTGTATATAGCTGAGATGTTCCTGGGAGAAGGTAAATTCAGGGGTTTCCTAAGTCACCATTTTGAACCTTACTTATTTTTCCTAACAGTGAATTTGACACAGTTAAAACAAGAAGAATTTAAACAGATTTTAACATTTAGGGCTTTGTTGCATTGGCGGGAAACCCTTTCTGATATTAACAGTGTCACTGTTTGGGGCAAGAGAAATGGTGCTGCCTAACCTGCGGTATATAAACCAGATGGGACAGCAGAGCAGTCGCTGTGCTAGAAATACCTGCATGGGGGGAGCTTATCCCTGAACTCAGCTCTATAATGTTCAAATATTAGTACCATGCAGAAGTGACATTCTGGAAAATGTGTCCCTTCTAGATTTTTGATAAAATCTTACATTTAACTCTTCCTTTTCATCCCCCAAGCTGAGCTGGTCTTCTCCCAACCCAGGTCAGTTTATCTGCCGCTTCTTGAACCCGGACTTGGTCCTTTTCATCCCCCAAGCTGAACTGGTCTTCTCCCCACTGAGGTCAGTTTATCCGCCACTTCTCCAACCCGGGACTTGGATTTCTCCCTGCAAGCCCCCCAGGCGTCCTTTCAGACCTTGGGAGACAAAGCAGCTCTGAGCCTCTGCCTCTTCCTTTTTGTCCCCCAAGATGAGCTGGTCTTCTCCCCACCCAGTCTTTACTCCCCCCACACACACCACGTTCCCATGGGGGTGTCGCCGCTTTAGAAGTGGGCGTGGCTTCTGTAGAAGTGGGAGTGGCCTACTTTTTGGCAGGTCAAAGCTCATGCAGCCACAAGTAGTTTACTCATACCAAGAAAACTAGTCCACCACACCTATACACCAACATGAAAAAACAACGTAGATCCCCACCACAAGGGGAGGGCGACGAAAAGATTCCAGAAGCCTCTGTAGGTGCTGGTCACCTAAGGGACCTCTCTGACAAAGGATTCAGATATGAAGTCATGAAGATGTTCAATGAACTTAATGAAACAGTCAGACAGATATCCAGTAAATTGAAGGAGGATATGAAAGAAACAATGGATCGGGCAATCGAGTAAATACAGGAAGAAATGAGAGCAGAAATTGGAAAGCTAGGCACAGAAATATCACGAATTAAAGATTCTGTAGATGAACTAAAAAACTCAGTATGTGCCCACAAAAGTAGTATGACCACAGCTGAGGAAAGAATCAGTGAGCTGGAAGATCAGCTGCACCAAGCCAATAGGCAACAACAAACAATGGCAAGGGACCTCAAAATAGCTCTAGAGAGAATCAGAGTCTTAGGAGACAATTCCAAGAGAAACAACATTAGAATTATTGGACTACCAGAAGCTCAGGGAAACAATCCCAATGAAAAAGTCACGGTTAAACAAATCATTGCTGAAAAATTCCCAGAGCTCCACAATGCAAACATTCAGGTTCAAGGAGCCTGAAGGGTGCTAGTTAAAAGAGACCCTAACAAAAACACTCCAAGACATATCATAGTTAGAATAATCGATGCTGCAAATAGAGACACATACTGCAAGCAGCAAGGGCAAAGAAGGAAATCACATACAAAGGAGCATCCCTTAGATTCACAGCAGATCTATCAGAGGAAACCCTCCAAGCCCAAAGGCAATGCCGAAATATAGTGAAAAAAAACTCACTGAAATGAATGCTTCACCAAGAATACTCTATCCGGCTAAACTCTCACTCAAACTCGAAGGAACAATACACTATTTTCTAGATAAACAGCAGCTCAGGAACTTCATAGACTCAAAACCAAACCTAAAACAAGGGCTACTATAAGACAATACAAACCCTACAATCACAACACACCCCTACAAAAAGATGACACAAAACCCCATAACAGTAATCTCCCTCAATGTCAATGGTCTAAATTCACCATTTAAGAGACACAGAGTGGCAAAATGGATACAGAGACAGAATCCAACATTCTGCTGCCTACAGGAAACTCATCTCAACACTCAGAGCAAAGATAGACTCAAAGTGAAAGGATGGAAAACAATCCTACAAGCAAACAGCTCCTTCAAAAAAGCTGAGGTGACCATACTAGTGTCCGACAACATTCATTTCACGTTGAAAAAGATTAGGAGGGACAGCGAAGGCTATTTTCTCTTCATGAAGGGATACGTACAACAGGAAGAAATCACACTTTTAAATGTATATGCACCTAATGAGGGAACAGCTAAATACATAAAACACCTGCTAACAGATTTTAAGGAGGACATTGATAGCAATGCAATAGTAGTTGGAGAACGGCTCCAATTCCAACAGGTACAGCCCGCCCCCAAGGGCCTGGGGTCCCTCTCTGGGCATGCGCAGCTAGAACCAGCCCCTAGAAAGCCGGTTTTCAACCCCTGATCTGCGTGGGACGGGCACAGAGGCCCAGCTCTGGGCAACAAAGCTGAACGGCTCCAACTCCAACAGGTACAGCACGCCCCCAAGGGCCTGGGTCCCTCTCTGGGCATGCGCAGCTAGAACCAGCCCCTAGAAAGCCGGTTTTCAACCCCTGATCTGCGTGGGACGGGCACAGAGGCCCAGCTCTGGGCAACAAAGCTGAACGGCTCCAATCCCAACAGGTACAGCCCGCCCCCAAGGGCCTGGGTCCCTCTCTGGGCATGCGCAGCTAGAACCAGCCCCTACAAAGCTGGTTTTCAACCCCTGATCTGCGTGGGACGGGCACAGAGGCCCAGCTCTGGGCAACAAAGCTGAACGGCTCCAATTCCAAACAGGAGAAGTTCCCAACTCCTCGCCAATGCCAGGGACTCTTTCCAGAGCTGCGGCTGCTAACGCGGCCGTGAAATATTTTCCCACTACGTATGCCATAGGAACCATAAGCTACCTTCTTAGATGGAAACTTCTCTATTTTAGCTCAGCCACTAGAAACACAGTAGCCAATAACTCATAAGCCTATCTTAACTCACACTGCATATCAAGCAGAAGAGTAACAGTGAACGTGAGGGACTAAACCACACCTCTCACAATGGTAAAGCAACGCAAAAGCCCACCAAACTTTCATATTGAAGAGTCTAGCCCAGATGACACCAACAGTACTGTAGTGTTAGACAACCTCTCTGACAAGGAATTCAGAAGGGAGCTACTTAGGATGCTTAGGGAATTAAAATAAACAATGGAAAGCAATGCCAATAGAAGACAAGAGGATCTGAAGGCAGAAATGAGGAAAATGCAATCAGAAATGTCAGACCTGAAAAATCTCGTAGGCGAATTGAAAAGCTCAGTGGAAGGCCTCAGCAGCACAGTAACAGCGGCTGAGAACAGAATCAGTGAGCTCGAAGATGAAGTTCAGAGACTCTCCAGAAAAGAGCAGAAAATGGAAAAGAGACTCACAATTCGGGAACAGATGGCAAGAGAAGATCGTGATGAAGCCAAGAGGGATAACATAAGAATTATTGGAGTCCCAGAGGTACAGGAAGAAAACCTCGATGAAGAAGAAACTGTCAAGAAATCATTGCTACAACATTTCCAGAGCTGAAGAAAACTTGTGACCACATTCAGGAGACCCGAAGGGTACCAGCTAGAAGAAATCGGAATAAAAATACCCCAAGACACATTCTGATCAAAATGACCAAAACCTTAGACAGAGACAAAATTCTGAAAGCAGCAAGATCGAAGAAAGAAATCTCTTACAAAGGAGCATCCTTAAAATTCACAGCTGATTTTTCTGATGAAACCCTCATGGCCCGAAAACAGTGGTGGGACATAGTAAAAAAACTCAATGAAATAAATGCCTCCCCAAAAATACTTTTCCCAGCAAGACTCTCATTCATAATAGAAGGAACAACACACAGTTTCACAGACAAACAACAGCTCAGGAACGTCATAGACTCAAAACCATGGTTACAAGAACAACTAAATGGGCTACTTTAAGGCAAGAAAGGCCCCTCAAATACACCAAATTTTAACAGAACAATGGGACAAAATCCAGAACAATAATCTCTCTCAATGTCAATGGGCTAAACGCACCAATTAAAATACATAGAGTGGCAGGATGGATTAGAAAATTGAACCCAACATTCTGCTGCCTGCAAGAAACGCATCTCAATAGTCAAAGCAAACACAGACTCAGAGTCAAAGGCTGGAAAACAATCCTACAGGCAAACAGCTCCCATAAAAAAGCTGGGGTAGCCATCCTTATATCAGACCACATCGATTTCAGAGTGAGGAAGGTCATAAGAGACAGTGAAGGCCATTTCTTATTGATCAAAGGATCTGTACAACAGGAAGAACTTACAATAATAAATGTATATGCACCTAATGAGAGACCAGCAAAGTACTTAAAACAACTACTCATAGATTTGGAAAAAGACATCAATAGCAACACAATACTAGTGGGAGACTTCAACACTGCTTTGTCACCTCTTGATAGATCAACCAGACTCAAGCTTAGCAAGGACATACTTCATTTGAGGGAAACAATGGAAGAAAGGGACTTAGTAGATATATACAGGACACTTCATCCTCAAAAAGCTGAATACACATTCTTCTCAAGCGTACATGGAACATTCTCCAAGATAGACCACATGCTGAGCCACAAAACATGCCTCCATAAAATTAAGAAGGTAGAGATTGTACCAACAATCTTCTCAGACCATAATGCGCTGAAATTAGAAGTAAATCACACACAAAAACAGAAAACTAAATCAAACACCTGGAAATTAAACAGTGCACTATTGAACAATGAGTGGATTAGACAGGAAATCAAAGTGGAAATCAAAAGATTCCTAGAAACGAATGAAAATGAGAACACGAGTTACCAAAACTTATGGGACACAGCAAAGGCTGTGTTTAGAGGAAAGTTTATAGCTCTACAAGCATTCCTCAGGAAGGAGGAGTGAGCACACATAAGTAACCTAACCTCACAGCTTAAGAGCTTGGAGAAGGACCAAAAAAAGGAGCACAACCCGAACAGGAGAAAGGAAATAATAAAACTCAGAGCAGAGATTAACGAGATGGAAACCCAAAAAACAATCCGAAAGATCAATGAAACCAAAAGCTGGTTCTTTGAGAAAATTAACAAGATCGATAAGCCTCTAGCAAAACTCACAAAGAAAGGGAGAGAGAAAACCCTAATAAACCGAATCAGAAATGAAAAGGTGGTCATTACAACAGAAACCACAGAAATTCAGAGGATCCTCAGGGAGTACTTTGAGAAGCTTTATGCCACGGAACATCAAAACCTCGAGGAAATGGATAAATTCCTAGACTCCTACAGACTCCCAAGGCTGAACCAAGAAGACCTGGAATACCTGAACAGACCTATCACCATCAAGGAAATTGAAATGGTAATAAAAAGTCTCCCCAAGCACAAAAGTCCTGGCCCGGATGGATTCACTAGTGAATTCTTCCAAATCTTTAAAGAGGACTTACTCCCAATGCTCTTTAAGCTTTTCCACGAAATTGAAATATCAAAAACACTTCCGAACAGTTTCTACGAAGCAAATATCACACTGATACCAAAAGCAGACAGAGATACCACAAAGAAAGAGAATTAGAGGCCCATATCCCTGATGAACAAAGATGCAAAGATTCTCAACAAACTACTAGCAAATAAAATCCAACTACTCATCAAAAAGATCGTACACCATGACCAAGTAGGATTCATCCCAGGGATGCAAGGATGGTTTAACATTCGGAAATCAATCAACATAATCCACCATATCAACAAAAGAAAAGATAAAAAGCATATGATCATATCAATAGATGCAGAGAAAGCATTTGATAAGATCCAGCACCCCTTTATGATGAAAACCCTAGCCAAAATGGGTATAGAGGGGACCTTCCTCAACATAATTAAAGCCATCTACCACAAGCCTACAGCAAGCATCATCCTCAATGGGGAAAAACTGAGAGCCTTCCCTCTAAGATCAGGGACGAGACAGGGATGCCCACTCTCTCCACTGCTGTTCAATATAGTACTGGAAGTACTTGCAATAGCGATTAGGCAAGAAAAAGATATTAAGGGCATTCAGGTAGGAAAGGAAGAAATCAAGATCTCACTATTCGCAGATGATATGATACTCTACTTAGAGAACCCAATAACCTCCACCAAAAAACTCCTAGAAACAATAGACTCGTATAGTAAGGTTGCAGGTTATAAAATCAATACCCAAAAGTCCATGGCTTTCCTATACGCAAACAGTGAGAGAGAAGAAAGCAACATAAAAAAATAATCCCGTTCACAATTGTGCCCCAGAAAATCAAGTACCTAGGAATCAGCTTAACTAAGGAAGTAAAGGACCTGTACAAAGAAAACTACAAAAGGCTACTTCAGGAAATAAAAGAGGACATGAGGAAATGGAAAGATATCCCCTGCTCATGGGTCGGGAAATTTAACATTGTCAAAATGGCAATACTACCAAAAGCATTGTATAAATTCAATGTAATCCCTATAAGGATACCCATGACATTCTTCAAAGAAATGGAGCAAACACTCCTGAAATTTATATGGAACAATAAGCCCCCACGAATAGCTAAAGCGATTCTTGGGAAAAAGAAAATGGGAGGAATCAACCTCCCGAACTTCAAACTGTACTACAAAGCAGTAATAATTAAAACAGCATGGTACTGGAACAAAGGCAGAACTGCAGACCAATGGAACAGGGTTGAATACACTGACATCTCCTCTCAATCATATGCTCATCTAATCTTTGATAAAGGTGCAAGTAATGTGAAGTGGAGTAAGGAAATCCTATTTAATAAATTGTGTTGGCATCACTGGACGGCTACATGCAAAAAAATAGGCTCAGAACTCTGCCTAACACCATGTACAAAAGTAAGATCAAAATGGATTAAAGACCTCAACATCAGACCAGAAACCATAAGGTACATTGAAGATAAAGTTGGCAAAACCCTCCATGACATTGAAGCTTATGGTATCTTCAAAGATGCCACGCCACTGGCCGAGCAAGTGAAAACAGAGATAGATAAATGGGACTATCTTAAACTAAGAAGCTTCTGCACCTCCAAAGAAACAGTGACTAAAATACAAAGACAGTCTACAGAATGGGAAAGGATATTCACCGAATACACATCTGACAAGGGGTTGATATCCAGGATATACAAAATACTGGTTAAACTCCACAAGAAGAAAACATCCAACCCCATCAAAAAATGGTGCAATGAAATGAACAGAAACTTTCTCAAAGAAGAAATCCGAATGGCAAAAAAGCACATGAGAAAATGCTCTACATCATTAATCATCAGGGAGATGCAGATCAAAACCATAATGAGATACCATCTCACACCTCAGAGACTGGCCCACATTCAAAAGAACAAAAGCAACTAATGCTGGCGTGGATGTGGCGAGAAAGGGACACTCCTTCACTGTTGGTGGGAATGTCGACTGGTTCAGCCCTTCTGGAAAATAGTATGGACGATTCTCAAAAAATTAGAAATTGAGCTCCCATTTGACCCAGCAATACCACTCCTTTGAATATATCCCAGAGAGGCAAAAATGTATAGTCGAAGTGACATCTGCACTTGTTTGTTCATTGCAGCACTCTTTTGATCAGACAGAAACTGGAAGAAACCTGAATGCCCAAGAACAGATGACTGGTTAAAGAAACTTTGGTACATCTACACAATGGAGTACTATGTAGCTGTTAGAAAAGATGAAGGCATGAAATTTACATACAAGTGGTACAACATGGAAAGTATCATGCTAAGCGAAATGAGTCAGAAAGAGAGGGATAGACATAGAAAAATTGCATTCATCTGGGGGATATAAAGTAACAAAGTATGAGATTAATACCCAAGAATAGCTGAGATCAGCACCAGGAGGATTACTCCATAACTTAGAGGCCAGCCGGGTATCCTAGAGGAAAGGGCAGTTCAGATAGAGAAGGGAGCACCAAATAAAGGATGTTTGGAGGATCCTCACAGGAGGGGAGATGCATGTCGAAAGTAGACTATGGAGTGAACATGTTTGCCACTCAATGCCTCTTTTGCAGACCACAACACCCAAAAGGAGAGAGAGAAGACAGGGGATTGCCCTGCCACAGAGACAGGGGGGATGGGGGGATGGGGGTGGGAGGGATATTATCCATGGTGGTGGAAAATGGGCACTGGTGGAGGGATGGGTATCTGATCATTGTATAATTGAAACCAAAGCACAAAAAATTGTAAATCTACAACTGTAAAAAAATAAAATAAAATAATGTAAAGGGGAAAAAAATAGTAGTTGGAGACTTCAACATCACCTTATCTCCTCTGGATAGATCAACAAGAACAAAACTCAGCAAGGAATCATTGGCTTTGAAAGAAGAAATAGAAGGGAAAGGACTTATAGACCTATACAGGGCTTTACATCCCAAAATGAAAGAATACACATTCTTCTCCAGTGCGCCCAGAACATTTTCTAAAATAGACTATGTGCTAGGCCACAAAACATACCTCAACAGAATCAGGAAGATAGAAAGAGTATCAACCATCTTTTCAGACCACGATGCACTGAGGATAGAAGTGAATCACACACAGACATGAAAAACTGGTTAAAGAAACTTTGGTACATTTATACAATGGAGTACTATGTAGCTGTTAGAAAAGATGAAGTCATGAAATTTACATACAAGTGCTACTACATGGAAAGTATCATGTTAAGCGAAATGACTCAGAAAGAAAGGGATAGACATAGAAAGGTTGCATTCATCTGGGGAACATAAAGTAACAAAAATAGGAGACTAACACCCAAGAATGGCCAGAATTAGTACCACGAATTTTGCTCCATGGCTTGGAGGTCAGCCACACTTGCTAGGGGAAAAGGAAGCTCAGATAGAGAAGGGAGCACCAAATAAAGCGTGTTGGGAGGATCGTCCCAGGATGGAAGAAGCATGCTGAAAGTAGACTATAGACCAAACATGATTGTTACTCAATGCCTCTTTTGCAAACCACAACACCGAAAAGGAGAGAGAGAACAAAAGGGAATGCCCTGCCACAGAGGTAGAGTGGGATGAGGGGGATGAGGGGTGGGAGGAATACCAGGATCTGTGGTGGTGGGAAATGGGCACAGGTGGAGGGATGGGTATTTGATCATTGTAAAATTGAAACCCAAGCACAAAAATTTGTAAGTCTACAACTGTATCTCATGGTGTCTCACTAATAAAAATTAAAAAATTAAAAAAAAATTTTTTAAATCTTACATTTAAAAATTGCTTTGTTAAGCAATGTCACTGTCCTCCCATTGTTCATTGTTTTGCTCGAGTGGGCCCAGTAACATTGTGAGACTTGTTACTGTGTTTGGCATATTGTATATGCCACAGGTAGTTTGCCAGGCTTTGCCGTGTGGACGAGATACTCTCGGTAGCTTGCTGAGCTCTCTGAGAGGGGCAGAGGAGAACTCAGGTCGGCCATATTGACTGTGTGCAAGGCAAACACCCTACATGCTGTGCTATTGCTCCAGCCCAGTTAAACAATAATCATATGAATTTTCTTTTTCTTACCAATCAAAAATCCTGTGCTGAAGGTTTTATTATTCTCCTCGTAGCTGCCTGCTAAGAGAGAATCATGCACTGGAAGGTCACATGGACTTCTCAAGTATGAATAGCAATAAGAGGGCTGGGCCCAGCAGGAGTCTACTGAGCAGCAATGTCCATGTCCACAGAGTTTCCTTGTGGGTCCACTGAACAAAGAATTTTAACACACAGAATCCCAGGTACTGGAAATGATCCCCTGAACAACAACAACAACAACAACAACAACAACAAACAACAACAAGCCAAGGTTGGGAGAGTTCTCTGGGCAAAGCAGTTTAGGTCTTATAATGCGAACGGGTTGCAAGCATGTGCCAAGAAAAAAAATAGAATAGCAGTAAATAATTGAACAGATAACAGATACATGACAGTCACAAATATGTGCCCAGGAGAACATGGAATAAAATAGTTCAGGTTCTTTTATTTGCATAGGGTAACATGGGCAAAAGTAGAATAGGAAACTAACAGGCCTTTATCCTTTAAGGGTGCCTGCAGATAGGCTGTGTGAAGTAACCAGCCTCTGCTCTTCACGTCCCTACTGACTATTGGTGTGCTTACTTACTGTCCTGAATGTCTCTGTGACCTCAGAATAATGGCTCATGTGTTGGGAGCTTGGTGGGAAAAAACCTGGGACTGAAGAAACAGCTAGTATGTGAGGCTATGTGCAGGTTACCCTAAATCCTGGACAGCCCCTGTGTATTAGTTTGTCTCTCTCTGCCAAAGACTTGCTGGACAGAGTTGAACGTGCCAATCCCATTTAGTTTTCTTTTTTCTTTCTTTTTAAACTTTATGCTCATATCTTTTCTTTTAATTGAATCAAAGTGAGATACACAGTTATAAAGCTGGACATTACTAAGTTTCAGTCAATGCTATGTTCCAACATCCATTCATTGCCAGTGGACATTTCCCACCAACAAGGGAAGACATTTCCCTCCACAGCCCTCCTGCCTTTCCCCATGGCAGGCATTTCTCTTCTCTCTCACTCTCTCTTTTATTTCTATTTTGTTCTTGGCATTATGGTTTGCAATAAAGTTACTGAAACATTATCATGTATATCCCTTTACCTACTTTCAGCACTCAGTTTTTTTTTTCTTTTTGGGTCACACCTGGCAATGCACAGGGGTTACTCCTGGCTCTGCACTCAGGATTTATCCCTAGAAGTGCTCAGGGGAACATATGGGATGCTGAGAATTGAACCAGGGTTGGCTACGTGCAAGGCAAATGCCCTACCCACTGTGCTATCGCTTCAGCCCCAGATTCTGAATTTTTAAATGGTCCCTAACATGCAAACAAGTTAAGAAATCACTGCTCCAAGCACTGAAGGTTGTGCCCATACCTCCATAATATTGATATTAAAGCTACTATCACTTTGTTTAGTTTTCCTTTAATTTTGTCTAACTCAACATATGTGCTCATTGACTCCTTGCATTCAGAAGTAGGATACATTCTGATATTTTACTTACAACGGAGCTAAAAAAGTTTTGAATAAACAACTGACAAAAATTGATATGAATGGCTAGATAGGGAGAGGCAGCACTCTAGGTAAGGTGCTTACCTGATACGTACCACACCAGGATTTGATCCGAGGCACCAGAAGTAAATCCTGAGCACTGCTTTATATGGTCCTTATAAGCAAACAAGATCTAACAAAAAATTATTACTCATGTTTCTTCTTCCCAACAGAATGCACTTCCCCAAAAGCTCTTTACCAAAAATAATTTGTCAATTTGTCAAGCAAGACAAATTGAGAGATTGACAAGAATAACTGCTCTTTACATGTTCAACCTGTCACCCTTTTGCCCTATGGGTTCTATCAAGAAACTTTTCTGGTAAGATTTTATTTCACATGGTCGATATTCTCTAAGGAATATGGCAGGGTCACAGCATCTAGGAACACTCACCTACCAGTTCCTGGGATTACAGAAGAGCACCCAACATCAGAATTAGAAAGAGACAGAATTCAAGGATTAGAATAGATAATAATATGTAATAATATCTGTAATTTAGATTTGAAATACAAAGTGCCCTCAAGTCTAGAAAAATAAAACAAAGATATGCAGGTGGCATCAATATCAGGGGTCAAGTCTCCACCTCTTTGTGCTGATCTTTAAAACATGATCACTTTTAACTGACTTCCTGAAGATGCACTGCTGTGTCCTAGATGCTGACTTCCCCGACGTGCTAATAGCATGGCTCTGTCAGGACTTAGTGGAGGACTGTCTTAGCAGGGTGAGAGCCTTGAAAGCATGGGAGGATCCTGTGTACAGGCTCCAGTGGGGACATTGTGGCTCAGAGACTGTGTGTCTGCTGTCATGAATCATCTAAAAACTCTACAAATAAAAGCTCCTGGACACAATTGACTTGTATAATAAAGTGGCACTCTACAAAATCAACACATAAAACTCCACGACTTTTCTATATGCAAATTATGAAATAAAAGAGAGAAATTTAGAAGACAATTCCATTAAAAATTGCCTAAGATCAAAATACATAGGAATCAGCTTACATAAAGGTGTGAATGATCAATACAAATAAAACTACAAAACACTGCTTAGAGAAATTAAAGAGGACATGAGGAAATGGAGATATAGTCCCTGCCAATGGTTTGGGAGATTTAACATTGTCAAGATAACAATACTCCCCAAAGCATTAAACACATTCATTCCCTATAAATAGACCTATGACTTTTCAAATAAATAGATCAAATACTCCTGAAATTCATATGGAAAATGATCTCCCTTAATAGCCAGAGAAATCTTAGGGAAAAATAAGATGGAAGGCATCACTTACCCCACCTTCAAATTATATTACAAGATTTTAGTAACTGAAACAGCATGGTACTAGAATAGGAACAGGCCCTCAGATCAATGAAAATAATGAAAATCCAGAGACCAATCCTCAAATGTATGGAGTGTTGGTCTTTGATTAAGAAGCAAAATATGAAATGGAGCAAAGGAGAGTCCCAAAAGTTCTGTTGCGAAAATTGGTTAGCCACATACAAAAAAGAAAGAAAAAAAAGAAATGAAATGATGCACAAAAGTCCAATCAAAATGGATTAAAGACTTTGATATCATACTTGAATTCATAAAGTATGTTGGGGTAAAATAGGCAAGACTTTGCAAGTATAGTATCAAGTTATCCACAAATGGAGAAAGATTGCTTCCTTCTTTTTCTATTTGGTTGCCTTTAATATCTCTTTCTTGCCTAATTGCTAATGATAATTTTTTTGAATAACTGTAGTCTGACTGGGCATCCTTGTCTTATGCCTGACCTTAGAGGAAAGGTTTTCACTTTTCACCATTGAGTATAATGCTTTCTGTGGGTTTGTTGTTAATTGCTCTATGTTGAGAAAATTTCTTCAATTTCTATTTGATTGATTTTTTTATTATTATGAATGGGTGCTGGATCTTGTTAAGTGCTTTCTCTGAATTATTGATATGATCACATTATTTTGCATTTCCTTGTGTTGATGTGGTGTATTATGTTGATTTACTTGTGTATGTAAATGATCCGTGATCATGGTGTATGAGGCCACTTGGTCATGGTGTATGATCTTTTTGATGTATCATTGGATTTCATTTGCTAGTATTTTGTTGAGGATCATTGTATCTATATTTATCAGGATATAGATCCATAGATTTCCCTTTTTTGTGCTCTGTTTGTTTTTTAAAATCAGGCTTTGCCTCATAAAAACTGAATTTTCCTTTTAGTTTTATTCTGTTACACTAGTTACAATTACAACTAGAATACTTATTATTGTGCAACAGATATAACCCTTGCTTAGTGGGAGCATTACATAGACTATTACTTTATATCTAGGGATTACAGTTGAGCATAAATGTGAATTACTTGGAGGAACACTCTATAGTCTTTATTTTTTAATTTTTTATTTGTGGACCACACCTGGTAGTGCTCAGGGTTTACTCCTAACTCAAGTGCTCAGGGGACCATGGCTCTAGGGATCATGATTTGGGCTCCAGCATCCAAAGCATATGCTCCAGTTCTTTGAGCGAGTATCCCCCTGGCCTTCAAACACTTCTTTTTCTCATGATGAAAATGTATCACTTTCTATACCTTGCATGTATGAACACGGCACACTATTCATAATTTCCCTTCTTTCTTTGGTATTCTACTTTTTCATTCTTTCACTGAGTTTTTAGAAAAGATCTATGTTTTTCAAGACCACCATTCACTTCATAGTTTCCTGCTACTTCCATCTGGCAACTTCTCTTTGATACCTCTCAATCATAACTCTGGACTCTGGGTTAGTGCTATTGACCAAATGTGAAATTCTTTTTGTTCAGTGACCTGTTTACAAAGAACCCAATCCATGTGGTCTCTTTGTTATAGGGACCTAGAAAGGAGTTGAATTTTATGTTATTAAAACATGCATATTAAAAACATCTTCAATAGTCCAGGTTTTCTAGGTACAAAGTATAAATTCTTCATGAACATTAGGGAAACTGAGCTGCATCTCTTCTCTGTTAGAAGGCATAGTTCAGCTCATATTATCTGACTGCTGTGAGAAAATGGAGTCCTAGAGTCATATTTGCTCAAGGTTGTATATCTCATTTATATAGTGGAATTTTTTTTGTTGTTGCTTTTTGGGTCACACCTGGCGATGCTCAGGGGTTACTCCTGGCTCATGCACTGAAGAATCACTCCTCGCAGTGCTTGGGGGACCATATGGGATGCTGGGAATCGAACCTGTGTTGGCCATGTTGGCTGCGTGCAAGGCAAATGCCCTACCTGCTGTGCTATCGCTCCAGGGGCTTGCCTTACACGCAGACAACATGGCCGACCTGAGTTCGATTCCTCCGCCCCTCTTGGAGAGCCTGGCAAGCTACCGAGAGTATCTTGCCTGCACAGCAAAGCCTGGCAAGCTCCCCATGGCGTATTTGATGTGCCAAACACAGTAACAACAAAGTCTCACAATGGAGACGTTACTGGACCTGCTTGAGAAAATCGATGAACAATGGGAGGACAGTGACAGTATAGTGGAATTGGGCAGAGCGATAGCACAGTGGGTAGAGCGTTTGCCTTGCTCATGGCTAACCTGGGTTTGATTCCTCCATCCCTCTTGGAGAGCCCAGAAAGCTACCGAAAGTATCCCATCTTCAAGGCAGAGCCTGGCAAGTTACCGTGACATATTCAATATGCCAAAAACAGTAACAACAAGTCTCACAATGGAGATGTAACTAGTGCCTGCTCGAGTAAATCAATGAACAACTGGAGGACAGTGCTACAGTGCTACTGGATGGTGGAATTAAGAGGTGAAGCACCAGGTGAACTCATTAATTTAATTTAACATTTTAGGTCTTATCCTCTGTAAAGATATCCAGTCAAAATAGGACAGCATGGATCTTGCCTGTGTTCACTTGGCTGTGGCCCGAGACTAAATAAATCCCAGAGATCAGGGAACCACCGGGGATACCCATAGAGAGGTCCAGTGACAGGTCCAGAGCAGCAAGCCCAGCAAGGGACACAGCTAACAGGATTCTAGGGCGGGTTTCATAATACAACAGTGGACACTGGACAGAGACCAATATAACTACAATACCAGGCCACTGAACATGGAAGATGCAAGACAAGGGCATCATACACTGGACAGTATGAGTGACGTCAAATAGGTAGAAGAGGCTTGAATATTAAGGAGGAACACTGACCCACTTACTAAAACAGCATAAAAACTAACTTCTTAAGCATCCAAGTTTTTTTATGCAAAACTTTTGTACAATTCTTCAGAACACATGTGCTCAGGAATAAATCCACTCTTGCACTGACATCATCCATGGGCAGTGCACCTGTGGCTCATGTTCCCTGACTGTCAGCTTTGGGGTTATTTCTCTGGGCTTCTTTAATAACCCACACACTGCTTGGTGCCAGTAGCTTCAGAATCACACAAGTCTAATCACAAACAGTAAGAAAGTGCCTGAAATGTGAAACCTCCAACCTTGCGCCTTCTCCACTGTAAGAACTCTCTGCTTCCCCATCCATTCAACCCCTGACATAGCTAGAAGGGACACACTTGGTGCTATATGCTCCTTCTGCAAATCAGAGGACCAAGGAAAACAAATAAACTGTTACCATTGTCTTAAAATCCCTTCAGTATTTTCCTGCAAAAGGATATTCCTTGGCTCAGTGCTCCAGACCCTCTTTAGCCTGGCCTCTCCCCTATATCCTATCTCCACAACTCTCCCTACACCATTCATTCTTGTGATACCTGTTTTTTTTTTGTCCCCTTGTTAACCCATTCCTCTTGGCCAAAGTACTCCTTCAGCATGCTTCTCCACCTTATTCTATTGAACCATCAGGACCCAAATCCATTGATCATGAGGAGCAATGTCCATTTACTCTCTGAAGATACCATAGCACTCACTCCCTGGACACAGGTCAGGAAGGTTTCTCTGTGTGGATCTGCATTCCCTAAAGACTCCCATACTTCTCCATGTGTTTTTCATTTTTTAGATTTTTATTAGTGAAACTCGGAGAGCCCGGCAAGCTACCGAGAGTATTCGATATGCCAGACACAGTAACAACAAGGTCTCCAATGGAGACGTTACTGGGCCCGCTCGAGCAAATCGACGATCAACGGGAGGGCCTTTACCTTTACCTTTACCTTTATTAGTGAAACATCATGAGGTACAGTTGTAGATTTACAAATTTTTGTGCTTAGGTTTCAGTTATACAATGATCAAATACCCATCCCTCCACCAGTGCCAATTCTCCATCACCACTGATCCCAGTATCCCTCCATTGCACCCTGCTTCTGTGGCAGAGAATTCCCTTTTGTTCTCTCTCTTCTTTTGGGTGCTGTTGTTGCAAAAGAGGCATTGAGTGGCAATCCTGTTTGGTCTAGAGTCTACTGTCAGCATGCATCTCCCATCCTGGGAGGATTCTCTCAATCCCTTTATTTGATGCTCCCTTCTCTATCTGAGCTGCCTTTTCCCCTAGCATGTGCGGCTGGCCTCCAAGCCATGGAGTAAAATTCCTGGCACTAATCCTAGCCATTCTTGGGTGTTAGTCTCCTATTTTGTTACTTTATGTTCCCCAGATGAATGCAATCTTTCTATGTCTTTCCCTCTCTTTCTGACTCATTTCGCTTAGCATAATACTTTCCATGTAGTATCACTTGTATATAAGTTTCATGAGTTCATCTTTTCTTACAGCTACATAGTACTCCATTGTGTAGATGTACTAAAGTTTCTTTAACCAGTCATCTGTTCTTGGGCATTTAGGTTTTTTCCAGACTCTGGCTATTGTAAACAGTGCTGCAATGAACAAACAAATGCAGATGTCACTTCGACTATACCTTTTTGCCTCTCTGGAATATATTCCCAGGAGTGGTATTGCTGAATCAAATGGGAGCTCAATTTCTAATTTTTTGAGAATCGTTCATCTGTTTTCCAAGAGGGCTGAACCAGTCGGCATTCCCACCAGCAGTGAAGGAGGGTCCCTTTCTCGCCACATCCACTCCAACACCAGTGTCTTTTGTTCTTCTGGATGTATGCCAGTTTCTGTGGTGTGAATGATATCTTATTGTTGTTTTGATCTGCATCTCCCTGATGATTAATGATGTAAAGCATTTTCTCATGTGCCTTTTAGCCATTCGGATTTCTTCTTTGAGAAAATTTCTGTTCATTTCGTCGCCCCATTTTTTGGTGGGGTTGGATGTTTTCTTCTTGTGGAGTTCAACCAGTACTTAGTATATCCATGATATCAACCCCTTGTTAGATGTGTATTGGGCGAATATCCTTTCCCATTCTTAGACTGTCTTTGTATTTTGGTCACTGTTTCTTTAAGGTGCAGAAGCTTCTACCTCTGTTTTCACTTGCTTGGCCAGTGGTATGATATCTTTGAAGATACCATTAGCTTCAATGTTATGGAGTGTTTTGTCAACTTTGTCTTCAGTGTACCTTATGGATTCAGTCTGATGTTGAGGTCTCTAATCCATTTTGATCTTACTTTTGTACATGGTGATAGGCAGAGATCTGAGCCCAGTTTTTTGCATGTAGCTGTCCAGTTTTGCCAGCACAATTTGTTAAAGAGGCTTTCCTTGCTCCACTTCACATTTCTTGCTCCCGTATCAAAGATTAGATGTTCATATCCATGTGTTTTTAAAGTACTCTGTACTTCCTCACCTTTGAACCTTTGTCCATGCCGATCTCTTCCTTGGAAATGTGTTTGTCATACTTGCCTATTAGAATCCAAAATATCTACCCCATATATCAAAGTTTAGTTGCAATACTTTCCATTAAACTTTCTATAGACCTCTGTATTCTCTCGCTGCTGTAACAAATGACCACAAACAGTGATGCAGATAATTAGGTTCTTATTATAACTCTGGAAATCAAGAGGTTGAAATAGTTTTCACCAGGGTGAAGTCATATTAGCTCTGCCTGTCTCTGGAA
This sequence comes from Sorex fumeus, assembly GCF_029834395.1. Lineage (NCBI taxonomy): Eukaryota > Metazoa > Chordata > Mammalia > Eulipotyphla > Soricidae > Sorex > Sorex fumeus. The sequence goes on from NW_026606188.1 coordinate 16,617,606, forward strand.
GAACGTAGAAGAGAGCTCATTTCCTTATCTTGTCCATATACAGACCACTCAACATCCATTTGTAACTTGATTCTCCACTTTCAAAGTCAGTAGAATAACATCTTTAAATATCTCATTGCTTTTGTCATCTATTATACTCTTTCTTTCCCTCTCTCTGTTTCTGGATCACACCCAGTGGTGCTCAAGAGCTAAATCCACCCCTGTGTTCAGAATTGCCCATGCAGTGACCTGGGGACCATTCGGGGCCTTCTGCATGCAAAGCAGCAAAGCATGCACTTATTGTCCTTTTTGCTCTCACTTGCTAACCCTTTCATAGGGTGTGTTGGGCCCACCTAGATATTTCATTTCTTGAAACATTCTATCTTAAGACCCTTAAGTACATTGACATAATTTTTAGATCCTGGAGCATGCCCTAATAATAAAATATTTATTTATTTATTTATAGTACTTCATAACACTGTGTAGAGACCAACTGGAGTTTTTATAAGCCATTTTTAAGTCATTTCCTCTATAATATAATCAATTTAGATGTTTTTTTCACATGATATTTTTAGGTTGATTTTTAAGTTGATCCTATAGCGTGATCAGTGATCTGAAATCACATTTCATATCAGTGATCTGAAATCATGGGTTGCATATGATTTGTCTTTATAGTCAGTCCTGTGTTTTTAAAGCAGATATTTTTAAATAAAGAGGTTCATCTACTACATTTAATTACTCACAGAAGTTTTATGTGCTTCATCTTCCATCTTCAAAAATGATTTTGGGAGCTTAATACCATACAACACGCAGGAAAGAGAGTAGGTGGGAAAATGGCTCTGGGATATCAACAAGTGTGGTCAGCACAAAAGACAGACTCTCAACATTCAGTCTGAACATAATCCTTGTTCACTACCCCATATCTCCTGCTTTGGCCACCAAAGGTCTTGGAAATTAGGATCTGCTTTTGTTGGATGAATGAGATAAATGATTTAGCAAATTTGCTTTATAGGTTGTGAAAGTGCGTGTATATACACATGTGCATATGTGTGTTCTGTGTACATGTATCTCAGACCTCAGAGTGTTTTCAGTTCAAAAGTTACTAAATCATGTTGCTTTTAAAAATTCTCCTATTCTCAAGAGAGACAATGATGACAGAACCTAAGCCATTGTCCAATTTATTAAGTACCCCCTCTATCCTGGCACCTCCCCCTTAGAAGAAATAGCCTTCTTAAATTTCAGAAATGATTCATTAGACACCTCTAAGTCCAGAGGGCCCCACAGCTGAAAACTTTACCATAAATCCAAAGCCAGCTCATTGTTATATTTGCTTCTGTGCACTTGACAATGTTCCAGAACTGTCAAATGCACATATGATGCTGTGGAATCTACAGAACCAGGGTGTACCTGTGACAGGACATCTTACTGTGTCCCATGGCTGCCCGATGCATCAACACATATGAAACCAAATAAAATACACCTAAATCCCCATGTTTTATGATGGTAGTTGTAAAAATTTGTGCAGCTTTTCTAGAAGGCAGTTTGACAAAAGATTTGAAAATTTTAATTGTAGAGTTTTTACAATTTTCAGGTCTAGGAATACACTAAGCTCCAGCTGTATCATAAGTTCCTCCTAAGCTCAATGCTTAAATAGGGGGAAAGAAGCAATTTAGACAAATGCATTAATTACTTAATTATCAATAGAAAAGAAAAATTCTAAACAGTATAAAATTCTACCAATCTGGCACTAGATAATTAATTATCTAGTGTATATCAAGAATGCCAGGAAGATATTTAAAACAAGAGAGAAGCATAAGTTGACATGAAAAATGTTGACAATATGTTGTTAGCAGAAAGCACAGCAAGTTGTTTGTCCTGCGGTGGTACACCTAAAACAATTCACCTCTTCAGAAGAAAATAATAATATACAAATGAGTTACATGTACAAACAAATGTATCATTTTTTTAAAAAAAATTTATTGATTTATTGAATCACTGTGGGAAAATTTACTCAGGTTTAGGTCTCGGTCATGCAAATATCAAACACATTTCCCTTTACCAATACTTATTTTTCACCACAAAGAACCCCAATAAACCCCCACCTCCCCAACCCTCCCAATGCCTGTGAGGCAGATGAATTCTAGTTAACACTCTATCTACTTTGATTCATTGTTTCGATAAAAGATGCACCATTATTATTTAGAGTTTACACCCCCAAATCAGACATGCTGAAAAGGCATTGTGAAATGATTTGCTTTCTATAGCTGGGTTCAAGAATTAAATGATGCCACGTGGCCACGATAGCAGTGCACGGTTTTGGATTTCTGCTATTTTACTTATTAACCCTGGAAGTATTTCTGCTGAGAGACAGATAATTAAGAGATTGGTTTCTGTTCTCTGGAGCCATGGCCGTGCCGGAGAGCCGCTCATGGGGGGCAACTGGTGACCTCGGTAGGGCGTGAAAGACGAGCCTGGAACGCCCCCCTTCCCATGAGGTTTTAGTTGCCCCACCACGACCAGCTCATACCTGGCTTTCCACAAAGTTCCCAAGCAGCCGCCATCTTTCTTTCCAGAGGGAAAATAAACATATTTTATGATAAAGAGGTTACTTGGGACATTTTCACTATATTTGAAAATCTGAACTTAAATTATATTTTTGCTTTATAGCTAAAAAATTAAAATAAATTTATTTCTGAAAAAGACAAGCAGGTGCCTAGAAAAGTATGGACACGAGAGAGGTCAATAAGGGGCATTTCATAGGCAAACTGTAGGGAGGGTGGCGGGAGGGACACTGGGGACACTGGTTGTGGGAAATGTGCACTGGTTGATGGACAGGTGTTGGAAGACTGTATGACTGAAACCCGATCATGATCAGCTTTGTATTCCTGTATCCCACAGTGTTAAAATAAAATTTTTAATGGTCTTTGAACTGCCTGTCTAGCTCAATCAGTAGAGCATGAGACTCTTATTAATGATTATTGGGTCACTGTCACTGTCACGTCGTCTCGTTGTTCATCGATTTGCTTGAGCGAGCCCAGTAACATTGTGAAACTTGTTATTGTGTTTGGCATATCGAATATGTCACAGGTAGCTTGCCAGGATTTTCAGTGTGGGAGAGATACTCTCAATAGCTTGCTGGGCTCTCTGAGAGGGGCGGAGGAATCGAACTCGGCAGCCTTGTTGACTGTGTGCAAGGCAAACGCCCTACCCACTGTGCTTAAGACATGAAAACATAAGATGTTCTTTCAGAAAAAACTGGAAGTGAAGGAGGATATGGGACCCCTGTGACCTGATTAGAATTACCTCTTTTGCGTTTGCTCTTTTTTTTTGAGCTTTCATATTTGAGTTTATTCTTCATTTAACTTTTAAAACACTACTATAGTTGAATATTAAAACAAAACAATTGAAAGTAGTGAGTATATTACTGATAGTCCTTCACTCATTCACTACTGCACATGAAATCCAGCAGTGTGTAACTCACTGGCCCCATTAAGAGGTCTGACACTGAACACCACCCCTAGGATGGTACTCATCATCTTCCTAAGCTTCTCCATTGTAATAGCACCGTCTTTCCTGATTTGGATTAAAGTCCACCAGTTCTACCTTGTCCATTTCATCAGTCTCTTCTACTTCCTCCCTCTCAGGAAGGAGTTTTTCCGGCAAGGAGAGTTTATCAGGAGAGAGAAAGCCATTCTCAGGAAAGTTTACCTTAAACTCAATGATTAGGCGACCCTTCTCATATGGTCTACGGTAAATTGGCATGCCTTCATTCAACACACACTTGATATCACCATGCTTCACAATCTGACCTGGATGAGAAGTGATTACTATAGTTTGGTTGTCAAGAGTAGATATTGGCTTTTGGAAGCCACACAATGCTTCAACCAACTGTATGTCCATACACATGAAAAGGTCTTCTCCTCGCCTAATGAAAACAGCATGGTCCTTCTGATCCAAAACAATGATAATGTCTCCTGGCTCCAGTCCTGGTTCTTGGTCTCCTTCACTGTGGATTGTTATCTTCTGGTTATCTTTCATGCCTTTGTCAATGTGAACTTCCAGAATCTTCTCTTTCTTGAACTATCTTTCTTCCATTGCAACTTTTACATCTGTCCTTAGGACTGATCCGTTCCTCCTGGCCCTGGCATTCCATGCACACAGACTGAATTTGTTGGACCATTCCAGGCCTGATCTGATGAATTCATATTTGCATTCCAGTAGCTCGGCAATTGGGACAGCACTCTACTGCTCCTTTCTTACCACTGCAGCCCTCGCATTTGTCACAGATCACATTCTTCTGCAGGGCTAGCTTTCTTGTTGCACCATTAAATAAATCTTCTAAGGTTACAGAGAGTTAATGCACAACATTTTTTTTAATTAGTGAGACATCATGAGGTACAGTTGGAGACTTACAAATTTTTGTGCTTGGGTTTCAATCATACAATGACCAAATACCCATCCCTCCACCAGTGCCCATTTCCCACCACCATGGATCCCAGTATCCCTCCCACCGCCCATACCCCCCATCCCACCCTGCCTCTGTGGCAGGGCATTCCCTTTTGTTCTTTCTCTTTTATTGGGTGTTGTGGTTTGCAAAAGAGGCAATGGGTGATAATCATGTTTGGTCTAGAGTCTACTGTCAGCATGCTTCTCCCATCCTGGGAGAATCCTCCCAACACCCTTTATTTGGTGTTCCCTTCTCTATCTGAGCTCCCATTTCCCCTAGCATGTGTGGTTGGCCTCCAAGCCATGGAGTAAATTCCTGGTACTAATCTCGGCCATTCTTGGGTGTTAGTCTCCTATTTTGTTACTTTATGTTCCCCAGATGAATGCAACCTTTCTCTGTCTATCCCTTTCTTTCTGAGTCATTTCGCTGAACATGATACTTTCCATGTAGTACCACTTGTATGTAAATTTCATGACTTCATCTTTTCTAACAGCTACATAGTACTCCATTGTGTAAATGTACCAAAGTTTCTTTAGTTTCTTTAACCAGTCATCTGTTCTCCGGCACTCAGGCTTTTTTCCAGATTCTGGCTATTGTAAAGAGTGCTGCAATGAACAAACAAGTGCAGATGTCACTTCGACTATACTTTTTTTTTGCCTCTCTGGGATATATTCACAGGAGTGGTATTGCTGGATCAAATGGGAGCTCAATTTCTAATTTTTTGAGAATTGTCCATACAGTTTTTCAAAAGGGCTGAACCAGTTGGCATTCCCACCAGCAGTGAAGGAGTGTCCCTTTCTCACCACATCCATGCCAGCACCGGTTGCTTTTGTTCTTGTGGATATGGGCCAGTCTCTGTGGTGTGAAATGATATCTCGTTGTGGTTTTGATCTGCATCTCCCTGATGATTAATGATGTGGAGCATTTTCTCATGTGCCTTTTAGCCCTTAGGATTTCTTCTTTGTGAAAGTTTCTATTCATTTCATCTCCCCATTTTTTGATGGGGTTGGATGTTTTCTTTTTGTGGAGTTCAACCAGTACTTTGTATATCCTTGATATCAACCCCTTATCGGATGTGTATTTGGCGAGATGTACAACATTTTTACCTCTCCTTTCTCTTTGCATCCTTTCTCCTCCTCCAAAAAAACATATCAAAGATGTCCATGGGGGAGCCAAACCCACCACCTGCTCCACCTTCTTTAATTGTCTGTTCTCCTCCTTTGTCATATAAATTCCTTTTCTTTGCATCAGAGAGCACTTCATAATCTTGAGAAATCTGTTTAAACTTCTTCATTTGGATTCTTCTCTGGGTGGTACTTCAAGGTAAGTTTCTGGTAAGCCTTTTTCAATTCTTCCTGGGTGACATTGGGTTTGACCCCCAAAACATCATAGTAACTGGTTTCTTTCACCATTTTCTACAGCCGGAGAGCTGGGCCGAGGTGGGTGTTGGGGACAGAGCATGGTGGAAGTGTGGACGAGGTGGGGGTTTCAGAGCAGCGTTGGCTGTGCTCACAGCTTGGGGCAGTTGCGGCTCCTCCTCCGCTGCTTTCCCCAGCGGGTGTTCTGGAAAGTTCTGCCTGCATTTGCGCTTTCCCACAGAGCCACAGCAGTCATCCAGTGTTCCTTCTCCTTACACCAGGTTGCCAGTTTCTTTGGAGTCTCTACTTGCAACCTTTTCCACACATTTCTGTAACTTGACCAAAAAGACAATTAAAAAAAAATACCATGTTTTATGAAGAGTGGGGCTGGAGCGATAGCACAGCGGTAGGGCGTTCGCCTTACAAGCAGCCAACATGGCCAACCCGAGTTCGGTTCCTCTGCCCCTCTCAGAGAGCCCGGCAAGCTACTGAGAGTATTCGATATGCCAAACACAGTAACAACAAAGTCTCCAATGGAGACGTTACTGGGCCCGCTCGAGCAAATCGACGATCAACGGGAGGGCCTTTACCTTTACCTTTACCTTTTATGAAGAGTGAGAAAAAAAGTAGTAAGCTTTTGGCTATTGAATTGGATACAGGATTACAGGTTACATTAACAGATGAATATTCTGAAAATAGATTTAATTACAATATTTGTGGTTTACATTTCTCTTTAGGTCGTTCCATTTATGAATTTTCCATCTGCAAACCCTTCTAGGTTATTAATCACTTTCTTTTCCCTAAACCTTTGTGTTCCTCTCTATATATTTTCCTCTATAATTTAATCAATTTAGATGTCTTTTCACATGACATTTTGAGTGGGCCTCCAAAACAGCAAGGCACTATCAAGGTTAGTTTCTAATATATGATTCCATATGTGTTGGAAAGTCAACATGCAACTAACTATATGCATATGATTATATAGTTCCTTCCCCCACATGATATAGTTTCTTCCCCCATATGATCAGATCCTATGGGATATCCCACATGGTCCAAACGTGAGTGTACTGCACGTGTGTGGTGCTGGTGACTGAGGCACTGCTTTATTCTCTCCCTTAAAGTGAATTGGTGTAGCAGGAGACCAAGGAGTTGCTTTCGGAAGGCACTTAATAAAGATTTTCTAAGCATAAGTTCTTTTATAGATTTTTTTATAAATATAATTCAAATTACTTTACTTACCAGTACTCTGAGTGGTACCCCTGAATAATAGCTACAGGAGCACAGCTTTATACTGACTTCTTTTTAGAACATGATTTCTCTTTACAGCATCATAGATTATCTGCTCATTCAGAATTTTAATTTAACACAATTTTCAGAAACACCACTATTTTTCTCTCATTTCCATCACTAGGATACTTCTCTATATTCATGTCACCTGTTAAGAAAGCTTGGTGCTGTTGCATTCTATTCAGAATCACCTGATTTTCTCCATAGCTATAGACGGGTCAGTGCATTAAAATTCAAAAGTAAAAGAAAGTAGAAGAAAAGAAAACAGTTAATGCTTGAGTTACAAAATGGACTGAAGAACTGGGAGACAGTGGAATGGTATAAACATCTTTCCAGTTCCAGCATACCCCAGCACCAAGGTCATGTCCATTCCTTCCCCGCAGCCCCCCAGGACCTCCATAACCCCTCATATTATCTGATTGATAGAAGTTAACTGCGTGTAGCAGCAGAGTACATGCTTATAAACTTGATGGCAATAAGGTTACATATTCTTTTCCTAGCACCTGCATCTCGAGGGGAACCCAGCTCTCTTATTTAGAATCTCTGTTGTCATAATAAACAATGGATCTCCAGATTCAACCACACTCAGGTGTGTGAGAGCACCACAATTAACGTGCTGTGGTGAGCATTACAAGCTACAGTCTGGTAGCACAGCAGCCAAATAAAGGTAAGCATCACAGCTAAGTGTGCACAGCTCCTGGTCACCGCGATATGCATCCCTGACCCTCAGCAAACATGAAAACTAAAAGGTAAGAGCACTGAAGCCCAGTGTGACATCCCCTGTCACGGAGAGACAAGAGGAACAAAGCTGGGGGGGGGGGCATGGAAATGGGTTATTTTAAAGATTACCTGATTGCATGTGATATATGACATCCTGCCTGTTTGGAACATGAGAATCTTTATTTCTTGTATTCTAAATATGTAAAGTGACCTTCTTCGAATGGAACGCAAATGTCCCTGTTCACCCCAGGAAGCAGCCCTGCTGATCTTGTTGCAGAGACAAAGTTCTTCTTCACAGTGGAAAAGGAAATGAGCTATATTGATGTTGAAGATATGGGCTTCTGTTTATCATAGAAAAATATCTTAATTATTAACCATTTAGGTATTTTGTGAGAGGAAACAAAGCAAAAGAGTTTATATCAAGTAGAAGATGGAATGAAGTTAGGAAACTGAGAAAGAAGAGAAGGGAGAGGAGAATGGGATCTTGATGGAGGAAACTCCGACATCACCACGGGAGTTGGTGGGAGCCCAAGAGAAGGTACTGTCACTCTACTGGCACAGCGGCATTTCTCCCATCCTATGGAACACATCTGATAGAAAGATGTGTATATAGCTTTGTATGTATGTGTATGTATACATATATATGGATTTTATATATAATAGGGATTTATATATATAAGGATTTTTATATATTATATATAAATGTATATATTTTGTATAGGGGTTTATATAGAGGGATTTTTATACATTTTATATGTATAGCTATGCACATACATAGGGATTTTAATATAAATGCTAGGGATTTTAGCATATAAAGCTCCCAAATCAGAAATTCACATACTATCATGAGTTCCAAAAAGTGCCCTCTAAATTAAATTAGGGCAAGGCATCGTAGAAAATACTTTTCTAATTGTAATTAATCATTCTCAGGATAGGTGGTCAGTCAAGAAGACCAAGACCAGGACTTCCCAGTGAGCCATAGCTCCAGGAGAGGCTCAAGGTGGATGGGAGTGCAGGTCTCAGGTGCATGGAGATGGGGTGAGGAGGGGATTGCAGGCGTCAGGTGCAGTGAAGGTGGGGTGAGGATGGGAGTGAAGGCTTCAGGTTTGGTTAGAGGTAGGGTTTGTGTAGGCTGGGGGCGCGGGGACTCTGAGTGATTCTCTTTTTCTGAACATTGTTTGACTAAAATGTAATCACGAAAATTTGTAAGTCTGTAGCTGTACCATGGTGACTCATTAAAATAAAAAAAATTAATTCAAAAAAAGCAGTAGTAGACCAAATAAGTTTGGGAACCTCTGATTTGGACAAATATTTTGCTTTATATAAAAGAGGTCACAACAAGACAAGATGTGGGGAAGAGCTAGTCTTGATCTACAGTGTTGTTTGATCCTGTGTTTATGAGACACTTGTGAAATTATTCCTTGGCCTGATTCTACCCAAAATGTTAGCAAATGTCAATTTTAGCATTTGCAGCTTTTGCCACAATACAACCTTTCCTATAAGTTACCTGGACAATTGGAAATTGAGAACCAAAGCAAGCTTATGAAATCAATTGTATGGTTCTTTTTCTGTCTTTTGACTTATAAGGCTTTATTTTATTTTATTATTTCCTTTTGAATTCTATAATTTTATTGATATAATTTTCTAATGAATTTAAGGTAATAATTTATTTCTTTTCTTCATCCCCTTTTCCCTCTTTCCCCTCTTAGTTTCCTCTCACATTGATTTTTCCTTGTAAACATTTTATATAATGAAACAATAAGTCTGATACTTTTATTCAGTTGAATATATTTAATTACATTACAATACACATTTTATGAAAAAGTTATTTGCAGAAGAAGTACATAGTTCTCACCAATTCTAGTAATAGGAAGCTATGAATACTCCCAAGAAAGATGACAGTCAGGAAGACCAGATTGTTTTAAGTGAGTTCTTGAAAGCAAGAGGAGAAACTGCTAGCGAACCCAAGACAAATTCAAAAAAGGATTTTTTTTGAAATTGAATCACCATGAAATACACAGTTACAAAGTTGTTTATGGTCCTGTTTCAGTCATACAATGTTCCAACACCTGTCCCTCCACCAGTGCACATTTCCCAGCGCCAATGTTCCCAGTTTCCCCCGCCGGTCCCCCAGCCTGTCTATAACAGGCACTTTCTCTGTCTCTGTCTCTAATCTCTCTCCTATAGGGGTTTGCAATATAGATACTGAGAGATTATCATGTTTGTTCCTTTGCCTATTTTCAGAACACAGTTCTTATCCAGAGTGATCATTTCCAAGTATTCTTGTCATAGTGATCCCTTCATTTTCCCACCTGCCTTCTCTCCCAGCACTTGAAGCAGGCTTACAAGCATGGACCAATACTCCTGATCCTTGTTTCTACTGTTCTTGGGTATTAGTCTAATATTATGATTTTAATATCCCACGTATGAGTGTAATCATTCTATGTCTGTCCCTCTCCTTCTGACTCATTTCACTTAGCATGATACTCCCCATAACTAACCATTTATAAGCAGATTTCATAACTTCATTTTTCCTAAAAGCTGCATAGTATTCTACTGTGTAGAAGTACCGTAGTTTCTTTATTTAGTCATCTGTTCTTGGGCACTCAGATTGTTTCCAGATTCTGGTTATTGTGAACATTGCTGCAATGAACATAGGAGTGCAGATGGCTCTTTTACTGAGTATTTTTGGACCCCCAGGATATATTCCCAGAAGTGGTATTGCTGGGTCTTATGGAAGCAAAAGAGCATATATTTAAGTCACTAGACCACACATAACAAGCATGTATATTCTTTTCACATCACCAGAATATATACTGGATAAATGTGAGGCTAGATAGATAAAGGTCCCTGCATCTCTATATGAGAATAGACTCGGAAGTTTTCTTAATTCCTTACCTGGTCCTGGTGCAGTCTATTTAGGATTGAAACTTCTAGATGTTCAACAGATTTTCATAAGTTTTCTCAAGCTCTTGGGCATCCTTGTTGTCTCCACAGGAAAATTCTCATGCTTCTTCCAGGTTAAAGAAGTGACTACTCAGGGCACTGGAGAAATAGTGCAATGGGTAATGTTGCTTAGCAACTTAGGGTTTGATCCCCAGAACTCCATATGGTACCACAAGGCTTCCTGGAGTGATCCTTGAGTGCAGAACTCTAACCAATTCCAGTGTGTATGTGTCACGTGTTCCCCCATTTTCTGCCCCCCCCCCCCCAGCAAAAGAAGTAGCTAGAAATCAGCATCTTGCTTTAGTTAGCAGTGAATGCTCAACAGGAAGTAAACATTAGGAAGATATTCACACATGACCTTATGTTATGATAACACCAGGTAACATAAGATAGTTGTGTTTTAATATGAACATTTAGACAATTTGATAAGAAGTTAACAAGGTTAGGGAGGTAAAAAGAAGCAGCAGTAGGAGAGAGGTTTATAGCAATACCAGGAAAACTATCACAGAGAAAAATCACTGCAAAGTTATTCATCACAAGTGTGGAAAGATCATTTTGTCAAAGTTCCATTTTCTTTTCAGATAAAAATCAGTTTTATAAAAATATCTGATATAACTAGAGTTGATGATTGGGAACCTATTTTTATATCTCTATGCTGGAATGGACTACGGAATGTTATTTGAAGAAATTAGTATATGGATTTTTTCTTTGTTTTTCAGTCCTAGAAAACTTATATGCATGGATTTTTTAAAAAGCTGAAAACAAGGTGACTAGAATCACCACAGATAATTGTTAGTAGCCAACCACAGAGCTTGAGGACAGTGCTAAAGATTCAGTGGTGAAACAGGGTGACATTAAGAGAGAAATGATCTAAGTTTTTGAAAGAGAAAATAAGGTAGTCTTGAAGACTGACCTCAACTTTGAGAATTTTTACATTGTGTGGCTGGAGAAAAATCTATGTCATGAGGGGTAGTCATGGCAGACTGCTCTTTCCCTGTGTCTGTTGTTGCTCTAAGGTCTTTAGATCTCAGGACACTAAATTTGTACAAGACACTTAAGAAAGTCTCAATTCTACTCCTAGTTTATTTTTGTTTAGTCTTTGCTTCTGTGGTTCACACTTGAAGATGTCTCTGAAGTCCATGTCCTAGAGTGTTTTGCCTTTGTTTTCTTCATATATTTTATAGATTCTGGTCTAATCACAGTCTTTAATATGCTTTGAATTGACTTTTGTGGATAGTGTGAGATACGATCCCAGATTCATTTTTTTAATATTCAGTTATCCAGTTATCCCAACACCATTTATTGAAGAGACTTTCCTTGCTCCACTTCATAAATTTGCCTCTTTTGTCAAAGATGAACTGTCCATAAATCAGAAGTTTGTCTTTGAATTTTTAATTCTGTTTCATTGATCTTACTGTTATCTTTTTTATAGTACCACGTGGCTTTCACTATCATAACTTTTTATTGTAATTCAAAGTTTGAAAAATGCAATATCTCCAATCTTTTTCTTTCTCCTTTAGACTTTCATTGGCTATTCAAGGATTTTTTTTTAGTTCTATACACATTTTAGTTAAGTTTTTTCCCAAGTCCTAGAAGAACATCATTGGGATTTTAATGGGGATTGCTTTGACTGTGCATAATTCTTTGGGCAAGAAGATAATTTTGACAATGTTGATACTGACAATCCATAAGTAGGAAATATTTTTCCATTCCCTTGTATATTCTGCCTTTCTTTCAGCAGTAATTTACAGTTTTCTTGCTGTAATCCTATTATCTTCTTTATTAAGTTGATTCCTAGTATTTGATACTTTGAGATTCTATTTTGAAAGAGGCTGTCTTTGTTATTTCTTTTTCTTCTAGTTTGTTATCTATACACAAAAATGCAAATAATTTTTATGTGTAAATTTTTGCTGAGTGCTACATTGCTATAGAATTGTATGTCATTTAAAAATAATGATAGTTTGACTGCTTTCTTTTACAACTTGTATTAATTTTTTGTCTGATTATTGTGACAATGACTTCCAAATCTTTGTTAAATAAGATAGTGAAAGTGGAAATTTTTGCCTTGTGCCTCATCTAAGAGGAAAGGTTTTCAAGTTTTAACCATTGAGCATGATATTGGTTAATGATTTGTTGCAGATGGCTATTAATATCTTAAAGTATGTTCTTATATTCATAATTTTAAGGGTCTTTAAAATCATAAATGGATATTTTATTCTGTCAAAAACCGTATCTGCATCAATTCCTATAATAATATGATATTTATATATTTTGCATGCTATATTGTATTAATTTAATTTGTATGTTGAACCATCCTTGTATCCCTTGGATGAAACTTACTTGATCATGGTCTACTAAGATTTTTTTCAGGATTTTTGAATCAATAATCCTCAGGGATGTTAGTCTATAATTTTGTGTTTTAGTAATATCTATACTTGTTTTTAGTATTAGGGTAATGTTGAATACATAAAATTAAAAAGTTTTTTCATGACAAAAGAAACTCAAACTAAGATATTTAAGACATCCCACTTAATGAGATAAAACATTTGCACATCAGGTAAGGGACTACTAGCTAAGATATATATAGCAATCACAAAACTCAACAACAATAAAGTCCAATAATCTCAACAAAAGTGGGGAGAGGAGATGAACAGACACTTCCCCCAAGAAGATCTATGACACAGTAGGCATATGAAAAAGTGTTCATCAGGACTGAAGCAATAGCACTGAGGGTAGTGCATTTGCCTTGCATGCGACCGACCCAGCCTTGATTCCCAGCATCCTGAGCATTGTCAGAAATAATTCCTGAATGCAGAGTCAGGAGTAACCCCTGTCCATCGCTGGTATGACCCAAAAAAGCAAACAAAAGAAAAAGAGTTCATCATTTATTACTAGAAAATAAAAATTAAAATGATAATTAGATTTCATCTTACTCCTGTAAAAATGACATATTCCAAAAAGTCTAGAAGTAACCAATATTGGCAGGGATGTGGTGAAAATGTACCTCATCCACTATTGGTGAATGTCAACTGATTCAACCTCTATGGAAAAAAATAACAAAGACTTCTTAAAGAAAAAATACTAGAACTCCTATATGACTCAGCAATACCAATTCTTATATCTGCCCACAAAACATAAAAACATTAATTTGAAAAGATATACTCACAGCTATGTCCAACACGGCACTTAGTCTAAATACAGAAACAACTCAATTGCTCAACTGAGGACCAATGGATCAAGCGGTTGGGATATATTTACACAGTGGAGTACTATCAACTTCGCGAAAGGATCAAATCATGTCATTTACTGATATGTGGATGGAATTAGAGGGTGTTATGTTGAGTGAAGTCAGAAGGAAAGGGACAGATGCTGTATGATCGCTCTCATATGTTTGATATTTAAAAGGCAATGAATGGTCAAAGGCAGCAGAACTGGAGACTCAGTCCCCAAAACTGGAGAGGTGGAGTGTTAGATAGCACCTTCGGTGCATTGGTGAAAGAAAACAGGCATCTAGCTGGTGTGGTTGGTGTCAGAAAATGTCTGCATGAAACTTTCATTAACAGGGTTGTGAATTACAGCATCCCAATAAAATGTAGTATGAAAGAAAAAATAAACTACAAATTAAAAATGAATGAGAATTTAAGAAATATCTTGCTATAGGGACAAAGCAATAGTACAGGAGGTCAGGTGCTTTCCTTGCATGCTGCCAACCCACGTTTCATTCCCAGCACACTATGGATCCCCTGAGCCTCACCAGTAGTGATTTCTGAGTGAAGAGCAAGGAGTAAGCCCTGAGCACTGCCTGCTGTGGCTATAAAAGTAAAAGAAATTTCTGTCTCGTGGTCAATAAAAGAAGAAATGGCAATAGGTTTAAGTGTTTCTTTTGGGTGGTCAAGACAACTTCTCAAGAGTTACCCAAGGTGCTTGTCCAATGGTTCAATAAATCCTTAGAGTCCTCGGTCCTTGATAAGGTAACAGAGTTGGCACCTAAAATGATTTCAGGTTTTGGGCTGGAGCAATCACACAGGATTTAAGGCCTTGCAAACAGCCACTTCTAGCCAACACTGGTCTGACCCTGGCACCTCATATGACCCCCTGAACACTGCTGGGATCACTCTTCAGCACAGAGCGAGCAATAACTTGAGCCCCCAGGCTGAATACATCCCCTTCACCTGCAACATAAACAAAAATTTTCTCAGCTATTAAGCCGAAGTAGAGGCCAAAGAGTGGGATTCCAGTGAAACACAAGAAAGCTTAAACACATGCTTTGTCTGCAGGAGGGCTGGCTTTGATTCTCTGCACCCCCAAGAATCAGTAGGAGTGAGCCTCAAGCACCGGCAGAAGTAGCCCCTGAGCACTGTCAGGTATGGCCCCAAACCAAAATAAAGTAAAACAAAATAAATAAAAATTTAAAAATCCTGACTGTGAGGCCTGATTTTAGGTAATTTGGAAGATATCCAAAATGTGCTTTATTATAAAGTCAATGGAAAAGAGCACAGAGGCCACAGGCAAATCTTTTTCTGCCTGAGCACATGTGTCAAGACACAAAGAACACTCTGTGGCCACTTTGGCAGGCTTGAGCTGTCACAGGTCTCTGAGTTAATTCATAAAGAAATAAGTAATGGCTGCCCTGAATACAAAGAATTAAAATATATCCTTTCCTGGAAGTTAAGGAATCGCATTTAAGTAAGATATATTTGTGTCCCATCAATGTCTAGGCAAAAATTCTGATTATTACTTGAGTGGGCCCACTAACGTCTCCACTGCGAGACTTGTTATTACTGCATTTGGCATATCGAATACATCACAGGTAGCTTGCCATAGCAAAATACTGTCGGTAGCTAGCCGGGCTCTCTGAGGGGGTGGAGGAATCAAACATGTGTCGGCCGGGTCGGCCGCATGCAAGGCAAATGCCCTATTTATCTTAATGATCCACTTTCATGATGCACTTTCAATTGCATACTAAAAATTGTAGAACAAAGAATTATCTTTGAAGTCAAACCTCGCTATCTTGATATTATTGAGTTAAGGAACTTTAAATTTTATTTTCCAAAGTTTGGGAGTTCAGAAATTACATTTAGATAATAGCATTGCGCCTTCAACTTAAAATATCTAAGTTAGTTTTGGTTCATATTTGTGGTTTTATGTAGATTACTAATTATATAATATAATATTGTAATACTTAGAAAATTCAGGGCTTGTGATATTTATGCTTGTTAGATTTATATGGATTACTTAATAATTGGAAAACTTGTAAAACTAGTTCTTAATAGTTGGGAAATAATGAGACAATCAAATTTAGAAGGAAATAGCACTGTAGCACTGTCCTCCCCTTGTTCATCGATTTGCTCGAGCGGGCACCAGTAACATTTCCATTGTGAGACTTGTTACTGTTTTGGGCATATCGAATATGCCACAGGGAACTTGCCAGGCTCTGCCGTGTGGGCAGGATACTCTCAGTAGCTTGCTGGGCTCTCCGAAAGGGACAGAGGAATTGAATCCGGGTCAGCTGCATGCAAGACAAACGCCCTACACGCTTTGCTATTGCTCCAGCCTAAGTAAAGAAAATAATAGAAAATAAAGCATAATGAACTCATATGTGCTGGGTAATACGTGTGTAAAAGTTTCATCAGTTAATTTAATTTTATTTTTATTGAACCACTGTGAATTACAAAGTTGTTGAGTTTTGGGTGTACTGTATTCCTACACTAATCCTTTCACCAGTTTCACCTACCTCCACCAATGTCCCCAGTATCCCTCCCTCCTTTCCCCAGCCTGTTCCTATGGCAGGCACTTTTTTCTTTTGTCTTTTTAGACACTGAGGTTTAAAATACTGTTACAGACAAAGCATCATGCATATTCCTTTACCTCCTTTCAACACCTTGTCTTCCTCTAAGATAGCCACTTCTGTCCACTCATATTGTAGTAAAGGAACGCTCTTTGCTTTTCCCTGGTGATTAGTGATGCAGAGCACTTTTCCATGAGCATTTGAGTTGTTTCCATATCTAGACTAAGTGCCATGAATTATTTCTTCTTTGAGGAGTTTATCTCACCACTTCTCTCCATTTCTTCTCTCCATTTTGGGATGGCAGTGGATTATTTTTTCTTGTAAAGTTCTAAAGTTCTACTAGCAACTAATTTTAAATAGGATTTGTTATTGCTAAAAATCATACTAATTTTTAAAATTCTAGGGATAGCTGCAAAATCATGAATTACAAAACATAAATTAAACTAAGGAAAAATAAAACTATTAGAAACTGGTGACCTTTAAAAAGTGTTAATTTTTGAAAAGCTATCGTTATGTGACCTGAAAGAATGAGATCAATTTATCAAATTTGTCTGAATTATGAGAAGATATGAAAATGGCAAGACTAAAGGCTAAGCACTATGGAAAAATCTCAGAAGGCCCATTGTCAGAGCTGAATCTGTCTTAAGCCAAGCACAAGAGTTGTGGCCAGAGAGGAGACTCCGTTACTACCCCGACATGTTGTATGCTATTTACATTGGGTAACTGCTGCAAATTTCCTAAGCCACTTTGATTAGTCACTGGCTTTGAAGTCCTTTTAATTAGCTTTTGTGGATGGTGGTATGGTAGACATTTTTACATATAACAGAATGCTTTGGATTACCTTCTACCCACAAAACCAGTACCAAGTTGCAATGAAAAGAAAATTCTGCCTCATGTTTGCAAGCCACAGAGAACAGACAGCTTGAAATGCCAAATCTCTGTACTATAATGTGCTCTGACTAGATTTTTCATGAAGCATGCATATATGAAGATATGAGGACATGCACATGGTAGAAAGCTGTCACTCCTGTGGAAGATCTGACTTTCAAAACCTCTAGAATCTACAGAAGAATATAGACTTACACTGGCTAGATGTGGGCTCCACTGCGTCCTCATATACTAACTTGGGTTGTTTTGTCATCTCTTTTGCCTTCAATTTCTTTTTCTGTTGGGCAGAAATAATAAATAGATCTATTTTTAAGGTTGCTGTGGGAACTGAATAAAATAATTCATTTAGTCTACATAGTATTACATAGTTGGCATTTATTAAAGATAACCTTTTATTATCACTGTTTTGTGTAACTCCAATGGGAGAACTAGGGCATAGGGTAAGAATCACATAGAAAAAAGTCCACCTGAAGGAAGAATTTTTTAACAATTGCAGTTATACAAATATGGAACTACTGAGATTTATTTGAGATTTATTTATTTATAGAGATTTATTTGCTGAAATAAATCTCTAGCAAGGAGAGTATCAGGAAGAGAGCATACACGTTCTTTTTTTATTTTTTAAGATTGTGCAATCTATTCATAATTCCAGGTGCTCCTTAGCTGTGTACATGGGGCCTGAGCTCAGTGCCTGCAGTTTTCCTTTTTCTTCCCTTTTCTTTTTTATTGCATCACCATGAGGTCCATACAAAGCTGTTCATGATGGAGTTTCTGTCATACCCCCATCCCTCCACCAGTGCACATTTCTCACCACCAATGACCCCAGGTTTCCCTCCCCCTCTTTCTCCTTCCCCCACCTGCCTCTACGGTGGGCTCTCTCCTCTCTTTCACTCTCTCTCTCTCTCTCTCTCTTCCCCTACCCCTACACCCACCCCCACTACTTTTGGACATTATGGTTTAGCATTCCAGTTCTTCTGAGGAATGTTTAAAAGGAGGTTCCCACTGACTGTATGGATCAGGTACAGAGGCATCTCTGTCTCTCTCCAGGGCTGATTTCCATAATGTCTGACCATCTCCTGCCTTGTAGGTCTGATCTAGATGATGTGATTATCCATCTGTGATCACAGAAGGGTCTCTACTCTTGTACAGAGTGAGAGCGTTGGTCTATTTATCTTTAACTCTATGACTTATTCCTGATAAATTCAAAAGCTTTCTGTTACACTTTTATTCCAGTGATTAGCTGTTCAAAAACTTGATGGTCTTTACATTTCTTTCTGGAGCGAGAAGTTCATTGGTTTGATATTTCCGGTTTCTCAACCAGCACCTACAGTCACACTCATATGAAACTTCACACATATACTCCCCCAGTTTGTTTTCAAGAAAAAATAAAGCCTTATTTCTGAGCTTTAAATCTATACATTTGGCTCCTTAGAGATTTTTATCATTTTGAAACTGACCCAAAAGAAATTAAGAGCTGAATTCAAAATTGAAAAGCAGACACTTCTTTGGGTAGGCACAATTGTCCTTAGTTGGTCCCTTCCCTCAAAAGTTCAAGATAAGAACAGATTGAACCCTGACTCAGAAACCTGTGTTTAGACTTTCAGGTAAAATGAAGTGTGCCTTGGGAGACCAGCCCTTGAGAGAATTTGATCACTCTGGTGTCCAGCAGTCTGAAACCTACCCTTCCTAAATATCTGTTTTCCTGTTCTCCTTTTCTGTAAAAACCCTACTTCTTATTGCAGTACAGAGAAGATGTTTCCTGTCAGGAAATGAGTCTACCATCTTTCAGGCTGTGTGTTTGCCAATAAAGCTATCATTTTGAAAAAAATTTTATTTAATTTAGAATTTGCACGCATGCATAAAATTCATAGTGTCTTAGTTGCAATTCCAGAGAGATCACATTTACCACACTGACCCTCATTTCCAATTTGTATAATGAGAATTCAGAATAGTTATTATATCATATAATTTTCCAGAAAAAAATGAAGCATTATTTGTGATGGCTAGCACAAGGCCTAGAATAATAGACATATTTGCCCTTTTTCTATCGTTTCTAATTTTTGTTTTGTTTGGGGGCCACATACTATATTTACTCCAGCTCTGTATTCAGAGGTCATTCCTGGTGGTCTCAGGGACAATATGGGTGATGGGGACAGAATCTGGCAGGTCACATGCAGGGAAAACACTGTATTGTTAGTTCAACTCCTCTACCATTTAAAATCCACAAACAGTGGATTACTTTGGCTGACATAGTATGAGAAGAGATCTTTTGAAAGATATGCTGAGATAATTTTAGTGTGTTGTCTTATTTCAACTCTCATTAGGCTCTTTGTTGCTGTATATAGATATTATATATATTATCTTCATGGTATCTAGGTTTGGTCACTATTAGAAAAGATTTTTTCCCAATTTTATAATAATATTCCTAAATATTTTCCATAGTTTTAAATCTTGAAACGTTGAAACACCTTAGATTTGTGAATAAACTCATATAGTTATGTAATTTATATTTTCCAAATGGTAAGTAAGTCAACTATTCTTGGTCACTCAGAGATTAACTTATATTTATATTAACAGATGACAGTCATGAATTGTCATCAAAATCGATAAAGCCATCTGGGCTGTCCTGCCTATGGGTTAGTGAGTTCCTGAGAGCCAATGGGACTGAACCTTTGTGGCCATAGTTTCATATTTGCAAGGTTGGTCCTTTATGAATAATCACAAAATACCATAAAAAATTTGACATTTAAAAATGTTCATTGTGAATGATGAAATATGAAGATAAAGATTATTAAATATTATTTTTCACCTACAAAAATTAGCAAGATCCAAAAATAAGTGTGCACTGCAACGCTGGTTCAGTGAGGGCAATTTTGAGGGATTATCTGCTCCAGTGAGGGGATATACCGATATAAACACTTGAGGAAGTGGTCTGACAAATAGAAAAGGAAGTATGAAGGACACATAGAAACTAACAATCATATTATTTAGGGTGTGAAAAACAAGATACCATTTAAATGTTTAATTTAGGTAATAACAACCTTGATGTGGTTTACTATTTTGTTAGGTGTTCAGTATAGTTTTTTCTCTACTTTTTAAATGCTAAGTTTTCTATTTTTTAGATAATTGTAGATTCACATGAAATTCTGAGAAATGATACTAAGAGGATCTGGAGCTTTGGCTCAAGGGATGAAGAACATGTTGGCATGTTTAAGATCCTGAGTTCAATTCCCAGCATAGCATTTGTGCTTATCTTCCAGGCTTGGCAGGTCTCAAGTGGCCCTAACACCAAACACCAGGCCATTTCTTAGCACCGAAGTGTCATCAGGCTTGCCTACAAGGCAGAGAATTGCATAGAGTGGTCCCTACCCTTACTGTAATAAAAAAGCAAATCCCACATAGTCTTCACCCAGATTTCCCAGTCTTACAAGACTTCAGCATAGTCATAAAATCATGAACCTAACTGGGCACAATCAGGATAATACAATCATGCAGTTACTCTTCATGTCATATTTTTATATGCCACTCCTGCCCAGGTCACCTTTATCACCACTAGCAACAACTAATCTGTTTGCTTTTGTCAGTAAAAAAGGTGGTATAAATAGAATCACATCAGAATTGGGGATTGTAATTTTTAATAAGCATAATTTTCTGGATCTAGGTTACTATATGTACATGACATTTCTTTCTTTTTTATTTCTGAGTAATATTTCAAGATAAGATAATATACATCTAGTTAGCCAACCTAGGCTGGAGCGATAACAGAGTGGGTTTGTCTTGCATGCAGTTGACCTGGATTTGATTCCTCCGCCCCTCTTGAAGAGCCTGGCAGCTACCGATAGTATCCCACCTGCATGCTGCCATCCTGGTCGGCCCAGGTTTAATTCCTCTGCCCCTCTATCACTCGGTAGCCTGGCAAGCTACTAAGAGTATCTCACTTGCACGGGAAAGTCTGGCAAGCTACCAGTGACATAATCGATATACCAAAAATAGTAACAACAAGTCTCACAATGGAGACGTTACTGGGACTGCTCAAGCAAATTGATGAACACGAGAAGACAGTGACAGTGACCGTGACAATTAGCCAATCTATTGAAAGAACAGTGCTGTCTACATTTTGGGACCATTATGAATGGTCCCGTTATAAATGGTCAAGATGCTTACAAGCATTCATACACAAGCTATAATGCCCAGGACCAATATTTATTGTGTATAAACACACACACACACTGTAGCACTGTAGCACTGTCCTCCCGTTGTTCATTGATTTGCTCGAGCGGGCTCAGTAACATCTCTATTGTGAGACTTGTTACTGTGCTTGGCATATCGACTATGCCACGGGGAGCTTGTCAGGCTTTCCCGTGCAGGTGAGATACTCTTGGTAGCTTGCCAGGTTACTGAGTGATAGAGGGGCAGAGGAATCGAACCTGGGCCAACCAGGTTGGCCACATGAAAGGCAAACGCCCTACCTGCTAAATATATGATATATATATATATACATATATATATATATATATATATATAGTTTTGTAAGAAACTGTTGACAGTGAGAATGCAGAGGGACTGTACTGTTTTTACATTCCCAGCAGTACATCAGTTTTCTTTCATGCACTGTAGCAGTTTGCATTGTCACTATTTTTAGTGCTAGAAATTTTGATCGGTAGATCTATGGTAGGATTTCATTGTGGGGTTTTTTTTTGCATTTTCCAAACAGCTAATGATGTTGAACATCTTTATAAAGTTGCCATCTATAAATCCCCTATGTTGCAATATCTCTTATTACTGTCTTTTGTCATTTTATAATTGGGTTGGTTTTAAAAAATATTTTAATTAAAGTTTTTGAGATATGGTGGAAATATCTTTGGTAGATGCCGCCAGACCCTGCACCAGGCTGTTTCACTCAGAGTTCCCCAGAGTGGGATGGGTGAGACGCCTCCCTGCACCAAGGGACCCAGACCCAGCAGCCAAAAACCTCCAGAACTCAACAGCCACCATTCCCATGGATTGCCCACAAGACAGAGAAATTCATGGAGTGGTCCCCAGCTCTCCACACGCTGGGGCCGAGTCTTACGCAAGAGTGAACGTATTCCTGGACTGTAGCACTTCATAGGACACACCCTACCCATACTCCAAGAGTATCATACCACATTTGATGGGGTTCAAAGTAGGAGGTAACCAATCTTAGAGATAATTATTTTTTAGAGATATATATGTGTGTGTATATGTATATATACATATATGTATATATATATATCACTTGATCACTTGACATCCCCTTACTCATTGATTTGCTTGAGTGGGCACCAGTAACGTCTGCTTTCATGTCTGTCAACTGCTAGTGTAGCCCGATGGCATCTGCGCGCTCGAGGAACACGAAGAGACACAAACCAATCATTCAGGGTCTTGACGAAGAAGTCTGACCATCTTGTAGGTGAGCGGCCAAGTGATCTTTTGACGTCCAGTGGAATCCAGTCAGTAATGGCTCTAGTCCAAGCAGTTGTCTACAAATTGCATTACGTATACAGGCCATCTGATTTTTGAAACCTTGGAAATCTAGACAGCATCACTGATTCTCGATCATCGACAGAGGTAGAAACTCCAGATTCTTTCTATCACTTGAGTGATTGGTGATACTCCAAGCATAGCTCTTTCGATTTCTCTTTGGGAGACCCAAATAGCATTCTCATCCTGTTCTTGTAGGGCCCAGGTCACTGAGACATATGTTAATGCAGGAAGAACAGGGAAGTCAAAGAGATGAGCCCATAGCTGGAGGTTATTCATCCTTTTAGCTATTTCGTTGATGCTCTTGAAGATGTTCCATGCTGCTCTCTTCCTCCTGCGCAACTCAGATGCCAGGTCATTCGTCATGTTGACTTCTCAACCTAGGTATGCAAAACTGTTGCATTCGAAGTTGTTCAATCCATTGAGAGTGAATGGAAGATCAGGAATGAGTCTGTTTCTCATAAACATTGTCTTAGTGAGATTCAGCTGCAGTCCGACCTTTCCACACTGATGGTCGAAGTCCACCAGCATTTATGTCACTTGGCTAATGTTTGGTGTTATTAGAACAATGTCATCAGTGAAGCAGAGGTGGTGTAGTTGTGAACCATCTATCTTTACCCCCATTTCTTCCCAATTCAGTCGTTGCATGACTTTCTCGATGGTGTCACTGAAGAGTTTTGTTAAAATGGTATCACCCTGCTGTACCCCTCTCTTGACGCTAATGATCACTTCCTCTTAGAATGGTGATATCCTGGTAGTGAATTCATAATACTGCTCACGGAGGATCCTGATGTATTGAGTTTGAACACCCTGTTTGGCTAGGGCTTGATGACTGCTTCAGTCTCAACAGAATCAAAGGCATTCTGTAAATCAATAAACGTTAGACATAGCGGCCTCTTGAATTCCCGAGAAACCTCAATGAGCCTAGTTACAGTGTGGATGTGGTCGATCTTGCTGAATCCTTTTCAGAACCCAGCTTGGTCGCATGGTTGTCCTTCATCTAGTGTTCTGCCAATCCTATTCAGGATGATTCGAGTGATCAGCTCATAGATGACAGACAACAGGCAGATCTGGTGATAGTTGCCAATTTTGTGGATGTCTCCCTTCTTGTACAGTGGTACAGTCCTGCTGGTTTTCCACTGGAACAGAACCTTGCATTCAGACAAGTAGTGTGTAAAGAGCTTAGCCAGTGTATTGATGAGTACTGATGGCAGATTCTTCAAGGTGTTTGAGTTTGACCTTGTCTGGGTGAGGTGCTGTTCTCTTCTTTACTGACAAAATGGCATGTCAGATTTTGGAAGGGAGAACATGGGGAATGACATATCCATCCTGCGGAATTTGGTATGTGGGCAGATGGACATAGCTTCGGAAGAGATCCAAGTAGAATTCATGAATAATCTTCTCCATTACCCTTCTGGAATATGTGATAGATCTATCAGGACGTCGGAGGACAGTCATCTTAGTCTTTTAGT
Organism: Sorex fumeus; assembly: GCF_029834395.1. Taxonomy (NCBI): domain Eukaryota; kingdom Metazoa; phylum Chordata; class Mammalia; order Eulipotyphla; family Soricidae; genus Sorex; species Sorex fumeus. Next base: position 16,641,993 of record NW_026606188.1, read on the forward strand.
TTGCGAAGGACAGGTGGTCATTGTGAATGCTTTTCCCTGCTTCTGCCGCATTGGCCAGCATTTGTGCTCTTTTCTCCTTGACATCTTCCCCTATGGCTTCTCTGCACTGCTTTGTGAGCTCGGATGTTTGCTTGTGGTTTCCTGGGGCTTGTGCCAAGCCACGTTGGTGAATGAGCTCAAGAATTTTTAAAGACAGGCATGTTTTGTAGCTATCTTTCTCTCGGTGTTCCTCGCACAATCATGGATGTGCTGAACCAGTCGATCGTATTCTTCATCAACGTTGTCAATGACGGCATCTTTCCATGTTGCCGCAATAGTGCCAAAGGGCTCCTAGTTGGTGGTCATTCTGTGAGTTCTCTTCTTAAACTTTGCAGCCCTTTCTCCCTGCTCCATGAAGTAGGATTTTGCATGAAGTAGATGGTGGTATGATCCCTTTTGAAATTTTGGGACAACAGCAACATAGGTGAGTCAAAACCGTCGATTGAATATGATGTGGTCAATTTTGTTATGGAACTGTCCACCAGGAGACTCGTATGTCCAACATTTAGATTCGGCCTTCTGGAACTGTGAGTTTCTATGGATGGTCTTGGCTGAGATGATGTACTCAGACAGTCTCTCACCCTGTTCGTTCCATTCTATGCCATGGGTCCCAATGTGAAGTTCTTCAGCTGATTTTCTTTTCCTATCTTGGCATTAAAATCACCGACAATGATCTTGTAGAAGGTGTTGTCTTCTTTATAAAACTTCTCCAGATCCATGTGGAACTTCTCAATTTATTCTTCATCATAATTGGATGTTGGTGCATAGACAACGAAGAAGAAACTGCTGGCAGTGAGCCACATCTATTCAAGTGTAATCATCAAATTTGGGTTGTTTAGCATTCAAATGAATCAGTGCTCATGGCCAAGTTTGTGTGACAAGGACACCAACATCACTGATGCCTCTTTTGTCACATGTACCGAGGAACAGTTCTTCTCCTGCGTCGAAAATGGTGTGATGTGTTGATACCTTCTCATATCAGTCAAACCAATGATTTCATACTTTATCTTTTGCACTTGCACCATCAAGGCCTTGATGGATGCATCCGATGCCAGCATACGTGCATTGAAAGTACAGTCATTTTATTTCTTCTTCATTTTGGCAGCCTAGTTCGGCCTTGATATTTTATCAACCTTTCCTTGCTCACCCTTCTTAACGCTGCCATATTGAAGCCTCTTTCAGGGTCAGGGTAATGATACCCATTGTTCTTACTGTTTTTGGCATATCATATACCCCACGGATAGCTTGCCAAGCTCTGCCAAGGGGGTGGGATACTCCCGGTAGCTTGGAAGGCTCTCAGAGAGTGATAAAGCACACAATACTCAACCTTTTACGACATTTTAGTGATGTATTATAGAAGGACTTAGTGGGCCCTGGGTGGAATACAACAATCTTCACACTATTTCCTCTAAGAATAGTTTTTAGTAGCATTTTCAGTGGTTTATTTTGGTTCTGCTTTGGGACAAAGATTGGGGTTTAGGATGGAAACATCTGAAATATGGTGGTGGGAAGGTGTAATGGTGGTGAGATTGGTGTCTGAATATTAAATGTAATTAAATATTGTGAACTACCTTATAAAATAAAAAAATAAAAAGAGAGAGATGGTAGAGGAGGTAAGGTCCATTTCATGCATTTATCTGACAATAGTTCAAGCCTCAACATCAATAGGATGCAGGATTCATCACAGGATGCAGAACTGGAGGCTTGAAGCACTGAGAGGGTGACCCAGGAGATGCCCCACAGCACAGTCTTGGGCCCTCACACTGACCCACTGGCTCAGTTCCTTGAGAGTCTATGGTATGGGCCCTCGACCCTCAGCATCACTTAGAAAGCACAACCTTACAAGATTGAAATATAATTCACATTAAAAAAAATTTACTATTTTAAGATGTGAAAGGCAGTATTTTTTAATATACTCAAAAGACCATGAAAGAGGCAAAGGACAAAAGTTAAAACAAAAAAATGAGATTATAGAAAACAAAGAGCTTTTGGTATGAAGAAAAAGAAACTCAAAACTTAGACACTCTATTGAATGGGAGAAAATATTCACACACATCAAATCTGATAAAGGATTAGTATCCATTGTTTATAAAGCACTCACAAAGCTCAACAACAAAAAAATACAGAATCCCACCAAAAATGGGGAGAGGAGGTGAACAGATACTTTGCAAAGAAGTCGTATGTATGATTAGTGGGCTAGTGCAGAAGAGCTTATCACCACTCTTCATTAGAAAAATGGAGACCAAAGCAATAATTGAGGGCTCATCTCACACCAATAAGAACACATATACCAAAAAGCCTAAAAGTGATCAATGTTGGCAGGCATGTGATGAGAAAGGAACATTTATTCATTTTTGGTTCAACCTCTGTGGAAATAAATATGGAGAATTCTTTTTAAAGCAACAATAGAAATCACAGACTACTCAGCAATACCATTTTTGGTTTCTACCATTTTGGGCTGGAGAGATAGCACAGCAGTAGGGCGGTTGTCTTGCATGCGGCTGACCAGACAGACCCGGGTTAAATTCCTCTGCCCCTCTTGGAGAGCCCAGCAAGATACTGAGAGTATCTTGCCCAGATGGCAAAGCCTGGCAAGCTACCCATGACGTATTTGATATGCCAAGCACAGTAACAACAAGTCTCAAAATGGAGATGTTTACTGGGCCTGCTCGAGCAAATCGATGAACAACGGGAGGACAGTGACAGTGACAGTGACTATTTTGGTATCTAACACAAAAACATTAATTTGAAAGGTAATGTGCATTCCAACACTCATTGTAGTGCCTAATAAAATAACATAGATATAAAAACAACCCAAATGTCTAACTATCGATGAACAGATCAAGAAGTTGTGGCATATATACACAATGGAATGCTATTCAGTTGTAAAATTGTTGAATTTCTTAATACAAGAATACTATTTTTTTGGACTCTTTGGGCCATACCCAGAGATACTCAGGGTTTACTCTTCAGGAACTACTCTTAGTGGTGCTCAGGAAACCATATGGGATGCCAGGAATCAAATCTCGGTCAGCTGTGTACAAAGCAAATACCCTACCTGTTGTACTCTGGCCCAAGAATACTATTTTATTTCAGTTATAAGGTTACTATAAAATTTGCTGCTACATGGATAAAATCATAAATCATCATGCTGAGTAAAATCACTCAGAATGAGGATGACAGATGAAGAATATATTCTCTCATGTGCAGGATGTTAATATATATCTTAAGGGAGCAACAAATCGCCAAAGGCAACATATCTGGAGAGTTGGTCCACAGAACTGAGTAAACTTGAGGGAGCGGGAGGGAACTTTGGGACTTGGAGGAGGGAAGCAGGTACTCTGTGATGGTCATGGTGTTGGAACAATGCATGCATAGAACTAAAACCAACAGTACTGCAAATCATAGTACTCCATGAAAAGTTAGGGAGACAGTACAGAATCATATTTTTTATATATTTAAAGAGTATGTTAATATAACCCTCCCCTTAAGAAACCCACATTCATGAGTAATCAGTCTTATTTCCAACTTAGTGTAGAACTAGAGATAGAGAGAGGCATGACCTTTAACAAGGGCTGTCCTCATCACACCTTGAGTTTCCCCAAAACTCGAGTCTAAGAGACATGGAGAATAAGATGATAAATACCCTTGAAAAGGGTATGGTGTTAAGCTTTCTCCAAATACCACCAAATTCTGGGAGATTATTTGTGAATGATTGTGAGTAATGAGGGAGGAAGCACAAAGCAACCCAGCTATTTATCACAAGCCCACAGCACACATCAATAGTGAAAACTGAAAGCCTTCCCTCTAAAATCAGGCCCAAGACATGGCTGGCCACTCCTCACTACTACTCAATACAGTACCAGAAGTCCTAGCCATGGAGATTAGGTGATAGTGGTGGTGGTAGGGGGGGAGGGAGTGGACTTAATTTTTTCATATAAATTTAAAGCAGCATTTGGTCTTCATGTATTTCTAAAAACCATGCTCATTGTAGTGCCTAAAAAAATAACATAGATATAGGAGGTAAGGTCCATTTCATGCATTTATCTGACAATAGTTAAAGCCTCAACATCAAGTCATGAAATTTACATACAAGTGGTACAATATGGAAAGTATCATGCTAAGAGAAATGAGTCAGAAAGAGAGGGATAGACATAGAAAGATTGCATTCATCTGGGGGATATAAAGTAACAAAATATGAGATTAATACCCAAGAATAGCTGAGATCAGCACCAGGAGGATTACTCCATAACTTAGAGGCCAGCCGTGTATCCTAGAGGAAAGGGCAGTTCAGATAGAGAAGGGAGCACCAAATAAAGGATGTTTGGAGGATCCTCCCAGGAGGGGAGATGCATGTTGAAAGTAGACTATGGACTGAACATGTTTGCCACTCAATGCCTCTTTTGTAGACCACAACACCCATTTCCATTTCCTCGATGTTTTGATTTTGCATGGCATAAAGCTTCTCAGAGTACTCCCTGAGGATCCTTTGAATTTCTGTAGTTTCCATTGTAATGACCCCCTTTACATTTCTGATTTGGTTTATTAGGGTTTTCTCTCTCCCTTTTTTTTGTGAGTTTTGCTAGAGGCTTTTCGATCTTGTTAATTTTCTCAAAGAACCAGCTCTTAGTTGCATTGATCTTTCGGATTGTTTTTTGGATTTACATCCTGTTAATCTCTGCTCTGGGTTTTATTATTTTCTTCCTCCTGTTCGGGTTGTGCTCCTTTTTTTGGTCCTTCTCCAAGCTCTTAAGCTGTGAGGTTAGTTTATTTATGTGGGCTCGCTCTTCCTTTCTGAGGAATGCTTGTAGAGCTATAAACTTTCCTCTTAACACAGCTTTTGCTGTGTCCCATAAGTTTTGGTAACTCGTGTCCTCATTTTCATTCGTTTCTAGGAATATTTTGATTTCCTCTTTGATTTCCTTTCTAAGCCACTCGTTGTTCAATAGTGCACTGTTTAATTTCCAGGTGTTTGATTTAGTTTTCTGTTTTTGTGTGTGATTTACTTCTAATTCAAGTGCATTGCGGTCTGAGAAGATTGTTGATACAATCTCTATCTTCTTAATTTTATGGAGGTTTGTTTTGTGGCTCAGCATGTGGTCTATCTTGGAGAATGTTCCATGTACCCTTGAGAAAATTGTGTATTCAGCTTTTTGAGCTGAATGTGTATTCAGCTTTTTCAGCTTTCTTCCATTGTTTCCCTCAGATGAAGTATGTCCTTGCAAAGCTGGAGTCTGGTTGATCTATCAAGAGGTGACAAAGCGGTGTTGAAGTCTCCACTAGTATTGTGTTGCTATTGATGTCTTTTTCCAGATCTATGAATAGTTGTTTTAAGTTCTTTGCTGGTCTCTCATTAGGTGCATATACATTTATTATTGTAAATTCTTCCTGTTGTACAGATCCTTTGATCAATAAGAAATGGCCTTCACTCTCTCTTATGACCTTCCTCACTCTGAAATCGATGTGGTCTGATATTAGGATGGCTACCCCAGCTTTTTTATGGGAGCTGTTTGCCCGTAGGATTGTTTTCCAGCCTTTGACTCTGAGTCTGTGTTTGCTTTGACTATTGAGATGTGTTTCTTGCAGGCAGCAGAATGTTGGGTTCAATTTTCTAATCCATCCTGCCACTCTATGTCTTTTAATTGGTGCGTTTAGCCAATTGACATTGAGAGAGATTATTGTTATGGGATTTTGTCCCATTGTTCTGTTGAAATTTGGTGTATTTGAGGGGCCTTTCTTGCCTTAAAGTAGCCCATTTAGTTGTTCTTGTAACCATGGTTTTGAGTCTATGAAGTTCCTGAGCTGTTGTTTGTCTGTGAAACTGTGTGTTGTTCCTTCTATTATGAATGAGAGTCTTGCTGGGTAAAGTATTTTTGGAGAGGCATTTATTTCATTGAGTTTTTTCACTATGTTTCACCACTGTTTTCGGGCCATGAGGGTTTCATCAGAAAAATCAGCTGTGAATTTCAAGGATGCTCGCTTGTAAGAGATTTCTTTCTTTGATCTTGCTGCTTTCAGAATTTTGTCTCTATCTAAGGTTTTGGTCATTTTGATCAGGATGTGTCTTGGGGTTTTAATGTTACTACATCTGCAGGCACTAATCAATCTCAGCATATAGGTTTTTGTGATTGTATAAAAAGAGATGAACTATTTTGTAATATAGAATATTATAAAAATTATGGGCTGGAGCGATAGCAGAGCGAGAAAGGCATTTGCCTTACACATGACCAACATGGCTGATCCGGGTTCGATTCCTCCATCCCTCTTGGAGAGCCCGGCAAGCTACCAAGAGTATCTTGCCTGCATGGCAAAGCCTGGCAAGATCCCAGTGACGTGTGCAATATGCCAAAAATAGTAATAACAAGTCTCACAGTTTGTTGTGAGATGTTACTGGTGCCTGCTCGAGCAAATCGATGAACAACAGAAGGACAGTGCAGTTATACATGAAAATTATAATTAAAATGTACATTTCATTTTATGTTTGAGAGAAACAGGCTTTGACAATTTAATTAGCTAATGAACATCAAGTCTGAAAGAATCTATGTGAAAGATTTTTTTATCCTTGTATTTCATGCATTTTATTATGTAAATACTTGGTACTTGGATGGGGCTTGAGGGATAATTCATAGAAGGGTCCACTGTGGAACACGTGGAACTATGGAACTATGGAACAGTTGGAAATTATCACTCTGAACAATAATTTAGTGCTGAAAGGAGGTATACATTTACCTATATACCTATATACCTATACATATGATAACCTTTCAGTAAAGTACTATAAACCATAGCATCTGAAAGGAAAGAGAGAGAGCGAGCGAGAGAGAGAGAGAGAGAAGAAGAAGGGAGGGAGAGAAAAGAAGGGAGAAAGAGAGAGAGAAGGAGAGAGGGAGAGAGGGGGAGAGAGAGGGAGGGCACAAGGGAGGGAGAAAGAGGGAGGGATGAAAAAACAGAAAGAGAAGAAAAGCACCTGCCACAGAGGCAGACGGGGTGGAGGGTGCTGGGAGGGAAGTTGGGGACACTGGTGCTGGGAAATGTACACAGGCATTGTCTGACTGAACCCCAATCACAGACTGCTTTGTAACTGCATATCTCATGGTGAAGTTTCTGCCTTGGAAGCTTAAGACCTTAAACTGGATCCTGGTGCCCTGATGTAGGTCCTGGCAGCTCAGCCTTCTGAGTTGGGGTGTGATAATGGGCATGCCCTGCGCACACAAGCATCCCAGCTACCTAGGCAGGAAAACTTTTCCTCAAAACAATGACAAAATTAAAAATTTTGCTAGTTTCTCAAAGCATTCTCATTAACTTTAAAATCTCCCCCATTACAAACCTGTATTGCCTTAACTCTTCTGATACTTTTCTTTGCAGATAATGTATATGACATAGGGATGAGCATGGAGACTAGTAGAAAAGAATTTCTTACAAGTATGTACCTGAAAAAACTATTTTTGTATTAGAAGGTATTTTGTATCTCCTACTGTTTTTCTCTTTGCATTTTTCTCTCAGTATTCTCCCTCCAGAGCAATACATTCTTTGACAAGTCAGGAAGTAGAAAAGAGAAAAAATATTTTAAAATTGCCATTGCTCTTATCATTCCACATTAGCACAAATCTGAATTCTGATAATTCACATTGAAATTCTCATTTATGTTTTCCAACTGATTACTTTTCTAACTTTCATTTTTTAAATTTATAATACTATTTAATAATGCTTTCTCATGCAGACATATTACTTTTAACCTATGTGTTAGAAGTAAAAGTCCAACGTTCTTTGAATTTGTTATTAATCACAAAGAAAACATGTATTTACAAAGAGATATAGAAAGTATATGTGTATATACATATATACTTTGGATATGGATATATGGATACTAATAATGTGAGGTAAAAGACTATTAGGAAAATTAATGAGCAAAATTTCTCAGTACATCATATTTAGAAAGTATAGTGTTTATAAGATGTGGAAACTTGGGTCAGAGATACAGTCCAGCCAAGTAAGGTGCTTGTTTTGCATACTGAAACCTGGGTTCAGTTCTGGCACTAACATAGACAAGAGTGTTCCCTGAGCACAGAGCCAGGAGCAGGACTTGACAGTTGGCTGTGACACAGTCTCCTTAATCCTGCTCCCTCAAACAAGAAGAGTAGAAATTTGTTCTCTCAAATCTATCATTTCTTTAAATATTTTATACTTATATAGGTACACGTAACTCAGTATAAAAAAAACCCTGAGTTTATCAGAGCCCTATAATAGCTACCCTGACTTGGTCCATGACTTTTGCATGGTAGTGTCACTGAATGTCTGACCAGGGTCTGTGTGTGGAGATGGGAAGAGGGGGTCGTTTCCAGCCTGGCATGTAGACACCTGCACTCTCTGAGCTTCCAGAGATCTTAGGACTCCAGGCCTTTTGTTGGCAAAAACAAGCACAGCAGCATTCCCCTGAAGCCAATGCATCGTTGCAGACATACCTGCCAGCAAAGGCGGGCAGTTGAGGTCACTGAGTGAAGCCAACAAAGTATATAAAAATAGGAGGTGCTGAGGGTTGGCTCACGAAAGGCCTCACCAAAGATAGAACAAGACTCAGCTACAACACCGCTCTTGCCAGAACTGCTTTTCAAAGGAAGCCAAAGACTTGGGTTCTCATATGAAACCTTCCAATTTGTAAATGTTGACAATTAAGCCAACACTTTGTAACACACATTACAGATGAAACAAGTCTACAAGTCATATTTGGCCCATCCCTGTTGGCTAGCAATTTCTGCTGGAAAACAATAGGGCTTTTTTTTTGTCTTCAGTGGAGAACAAAGCACTCTTGAATCAAAGTTTAGGTCTCTAGCTCTGACCCCAGAAAGCATTCCAATCTCTCATCTCTGTCTCTGAAGTTACTAACCCTCAACAAGCTCATTGATTGAGCCTCTCATGTGGAAACTGTATGTTGAAAGAGAGGTGCAAAGTCAGTCATTTAAGATTTCAAGTCTCATGGAGGCCAAGCAAGACATCCTCAACAAACCACTGTCTGGACTGGATGGTTTGTTGAACTTAGCCACCATTGATTCCAGCCCCTTTTTCTATATTTTCCATAACATCTCCTACACCTTTGTAGACTGACCGGTAAATGGGTGCTATATAACCCCACTCTCAGCTCTGGAGTGCTTTCTTCATTTTTCTTCTGTCTCTGAAACTTCAAAGACTAAACATATTTTTCAACAAAAAGTAGTTGTAACTCTGATTTCAGTTCTTTTCAGTGCCTGTCCTGTAATTGCCCAAAGTGTTTTAACTTTATATGATGAATTAATGTTACGATATATCCACAAGTTCTTCAATATTCATCTCTTAGGAGGTAGAGATTAATTTCCTTCCTGAGTGTGGGCTATATTTAGTGACTTGGCCCCAGTGAATAGAATGTGATGGATGACTGTAAGTTCCAAGAATAGGTCTCAAGCACTGTGGCTTGCTCCCAACTTTCTCTTGAATTACTCTCAGGGAAGCCAGAGGTTATGAGAACACTTAAGTTGCCCTATGAAGGGGCCCAAGTTGAGAAACTACATTTGCCTGCCAGAAGCTTGTGAGTATGTTCTATTGGGTGTGGATCCTCTAACCTTGGTCAAGCCTTCAGATGATTGTGTCCTACAAACATCTTGACTACAAACATGAGACACCTCAGCTAGAACCACCAGGAAACTGCACTCAAATTCCTGCCCAACAGAATATGAGAGATAAGAAATATTTGCGGGAACAAGACCAATGGTACAGCCAATAGGGCACTTGCCTTGCACAGGACCAACCAGATTTTAATGCCCTCAAGCATCCCATATGGTCCTCCCAACCCTGCCAGTAGTGATCCCTGAGTGCAGAGCCAGGAGTGAGTCCTGAGCATGATTGGTTGTGACCCCAAAACAACAAAAAACCAAAGCTTTGAAAAGAAGAAGAAACATTTGTTTCAGGATGCAAAAGATGGTTGCATTTGTTATGTGGCCATAGATGACTTGTGGCTAGGTATAAAGCAACCTCTGGAACACTGGCGGGTGACCCGACTCCTCAGGTCACCCAGGTCATCTTCAGGTTCCCAGGGCAGCATGGGTCAGGGTATCACCTCTCTTGGCTGTGACAGCATACAGTGGCAAGAGTCTTTTTTTCTTTTTGGGTCACACCCAGCGATGCACAGAGGTTACTCCTGGCTCTGCACTCAGGAATCACCCCTGGTGGTGCTCAGGCGACCATACAGGATGCTGGGAATCGAACTTGGGTTGGCCGCGTGCAGGCAAACGCCCTACCCACTGTTCTATTGCTCCAATCCTGGCAAGAGTCTTTTGAGTGAGGAAAAGGACAATTGATTATTCAATGAAAGTTAATTCAGTTTAAAAAGAACCATATATATATATATATATTTAACCTCTGAATAGAATGCTAAGCAAGATAGAAGTGGCTCTTGATGAACTTTCTTTCAGGTTCATTTCCCAATTTAAAAATATCTCTTGACACATACCTCAAGACCCTGAATTTCTGAAAGCATCTGATTCCCACCCTGCACAGGTTGAACACAGTTTGGAAATGTCTTGTTTGGGGGCCACATCCAGCTGCACTCAGGAGTTATTCTGGGATCTGCACTCGGGAATCACACCTGGGGGGTTCAGGGATCCATGCATGCAGAATGCCAGGGATCAAGCTCTGACCCAGCATGTCAAGGCAAGCACCCTCCCCACTCTCTTTTCTGTCTTCTCTGGGGAAAATGTTGACTTTGGTCCTCTGCCTTCATCACTGGCTCCAATTTGCCAGCCTTCTAACTGAATCTCTGTTGAGGTGAAATCCGTTCAGCCAATTTGGCAACTTTTGTGTAAGACACTTTGAAGTTTAACTCTCCCAAAGCTGAGAAGAGAGCAGCAGGAATTTCCAATGCACAGCAAGAGGTGAATCCCCTGTGAGTTCTGATTTTCAGGGTCACACAAAACCTTCACAGCAAATTCTGGTTTTGCCATTTAACAGTTCTACTGGGCTCCCAGTTGCTGAGTGCTTATGAATTAATGTCAAAAATTTATTCTCGTGCCGAGAGATAGTACAGTGGTTAGGGCACGTGGCCGACATCCCATCCCATCCCTGGCATCACATTCGGTCCCCCAAGCATTGCCAGGAGTAATTCCTGAGTGCAGAGCCAGAAGTAACCCCTGAGCATTGCCAGGTGTGGACCCAAAACAAACAAAAACATTTATCCTCTTGTAAATGTAAGCTTATGTATAAGCACAAATATTCCACGATAAAGAAGAAGTAATGTATCTTTTGGCATAGATGGAAGATATGACTGAATAAGTCTTTATGGCAAGGAACAGGAAAAAATTCTTTTCAATTCTGCAGAGTACCCTGGAAAGGAAAAAGGAAAATAAAAGGGTCTTGGTTTAATTCTTCTTTCTGTATGGAAGTAGCTCTGGAAATACTGTCTAATAAGCCACTGATGGTTCTTAATCTCATAAAAGCCTTTGAAGGAAAATAAATGCATGAAAGGCAGAGCTGATTCTATTGCTTTTGATGTTTGCCCTTGAGTCTACTTTGGAGGTTCTGTGAACACATGAATTTATATGAACCAGCGGAGACATTCAAAAGTAGGTCTTTCCAATGATGAGCCGAGCCATTTCCCTTACAACTTGCATATTTATTGAACAAATACTACTAAAATACATTGGGTACTTATCATGAGTGCATCAGATAGATCACATTGTTACAAAAGCAGTACACAACTGCAATTCTACGTAAATGCCACAGATGCAGAATACTGTTTTCTTGCTTTATATACACAACTTATACCTATTCTAACAAAGGAGGGAAGAGAAGATGCACGAGAAACTCAAGCCTGTGGGAGAGCAAGAGGAAAAGGGGGGGATGGGGCATGCACTGTCTGACTAGCAGTCAGAAGCAGAACAGTACAGAACAAACCTACCTTGCTAAGGAAAAGCTAAAGACAGTTATATAAAAATTAAGGTGGGCTTTCAGACTGGCTAACACAACAGCATTCCATGAGTAGGTGGTATTAACTGATTTTATTTTGATCTGTTTCACTGGGAGCAAGGACAAAAACATATAACCTATACCTTGCTTACTAAAACTGCTAAAAAGAAGTGCGCTGCCTTTATTTTTTTACTTTGGTTTAAATTTTATAAAGAAACTTTTCAAATGTAGTAATGTAGTTTTGGGTTAATTTTTATATTCATATTTGGTATCAAATTTTTGAATTTGTTCAGAGGGCATTTATTGAAAATAGAGTTTGCCTTTTATTCCCCAAAGATATTTTCACAAAGAAAAAAAAGGAACCAAAACAGACACCTAATAACACCTGCAAAATTATTGCTTTTCTAAGGCAGGCAGAGCGACGGAAAGGAAGAGATTTTGTCAGTAAGTTACAGCTTTGTGATTGCCCCACTACCGTGCCTGTGTGCTCAAGAGTACCCGCCCAAGAGACGTGGGTCTCTTGGTCTGTCTGGTGTCAGTCGCTTAACCTTCCACTCTGAAGAAGAAAGCCACACTTGAAGACACAAGGAAAATAACTCAATCCAGTCTAGAGAAGAACATTCAGGGGAACAGAGTACCAACACCTTCTTAGAATATGGAAATAAAAAATAACTCCATCAGAGCTACCTCGCCAAGGAGCATGTTGAAAGTCCAAAATAGCACCATTCATCAGTGTCTCAGGTCCTGTGGCAGCATCTCAGTCACTTACCACGAGGAAACAATGAGTTTCAAACTACTTCTATACATCAAAAGAGTACATGGATAAAATATAGAGATATACACACAATTGATGAACAGAAACTACTAGGCTTGTTACATCTAAATGAAATTAAAAAACAAACAAAACAAAACCAAAAAAATGGGGACTCTCAGCCTCTGCCAGAAGCAGTCGGTTGCTGTGTGCATGAAGGCAGGTGTGGACCGGTTGAGTGAGAGCTGAGGGGTTTGAGTTGTGGAGACGCCGTCGGGTCGTCGCTGTAGAGAACCAGGCCTGAAGGCCCACCTGTAAGGTTGTAAACGTGGATTCACAGTGTGAAATTCTGAGCATTTTCACTTGAGTCAGAATGAGTAAAAACTGGTTTGATGCTACCTATTTGAATGTCCACTGTAAATTCTCTAAAGCAAGGCTCAGAGTCCCAGAGTTCCTTCTTCTACTTGATGACATACACAGAAAAATCCCATATATGATACCATGACCTCATCAATACCCATACACCATAATGCAATACAAATGGAGGTGATACACTTAAAAAGAGTGGAGGTGATTGATTTTCAGGGAGCGGCATTCACAGCTGCCAAGAGGAGTCAGGAAGGCAGCCTTGCTCTCCTCATTCTTCTTGCGGTTCACCTCCTTGGGAACAGGAAGTCTTCCCTGAAAGGCAGGAGCGTGCACACATGGGACAGACAGAGAGACGATTAGTCATTCTGAAACCACTTGAAAATTTTGGCTTCTCCCTCCCACCTTTTATCCTTGAATGCCCGATGTTTTGCAAACAGAGTGCACATATTAAACACAGTTCAACTGAATGTAAATATTAGGTTTGTGCGGGCATGAAGTGATTAAACTCTAGCCGCCTCACTCCAGTATGCTCAAGTGCTTCTCTGGGCTACACCCGGCCCTGTGGGAGGCTCCCCTAGTCAGGCTTCCAGAGGATACCTGTGGCATCCAAAGGGGCTATAATGGGAGAATTGATGGCCTGCTTTGAACCAGTCATGTTCTGTGTGTGTGTGTGTGTGTGTGTGTGTGTGTGTGTGTGTGTGCGCGCGCATACATGTTTGTGCTGTTTCATGGCTACACTCAGGGGCTACTACTAGCTCAGTGCTCAGGGACCATGTGATACAAGGGATCAAATCTTAGGGTTCCTTATTGAGCTGAATCTCCGGCCCGTGTGTGTGTGTGTGTGTGTGTGTGTGTGTGTGTGTGTGTGTTTGTATCTTAAAGAGTTCAAGGTAGCTTTTGCAAAGGGAGGTAACGTCTTTTGTCAAGACATTTACAAACCGTTTAATTGCCTTGAAAGCATATACAACTGCCACAGATTAAGTCTATGTGGGCCTTCCCATCAGAACAGAAATGGGTATGCAAAGTGGAAGTGTTATAATGAAAATTATGTGTGTGGCGGTGTGTGTGTGTTGGGGAGGGAGGAGTGTGAGGTGCAGTGATTTAAAAGCAGAGAACAATGGGAAAGTTAGGTCACAGACACTGAGATTCAGCCCGTTTGGACTGACTAGGTCTATTCTAAATCTCACCATCTGAGATTTGGACATTTCTGACTAGAAGAATCCAACTACAGTTTGACTCAGGACATACTGACCACCCTGCAGAACTTAACTACTCACCACCAAAACCCAGCAAGTGGCAAGAGTTCATTTAAGCCTGTGGTGGGTGATACAAAATAATATAATTATGATATACTTTACCACAGCCAAGTTTCATTTCACATTCAGATATAAATATAGTGCGTTGAGAAGTGTGAGAGAGAGTTGCAGTCCAAACCTTAGTTACTGGGATTGTCTTTGAAAAATGAGCCATCATAGCTTAAATTTTTTCTTTTCTCTCTGTTTGGTCACAAGTTCTAACATGATAGTTACAATAAGTTAATTTGAAGGGATATAAGAGCAAGGTGATAATCTTGCTTTGTAAATTTTCGCATCAGAATCTTTTAAAGTCAGGATCTCCCCCAAATTTGAAACTAAGATGTTTCAATAGTCTTCAGGGTGAACTTTTACTCCACTTGGACATATTAAGAATTTAATGAATGCTAATTGTTATATGTCATAAAGGGAAATCAAAAGTTCGTAAGTTATTGTAATCAATGATCGCATACTTGACATTGCTGGTTTGGGGACTGCGTATTTCCCTGCAGACCTACCTCTACTCCTAACTGAATGCCCAAAGCACTAGTCTGTCTCTGCTATAGCAAACTGATAAAAAGTATGTCTTACACCTTGTTTTAAATCCATGAAAAATATATACTAAAATAAATTAAATGACTAGGATCTAAGTAGCACTGTCCTCCCATTGCTCATCAATTTTCTCGAGTGGGCACCAGTAACGTCTCCATTGTGAGACTTATTACTGTGTTTGGCATATTGACTATATCACGGGTAGCTTGCCAGGCTTTGCTGTGTGGGTTGAATAGTCTCAGTAACTTGCCGTGCTCAGAACAGAAATGGGGATGCAAAGTGGGAGTGTTATAATGAAAATTATGTGTGTGTCGGGGGAAGGAGGGAAGAGTGAGGTGCAGTGATTTTAGGGGTGGAGGAATTGAACACAGATAGGCCGCGTGCAAGGCAAAAGCCCTACTCACTGTGCTATCACTCTAGCCTAGAAACTAAGTAATTTGAGAAAATAATAGTATATAATAACATTATAGTGTAATAATTATAAAACTGAATTTGCCATGTTCTACTCAATTTGTCTTTAAAGACCCCAAACTACTGACCTTGATTCCCCTACATTATTCTTACTCTGGATACCTTCTCTGACTTGAGCTGTCATTAGATTTTATTTGGACCACACCCTGTGATACTCAGGGATTACTTCTGCCTCTGCATTTAGGATCACTCCTGACAGTACACATGGAATCATATGGGGTGGCAAGGATCAAACCTGCGTCAACCATGTGCAAGGTGCATGCCTACTTGCTGCACTAGTGCTCCAGCCCCAGAGTTGTTATCAGTCCTGTCAGGTGGTAGATGCCTGCACTTTTGCAGTACCATCCTAAAGGGTCATGCCCAATAGACTTTCCGGGAGAGGGGGTACCAGGGAGGTAAGGTACTGCACATATGCCTTAAGAGGCTACAAATGGCTGAGTTTTAATTCTTACCTTTCTCCCTCACTTTAAATAAGGTGAGAAAAAAAGCATTCTTATGCTATTGAAGGAATTTTTTGCTTCTGTGCAAGAGAAGGAAGTATCCTGAAGAGGGGCCATAACAATATCTCATTTCTCCAGATGTCATGCCTTACAAGAATTCAAGCAAAAATCATTTTTTACTGCCTCATCCAGCACATATGGTCCCCAAGAATTAGGAACTTGAGTGAGGCTAGAGGAAGGGATAAATCCATCTGCATCCACAGGCTAGCTGTCATCCATGTCCTTCCAGCTGACTTACCTCCAGCTAGATGGTTATCTCTTAGGATGGTTATTAGTAGATGAATCCTGCATTTACTCAAATAATGAGTCTTTAACTAAGTAAGTCAAAAATGTTTATCTTATGATTATGCAAAAATGTACTTTTCCAGAAGGAAACCACTTGAGCGAGGACAAATTATATTAAGTTTAAAATATGACTGGATGTTTAGAAAGAAAAAAAGTTAAAATCACAGAAGTCTTGAATCCCAGGATATACTGCTGGACAGGCCCCTGGAGTATGCCTCAGGGGGCAAGTCCTGGGATCCTGATCAGCCTTTTAGAAGGGAAAAGGACGTACCCCTAACCCCCAGTTTCACCTCTTCAGTTGATATCAACAGTATGGAGAAGATCTGCTGAAGTGAAAATGGATTATGACGTGCGAGTGGAGAAGAAGCAAGAAAAAGGTTTTCTTTATCACATCTAACCCTGGGTAGCTCAGGGGAATGTGGTCTGATCTGACCCAGTCCAGAATCTGAGACACACTGCCACTGGCGATGGAGGGGAGCTAATAGGGTATTTTAAGAGATTTTAAAATTCCAGGATTTTAACTCATTTTCATTCCAACTCTGCAAGATCAGTAAAGTCTCACTGAGGGAGAGTCAAATAATTTTGTTCACCTGATTTCCTGCCAGTAATGGCAAGCCTGACCTTCAGAGATCCTCTGAAAGATTAGAAATGATTTAGAATTGTTTTTTCATTGAAACTGCCAGTTGACACACTCTTCAACTTCTGCCTGGCAGTGAAAGATAGGGAATTGCTGAAACCACTTAATTCAGAGAAGAATGTCTCAACAGTAAAATATCCCAAATATCTTGGGAGGCTTCAGCATTGGTCAGTCATACTTAGAAAACTTTAAAACAAAAATTTTATTTTAAAAAAGATTCTATTTTTCTTGATTCATTGAAAAATCAGCAGATAAGTGGTGAAATTGGTATTGACCCTTAAGGGCCAATAAAATAATCAGAACTAAAAAGTGGTATATTTTAATTTTTAAGAAATGTTACTAAAATAGAAAATGTCAGAAAAAATGAAAGTATGATTGTAGAATGTTCTTTTAGTCTTAAAAATTAGAAGAAAGAAATTCAGTGGTTTTATATTCTTTGGATTTTGTTGTATGTGCAGTGTTATTAGGCAGTCATAACTCAGGAGACAAAAAGTGTCATCATCTAATATTTCAAAGCTATCTTTTATTATGGAAGCCCAAAATACAGTACAGTGGGGAAGGTGCATGCCTTGCACATGGCCCACCTGGGCATCACATATGGTCTCTGGTGCCCACGAGGAGTGATCCCAGCAAGCTACACTGGGTGTGTAGCGCAAAAAAGAAAACTTTAAGGTAGACAGGAGTTAAAGCTATAATTAAGCTATTGTTTATTTGTTGGTATTTGTCAGTTCCAAGATAATCATAGTATAAGATTAATAACAAACATTATAATGCCATGCCCATTATAACTGGTGATAACATTTAAAAAGAATCTTTAATGATTAAAGCAAATATATATTCCCTGGCACCAATTATAGTCCCCTGCACCCACCAGGAGTGAGATGAGAGGCAAGTCAGGAGAAAACCCTGAACATCGCCAGGTGTGTCCCTACTCCCAAAACAAAAAGGGATCATTCTAGAACTGGAGAGCTTATACAATGGTTAGGGCTCTTGCCTTGCACTTTGCCAATCTGAGTTTGATCCCTGGCACCCCAATATGATCCCCCAATACTCATCAGAAATAATCCCTGAGTACCACTGGATATAACTAAAAAAAAACCCACAAAGTTACTTTGAAACTGAACACACATACACACACACACACACACATACACACACACACACACGGTTTGTTCAAGCACACAAGCACACACAAACAGAAAACCTAAACACTGACACACAGCAGCAAGGAAGCCTTACCTTAGGAAGCCTTCCTTCCATTTCTTGATTGGGAAATGGGTCTTGATTGACCCAGACGAATAGCTCTGGGTAATAAATCTATAGAGACATAAAGGAATACACACTGAGGTTATATACAAGGTCTACTCTGAAACCACATGGAAATAGCTTACCAATCTTAATTCTCCTCTATGGTAAACTTGTTCCTGATCACCACTTAGAAAGTTCTAGCCGCTCTGTGAGACTTGGTGTCCTTCCAAATTTCCTAATACTCAGCAAGCTCTAGCTCACTGTCTTCTAAGACTTATTCCAACAGAGCATAGTAAGTCAATGTATTCTCTTTCATATGCCAAATGGCACCTTCGCAGTGAACTAAGACAGGGGAGACATTTCAAACAACCTAAAAGAAGTATCCTTGTAAGATTATCACATTCCTTATGAGAAAAATGTTCCATGAACTCATTAAATACTGGAACTTATCGTCATCATTTATTTGAAGGCTCAAGATGATGCACAAGGTATTTAGAGAAAAAGAACAAGCATCCCTCACTCTCTCCAGGTAGCAGGTACTGACGACACTGCATCACTGTCTGGGAGAAGCATCAAGGCACTGGGAGGGGATGCAGGGACAGGCAGTGGGACATAAAGAATCCAGAGAGTAGTGGCTTACAAGGCGATGGCAAGGGAATAGTTGGACAGATTGAGAAACGAATAGCTTCTCTCTGAATGAAGGGTCATTAACTGTCCCAAGATAGTTGCCAACCAGCTGTTCTTCATCTCCATTGTAAGCAGATTTGGGTCAGTTTTAATGAAGAAGTTGGCATATGAATTGTTAAATTACTAAAAACTGTGAACTTTTCCTTAAGAAACTTAGAAACAGTCCAAGGACCATCTGTCAGGGCTAATTCACATCTGATACAGTCCTGCTTGAGAGTCTCCAGATCTGATTCTCTAAAAACTCTGTAAATAAGATTGCATTTAAGAAATACTATTAAGAAATGATACCTCATTAAATATGTTAATAGATTCATGTCATTTTTGTTTTTGTGGTGCGTGTGTGTGCGCGCACGCATGCACGTGTGTGTGCCAGGGATTAAGTCCACAAGGCTTCACACATGCAATACAGTTTTTCTTTCTTTTTTAAGTTACTGAGTCACAAGCCCAGCCCATCATTTTTGTTTCTGGAAGCACTAGGTGAGGTGTCAGAATTATTAGCCAACTGCTGCAAGATTTTCCAGATTCCAATCAATCCATTTGATCGGGGGATCTGACATAGGAAATATGGACAACTAATTTGATTCTTTGGGATAACTTTGCCAATTCCCATAACATCTGTAGCACATTCCAGTTTGTCAAGCACTTGTGTGTACATTACCTAATTTATTCAGATGATAATCACATGAATAATCTTTTCATTACTGAGATGGGTTATTCAACCTGCCCAAAGTCCCACAGAGCATATTAGAACTGGAACTCAAACAGGTTTCCAGATTTTCAACTTCCGTTCATGTCACTAGGCCATGACACCAACTGCTGACCACCTCCCCTTCACAATGACCCCACCCAAGAGGCACTACATGTATCTAGGTCTAAAACATTTGAAGGTTCATGCTATAGGTCTGTCATCCACTTTCTGATTTTGCAATGAAACTGCAAGTTGGGGTACTTTACACTCAACCTCCTTTTTCTTGCTCAGTATCTTAAGGGAAAATTTGACCTTTTGCTTTATTTAAAAAAATAATAATAACCACACGGACATTCCTCTTAACCGAGAAAACAATATTGCAACATGAAAATCACAAACTTTTTTTGTGTGTAGGAATACTACTATTTATTCAGCCACTGATTAGCTGATTGAATTGGGCATGAACTCCACCTTACTTTTTTCTTCATTTTTTATAATTTTATTTATTGAATCACCATGAGAGCAGTTACAAAGCTTTCGGGTTTAAGTCTCAGTTATACAATGAAACACCTGTACCTTCACCAGTGCCCATCATTCTCCACCCCCCAAAACCCTAGTATACTCCCATTCCACACCCTCCCCTACCTTGGGGCAGATGATTTCCACATTACTCTCTCTCTCTACTTTGACTACATTCAATATTTTGTCACCAGACCCACCATTATTATTTGAGATTTTACCCCAACACTCAGATCTGCTGAAAAGGCAACAGTAGACAATTTGTTTTCTATTGCTGGTTATTAATAACATATGATGTCGTGTGGCTACAGCAGTGGCCGTACGATTTTGAAATTCTGAAATTTTAACACTTAAATCTGGAGGGATTTCTGCCAAAATCTGCTGGGTTCCGAGATTTGTTCCTGAGTCTCTGGGATCATGGCCATTAAGCAGCTTGATCAGAAGCCAGAGAGGGTGTTCATGGGTGGCGACTCGGGGTCTCGTTGGGGTGGGGAGGCAAGGGCCGGCTCCATCCCCATCTCATGAGGCCCCATGTGTGTCATTACTGAGGGCCCAAATCTGACTGTCCAATGGCCTTTGGAGGATGGCAGCCACCAAGCCGCCTAGGGGGAGCAGGCGGAGGGACAGTACTCTTTCCCCCCCTGGGGTGGTCCGGCGACAATAACCTACTGCAGGGTCCAGACGCATTTCTGCCAAAAGCCACTGGGTTTTGAGATTTGTTCCTGAGTCTCTGGGATCATGGCCATTACGCAGGTTGATCAGGAGCCAGAGAGGCAGTTCATGGGTGGCGACTGGGGGTCTCGTTGGGGTGGGGAGGAAAGGGCCGGCTCCACCCCCATCCCATGAGGCCCTGTGTGTCTCATCACTGAGGGTCCAAACCTGACTGTCCAGTGGCCTCTGGAGGATGGTGGCCTCCACCACCTGGCCCCCACCGGGCCACCAGGGGGAACAGACCAAGGCACGAAACCTATTCCCACCTGGGTTGGCCCAGTGCCGGTAACCTACTGCTGGGACTGGATACATTTCTGCCAAAAGCTGCTGGGTTTCGTGATTTGTTTCTGAGTCTCTGGGATCATGGCCATTAAATGGCTTGAGCAGGAGCCAGAGAGACTGTTCGTGGGTGGTGACTCAGGGTCTCGGGATGGGGAGGAAAGCACAAACTTTTAAAGGCTTAAATCAAGGTCTTAGCACACAAAATCCCAACTTTAACTTAATGTTAGAAATACCCCAAACTGGGACCAACTGTAAATTAACTTATAAAAATAGATATAAATGCTTACATTTACATCAATAAAGCAATTTTGTTTTTATGGAGTTTCTTCCTTGATCTTCTGCTTGCAATATGAAAAAATGCTTAGTGTCACTCATTAGGGAAATGCAAATCGAAACTATGAGATATCATTTCACACCAGTGGATGTGGTATAAATGGAACTCTCTTCCACTGCTGGTGCAAATGTAGACTGGTCCAGTCTTTGGTGAAAACGATACAAACACTTCTTAAAGTGGAATAGGAATTTGCCTCTTATACAATCAGCAATTTCACTTCTTGGCAAAAACTTCTGGATAAAAGACATTTGCACACCTATGTTCACTAGGGTACAGTAGTTAAAATCTGAAAATAATCAAGTGTCCAAGAACAGACGACTTGGTAAAGACACTATGGTACATATACACAAGGGAATATTATTTAGCTTTAGGAAAAGATGAAATCATCAATTTGTTACTATGTGGATGAATCTGGGGAGTATGGTGCTGAGTGAAGTCTGTCAGAAGGACAGGGACAGATACAGACTGATCTCTCTCCTGTGTGGTGTATGAAGTACCATAGTAAAGAAACAACAAATATTGAAAAGCAACAGGAACTAAGAACTGGCCTTTAAGAGGAAGCATGTGACTGTAGGGGGATAATGGAAGGTAAAGGCTGAATTGGGGGAGGGGTACTGGGACATGGTGGAGGAAAGTTGATACTAGTGAAGGGTATGGTGTTGGAATGTTTTCTGCATGAAACCCTGGCATTATCAATATTGTCAATTCAGTGCCTAAAATAAAACATAAAATAAAATATTACAGCAAAAAAAGTTGCACTGGAAAAAATAAAAACATTAATAAAAATACATGTAAATACTTAGTAGGCAAATAGGCATAATAAAAGAAAAAAGATGTACATTATTTCTGTGTCCATGTGTTTTCTCTGCTATCACATTTTAATGAAATGGTACTTCTTTAGCATTTAACTAGATTCAATGCATCAATATCAAAACCACCCAAATATGATTTGTCTAGGGGAAAATATAACATGCTTTTCAGCAATTATTCTTATTATTGTTACAATTTGTTTTCCAAGAGCTTTCCGTTTAGTTAAGAAAAATACTAAAATGTCTTTTGTCAAAGATTTAGGAACATGACTAGGAAACGTGCTTCCCTATCTTATATGTGTTCTTTTAAAACATTAATTTAGTTTCCAATTGAGCAAGAACATTTCTAATTTGGCATTTTTAGTGCCTGAATTATGTTATCATTGTCTCCTTTAGGAAAAATGAATGCCACTTTTGACCTCTTGGTAAAAGCCTTCCTGTCTCCTTCAAAGTCAGGCCTTTTAGCCAAGAATATCAGAGAGCAGAGGAGGCTGTTACCTTCTTCAAACCTGCTTGACTGGTCTCTAAGAAAGCATAATCAGGGACAATGGAGTATAGGCAACAGATATTTAAACATTTTTTTGGATGGGGGGCAGGGAACCATTATTGGAAGGAGCTTCTATCTATATTACAATCTTGCCTTAAGAATTTAAATTGAGGAATTTCAAAGGTTTTGGTTTCTGGGCACACTTGGCAGTGCTCAGTACTTACACCTGGCTCTGTGCTCAGGGAGTCACTCCTGGTGGTGCTCAAGGGAGCTGGGTAAGGTGCCAGCCTTGCACATGACAGTATCTCTGCTCTATATTCTGGCCATTCCAAGCTCCCCTTTTTAACCTTTAAAGCCTTCTGTTCCAGCATTTTCTAGTTATTTTGCAGCATTCAGAATTAACTTATAGGCTATAATCCATGTACAGACTCCACCTAGAAGCTCATGTGAAGGGCTGCACAATGGTTGAGATGCTTGTGTTGTAAGTGGTGGGCCTGGGTTCCATCCCAGGCACCCCATCAATCCCCTAAGCCTTGCCAGGAGTGATCCCTAAGCACAGCTGTGTGTGGCCTGAAATCCACCCCCCTCCCCCCAAAAAAACAAGAGTTGAGTACAAACATATCTCCTCTTATTTCCATAACAGTGTAAAATTTGGATTTATGCACTTAATACTTATTCTAAATTTCTATTTTTCTTCATTTCCTATCATATGCCTTGAGAGAGATGTTTAGAGAAAAATGACCAGCCTAGACAAAACCCTCCTGCTGGTGTGCAGGATACACCATGATCTGCTCACCCGGTGAAGAAGCTGCTAGGAAGAGACTGCATGCCTTGGTCTCAGTACATAGCTAACTTATTTTATATATATAAAGTGGGTTTATAAATGCTTAAAGAATGCACAATTCATGGCCTTTTCTGCCTTAATAGGCACAGAGCACAGAGCCAGGGGTAAGTACTTGGGCATCTATCCCACCCAGGTAAGAAAGGGGACAAGGGCAGCAGATGCTTAGCCTGCATAATTGATTCTTCGAGCAGCAAAGAAATATACTTCATAATCTCTCTGCCAATTAAACTGTGTGTGTGTCTGTGTGTGTGTCTGTGTGTGTGCATGTTCTGTTCTGCCTAATTAGCTGGGAGGTTGTGAAATCTAATACTACATGGAAGAGTTTGTGTGCAGTAGACATGCACTTCATTTCTGCAAACACCTTTGAAGTAGTGCTATTAAGCATCTTGCTCAAAAGCTTCTCGGCTCCCAGGTGTTAGAAGCCATGTGAGAGGGTAGAATGTAAACTGAAACCATAAATAAGTCTTAAGGATTATTTTTTCTGAACAACATTACATCAAAGATTAGATGGTACCAAAGATGATGCATTGAGTCATCTCTCTGGAGACCCGGTCTGAGAGATGAGTCTACTCCTGAGTGTGCTCGCAGATTATACACCACACATGGAAGACAAAGAGCTAAACATGGAGGATGTTGAGCATTAGATAATGATAAGAGCTGCTTTGTGTTCTTTGAGGGATGGAAGTGGTAGTTGGTGCCTGTACTGGCAAACACTCTGGTCTAGGAACCAAGTCAACCAGCAGTGACTCCATTTTCAGTGCCGAGCACACACGCTTTGTCTGTGGTCACAACTGTGATCTCAGGGGAAGCATACAGCACCTGGATATCATCAGTCACCCTCCCGCCGGGGCACTGCAACAGGCTTCCATGTTTCCACGGCCTCACATATGCTCACTGCACACTTGAGGGAGTGGGGAGACCACGGGCTGACACACCAGGCTTGCTCTGTGGCACCGATGCCCACTGGGGCACACTGAATAGTCCACTGGGGATCAGCAATGCAGCAGGCACTGAGCTGGCTGACCCAACCTTTGCTCTGTCCTCTGGGCTATCTGAAGCAAAGCTGCAGGCCTGAGGGTGCGCCCCGCTGACTCACCTCTCGTTCTTAAGCCATCTTGAGAGGCCCCTGAGTACTTGGGAACCTGACAGCTGTGGAGTTTTATTTCTGGATTTCAACTAGGCAGAAAAAGGAAAAGGAAATATCTTTGCTGCCAACAAAATGAAAACATTTACATGTAGAATTCATTGTCAGCACAAAGAGCTTTCACACTACTCTACCACAATTTCAGATTCTGTTGGGTTGCTAAGTTTTTTTAAATTTTATTTCAAAGAGTGATAATAAAGACTTTCAGGAGAGGAATGACTCAAAGCATGGGCAAGCTACCACCAGTTAACAGAATTATCTGACTTTGCTTTGCCACTGCCCTTGAAAGCCCTCGGTTCTGTGCGGTTCCAGGGCAGGGAGCAGCCCAGCAGGCTCATTTAGCTTGGGGAATGAGAGATCTGCAGCAAACACTTGTATGCACAAACTCATCCCAGCCTCATTCCTTTTCGATTGGAACATACAGAGCACAAAGCCAAGCCACCTAAAGGCTCCATAAATCCAAAAAAGGGAGTTACTGATCGAGGAATTCTCAGATTCCTGCCAAGGCACCCTTCCTGGGCTGGAGGTCAGCCTGGGGCAGTAATCAGAGCCCAACTCTGGACAACACTCAAGGAATTAAGTGCAACACTTCAAATCTGGACTTTTAATTGGCAATTTTTCTTTTCACTGAAGACGAAACAAAGAACAAGCAACTGATAACAGCCCAAAGTCAATTAAGAGGGGGGAAAGAAAAACACAAGAATAAAAGTTGGATGCCAGTTTCCCAGGTGTAGCTAAGAGATTTTCCATACAAAGGGGAAAAATAAAGCAGATTTTAAAACTCTGATTTAAGATTATGTGGTTTTTGAAGGAACAGTAAGAAACTGAAGACCATGAAACAAAACATTTGTTCTTTTCATAAAAATACTGGCCTATCTTAACTAGAAACAAAAGAGAAAGAAAGAAAGAAAGAAAGAAAGAAAGAAAGAAAGAGAGAGAGAGAGAGAAGGAAAAATAAAGAGTCTCAGGCAGTTAAGCAAAATATAAGCTCCCCTTTGCCACATGACCCCAACACATAAATGTTAATAATATCTTTTACCTCCCTGGAGTGGAATTGGAGGAAATATTTACTTAACACATTGAGTTCCAACTCTGGACCAACCTTATTCCCTTATCAAAATTGATTTTCATCTATAATCGAGATGTTAGAAACACTATATCTTGGGATGTTTTTCTTACTTTTAAGATACTTAAAAAATAAACACTCATACTGTGCCCCAATATGCTGCAGTGCAGTTTTGAATGTTTGAACAGTATTTTCAGTCATAAATGAAAAGTACTAACATTGTTGATATGCTTTCCAGTAATCAGACGTCTAGAGTTAGCAAGATATTATCCAAGCACATTCCAAGGTTAATGGGACACATCTAGATTTGCTTTTATTAGTTGGTTTGAAACATTTCAGGTATGCTGAGTTTCACATTCTAATATATAAAAAGTGTTAACAAAAATGGCATTTCTTCCCTTTCCTCTTGTTCTAATGACTATCTTACACATAAAAATCTGACAAATATGTTCAATATGGAAGGATAAAATCCTCAAAAAATATTCTCTCTCACTCCCTCTCTCTCTCACTGGTTTTGGGGCCATATCCAGCAGTATTCTGGATTATGCCTGACTGGTGCATGGGGATCACTTCTGGTGAGCTCAGGGTCAAATACCCTATCCAGTGTCCTATCTCTCCAGCTCCCAAATTCTCAAAAATTCTATTTCTTTTTTGGGCCAGAGTGATAGTAGAAAGGGTAGGGGACTTGCCTTGCATGTGGCCAAGACAGGTTTGATCCCTGGTATCCCATACGGTCCCCTGAGCCCACCAGGAGTGATCCCTGAATGCAGAGCCAGTAATAAGTCCTGAGATTTGTCATATGTGGCTCAAAACCAAAAAAAAAAATCCATTTTGTTTGCTAAAATCTTCTACCAAAGGCTAATGAAGCAAGTATTTATTTATTTAGGCAAGGATTTTAGATTTTTCATGGTCTAGAACAAGTTGCTTTCGTTTGAGGACTAAGGTTTCCAGAAAGTCTCTATTTTCTCTCTGTGTGCTCTTCCCCAAGGAGCTGTCTCAGCACACCCTGTGGCCGCCGCACTCAATTCCAGCTAGCAGGAGTCAGTTCACACCGCAGTGTCTGTGCCACCCCATTCTGGCCCTTTACTCACATATCTCTCCAAAAGGAAAAAGAATAAGAACAGAATAACAAATTTGGAGGGAATGTAACTTCTATTTCAGGAGTAGGCTAAATTTGGTTTAATCAGAGGCTAGCTCCTATCATTCTTATAAGAAGTTGGGCTCTGAAAATAGGGAAAATATAGTGTCATCTATGGGTCTATTAGAAGGCATCTTGTAGATGTACTAAGATCAATAGGATACTTTAAATAACATGTTTATTCACCATGAAAACTAGCAAAACAAGGGAAAGATATCCATATATATGTATATACATATAGATAAATAGATAGATAGATAGATAGATAGATAGATAGAGAGAGATAGGTTGTTGAGTGAGCAAGGTCAGATTCAGCCCAAACTCAACCAAGCTAGAAAACTGAGAATTTGGGGGACCGGGGAGGGAGGACAGTTCGCACCCAAATCAGTAAGATGCTCTGAGCAGGAAGTCACCAAAGAAACAAATACCTATTTTTGAAAGTAATTGCAAAAAGAATGTCAAATTAAAAAGCTGTATTACCTAATAAAAGTGACCAGTCATACCCTGATGCTCTAACCTGAAATAAGAGCGTGGGCAATTCAGATCCACTTTCCAAGTCCTCCCAGTTCAAGAGAATCCTTGGACCTGATCTCATGTGGTTTGTCCCCTCAGTCTTTCTTTCCTGTGAACCAATAATCAAGACATTCTATCTCCAAAGGCAAGGAACTCTGAATACTACATGAAAGTTGTTAGAATCCCTTAGATTCATGGACCAACGGCCTTCCTGATGTATAGTTACAACTAAGTACAGGGCAGCACAAAATGGTGGCTTGACTAGGATTCAGGATGTTCAGACTTTAGAAAGTCAAATGCAGTTAATCCAGGATCAGAATTATGAACAAGCTGTGGAGAATATCCAAAATTCATTGAACTGGTTGAGTATGTAATCTCAACTGTCCAGTAAATTAATTCAAGTTTTACTAAAACTTGCTTCACATAAAGCAAATTAGAGAATTTGGTAATAGCTTTAAATCTAACTGTACAACTAATTTCTCAGTAGATTGGGCTCATTGTCAAAGAAGCAAACACATTTTTCCCCCAAAGGTTTTAAAATTGAATCACCAAATCCTAGAAAATTTATTCAAGAAAAATGTTCGCTAGTTAATTGATTCCTCTTTGCAATATGTAATTCTCTCTTCCTGATAATTCATGTTTCCAAATAGTGGTCTGTTTATCTTTTCAGTCAGTAGGACCTGAGTCCCTAAAGTATAGCAGACACCAGGCTATGTCTAGTCTGGTATGCCAAATCTACATCCACAACAGAGCATCATTCATTAATGGCCACAAATGTGTAGATTAGACTTTCATGTCATGGTCCCGATCCACCTCTAGGTATATTTCACCAGGATGACTTAGTAAAGGGCATAAATAGTATTTTGTGGGGAAATATTTAACAGCAACCCATAGGTTATGTTCACAGGTATCTTGGCCAGCAAGTTTTATCTAGCCAACTACTGACAAGTTTTTCCTTAAATATGGTTGCCAAAGATGCACTATTTCCCCTTAATGTTTGTTCTTTCCAACCCAAGAATAGAATCTGTAATTGGTGGTGACTTTATCCCCAAAAAGTGTCCTTAAAACATCTAAAACCATTTTAAACACAACTTTTGTAGAATTATCTCTGTTCCGCCACTGGACTGCAGTAATTTTCCCTGCTGGAATTGTATCAAACACAATTCAGACAGGAAGGCTGTTACCTGCCCCAGTAATCAAAGGATGTGTGTGTAATAAAGATCTGAGTAAAGGCTAACAGGAATGAAGAGCCAGGCCTGGGGGTGGGGGTTGGGGGGGCCTGCTATGAAGTGCCCTCTTGTTTTAATTGCTTATTGGTTTGAGTCTTTGGCTCAGAATTCTTTTTGGTAATGACTGCTTGGTAATTTTCCCTTTCTTTCCAATCAATCACTATGGTTCCTAATTTCAGGTTAACAAGGGCAAAATAGGCCTTTCTTCATTGGTAACATTCTCTATCTTTTCTTTTTTTTCAAACATGATAAAAGCTTGTGACTTTTTTTTGTATAAACACTCGTATTTGTATTTCAGTCTATAGAACTAATAAGGGACAAGCAATCTAAAATAAATGGGAATATGAAAATATCTTCAGCTAGCTAATCTTAACACTTTTGTTTTGTTTGGCTGTGGCATCACACTCTCAGTACTCAGGACTTACTTTTCGCTCTATACTCAGGGATGTCTTGGTGGGCTCAGGGGATCTCATGGGATACCTGTGATAGAAC
Organism: Sorex fumeus; assembly: GCF_029834395.1. Classification (NCBI taxonomy): domain Eukaryota; kingdom Metazoa; phylum Chordata; class Mammalia; order Eulipotyphla; family Soricidae; genus Sorex; species Sorex fumeus. Next base: position 16,671,011 of record NW_026606188.1, read on the forward strand.
CCAGATTGACTGCCTGCAAGGCAAGTGCCCTACCTGCTGTACTGTCTCTTTGGTTCCAAACACTTTTAAGGTAAAAAGCCTAGATGGAACCGTTTTAAAGGACAGTCTTTGTGTTTTCTTTTTCCCCTTTGTTTTCAGGTGACAACCAACTGTGCTCAGGGCTTACTCCTGGTTCTGTGTTCAGGAATCACTCCTGGCAGTGCTCAGAGGATCATATGGAGTGCTGGGGATGGAACTCGGATCTGCCATGTACAAGGCATGTGTCCTTCCTACTCTACTGCCTTTATAGTCCCAGGACAGTTATTTTGTTGATGAATACTTTATTACCATATTTAAGAACAGATTTTGATCTGCCACCCAAGTTCAACTTCTGAGACACAAACTGTAGCTGCTGGAGGAACACCATCAATAACTTAAGAGTCCCTTTAATAAAGAGATGCCCTTCATTACCGCTCTGGATGAGATGTGTTACTCTCCCTAGAGAGTCCTCTTTCAGCAGATCACACCAGAGGAAACTTCTAGAACCCCTTCTATCTAAAGGAGTATAAAAGAAGGAGCACAGAATTTAGGCATTTAGTCTTTGGTTAATTCACTTAACTCTCTCCCACCCTTTCTCACTAACATGGGGTCTTCTTAAACATTTGGCAAGAGGGGCTTTCAAGCAGTAAAATCATCCACATGTGCCCATCTTCTCTAGAGCCCCTTTATAATCAGAACTGTCACAAATTCCAAGTATTATGCTGTTGGTGGTCATAAACCTCAAGATGAGCCACCTGGTCCTGCTTGGATAAGAGAGAACTCCATATACTTCTGACTCAAGTGGCTGGCTCTAGGGGGAGTCTCATGAAGAAATTGTCATTCTGGTTCAGTCTGAAAAACTCACTATATTTTGTGAGAACAGCCTTTCTAAGGTTCAGCAAGCAAATGCACAAAAGGAGGGACTCCTGAGCACATTCAGAATAACAAGTAGCTCAGTTCCTCTAAAGAAAACATGATTCCTACTGGAGAAAAATAAAGAACTATTTCTCATAGTTACTGGCCTAGGTGCCCAGCACAGAAATTCAGTTTCTAAGGGTCTAAACACAATAGTTGGAGATTAGTATGAGGTGGGAAGGCACAAGAATTCAAGGAACAACACTTCCTTACTTTAGATCATTCTTGCTGAGAAACCCAGGGATAACTCAACTTCAATGAACATGCTAAAAGAGCTATTGAAAACATTTTGACATAAAATTCATGCAGCCGAGTGCTATATCCAGAGAAAATTCTAAATATAAACTATTGTGCCAGAGTGATAGAACAGCAGAGAGATCTTGCATATGGCTGCCTGGGGTCCAATCCCTGGCATCCACATAGTCCCTGGAGCCCACCAGAAGTCATCTCCAAGTGCAGAGCCATCAGTCAGTCCCGGACACCTGCAGGGGTGACCCCCAAACAACAAACAAACAAAAAGCATATAATATCACTCCTTGATCTTCGCTTTCCCAAACTATTGTGTATTATTCAATGATATTCCCTTTGGATGGTTTGCAGACTACTGGCTGTAGCCGACTGGCCTCAGGTCATAAACAATTTCAAGGTTAGCTTGAAAACTTGGTAAGTATGCTTCACTCATCAAAAAGATTGAGAAACCCAGCTGGGTACACATGTCTGCAATGGAGCAGGAGGTGGCTGCACCCAGCAAGCCTCACAGGGGTGGCATGACACCTCATTTCCTATGGCCTGTCAACTCTCTTGGATCAAATGGACACTGCTGAGTCTGCTGGACTGGGCCCCGGAGGCTCTCACTCTCTCAAGAGAAACAGATAGATCACATCCCTTGCTTCCCTCCAATTCCTTTAAATTCAGGATCTCCTCTCTACTACTCTATTCCAGCCCAAGACCACAAGAAATTAAGCTTCTCTTTAGCCAAAATTGTGGTGTACATATAAGTTTGAGCATATGCATGTGTGGGCTAACATCCATAGTGACTTAGTGACTCTCTTCTTTATCTGGCACAATGAACAGTAACTTGAGTGAGAGCCATTGGCCATCTGAATGACTTCCCTGGGCAACTTCTGAAATGCAGGCTCGGCCCCAAGATCACCCTGTTGTCCAGGTCTCACCTGTGAAGTCTGTCCTGGATGACAGAGGTGCAAACAGGAACCAAGACACCCGCTGCAGCAGTGGAAGCACCACACTCACTCCTGTATCGTACCTATCACCATCTCCCCTCTCCCTGAGACATACCGCTCCACTGCTTCCCATTTACATGGACCAAACACTGAGGGAACGGAAAAGCTGCCAGGAGGGACACAGGAACATCAGTGGAGGTCAGGGTACATGGCTGAGCTCAGGGAGGTGGCCATGTGCACCAAGACCATGACTGGTAACCAGAGAATAACAGGGGGGTTACTGAGGATAAGGAATATTGGACTAAAGGTGACACGGGGATGTGGAGGGAGAGTCATGTGCATTTCAGTGAGGGCTGGAAGTGTACAATAACTTGGTATATCAATGCCCCAAAACTTGAACACCATTGCAACCCTATTATCTAAAGTATAATAACATAAAAAATTTAAAAAAGATTAAATAAATATAACCATAAATACTTTTTGGGGGGAGAGGGAACTCCTCAGCAACACTCAGGATCCTGGAGCTATATCACACAGTGCTAAGGGGACCATGTGGCTTAAGGGATCAACTCAGGGACTTGCACATCTCGGCAGATGCTCTCTCACTAAAGCTAGTCCCTTAGTCTAACTCAGCTTAATTCTTCTTTTATTTTAATTTATTAAGGACAATCAATTAGCAAATACAATGGCATATAGATAAGAAGTTTAATAAAACACAGTACCTGTTCTCTAGTTTTCAAATCTTGTGTTGAACCAACCAATTTTAGACAAAACACTATATTTTAACACTCTGAGTGTCAGGGTCAATTATCAACATCTGCTACAGGAGTAGCAGAATTTGGTGGTGGTCAATATGCCATATATTTTGGCAGCTTTGCCTCAGAATTAATTTCCTCCCGATAAAGGTTTTATCCCACAGCCCCTAGTCCTGAGTTCTCAATAATATTGTTTTCTGACATTTTACCATTTAGCACTATACTGTATGTATTGCACTGTTGGGTTTTTATGCATTTTAATCTTCTCCCACAACTAAAATCTAAATCCACTGATGTAAAAAATGTAAAAAAAAAATGTAAAATGTCAAATGTAAGGAAAAAAAGCAAATAAAACACTCAAAAAGTACTTCTTTAACTGACATGAAACTAGATGCATAATTCCCCTACATCTCCTTATTCTCTTCAATACTTTTCGGCATGTCACTTTTATATGCTTGGGATCACTTTCCTGTACAGGATAGGCTTACACAGGAGGTAAGTGAAGGTTCTCAGTTCCCATACTGAGAGGAAAGCAGAAGTATTGCGATTCTATACAAAGGGGGATTTTTATGGCTACAGAAAAAGCTGCTGTGAGCTTAGTATCGTCACTGAATCCAATCTAGTAATTCTGTGAAACCTAGTGGCTAGACTTTTAGTAGCTTCTCAGCATGGTGTTAGAAGCTGGTAAAGGTGAGCAATTGCAAGGTACTCTCTTTTGTCAAATGGCTTTATGTCCTGTTTTGACAGGGAGTCCACACTCAACAGTGTTCTGGGTCCCTTGGTGTCTGTGGGCCATGCAGTGCCAGGGATGGAATCCAGGGTTCCTGCAGAAGTATTTGCTTCAGATTGGCTTTACATCTTCCTTATAGTTCTTTCACTCTGTTAATAATGAAAATTAATTTTCTATATAAACCAAAATTCCACTTACTTCAACTTCCTAGCCTTTCAGAAAAAGATGAGATTATAAATTACTTCTAGTTGGCCCAAACCACACATTGTTCATTAAAGGTCAATTTTAAAAAGCCTAACTTAATAGATATTAGCATGCATGGAATAAATATTTACTGAACGTCCAATACAGTAGTGGAGGTTTATAAACTCCCTCTGGGAGCCTACAATTTAGTTGGTCAACAAAGAAAATGCATATGATCAAACTAGAACACAGGAGAGTATGGTCTATTGTCACACCCAGAGTAATACCATGTCATTGTTACTAATTAAATTGGTATTTAGAAATTAGCTGAGAGCCACATTAATGTTTAAAGTCCAAACCATAAGATCGGCTAATACTTGTCATGTACTTACAGATCAATTTCAGAATAACTGTCACTTTTTAAACCACGGAAACGAAAAAAAATTGAAGCTGTCCCTAGATACAAAATATGTCTAGCAAAATGCATTTCAGATTAAACTTAGACCCAATAAATTATATATTTAGCAGTCATAATTTCTAAAGATGTGGGCTGAGATTTATGGGTGACCAGCTCTCCAGTTCAAAGCACAGGAGAAGTTTAAAATTGAAATCTTGTTTGTATTAGCCAAAATGACACAGTCTAAGAACATTCAATACTTTGTCCTCTGGTATATTCAAATTGGATCTGCTGAAAAGATTTCCTGATCCCTCGTCTTTTGCTGTGTCACAAAAGAATCACACAGATCATTTCCACTTTTTTAATAACTCCAGCAACATATTGAATAACCAAAATGAATTAGACAAAAATCAAGATTTTTGTCTCTTAAGGAAATCCATCAAGATTACTACCTCAACTCTCCATTTCACTTTGACTATAAGAATAAGGCCTCAAAGTTGTAGTCTCAACCACTGGTCTATAGCTATGTAAACGGTTGAAAATCAAGGCCAAGCAAGGCATAGCACAAAAGAAAACAGGCAAAACCAAGGATAGCATGTTAGTTACTTCAAAGAAACACAGTCAGACAAATACAGAGGACTACTTACTGTACAAAACTCACAATCTGGAAGTTACTCATTTAAATTAGCAAGGGATTCACATTATAGAAGTGTATTTTCCAAGTTTACAATTATTTGTCTTGGGATTTTAAATCCAGAAATCCTTTGATATATTAATGAAGATCTGATTTATGTATCACTTTTAAAGAATTAATTTGGTGAAAATAGAATAATACCTTGAACAGTAATTTACTCCATAATTTCTGATCAAGTACTGTCTCCGACTTGTGTTATCTACATAGCTCAAGAAGAAAATGGAGTTGAGTTTAACCTAACTAGACCTGCCTCAACCTAATTCACCCAATTTCACACTTCCCCATCAAGGGGGAAACCCAATGAAAGAGAAATAAAATATAAAAGTACCTTTACTAGGTACTCTTCAGTAGCTCCCCAATCAAGGATCACTGTGTAACTTGTAATTTTGCATTCTAAAATCACACAGCTACCAATAGGAGGGGTCCATTCCTTCTCAATCTTTGTCTTCTCTTTGAACAAGGAAACCTTATGTTAACAGACTGTTGACAGTCTCCTAGTAAACCCAAGAACGCCACTTCAGACTGCATAGAAACTCCATGATCAGTTCAGTGGAGTCCACTAATCATTTTAAAAAGCTCAGCATCAGCATCAGGGATAATTGAAATTGTTCCTATTTCTTCCACGGTCACTGTTAAAACACACAAACTCATTCTTTAGATGCCACAGTTACTACATGGGAGCCATATACCCAGAGGCAGTCTACTGTGTAGTGGGTAGCAGGGTTAAAAACATGATTTAACATTGATATTGGATTACTCTTAAAAGTTATTCTATAAGATCACCTACTCATTTGAAAAGTTTTCTCCTTGAACTATTTGAAGCAAATGCCTTTAAAAGAAATATCTAAGCAAATACTATGGTCATATGTATCTTAAAAATTAAAACAGTACAAAATATTAACATAAAATATTAACATATAGGCCTCTTAAGACACATAATACACTGTTAGTTGCAAAAACAAACAAAATAATTGGAAAAGACATATTTACTAGAAATTAAAAAGTTGTGAAATGAGTTCCAAAAACAGGCTGGTGAACTAAGAGCAAACTATACTCAATATAAAAGTAGCAATAAGTGATTCAAAACATTCGATGTCCCAATGCAATGACACTGATGTATATGGCACCCTGCCCTGGAGTTGTGTTCAAAAGGCTCCCCTCCCCCCCGCGCTGCCCCCAGAATACTCTGTGACTAATGTCTCCTACAATCCAACAAAATGGATCCATTTGTTTGATAATATGAAAGGCATTTGGGATTCTTGAGCATCTTCAAAATTATTATTTTGAAACAACAACTATCATTAAGAGTACACAAAATGTCTACACTGTTGAGTTCTGAAGTCAGAATTCCTGGCAAAGAAATTAGCTTATTTAAAATGCTATAATTCTTATTTGGACTGTCCTTTAGTAAGCAGACTACACTAAAATTAGATCCTCTTTATCATTTTTTAAACAACGCAAATGGAAAACCATGTTTAAAGCAACAGGCCTGTTTATGTCTCTCACCAGTGGTCGGGTGTTAAACGCATTGCTTCCTTAATCAGCACTTTTTATTGTCTGTGAGCTAAATCCTCACCCAGTAAGTCGGTTTCAGAGAAGAAGTCTATTCAAGGAAAGAAAACTAACTTCATTTTGTCAAAAACAAAGAAAAAAGAGTCGCACATATTTAAACTATATAAATTAAACAAAAAAAAATAACATAACTTTGTTTTCACATTAATATTTACAAAAACATTTAAGAGTTCAGACCTCCCCGGAATAAAAGAATTGCTAGAAAGTTACTTGGAATCACCCACAGAAAATAACTGTTGCTGGTTTCATTTCAGGCAATGGACTTGTGCCAAAAGGGACTGACATTGTGATGAAAGGATCACAAAAAGTTGTGAGAATTTTTTTCATGAGTATGAATCCTTCCAAGAGCAACAAATTGTGATTCCTCATTCTAACATCATACTTAAATGACAACTGTAAGAAATTAACAACATGTAATAATTTGAATTTGCTCTTCTGCATGAAATTGTTCCAACTTTTACTCTCAGCTCTGGAGAGCAAGTTTGCCTTCCACAAAGATCACTCCACTCACTGCTGCAGAAACATGATTTTTATTCTGTGAGCTTTAGCAGCAGGGCTTGTTTTACCAGGGTCAGGGGTCAAGTTTAACTGAACTGGCCACCTGAAATAATACATAATACTTGAAGCTTCGTGGTCTCTCTATAGTGGCAAGGAAGGTGAGATTCTGGATTAAGAGCTGAAATATAAGGTGGTATGACTAGCTACAGTAAAAGATTCAATAAACAAAATTAATTTTATTACTATTATAGTATTCTATGACAATGTCATTCAGGGATTTAATATGAACAATCACCAAAAAACACTGAGTAGTTGAATTTATGTTCATCTCTTGTGCCCTCAAATCCATACTTCCTTAAATTGATCATATCAATTTAAATCAAAGCAAGAAATATTTTACTCGGTGTTTGTCACTTACCTTTCTAAATGATGGGTTGGGTAAACACAAGAAGCAAAACTCATACTTTTATCAGACTTTAAATTAAACATACTTGTTTTTCTCTTGAGAAGCTTATGCTTGGGTTGTTTGCAAAGAAAACATCAAGTGTGTGAGGTTGAATTCTGATTCATTACATTCCACGCTTATTTAAAAGAAAAAAAACTAAAGCTGAATTGTGAGTTCCAAATTTAAAGTGGCAAATAGGTGTTTAAAAGACTCTGAAGCACCTGCAGGACCTGGTGGACTTACTTCAGTTTTATGACAGTTCTTTAAAAAAATGTTTTTTGAACAACCTTATTTCCAAAGAGAAAAATCTTGATAACTGAATATACTTTGCTTATTTTTATGTTTTATGAATATACTTTATAAGTATATTTTATAACCACACTTTGCTGAATTTTATGAATGCCCCACCTACTTCTTTGCTTATTTGATTATAAAACATAATACTGCCAGCTCCATGGAGCATGCTTTCAGAGGTAATTAGAGAATAACATGCTTGACCAAACATATCTCTCTCATACACGAAGTTACAAACCAACCAGAAACGCAAATGCTTCTGTGATATACAGAAGTGTTGCAAGAAAACCCGCACTCTTTCCATCACACCTCAGGAGAGCAGATGCAGGATCTGTGCTTTTGCTGGGTGAGTCCCGCCCATCTCCAGAAGACACATTGCTTTGTTTGAGCTTGTTCTGTGACATTCCCAAATGTCCCAACACCTCACTCTTAAATTGTGGCTGAGGTTAATTACATCTTTACTTTTGAGAGAGGAATTTCAGGGTTTGTTTTATTCAAAATGATTAAAAATCAGAAGCTCTAATGCGCCAGTTCAGTTCATAGAAGTGGCTCGCTGCCGCAGTGCTCCTAGAGGCTGGAGACAGAAGCTCCGAAAGGTCAGTTGGGCAGGGACAATGCAGGGCTCAGGCCGGGTGGTGGAGATTTACATGCAATAAGGACTAAGCAGAAGCTACTGAGATTCTCCCATGGCCAAGTCTTACCATTTTGAGATGAAAATCAGTCTTGTTCTGGCAAACTCCCTCTCTTCTGTCCAAGACCAACCTGCAAAATAGGTTTAAATACAGTAGACAAATCACCTCACCACAGGTCAACAAATGAAGAATGTCTGCCTAGAGCTGACAGGCAAAAACCCATTTTCTGTGGCTAAGATAAGTTACAAGCAAAGGATTATAGCTATTGGGGCTTCTGAATGAGCTTTCCAAGTGGTCCATAGGCTTAAAGAAGGGACAAAGGAATTCTTGGTTACTAGGCATTACAGAGTCCTTGGCTATTCTTAGTGGTCAGTTCATCTTTAAATTGCAGGAGTTCAAAAGGTTTAGCAACTTAAATGTAGAACCAAGCGACAAAAATAGATTGCTGACTGCTCTTTGTTCCCAGACATACTACTGGCAGTATATTTGCAATCAACACAGCAGAATGGGGATCAGTCTTCACTGAGTAGTGTAATGCTTCAGAGTGGATATTTTTGGAAATGGCACTGCATTACATAAGCTTCCGTGCTTAAAAAAAAAAAAAAAACAACCTGGGGGTGGGGGTGGGGGGCAGTCAGGAGAGTCGGGAGCATAGCCCATTATTCCCCACTCCCTAGCCCAGATCAGCAGGAATGTACATGCTGCAGTGATTTTCTTTTCAGCATTCATGTCATCATCCATCCGAACACAGTTCTTTTGTTCGCCGAAGTTAGGACAAAAATAAAGATGAATGGAGAAAGTAAAAGTTCTCCAAAAGGGGATCACAAATTCATCGTTTCCATATCATGTTAAGAGATACATATAAATGCAAATCCGATTATTATCACCCTGAAGCAAAAGGCAATCGATTCTCTTTATGCTTTCCCTCCCCACAAAGTTCAACCGCTTTATTTTTAAAAAGGCAGAAAAAAAGTGTTTCAAGATGCGGTGGAAGCCCGGGAAGGCCGTCAGCTGTGGCAGCGCTGAGGGAGCGACGGGTGTAAAGATGAAGGGTCAAGCACAAATTCGTCTACAAGGATGGGGGAGGGGGCTGCATGCACCAAAGTGCATCTAATGCAAAGAAACAAAACATTTCCCAACAATGCTTTCGGAGCCAAAGGAAAAAACCCCACCCCTTCCTCAAAAAATCCTAAACTTGTGCAATTCATAATTAACGAACATGAAACCCTGGTTACATTCCGCCTTCATGCAGCAGGTCCCCCTGCCCCCCACCGCCAGAAATGCCCCAAAGGTAGGCGCTGCAGCTCCCGGGCCCGCGCGGCCAGGGGCATGCACTCTGCAGGGCCGGGGCTCCGCCGCCGGGTACTTACAGACAAAGCCCGCTCCGGCTCCCTCTCTCCAGTCTACACCTGAAACACAAATGTGGATGGAAGGGGGATCGTGCTCCAGAGACAGCTGGGGCGGCGGGGGAGGGGCCGGGCGGAGGCGGCGCGGGCGGAGGGGGAGGGGCGCGACTCCCACTTCCAAGAAGTGCGGCCTCGAGTGGGAGGCGCCGCGGCCTGGGGGCTCCCGGGTCCCTAGCCGCCCCGCACCCGGGGCCGGGGGCCTAGGGCCGCACGGCCCGGGGGGGTCCCCGCACCCGCACCCGGCACCAGAAGACTAGGGCGTACGGCCGGGGGGCTCCCCGCACCCGGGACCAGGGGCGCACGGCCTGGGCGGGGGGATTCCCCGCCCCGCACCCGGGACCTGGGGACCCAGGCCGTCTCCCTGCACCGGGGACCAGGGGCGCACCCGGGACCAGGGGGTCGGGGGCGCACGGCCCGCGGGCTCTCCGCAGCCTCCCCGCACACCGACCCGGGGTCGCATTGTCCCCCTGCGGACGGGCACACAGCGCACAGCGGACCCTCACGGGCCGGGACGAGCGGGATCTCGGCCAGGGGCGCCCGACCCGGGCTCGGGGACCGAGGGGCGCGCCTGCAGGCGGGGAACAAAGGGGGCTCGGCGTCGCCCGGCCGCCACCCGACGTGCCGACTTTGCAGACAAATAAGGAGGCGGAGGAGGAGGTTTGGGGGCGCGCCAAGCTCGGGAGGCGGCGCGGCCCGACTGTAACAATAAACCCGCGGCGAGGGCATCTGAGGGGACGGCCGCCGGCAGCGTCTGCCCTTCCCTGTGCCCGCGCCCCGCGTGGCGGGAGGCGGCGGGACAAGGGCCGGAGGCGGCACGCGCCCGCGGGGCCCTGGCAGGCGCGTGCACAGTCCGAGTGGACCCCGGCAGGCGCGTGCACAGCCCGCGTGGACAATGGCAGGCGCGTGCACGGCCCGCGTGGGCCCTTGCAGGCGCGTGCACGGGCCCCCACAAGGCGTGAGCGCGTTCCCCTAGCCGCGGCACCGCGACCGTGCGCGTCCTTGGAGTTCCCTTTGTCCCGCGGTGGCCACGCCTTCCCCAGCCGTTCCTCCGCCTCATTACCAAAGATTGCTTGAAAGAGCCCAGCCTTGCACTTCTAATTTTTTTTAACTCCTCTATCTTACTTAATATCTGGTTGTTGTTATTGTTGTTTAAAATAGCATTAACTTAATACCTTAGTTTTTGCTACAGACTCCAACAAACTGGTTTCAGTTTAAACAAATCATGATACCGTCTGTCCGTGGTAGGGTCAAAAGAGACTGTTCTCTGATTAAACTGCTTAGCCAAGGAAAAAAGAAGACTCATAATGTCATTTGTCACCTACGCTTCACTTCCCATTAGTGAGCAACGTTTCATATTGTGAACAGACAAAGAAAACCCCCCAGGGAAGAATTTACAAAATGAGAAATTCTTAAATATATATTTATGAAATACAGTAGGGTAGGTTTTTCTCTTTTTAGATTTAAAGCATGTGGGAGTACATAAATATCTTTTAGAAAAGTTTACACAAAAAATAGTATTTACTATATGCGCATTTTCTTTGTTCTAACCACAAACTTACGAGTGATAGACTCAAAAAAAATCTGGGGGTGCTGTGCTGCCAGTAGTTCAACCTGTGCCTGCGGGAGAGTGCATCAGCAGCCTGATGGTGCCTTCAGGTTTCCTGATACCCCCAAATTGCCGCTGTGTCTCTGGTTGGACCCCAACAACTCAGAATCAAGTATCCCAAGAAATTAAATGCCCAAAAGTTAAGTACGCGGGAATCACGCAGGCAAACCATCTCCAGTACTCCTCCCCCCCCCCCCCATACACACACTTGAATGTAGAGGGGAAACTCCTCGTAAGAGGAAAAGTCTACGTTTATTATTTTAACGGGTGACAGACCCACCGAGAAACTCTGGGTCCCACTATGCCTTATCTGGAGCTGAATTCATCCGCCAGGTTCAGCCCTCAGACCATCAGAGACTCCTCAACTCTCCAAACTCCAGCCAGCCAAACCAATTTCAGCTGGAAGTCACAAGGAAATGAGAGGAGGAGTCTGCATCAGAGCACCTGTGGGGAAAGCCTCTAATTTCTTTATAAAACTGCTCCTCCAGTCCGGACAATTTGTTAGGCTCCTGATTGTAGCTCTCCAGAGACCCATTGCTGTGATCACTACTGCTGCTGTTGCAGGAACAGCTCTTCAAACCTCATTGAGACAAACCTCAGAGACAAACCTCATCGAGACTATGATTTCATCATAACGTGGCAAAATGACTCTCAGCACCTCTGGACAGTGCAGGCTACTGTCAACCATGATGTTGAGCAATGATTGGACACTTTATAACAAACATTGATTGGGGTTCAAGGATGGGTTGAAATTTCAATATTTTGTGTTTTGCAAACTGAAAAGGGGGATATTTGAATAACATTGGGTTGTCCTTGCTCCTCCCACAGAGAACTTAGGTTTACTGAGTTATTCCCACAGCAATGCTCCTGAGGCGCACCCAATTTCATTAAGCACTGATAATCCTATATTGCCTTTCTCTTTCCTTTATGTCCTTTGCATGGTTTATTTAGCAATGTTCTTTTTGTATAGGCACAGGAAGACAGTTGGTGCTATGCTCTTGTAACATGGCAGTTAACTGACTCCAAATAATATTTACTCCTCGGCCTCGATCATATTCAATTGACTTAACCCTCAGTTGCCTTTACTTCCTAACAGCCCCAAAAGGAGGGTTCCAACGAAGGGCCTGGAGGGACTCAGGACAAGCTGAAAGCTACCCTGGTATTGGAAAGGGACAAAATAAGCTAAGGGCATGGTCATGGAAAAATTCTGTCATGACCCAAAAATAAGTACTGAATAAGGATTCTGCTGGGGTTAGGAAAGACTAACCTGGCCTGAGAACTGTGATCTGGAATATATGGCGAGATGTCCCCAGGAAAAGCCAACCTTTAGGCTTACTACATCTCTTATTGTGTTCATACAAAATGACTAGAAATACTATAGGAAGTAAATTTACTATTATTGTTTAAATGGATTACTAGCTGATGAAAGGAGAAAGCAACATATCCTAGGTGGAATCCTGCCCTTGCATGGATCTCCTAGTAATCTTGTGTGCTGAACCCTCAGATGAGATTTTTGTCCTTGAGTTAATCTCCTAGAACTTCCCCTGAAGGAGTGTCTTCACCTTGTTTTGTTGTTATGACAATGTTCAACCCCACGTATGTGTACCCCACCCTTTATGGTTTCTGTATAAATATGCAGCAAGAGGAAAGAGGGGACTAGAAAGAAGTTGATGACTATGATAAGACTAGGATGATAGAAATATGATGACTGGGACTACAACCAAAACTACGACTAAGATTGTGCTGTAAGAGAGAGATTGAACTATGCTGGGGAGGAAAGAGAAATAAACTGACTACCAACAAGCCTGGGGTTCTGTTTCTTCATTCCCTGGTCTTTTGTATGTCCATCACCATGGGCCGGCATGCGGAACTGAACACTCTTGCTCTGGTCATGCCTTTCTTTTGAAACTAACATTTGGCCTCCCTGAGTGATTCAGATACAAGCTTATTTATTGGCCTTTCTTCAAAGATTCATAAATAATCTCAAAAGAGATCAAATGCAGTTAATCTTGGACCTGCACAAGGCTGAACAGATGGCTGAACAGGAGGGGAGTGGGTCAGCTTGGTGCCACCCAAGCAGAGCCCTCCGCACCATCACCACCAGCAGCTGCTTGCTTCCACAATCCAAAATCACTACCATGCCCGGGGCTGGACTATGCTGTCTCAGGATGGACATCATGGAGATATAATAGTCTGCTGAAAAAATTGGGTGTATACTGTATGGGTTTTGTGACTGAAATCTCCATGCATTCTCAGGGTTAGGATGGCTACCTTCCCCACCAATCTGTACTTCGGAAGTATTGACAGTCAGTTCCGCACCCCAAAGCTGCCACCATTTGAAAAGCTTCTGCAGCCTTACCATCCCAGATAAAAATACTGAATGCCCTGAACAAACATGATGACCTCTTAGTACCTGTATTGCAAACCATAATGCACAAAAGGGGAGCGATGGAGAGAGAGGGGAGGGAGAGAGAGGGAAGAAGAGTGTGTGTGTGTGTGAGAGAGAGAGAGAGAAAGAGAGAGAGAGAGAGAGAGAGAGAGAGAGAGAGAGAGAGGACTTAGAAGGAGCCTCTGATCTGGCAGAGTGTGCTGAAAGTACACAGTTAGCCTTATCACACAGCTCCATAACTTTGGCTTTATTTTTCTGTCCTCATTGCTAGGCTGCATATTCCACAAAGGAACAGAGCATGACAGAGAGTATTGGCTACCTGCCTCATGCCCCTTTCATGCCCCTTGTCTCTTTTCTCCTCCTCTTCTGATTCTGTTCTGGTCTCCATCCTTCCTCCATATAACTTACAAATTCTAAACCAGACTTAAGGGAAAGAGTTATAGTGCATGCTTGAGCTAAGAAATTTGAGTTCTCTGTGTAAAGCAATACAGAAAGACTGAGGTAATTAAATCTGAAAATCACATGATCAGATTTTTTCTCAGAAAGATTATTCTTAGAGTAATTTGGAGGATGGATTTGAGTAGAAGGAAGGAGCAGAACTAAGGAAGTGTGATCAATTAGGAGACTATTACAGTAATCCAGGTGAGAGATTGTGAATGGTCCAAATTAGAGACCTTGGGAAATGAGAAAAGGAAGGATTCAAGTTCCACTAGGGAGGTAGAATTGCAGAACTCATTAGGGATTTGAAAAACAGAATATTGTCAATTCACTGGAGAAAAAAAGAAAAAGGCAGGTTTATATTTCTGGCTTTGTGACTGCTTACATGATGATGTTCTTTTCTGAAACAAAAATGATAGGCACAGAGTGAATTTGGGCAAAGATGGCAAATAGTCATGGGCTCATTAATGACCCATAGAACTCCCATAACCAATGCTCTAACAGGTAGTATGTAGTAATTTTTGTTTTAATGATGATCTCCCTTCTCCTCATGCTTCTCTCCTATCATGAGCTGGATGATGGTCCTTGCCAAAATTTGTATGCGGAAGTCCTAATTTGTAGCATTCTTTAATGCAACTATTCTGAATATAGGATCTTTCAAGAGGAAGCTAGGGTAAAAGAGACCATGCGGAGGTCCATAACCAAGATGACTCTTATTATAAGAAGAAAACTCAAAGGGCTAGAGTGTATGCTTTGAGTTCGATCCCTTTGAGCTAGATCCCAGAACCACTTGGCCTTAGAGCACTGACTGGTCTGGTCCCCAACGGGCACTGAGTGACACATAATCCCTAGAGCAGTGCAGTCATCAGGCCAAGTCTGGCTGTTATTGGCCCCTAGGGTACCAAGCACAGCCAGGACACCTTTTCTAATAAAGAATAGAATATGACATAGACCCACTCATACAGAAGACCAGGTGAGGACACTGGGAGAAGATGGCCAGCTCCCAGAAATCACCTACACAACCTCCAGAATTGGAAGGAAATTGATTTCTCTTGTTTAAGCCATGTAGTCCATGATACACTGTGATGGCAACCCTAACATCTAATAACTCCCTCCCCCCACACACCACTCAGAAGAGTTTAAGGTGTTCTATGTCTATTTGTGATGAGATTTGGCTTGCTGTAAAATGAAAAATTCAAGAAAGAGACTGAAGTTAAAGTAGCAATATGTTCACAAAGGGCACAACTTTGTTCAAATCCAGAAAAATCACATTAAATATGTAGTTAAAAGTTGCAGTCATAAAGGCACATCTGAAAGTCATGGTTCCTGGTGCTCAGACTGCATTCCAAAACACATAAGGAAACCTATTTACAACAGACCCTGACCACTTGCAAGATCCCAGCTGTATTTACACAGCTGCTGAAGGCAGAACAGAGCTCTCCACTGCACCACAGAGAAACCCACAAAGAATGATTTTAGAAATATCTCTTCATTTTTGAGAATTTAGAAGTCTCAGGAAGGAATACAAAATACCCAGACTGAGCTGTCCATACAGGGGACATTACCAATGAAAGGAAAAGAAATAGGTGTAGAATTAGGATAAAAAGTTAAATCTGAATGTAAATGGATACAAAATGAGTTATTACCTATGCCATGTTACAAAACATAAATGTAGTGTTTAAAGATAAGAGAAAAATGTAAGACAGCTCTTGAAAGTCATGGCACTCTATCTTGAATTTTGTCCAACATCTTAAAATAATTGAAAAATCCCTGGGCAAGTCAAGTTGACCCTCTTAGAGGTGAAGTACAAACTGGCTGTTGCAGAAACAATGCGATAAATGAAAGGAATGTCCCATTTATTCAGATTATTTTTCCAGGCAAAACTGACCCCATGAAATACATTTAAAAAATTACTCTCTGCTTGCCTTAATACTTGAAGAGTGGTGCAAAACTTAAAAAATAATAATTGTGGTTAATCCTATCCCAAAACAAGTAAAAAGAAATTATTACAAAATCTCAATGTATGTGTGTGTATATGTGTGAGAGAGAGCAGAGAATTAGAGGGGGGGGGGGAGAGATGGGACAGAGGAGCGGGGAGAGAGTGAGAAAGAGAGAGGAGAGAAGGAGTGAGGGAGAGGGAGAGAGAGAAAGAGACCTACTCGGAAAATACTAACTTAAAACTGATTTCAGTAACCAGTGCATACACTCCACTCCACTGGGCAAATGTTCTAAGAAACTGTCATGTTATATATTATTCTGTCATAAGAAGAAAGTGCTTGTCTACTTACTCAAAAGAGAATATCAACAGATGTCAAGTTTAATATATGCTTTGAGTATGTGGTTTAAAACATTCTGTACACACTAAATCTAATTTTGAAATTAACACAAACAACTGGAACCAATAAAATTTTGCCCCATTTCAGTAGCTTTATCATTCTGAGACTGAGAATCCAAGGATTCTGAGATGTCCGGGTGAGAGTCTGGTTAAGGAGATGAAGTGAAGAGAAGACAGACACACAGAGGCTCTGGAACCTGCCTTACCTTCACCTCATGACTTACTCTTCACCTCATGACTCAGATCAGAGGTGAGCAGAGAGAAATAGCTGATTGAATGGCAGAAAAATTCTGTTCCTTAGGAGGAAGCTTCTTCTTTCCAAAAGATGGGTACTCTGCATCCTTTGTGTAAAGATCCTCAAGAAGATAAAATATACCAGGAACTTCAGACATTCAGATGTTGTGGTCCCCTAGAATGTATGAAAACAACCCATGTGGAGAATAATGAATGTGTTTGAGGTTAGCAATGCTGGTGACTCACACCTTCACTGCACTTTATTTCTTACCTCAAAAATATTACAATGTATATCTCACAAGCTATAAGAAACAGCGTTATCATTCTTATTTAATAAACAAGGAAACAGGTGGAAGTAAAATATATAGAGGAAGTTTAGCATCACAGTCCTGTCAGTAACCCTGATCGGGCCTCCCATGATGAGTCACACTGCTTTGCACCCAGCCCTCAAAAGGCATTGAAGCAAGCAAGTCCACCCAGCTGCAGGTTGCAGCCCTTATATTAATTCTGTTATAAGTGTCCCTTCACTGAGTCTCAGTCAATGTGCTGAAAACCCAGAGGAGAGGGGTGAAGCCACCCAGTGACTTATCTTCATGTGAGAGGTAGGCTAAGACTTGAAACCGCCAGTAGTCTGAGTTGGAATCCATCATGCTCTTGTGCTCCCCCGAGGGGCCCAGAGTTCTAAAAATCTTCCAGGGAACATTGACTTGTCTTTGACTCCTTGATGTCCCTTACTTTCTGAGCCTTACTCTTAATTTCTAGGACTCTCTGCCTGTTTGTTCCCTTTTCATAGACACATCTACCTTCTTCCCTATAAATTCTGCTATATTCCAAAGTATTCTGGGCAACATCTCTGCAGGAAAAAACATTTTAGATAAAATAAATAAATAAATAAATAAATAAAACTGTCCTAAAAGGGTTTGTGTTTGAGGTCATTAATTTATTTAACTAAGTCATGATTAAGACCGATTCCCAGGACCAGAACCATGGGGCAGGGATTCTTTCCCTTGCACAGACACAACGCAGCTGCTGTCTCAGACACACAGGTTTGAGGCATCAGGATCATCTTGGCTTTGGTTCTATGTGTAGCCATTTTGCTCTGAAGGACACACCACGCTAGAGCTGAGAAATGTGTCATAAATCAGTTTTAAAGTGTAAAGTTTTCTTTTTCTTGGTTCTCAGTTCACCATAGTAAAGTGGTCAGAGTTTCTTGTCTAATCATGGATGTTAGACTCATAAACCTTCCTGAAGTTTCTGACAACATGCACATCTCAATGTGCCCAGAACGGGACTATTTCAAGAAAAATGCCAGGATTTCATTTGCATGGATTTGCCTCATTTTGCACTAGAAGGTCAGTGGGGCATCTAGCTCAAGATTTGAGAGGCTAAAACATTTATTGAGAGGAAAATCTTAGGGTTAAGCCATAAGCACACAGTGTGAAGGGTGCAGAGTTCTCTGTCAACCACCCAGAGGATAGGATCAACCCGGGTACTGCCCAAAAATACCTCTTCTTCATCTCACTTCTTCATCTCACCCATTGTCTACAGGACTTTAATCACTTCACCTCTCTTGTCTTCATCTTAGTTATTAGGGTTTTGCTATGCTCTCCTCAAATTTTCACAAATTCATGTTTGGGATTCTTCTGGTTCTGGTGGGAGAGAAGGGTCAAAGGCCAAGAAGGGATTTGGTGAATGCTTTTTCCCTGGAAAGGTTCTAGAGAGAAAAAATATTCTTGCTGTCATAAACCATTTGTTAATTCTTTTTTTTTTGTGAAACACCATGAGGTACAGTTGTAGACTTACAAACTTTCATGCTTGGGTTTCAGTTATACAATGATCAAGTGCCCATCCCTCCACCAGTGCCCATTCTCCACCACCAATGATCCCAGTATCCCTCGCAACCCTCCACCTCATCCACCCCCACCCCACCCCACCACTGTGGCAGGGCATTCCCTTTTGCTCTCTCTTTCCTTTAGGGTGTTGTGGTTTGCAATAGAGGTACTGAGTGGCGATCGTGTTAGGTCTATAGTCTACTTTCAGCATGCGTCTTGCAACTCAAGCGAATGTTATTCTTCATCAGTTGTTAATTTCATTGTTCCATCAACTATTTTAAGTTGTTAACTTCATTGTCCATTATATCATCTCTTAAATGTCCTCAACATTTTTGTCTTATTTTCATAAGTTTCAGTTTAACAGCTCCACTTTACAGATTTTGGGGGTGGGGGAGTTACACCTGGCTTCCTGGGGCTACTCCTCCCTTGGTGCTCAGAATCAATCCTGGCAGTACTTGGGAGACTATGAAGTTCCAGGAATCGAACCTGAATTTCCCACATGCAAAGCATGTGCTCTGCCGATGTGGTACGTTGCCTGCTTCCAGGCCCTCTTGCAGATTTAAAGACAGATATTCACAAAGCTTCAGTGGGTGAAATAGAGACCTATTTTCAAGAATCCAATAAATCAGTGATACAGTTACTTCAGTATATCTTCAACATCACTAAGATAAAATTGTATTTCTGCAACATGAAGATGAAGGAAACTTTAATAGATTGATTAATGAGATAAGTACAATTTAAGCATTTTGGGACTTAAACTCTAGCTTTAGGAGCAGTACAGTGAGCAAGATACTTACCATGCACATGGCTGACACAGGTTTGATCCCTTGGTTCTCTGAGCATCACTAGAAGTGACCCTTCAAAGCCAGGAATAAATCTTGAGCACTTTCAGGTGTGGGCCAAAAACAAAACAAAAATTCTAGCTTTATAGTACTTTACATTAATTTAACAAAATCCAATTTCTGAAGCATTCCCCAAAAGATCTATGTTCAGCCTTGTTCACTGATAACTTTTTCAGTTGCTTTACAAAAAAGGCATCAGAAATATTTATATGGCATGGACTAATTTTGCTTTGTTTTAGTGTCTCTAATATCTCAGTGGGGAAGGTATCCAGACTTTTATCTGACAGGCATGTGCCAATTAGCCATTTCTCAAGGGAATCCCCTTTGAAGAAGGATGCCTTTGCATTAAACTTGGTTTAGACACTTGCATTACAAAAAAAAAGAAGGTAGCTCTGGAAGTTTATAATGGAAGGTGATGTTTTATTATGCCATCACAATATCTTATCTTTCTAATATGAACCAAAATTTATAAAGTCCCCAATAACATTTTACAAAAATAAGACAACAAAATGAAGTAAAATGAATTGTTTAAAAATAATATTTAAGAAAGAGACAGAGAAAAGAGCCTGCCATAAATGCAGGAGTGGGGAGTCGAGGAAGAAGGGGACACTAGGGACATCTGTGGTGGGAAATGTGCACTGGTCGAGGGATGGTGTTGGAACATTATATAACTGAAACCCAATCATGAACAACCTTGTAACTGTATCTCACAGTGATTCAATAAAAAATTTAAAAATATCATATCTGCTGTTAAATTACTCTAGTTGACAGGTTGTTTTAAATGCTACTGTAAAGTACTGTCATTAGAAAAAGTTTAAGAAGAAATAGAATTATTCAGAATTTCAAAATCATAAGAAAATAAGATTGGATTATAAGACTACAAATTCCTTCATGATTTAACTCTGATGTTTTAAGTTTGGAATAAAATTCACGATCAGGATCACGACCATCCTGTTGTTCATCGATTGCCTCGAGCAGGCCCCAGTAACGTCTCCTTTGTCCTAGCCCTGAGATTTTTTTTTAAAAAAGTGCCATATTCAAGGCTCTTTCAGGGTTAGGAGAAAGAGACCCATCATTGTTACTGATATTTGGCATATTGGGTATACCACAGGGAGTTTGCCAGACTATGCCGTGTGGGCAGGTTACATTCAGTAGCCTGCAAGTTTGTCCAAAGTAGGAATGAGATGATAAAATGTCGTGCGGCCGTGAGTGTGGCCACATGCTTCCAGGAGCTGAGTGTGATAATCTCTGGATCCTGGCCGTTGTTGGGGTTACACGGCAGTTGGTGGGTGTAACTATCTAGCTACGGGCAGGTCCAGTCCCAAACCGTGCAGGCTTGGAGATCTCAGCCCCGGGTCCCACACACCTGGGTTCCTCTGCCAGTTCTTTTATGCGTGAGGCTCATCCAAGTGTGTAGAGAGTGGTCCCAGCATGGCCTGTACAAATTACAGTAGAGTCTTTTACTTAAAAGAAGTTTTCTTATTTCCTTCAATCTATGATAACTTGTAACATTGATATCTATGTCACTCAATTTGGTCAAAGGTCTCACTTTTTCACTCCCAGGAATCAGACAGAGGTATCAGGATGGAATTGTGGATTTTTCGATTTTTTTCAGCAACTAGGAAGTATTAATTCCTTTATTATTTTTGTTTGTGATAGTTGTACTTAATTTTAAGAAAAAATTTTTTTACAGTTAATTATGCAAATATGTTTTAAAAGGGCAATTTTATTTCTATCTAAGGAACATTTTTGCTCTTGTAACCTGAAAGTTCAACTAACATAAGAAATCATCATCTAATTTGGAGAAACTTCTTTATGAACTCAATGACTTGCTTGGGTTTCACAAAGAGGCATGGATTTGTGACCTCAGAATTGTATAATAGTAAACATCTACCTTCTCTGACACAGATTCCTGTGGTCTTTCTTTTATCACCTTTGCTTTTGACTGAGTGTTGGATTCCCCCATAAACATCAACATCAGTTGGGGCTTTCAAAGCAGAGCATCTCACAGCAGCAACAGAGAGAAGCCACAGAAAAGAGTCCTAAGATTCAAAATTGCTTGTCTCACCAATCAATATTCTTTGTGAACTTGGAGATGAAGACAACAACAGGAATTCTGGAATTTATGGAATTCTGGTGGATGTAAGGAGCTAAGAGGAGTCCCAGGCTGACGACCAGCAAAGAACTTGTTCATCAGCACTACTGTCTCAACAAACCAAATTCTAAGAGTAAACTGAATAAACTTCAAGTTGTATTCACACCAGAGCTTCCAGAAAAGGATAGCTGCCCGCATTCTGATTACTTTCTTAGGATGAACAAGCAGAAGACCCGATCAACTTATGGAAACTTCAACCATGATCAGAAAAACCTGCTTTTATTATATTAAAAAAAGAAAGCTAAAGCGATAGCACAACAGGTAGGGTATTTACCTTGCATGTGGCCGACCCAGGTTCAATTCCTCTGCCCCTCTCGGAGAGCCCAGCAAGCTACCGAGAGTATCTCACCTGCACAGCAAAGGCTGGCAAGCTACCTGTGACGTATTTGATATGCCAAACACAGTAATAACAAGTCTCACAATGGAGACATTACTGGGCCTGCTCAAGCAAATCAATGAACAACGGGAGGACAGTGCTACAGTGCTACAATGCTAAAGCACAGTTAAATTTATGGTAGTTTCTTATGGCTGCAATAGAAAGAAGCTGCAAATAATAGTAATTGAAGCTATTTGAGGAGAAAGTGAGAGAATGTCAGATTATAACTCCAAACTTAATAAGAAAAGGTCAGTGGTAAAGAAGCCATCTTCATTCTGTCCCTTTATAATAATTCTAATTTGAGAGTTTCTTAAGAAATATTTGAAGTTGCTCAAGCTTTTGAAATTAGTGTGCTATGCCTGCAATCTCTGATTCATGGGGTATACTAGGGTAGCATGAGTTTTTGATTGCTTTTGAAAAGATGAACATTACTCAAAGTTCAAGGATTGACTCTAAGGATCTAAGCATGCAGTATTTCATTCTTTTTTTTTCTTTTTTTTTTCTTTTTGGGTCACACCTGGCGATGCATATGGGTTACTCCTGGCTCTGCACTCAGGAGTTACTCCTGGTGGTGCTCAGGGAACCATCTGGGATGCTGGGAGTCGAACCCAGGTAGGCCGCGTGCAAGGCAAACGCCCTACCCGCTGTGCTATCTCTCCAGCCCCAACATGAAGTATTTCTTTTATTTCTTGTTAATTTTATTTATTTATTTGTTTGGGGGTCGATGCCTAAGAGCTTTCTCATGGCTTTGTGATTAGGGATAATTCCTTCAATGCTCCAGACAGCATACGAGCTAGGGCTGGAACCAAGGTTGCCTACGTTCAAGTCAAGCACCTTAGGCCCTATTTCTCTGCCTCCAAGAATGTTTCAAGAGAGAAAATCCCCTAATTTTCTGTGTGTCTAGCACTAGCTGCTCTTGCTGTTTGCTTTTTTTTTTTTTATTAAATTCTCTGGGGTATGCATTAGGATAAGATTAATTTTAGATTTGCTTTATTTAAACAAATTGTAAATGATAAGTAATTATTAATTGTCAAGACACTTCTAGTAGGTGGTAGAAAGAAGACAGATTTCTGGGGCACCCTCAGGAGGCTGGCAGGCAGGCTTAGTCCCTGCCTTGCTGAAGCCCCGGAAGCTGACCCACCTCCCACTCTACAGCACACCTGGGGCTCAACATCACTGCTTCACAGACACTCTGCAAAGATGCCAACCTGCAAATAGTTTCAGGTATTATGGTCCCAAAGCTGAGAACTCTGGTGTCTCCTTGGGGTTGGGACGGGCAGTGCCCACCCCCTGCCCTCACTACTTCCTGAAGCCCTGGTAGCCACGCCCACCTCTCACAGCTACCTACACGTTGACTCATCCACTGGCTCTGCTCTTCAAACTCTGAACTAAATATCTCAGGAGATGCAACCGTGTAGCTGAAATTCATGAACACACAGGTGCAGTACCACTGGCAAAAACCTATGGGGCACCCCAGGAGAGGGGTCGGGCCTCGAACTGCAGAAGGTCTGGCAGCTGCGGCCACACACAACTGCTGCTGCCACAGCACCCGCCTAACTGATTCTTCTCAGGCTCATCTCAGTCTGCCCATCCTGAAGCTCCTGGATACTCCAAGTTCCACAGTGCTGACATTCCAGTAGGAGCACACCAACTTAGATGAGAAAGCACCACAGAAGCCAACTAAACTCAACAAACAAAAACATTTACCTGAAGGCTCAACTGTTAAACAGCGAGATCTCCCCAGAATCACGGAATACAGGTTGCCAGTGCGATAAGCCAAGGATTTTTATTGGCTAGCCCAGCTAGGGCACTCATCTGACTCACCAACAGTGGCAGCCCTCTCAGAATGAGGGGCTAGGAGTCTCAAAAGTGAGCGACTTTTATACCATAACATTATATAACAGGGACTTTCCACAGACCACCTTTGGAACGCAGTCTGAGGGCCTTTCCACTACTTGTACTTAGTTGATTGGTTGTAAGTTTGATAAGAGTTGCATAAGTTACATAAGGGTTGTATGGGGGGGGGGGGCTTCCCTACCTGCATCTGAATGGTAACCCTTAGTTGACCTCACCATGGCTATCTCACTTTGGGGAAATCATGACTCAATTCCAGGTATCTGTGCTCAATTCCAGGAATTCTGGAATAAAACCTAGGCCTAGCTTCTTCTGGCTTCTTTATGAACCTGTCATGGCTCTGTCATTGCTTCTCTATCTCTCACAACCAGTGACAAAACGTTTAGTAAATTCTCAGACCAAGACTTAACAACTCCATGGGGACATACAACAGATTTCACAAGCTTTCTTTTACTAAATTATTTTTTATAATTTCATTAGCCATTTGGTTGTAACAATCAATATAAAACTACTTATTGTGTTCTGCAAAGGGGGCAGACTTGGGCAGTGGTTAGGAAAGTGGGGGTGTGGTGGAGGAAAGGTCATTCAGATGTTGGGTTTGGTGTTGAAACATCAAAAGTCCATAACAAATGTATTATGAACAGCTTTGTAAACCATAGTTCTTAAATAAAGTAAAAAATAATGGAGGAATTCATTTGATTTAAAAAGAATTCACCTAAATCAATACAAACATACTAATAGCTAAACTATATTAAAAGATAATGTAAATACTCTTAAACTTGCTCGAGCGGGCCCAGTAACGTCTCCATTGGAGACTTTGTTGTTATTGTGTCTGGCATATCGAATACTCTCGGTAGCTTGCCGGGCTCTCCGAGAGGGGCGGAGGAATCGAACTCGAGTCGGCCATGTTGGCTGCATGCAAGGCAGACACCCTACCCGCTGAAAACATTTTATTACTTATAATAAAAACATCTGATTAGAACTTCAAAGACAAATATTTTCATCTACCTGACAGATCTGTTTAACAAAACTGAATACTTACTTGACCATGTATCCTGGATGAAATAATATCAAATATTATCAGTAGTTGTATGCACTAGTGATACACATCGCTGACAATTTTTTCGTATTTACTAAAATGTAAAATACATGTAATTTTGGAGCCACTAGATTCACTTATATCTTTTCCCAATAAACTTCTATTTGTGTGAAATAATTTAAGAAAGGACAAAAATATTTAGAACATATTTTGTAATGGGAAATATTTGGCAGCAGCTCACATTTCCATTAATAGTGGGCTTTTTTAATAGTGTGGGGTCACACTTGCAGTGAAGAGGTTTCTTTCTTACTCTGTGCTCAGTGTCACTTCTAGCAGTGCTCGTGGTCCAAAATGCAGTGTTGGAGTTTGTGCCAGGGTTGGGTGCACGCATTGCACATGCATGCAGAAAGACAGTATCCCCTGCATTCTCTCTCTGGAAAGTGCATATATTACTATGTATCTCTTTAGAAAAGAATGAACAAAATTAGAAAAATTTTAAAACTCTCTGTAAACATATTCCTCTCTCATGACCCAATATTTCTAGGTAAATGCCCAAAAGAAATGCATTTATCACTCCTAAAGACTTGTACAATTCTGTCGACAACAGTTTTTAAATAATAGTCTCAAGCTGAAAACAACTCAAATGTCCATCAAGAGCATGATGAAAGAGTGATTTATTCACCCATTGCAATAATAATCAGTGATAAAAATTAATGGGTACATGTCACAACATGGAGATTCTCTGACATTTTGAAAGAAGGAAGTAGAAATATAGTTTCATTTACATGGAGTCAAAAATAGCAAAAATGAGGGGCTGAAGTGCAGTAGAGGGGATTGGACACTTGCCTTGCACATGGTTGACCCAGGTTAGATCCCCAGCACCCTATAAGGTTGCCCAGAGCATGCCAGAAGTGATCCCTGAACACAGAGATGGAAGTAAGATTTGAGCACCGCCTCATATGACCCCAAAACAACAATAACAGTTAAAGAAGGTTGATATGAGAATCCCTCTGGGGGCTCAAGGACACAACCTAAAGTGATGGAAATATTTTGTCATGATCTAAATGGTGGTCCCATAGGTGCCTACATGTAAATATTGTGTCAAATTTACATAATATTTGCACTCTTTACACACTTCCTAACTTACAGCTCATTTTAAAAAGTAAAGGAGTAAGAAATCAAAAGAGGAAGGAAACAAATGACGAGGAGGGAAAAAGGAAGCAACTCTCTGTGTCAGTGTGTACAATATGCCAACAAAGTTCCAAAAGCTTTTCTATACAAGGATGCCTCATCTAAAACACAGAAGAACAGTATTTGAAACCATTTCTTCATTCTTCCCCAAATAATACATAATTAATGCATTCATGATAACTAGGAAAAATTTTATTATATAAAATGGGTGCCTTAGGGTATAAGAGATTAATTCTGTAAAGGAACTGCGAATGAGAAAGTTTAGCTTATATTTTGTGTTGTGGATTTTTAGTTTGCTTGGTTTGGGGGGAACACCTGTGGTGCTCAGGGATTACTCCTGGTTTTGTATTCAGGATCACTCCTGATGGGACTTAGGGTACCATATGGGGCTCGGTGGATGCAATCCAGGTCAGTTGCATGCAACACAAATGCATTACTGAACAGTATTTTCAGCATATATTCACCAAAGTAAACTAGAAGTGATGGGCTCTGGAAAGGGAATCTGCCCTCATTTTGCTAAATGACCTATAGCACAATTTGAATTGTGTACAATGTGAAAGTAAGCATTTCAAAATACTCTTTGAATAGGAAAGATAAAATTTAAGAGAGAAGGCACATAAAAAATACAAAATTCTATTTCTATTGCTTTGAGTAATGTAAGAAAGGAAAAGCAAAAGTTTTGCCAACTAGGCATATAATTGAAAACTGAAAAAGTTCCAGAAATTATAATTGTGAGGAGGAAATGGGGAAACTTTTAGGTCAAAGTTAAAGACTGGTAAAATTTCAATGACATTCTGCTAGAATTTTTGGCCACTTTTTCCTATTTAGTCCAACAGTTGCCTGATTTCTCATATTAAGATAGGAGTAGATATGTGAAATAAGACAATTAATGAAATAAATAGGACAGGGAGGTCTAGAAAGCAAACAATAGGCAGCAAAATACCAAAACAATTTCTTTGTTTTGCCTGTGAGTATTCAAAATAACTGAAATCTGATGCATGACGAAATAAATCCTAGTATTTTATACAGATCAATTTGTAGGTGAAGGCAAATGAATGTGCATGCAAATAGAGAAATGAGTGGTCTTGGCAAGCCAAAAGCAAGTTGTTTGCCAGTCTGCAGTCATCAGACTCAGCATATGCCAGAAAATTGTGCTAAAATTTTCAGAAATGTCAGTAACAATGAAATAAAACTACAATATGTATTTTGAGAACACGTCAACACAAGTGCTACATGCTCTGTGTGTTATATTGTTAAACACACAAACAGGTTGTTAATCGTGGGGATGTGTGGAGTCTACTTCCTGTCTTCTGAATTAGAGCCAATTTCTGCATTGCACAGTTGTTAATGCTCTCAATTCCTTGCATAAAGAATTACACATGCAACTTTACACAGAGTTCAGTTCTTATTTGATCAACTTTTTCCAAACATCCATTAAAATTCTTAATTTACTATTGCACTTGATACAATTTCTTGAAATTGACACACATTTGTCAGAATGCTTCACAAGTTTTTGTTTGTTTGCTGTTCATTTGTTGGTTTTAGTATGACAGTGGGAAGAACAAAGGTTTCTTAAGAAAATGAACATGTAATATCTTGCAAAGTTATGCTATAAGAATCCCCTCAAACTGCACTATTAAGATGTTAAGGTAAGGTAAGGTAAGGTAAAGGCCCTCCCGTTGATCGTCGATTTGCTCGAGCGGGCCCAGTAACGTCTCCATTGGAGACTTTGTTGTTACTGTGTCTGGCATATCGAATACTCTCGGTAGCTTGCTGGGCTCTCCGAGAGGGGCGGAGGATGTGAGGGCGATCTGGCTGCGACATCTGTCACCCCATTGATCGCCAGGGTTGATTAAGATGTTAATGTGTCCAAAATAACCTCAGAGATAATTTCAACAGAATACCATTGATTGAGAAAGTTCTTTTGTAATTTAGAGTAAGTTCAAAGAAATGGCATTTCATTTATTTCTTTTTTCTGTTTTATTTTTGGGAGGCATACCTACTAGTGCTCAGGGTTTACTCCTACCTGTGTGCTCAGAGAGAATCTCCTGGTGGTGCTCAGGGAACACCAGGGAGGTGCCAGGGTGCCAGGGATCAAACTTGGGTCAGTCATATTCAAGGCAAATGCCTTAACCTCTGTTCTAGATCCCATAACATTTTATTATTATTATTATTATTATTATTATTATTATTATTATTATTAGCACAGCGGTAGGGTGTTTGCCTTGCACGCAGCCAACATGGCCGACCCTAGTTCAATTCCTCCGCCCCTCTCGGAGAGCCCGGCAAGCTACCGAGAGTATCTCGCCCACACAGCAGAGCCTGGCAAGCTACTCGTGTCGTATTCGATATG
Organism: Sorex fumeus; assembly: GCF_029834395.1. Classification (NCBI taxonomy): domain Eukaryota; kingdom Metazoa; phylum Chordata; class Mammalia; order Eulipotyphla; family Soricidae; genus Sorex; species Sorex fumeus. The sequence continues at coordinate 16,699,375 of NW_026606188.1, forward strand.
CCAAACAGTAACAACAAAGTCTCCAATGGAGACGTTACTGGGCCCGCTCGAGCAAATCGATGAACAATGGGAGGACAGTGATAGTGACATTATTATTTCAATAGTTCTAGAATACTTATAGAAAGATAAGTTGTACTTAATTTCTATTTCTTGCTTTATTATAGTCCTTGTTTTTAACATATTTGCTCAGAAATTAGAAGCTAATTAAAATAATAAAAATAAAAAATGTATATTTTCTTTCTTATATTGGGCTAGAACAATGTTTACCTCATTTCAGTATCTGAAGCAATAAGTTCAAGATATTGCTACATTTGGGGTAACTTGTTCAGCTAAGTGGAAAGAGAAGTCTAAGATATGTCAAGTGCCCAAGAGCAGAAACTAGCAAGATACCTTGGAGAACAAGGTTTTATTTTCCAGTTCTTGATGCCAGAAGATTTGTATGCAAATCAAGTTTCCCAGCATCTATTTTGTGTTTCCATTTTTGCAGGGTGTTGGCTATTTTACTTTAAATATTTTATCTGCTGCCTCTTAATCCTATCCGTTGTCCTAGAAAAGTCTGGATTTGATTTGTTTGAGCCAGTTGTCCACTCTAATGCATTTATGTATAAGCATGTTTGTGAAGTTACAGCGAGGCTGTGAGAATGGAGAGGGTTTGAACATATACAGCAAGAAGGATGTCTAAAAACGAGGGAGAGCATGAATGAAAATGGTTGGAGTTTGCATTGTAGCTGCCACGTGAGAAACAATGTTATCCTAGAAGAAAGCAAGTCAGGAACCCTTCAGAGATAGCAGCGGTAACCTTGCTAGTTCTTAGATGTTTTCTTGAAGTCCTGTATGAGTCTATCTACTCACAAAGTCTCACAGCAGGGAAGCTGCTTGCCCTTCCTCTGTGTGAAGTGGCTCTGGAGCTCAGCTAGCGTCTATATTTGAGTCTGTCCACCTCCATTCTTGAGATTCACTCCCAATATTGTCAATCTTAAAAGCTTAGTTGCCCTGTGGGGTATTAGGAAGACATCTGTCCCTTCCTCTCTGTGAGTCATGAAGGGCACATCCCCCAGTTTAGGGGCCTCTCTGAAACCAGGAACCACACCTGTGGGATGTGGTCGCACAGTTGAGTCACATCACACACTCTGTGGGAAGGAGAGGTGCTACAGAGTTCTAATTCTGGAACAGAATACCCCATAAATGCCCTGATAACTCAAAAGGAGGAACTAGATCTACGCCCCTCTGCCACACTCAAATACCATTATAGAGTAATGAAAATAGTCTGAATAATAGAAGCATAGCATAACCCCATTAGTATAAATAACTGATTATATCAGTACTCAGGTAACCAGAAATCTAAAGCTCTTCTGTTATCTCTTAAGAACAATGGTGAAATAAGGTAACTCAACTGCAGTGGAAGACAGGGACAGAAGTCCAGAAAAGTCCTCCAGCTTATCAAAATTCTCAAGCCTGCTTGAGGATGACATCAAGTCAACATTCTCTGCTGTGGTAATAAAAATTAAGCAATCATTGCCAATGGAAATTAAGCAATCTTCAGAAGAAAACTTTAATCAACTCAAAGAATATTTGATTAAGGTCAGAAAGAATCTATACAAATGGATTTGAAAGAACTAAAGAATACGCTAGCAAGCCTTAGTAACAGAATTTTGAATGTGCTGAATGAGATGAGCGGACTTGAAGACAAAATACAAGCCATCTACAACTATAAAGTGGCAAAAAGAAAAAAAAAGAATAGGAGAGAATGCAAGGTACTTAGTAGATACCTTGAGAAATAATACCAAGAGAAATAATCCCTTAATGACAAGAATACCTGAAGAAGAAAAAGAGAAAAGGGAAGAAGATAATAGTTCAAAACATTTCCCCAGTTTCTAGAAAAAGACTTCTGCATAGAGGCCTAACAAGTACCAAATAAAACAGACTCAAGGAGAACAACACCAAGATGCATAGTAATCAAAATGTCAAAATCTAAAAGAGAGACAGACTACTTAAAATATCTAAAGAGAAGAAAAGTCACAGATATGTGTGAAATGACATAGGAATCACAATGTATCTCCCATATGAAATCATACAAGCAAATTAAGAGTGATAGTTTAGTGGGTAAGGCACTCACCTTGCACATAGCTGACCTAACTTCCGTCTCCGGTGTATCATATGGTCCCTTGAATACTGCTGGGATTAATTCTTGAATGCAGAGCTGGAGATAACCCCTGAGCATCACTGGATGTAGCCCCCAAACAAAAAACAAGCAAACAAAGTCAAATAAAATATTCAAAGTATTACATTTTTAAAAAAATCAACCTAGAGCCCACTACCCATGCAAATTATCATTTATATTTGAGAGAGGGATTAAACCTTCTCAGGAAAACAAGAGCTGGCAACATTTGCTATAACTAAGCCAATGCTGCAAGAATTACTAAAAGGCCACTTCTGAAAAGCAAATAACCAATTGTAGAAACAAGCGCACACAGAAAAATGGCTACACAGCCCTTTGTCTATAATCACTATGCATTTCAATGGACTAAACTCTCCCATCAAAAAGCATAGAGAAGCTAGATGAATTAGGGAACAAAATCCATTTTCTGTTTACAGGAAACACATCTAAATTCACAGAATAAATACAGGCTCCTGTGAAAGGATGTAAAACAATCATATAAGCCAATGGTAGGGGAAAAACGGTAGGACAGCTATATTTATATCAGCTCAAATAGTGTTCAGTATAAATTATTAAAGAGAGTTATGGGCGCTACTAATTGGTTAAGGGAATAACAGATCAAGAAGTGCTCTTCTCAACACATATGGACTAATTGTAGGGTTAGGAATGTTTATAATGCTTTTGCTTACAAACCTAAAGAAACACATTGACAGAAACTCAATAGTAGTGGGAGACATCAACACACTGCCACAAGATGGATCAACCAGACAGAATATCAGTAAAGAACTCTAAATGAGGAACTCGGAGGTATGGTGCCGCCAGCAGGTTGACCTGTACCTGTGGGATGAGTGCATCAGCAGCCTGATGATGCCTTCAGACTTCCAAATACCCCAAAATTGCTGCTATGCCTTTGGCCAGACCCCAACAACTTGGGGCCAAGTTTACCAAGAAAATAAATTACCAAAAGTTAGGTATATGGGAGACACACCCACAAACCACCTCCAGTTCAGCTATATAAGCTCAGTTATTGGCCTTATTTCAGAGACCCATAAATCTTGAAAGAGATCAAAAGATATAGTTAGGGCCTGTAGAGTGGAAGTAGGTAGGAACCTGTGGCTGAGATCTCCGGACCCGCTTGGATTGGGACTGGGCCCCCACCCCCCAGACCCCCAGTTTTCCAGTAGCTTGGCAGTTACACTCATAGACTGCTCCCTGTGCCATACAATCTTGTCAACAGCCAAGGCCCAGAGGCTATAAACTAAAGCTCCTGGAAGAGAGCACCACAGAATGTCCTGACCCTGTGCCAGGCTATCTTCACTGGGGCATCTCATAAGGGGGGTGGGTTGAGTGTCTCTCCCTGCCCCAAACAGAGCCCCAGCAGCTGAAAACTTCCAAAACTCAACTGCCGCCAAGCTCAAGGCCACTCTCAACATGCTCGGACGAGCCTCACCCAAGAGAGGAAGAGCCTCACTCAAGACGGGATGAACTGCACCGAAGAATGGACCAGCAGGAGAACCCAGGTATGTGGGAACCTGTGACTGAGATCTCCAAGCCTGTTTGGATGGGGACTGGGCCTCCTTCCCCCAGCTCCCCATTTTTCCAGTAGTTTGGCAGTCACACCCACAAACCACCCTGGCACCACGTAATTTCATCAACAGCCAAGACCCAGAGACTATAAACTAAGGCTCCCAGAAGAGAATGAGACAGAATTTCCTGGACATTATATTCTATCCATAACAAGCAATCCAAAACAAATTGTCTATCATTGCCTTTTCAGCAGGTTTGAATGGTGCTGAGACTGGTGTAGAAAGATAGAATGTAGCCAAAATAGAGAGAGAGAGAGTATGGGGGAAATTGTCTGCCACACAGGCAGGGGAAGGGTTGGAATGAGGTAGGAGTGGGGGAATACTGGGGATTTTGGTGGTGGAAAATGTACACTGGTGAAGGGATGGGTTTTTGATGGTTGTATGACTGAAGCTCAAACATGAAAGCTTTGTAACTGTATCTCATGGTGACTCAAAAAACGGGGGTGGGAAAAAATAATAATAAAATAATGAATAAAATTAACATTCTGAATAATAAAAGAAAAGTAATATGGAGTTCATGCCCAATTCAATCAGTTTAATCAATGGCTGAATAAATAGAAGTACTCCTACATTCAAATAAATAAATATTTGAGGAACTAGAACTTGGTTTAATAGACATATACAGGGTTATCCATCCTCAAAAAGTCAAATATACATTCTTCTCCAATGCACAAGGAATATTCTTCAGGGTAGATCACATTCTAGGACATAATTCAAACATACTACCGAGAGTATTCGATATGCCAGACACAGTAACAACAAAGTCTCCAATGGAGACGTTACTGGGCCCGCTCGAGCAAATCGATGATCAACGGGAGGGCCTTATCAAACATACACAAATCTACAAATATAAAACTCACACTAAATTGGAGGCACAGCAATAGTACAGCGGGCAGTGCACTTGCCTGGCATGTGGCCAAACTGGGTTTGTTCCTTGCACCCTGGATGACCCCCAGAGTCTTCAAGTATTGTTCTATGACCACAGAGTCAGGAGTAAGACCTGATCACGACCAGGTATGGCCCCAAAAACCCAAAACAGATGAAAAAAATTATACTAGGCATCTTAGCAGACTATAGTTCCATGAAGAAAATCAATTATAAAAGGATGTGGGCTGGAGTGATAGCACAGAGGGTAGGGCGTTTGCCTTGTATGCTGCCAACACGGCCAACCTGAGTTCGATTCCTCTGCCCCTCTCAGAGAGCCTACCAAGCTACTGAGAGTATCTCGTCTGCATGGCAAAGCCTGGTAAGCTACCCGTGATGTATTTGATATGCCAAACACAATGACAAGTCTCACAATGTTACTGGGCCCGCTCTAGCATATTGATGAACAACGGGAGGACAATGACAATGGAAAAAAACACAACATCTGGAGTATATAGAACACTCGTAAATAACTATAACTAAGAGGAAATCAACAAAGTTTACCTGGAACTTGTGAGAATGAAAAGCAAATTATCAGTATCTATGGGACAAGGCAAAAATTTTAATAAGGGTGAAATTCATAACAATATATGACTATGTTTAGAAAGAAGAAAAAGCTCAAAATAATGATCTAAATGCATATCTTAAATACTTACAGAATTTTGTGACTGAAATCTCTAGGCTCTCACACAGTCAGGAAAGGGTGACCTCCCCCCATCTCCCTGTGCTCCTGGGAGCCTGGCAGTCATGCCCCCGAACTGCATCTGGTGATATATAAACTCACAAATTGACCATGATCCAGAGACTCACAGATAAATCTCAGAAGAGAGCCACAATCTGCAGAGTTGCCTCCAGACCACAAGGTCACCATCCAGTTAAAAATTTAACTCCAGCTGCATCACCCTGTTTAAAATTTTAGAATTCCCATAGCAACATCTCATAGTCTGCACCACTGATGTACCAAGAGTAGCACACCATATTTCATGGGGTGTAAAGTAGAAGGCAACTGATCTCATCTGAATAATACACACACACACACACACACACACACACACACACACACACACACACGGCTCAACCTGTAACAGCATAGTAATCTCTTATACCAGACCTTAATGGCTCTGTGGTGAATTACAACAATATTCATGCACTTTCCTCTAAGGAAATTTTTTTGGAATCAGTTTTAGTGCGTTAATCTTTACAAGCCATACAAAATCAATTATTTAAGACCTGCTTTTCAGGCAGGTTTGCATAGTGGTAGGAAAATTCAAAATAATGGTTGTAGGAAGGTGTAATTGTGGAGGGATTGGTGTTTGAATATTGAATGCAATAAATTATTGTGAACAATTTTAAAAGGTACATGAAGAGGGATCAATAAATGAACCAAAAAAAAAAAAACTAGCAGAGGAAAGGAAGTAGTAAAAAGTAGAGAAAAAATCAAATAATATAGAAACCATAAATTTAATATAAAGAGACAAGAATTAACAAAGCAAAACTTTGGCTAGAATAATTAAAAAAGGAGAAAATACCCAGATAACTTGTAATAGAAACAAAAGGGGAGAAATTACACAGAATGTTCAGAAAGTCAGGGTAACTTAAGAGGTTGCTATGAAAGATTTTATGCTATTAAGGTAGAGAATCTAAAATAAATTTAAAAAAATGTTTAGAATCATGTACTTTTCCATAACTGAGCATGGAGGAAATAGAAAACCTTAGTAGGTCAATGAAAATCAAAAAAATTAACAGCTTCTATGAAGCCAACATTACACTAATACCCAAAGCATATAAAGACTACTAGAAAGAAAGATTTTAGGCCAATTTCCCTGATGAACACTGATGAAAATATCCTCAACAAAATTTAGCTTATTGACTCCAACAGTATATCAAAAAGATCTTACACCATAATCAAGTGGGTTTCAACCCAGAAATGCAAAGATTTTGTAACATATACAAATCAATTAGCATAAATACACCATAGCAGTTAAAGGAAAGAGAAAAATCATATCAAGCAGATGATGCAGATAAAGCTTTTGAAAAGACACAACATTCATTCATGTCAAAAACCTCAACAAAATAGGAGCAGATTTCTAGAATAAAGGTAAATTATATGTAAATTTCATGACTTCATCTTTTCTAACATCTACATAGTACTCCATTGTGTAGATGTACCAAAGTTTTTTTAACTAACCCTCTGTTCTCGGGCACTCAGGTGGAGGGATGGGTATTTGATCATTGTATAACTGAAACCCAAGCACAAAAGTTTGTAAGTCTACAACTGTACCTCATGGTGTTTCACTAATAAAAATTTTTAAAAAAAGATAAATTCTATGACCTGTTTTCTGGAACATGTTCAATAACTTATTGACAAAGGAGCTGGGCACATAAAGAGGAATAAAGAGAACCTCTTTAAAATACTGTGTTAGGAAAACTGAATAAGCACATGTGAAAAAATGTTGCTGGATCTACATCTCACACCTCACACAAGAGTCAATTGAATGTGAATCAAATACCTTGGAGTCAGAAAATAAGTCATAAGGTACACCAAGGAAAATGTTGGCAGAATGCTTCAAGATTTTTTAACAGCATTTTTTTAAGGGTATACAGCATTCTAAATCAACATCTGTGCACATTTTTAATCGAATCACCATGAGGTACACAGTTACAAATTTGTTCATGATTGGGTTTCAGTCATACAGTTTTCTATCACTGATCCCTTCACCAGTGTTCCAAGATTTTGGCCTCAATTATATGAGGCCATTTACAATAGCAACAGAAATAATAATAAACAAATGGAATTATGTTAAATTCAAAATTTTCTGCATGGCAAAAGAAACACAGGCTAGAACTTAAAGGCACACAAATGAATAGAATAAATAATTGCCCTCAACATCTAAGATAAAGGAAGGTCTAATATTCAAGATACATAAAGAACTCATAAGTATCATCCATCAACAACAACAAAAAAAACAACAAAAAAGAACTCCTTAATAATGGGAAGAGTAGATGAATGGATATTGCTATAAAAAAACAGACAGATGGTCAAGAGGTACATGAAGAAGCTCTCATTATCACTTGTTGTGGGGGAAATCCAAATCAAGGCAACAGTGAGACTTCATCCACTCCAGTGAGAATGGCACACATCAAAAAAAAGAAACTGGAAACAATCTTTTTTGTTGGGGATGTGGTGACAAAGAAACATTCATCCACCAATGGTGGGGATGAAGCCTGGTTCAATCCCTATGAAAACCTTTATTGAACTTTCTCAGAACAATAATAGAGTTGCAATATGACCCAGCAATTCTACTTCTTGGTATCAGCCCCCAGGACACAAAATATTCATTCAAAAGAGCATGTGTACACAATTATTTCTTGAAGCATTTACAATAGCTATTGTATTGAGTAAGTCTAAGTGTTCAGTAACAGATGAGCGGATACTGAAAGTATAATTTCACAATGAAATACTATGCAACTGAAAAGAAAGACAAAATCACTCCATTTGATGCAACTTGGATATGTTACACAAAGTAACTCAGAAGACAAATACCAAATGATCTCACTTACCTGTGTACACGGAATAGCAGGAAGGGAATGCAAGGTATCAAATGGGAGATACCCCCTTACCTGTGAATAAAGTAAGTGAGAACGAGAGTAAGCTGAGAATGAGAGTAGTGAAAGAAACCGAAGGGAGAAAGTAACAAGGGAGAAAGTAACAAGAGGCAGAAAGGAAGTAACTGGGCAGAGGGCAGTCACCTCCAATACATTAGCACTATAAAGGTGTGGTTTACCAGCAAAACTGAAAACAAGATCCAAGTTACAATAATCGATAGTAAAAAGTTTACTGTCTGGAACGTAGGTACAGGGAAGAAGAGGGAACCTGGGGACAAGGGAATTTGACTCAGGTGATGGGGCTGGTGTTAGAAAATTAAATAATTGAAACTCAGCTATAAACAACTTTGTAAATCACTATGCCTTGATTTTTAAAAATGGAAAATAAAATCATATAAAATCTCGCAGTATTTGTGAAATAAAAATGGAGAGAGATTAAAGGCGTGTTTGGAAAATAAAAATGTAGAGAGATTAAAGGCGTGCTTTAATCTATTTGGTTTACTTAATAATTGTGTATTTCTTGGTGAATATTGGTTTTGGGGAGGCTCTTATTTTGGGGGCCATAGCCAGCAGTGCTCAGGGCTCACTCCTGCCGCTGTGCTCAGGGATCACTCCTGCCAGAGTTTGGGGGACCATATGCGGTGCCAGGGATTGAACCGGGGATGGTTTCATGCAAGACAAGCACCTTACCCACCGTACTATCTCTCCAACCCCTCAGTGAGTGTAGTTTTTAACCCAACTTAGATATATTTATAGTGTCTGAAGCTGAAAACATCACTGAAAGTTCTGCAAATCAGAGACAGAAATGTGTCTATGCTGCTGACTGTAGTTCAGAGTCCGCTGGTGTAATGAAGACAGGACAAATAGAATGAGTGCAGCAACTTTGGCCTTTCTATGGAGAAAATGGTGGTAGGAATAGAGAATAATTTATAAAACTACAGATTAAATTTCTGTGATGTTCCTTCCTTATAGGAATAATTGGAGGAGGGATAAAGGATAATAGTTAAATGGCCTGTGTTTCAATAGAATACATACCGAGTCTTGTGCTGAGTTACAGAGATTCAGCAGAGCTGAATTAATTTTTGTAAGAAAATGGAAGATTTTCTTAGTGTGAGGGACTAGACTCAAGTAGGAAATCAGAGGGGAAATTGAGTGAGAATAAAGAGTCAATGGGAGATAGGAAAGGGCTCCTGTAACTTTTCAAACTAAGGGTTTCACTAAATTATGTGGTTACAATGCAACATAAGGTCAAGTCTGGCACATAGAAAAAAAATTCAGAAACTTGAAAAAATTTTTACTTTTGTTTGGTAGGAGGTATACATCTTTGTGTGTATAATTTGTGAAAAATTTCTTCATTAATTCATGGAAGAAAATAAATTTTCATTTTTTATCTGCAAAATGAACCTGATTCATGTCTATTAAGATAAAGATGAACAGAAAAATGTGCATCGAATACTAAGTGTTGCATACTACAGAATAACTACTCTATATTGTGTAGGAGTTAACGTGCTTGTCTTGTATATGACTGACCCTCTGGGTCCATGGCACTGCGCATGGTCCCTGAAGTAAGCACCACCAGGAATGATCCTTGGGTAGAGTGACAATGAATAAATGAATAAATCTGAGCTCACACTGGAAGGTGTGGCTCAGCACCCTTTCCTGGGAGAAAAGCAACTACTCAGTAAATTCCACTTACTGTTCTTGATCATAAGCTCAGAATAGTACCTAAGGTAATTACTTTGCCAAGCTGGCTTATTCCTAGTTCTGAGGAATTTCCTAGGTCCTTGACATTTCATATGGAATAAACTGAAAATTCTGTAGTCTCTTAGTCACGAGTGCAAGTAGAAAGCTTGTCTGAAAAATTGAACTCACTGAAATAGCCCTGTCTTGAAGCAATTAGTTTGCTGCTATCTTACATAGAGTATTCCTTCTTGCATATGTTGGAGTATAAACAGGAATCCTTAGAGAAGTGACCACACATTTTTTCCTTCTTGAAACAAATTAAAACTCAAAGAATTCGTATTTAAAATTACATTCTTACATTTTGAATACCCATTTTGATTTATATTTTACCATACAAAAGTTGTACTCTGAAGAAGAACTGTAAACAGATTATCTGGGCATCTACATCTGGTCTAAATGAACTCTAAAACCAACATTTTAACCAGTAGAGCAGAGAAAAATAAGATATTTCCATAATATGCACAATAAGTGGAAAATTCATGTGAGTGGGTGTAGAACCACATGACACTTTAAAAGAGAGGTTGTTCAGCCTTAACTCTGTGTAGAAAAATCCAGTTGTTCTAAAATAGCAGCAGGAAACAGCCTCCATTCTAGAGGTGACATTTAACTTACCTAGACATTTAACTAGGTAGCAATAAACTTACCTGCACTGACTACAATCTCCCCCCCTAAAATCTCTCTGTTAACTGATTGTTTGAGAGACTGAGCTAAAAGATTCACTTACACCCACAGATATTCAGGTGAGCCTTGTGAAATCCCATTTTATTGTTCTGTAATATGAAATTTTGTTTCTTAACAAGTTTAAATATTTTTACATATTTGTAATTTGTGTTCTAAATGTTGGGAGCAGAAAAGACAGCAGATTATTTTTTGGCATGCGACTAACCAATTTTTCCTGTCTTTTAAACTCTCAGTTTTATTCTGTTGGTCTGAGAATCTTTACTAATTCCACTATTACCAGTTGATTGCTGAAGCTTTTCCCTATGATGGCTTTAGCTATTCGAGGGAATGAGGGGTGTTGTTCCATATAAATTTTAATAGCATTTGCTCTATGTCTCTCAAAATGTACTTATTTATTTTTATAAGGAGTGCATTAAATCTGTATAGAGCTTTGGGAAAGATTGTCAAGTTGACAGTTTTTAATCCTCTTATTCATGATGTGCTTCCATGTCCTTCTGTCCTCTTTCATTTCTTTTAGCAGTGATTTATGGACTTTTTTAAAAATTTTTGGGTCACACCCAGCAATGTTCAGGGGTTAGTCCTGGCTTTGCACTCAGGAATTACTCCTGGCAGTGCTCGGGGGACTGTATGGGATGCTGGGAATTGAACTCAGGTTGGCCGAGTGCAAGGCAAATGCCCTACCCTCTGTACTATTGCTCCAGCCCTGATTTATGGTTTTTTGTATAAGTGTTTCATCTCATTTGTTAAGCTGATTCTCAGGTATTTATTTTCTGAGGCACAACTGTAAATGGTAATGCTTTTGAAATTCTCAGTCTTCTAAGTTATTATTTGCATATGGAAAAGTCAAGAATTTCTGTGCACTGATTTTTTTAATCATTTTTTTATTAGTGAAACACCATGAGGTACAGTTATAGACTTATACAATTATCAAGTACCCATCCCTCCACCAGTGCCCATCCTCCCCCACCACGGGTCCCAGCATCCCTCCCACCCCACATCCTCCCCCCCGTTCCACCCTGCCGCTGTAGCAGGGCATTCCCCCTGTTCTCTCTCTCTTCTTTTGGGTACTGTGTGCACTGATTTTTAAGCCTAACATTTTACTTATAAATCTATTGTTTCTAGAAGTTTACTTGTAGAGTTTTTAGTGGTTTCCAGGCATAGTGTCATGTCATCTGCAAAATATTGTTCATTTAATTTTTTCCAATCTAATATCTTAATATATTTCTTAGTATCTATTTATTAATATTCCTGTATATCTATTTCTTACTAATTGCTATGACCAGGACTTCCAATACTATATCAAACAGTAGTGATGAGAGTGGATGCCCTTGTTTTGTGACTGGCCTTAGAGGGAAGGCGTTCAATTTTTCACTATTGAGTACAATATTTCTGTATATTTGGGGTAAATGGCCTTGACTATGTTGAGTGAAGTTCCTTCAATCCCCATTTTGTTTAGAGTTTTTGTCACGAATAAGTTTTGGATCTTATCAAATTCTTTCTCTATATCTACTGATATGACCATGTGATTTTTTAAATTTTTCTTTGTATTGATATGGCACATCATGTTAAGTGACTTGTGTATTTTAAACCATCCTTAAATTATCCTACTTGGTCGTAGTGTGTGGCATTTCTAATGTGTTGTTGGAATAGGTTGGCTAACATTTTTTTTCAGGGTATTTTCATCAATGCTCATATGTCTATAGTTTTCTCTATTTTGTGTTTGTGATATCTCTGTCTGGGAGGATCCCTTGTTCTCTAACATTCTGAAAGTGTCTGAAAAGGAATGGAATAGGTCTTTTATTAAGTTTGGAGAACTCACTAGTAAATCCAGCTGGCTGGGCTTTATTTTTCTGGAGAGGCTCTTCATTGCCATTTCAGAATTCTTGATAGTAGTTGGCCTGTGAAGTTGCTTTGTCTCATCTTGATATAAGTTAGGAAGTTATAAAAGTCCAAAAAGTACACATTTCTTCTGGGTTCTCCAGTTTCATGACAGAAAGATTTTCAAAGTAGTCCTTCACAACCCTTGAATTTCTTGAATTTGTGTTTTTTTCTGTTGTGACCTCTTCATTCTAATTTCTAATTCAGTTTAGCAGAATATTCTCTTTTTGTGTGTGAATCTTTCTAACAGTTTGTCAGTATTGTTTTTTTTTTTAAAGAATAGGTAAAGGTAAAGGCCCTCCCGTTGATCGTCGATTTGCTCGAGCGGGCCCAGTAACGTCTCCATTGGAGACTTTGTTGTTACTGTGTCTGGCATATCGAATACTCTCGGTAGCTTGCCGGGCTATTTATTGATCATTTTTATTGTTTTCTTAGCTTCCATTTAATAAATTTCTGCTCTAAATTTTATTATTTCCTTTGGTCTGCTACTTTTGGGTTCCATTTTCAGGTCCTTTTGCCTAGCTGCTTAAACTATGCTGCTAGGTTATTTATGTGGTCTTGCTTCCTTATGAACACTTGCAATGCTGTGAATTACCCTCTGAATACCATTTCACCACTTTTGTTGTGTGCCATATATTCTTGTAGCTTGTATCTTTTTTTTTTATCCACAACAGATGGGTAATGTGTGGTAGCTTGTATCTGAAGTCTTGTTTGTTCCCAGTAATCTTTGGATTTTCTCTCTGGTTTCCTCTTTGACTCACTAGTTGTTCAGTACTAGATTGTTTAATTTTCAAAATGTCCTAGCCCCCCTCCCCATTTCTATTCATGATTTATTTCCATTTTTAAAGCCTTATGTTTTGAGAGGATAGTTGATTCCATTCTTGGGTGGATCGCCTAGCAGGTTGAGATTTTGTCATCGAGTATCTCCTAGAAGAGCTTCCCCTGAAGGAAGGGTTTTACTTCTGTCCATTGTTTATGATAATGTTCACCTATGTGTTGCTACCTCCAACCCACGATGATTTCCCTATAACTAATGCTGTGAGACTTGAATAAACTGTGTCTGAATACCAACCAGCCTGGCCGCGGTCTCTGTTCGCTCCTTCATTGGCCCATCACCATTGGCTGGCCAGGTGGAGAGGCAGCTCTGAACACATGTCTTACACCCACAGTTTGAACTCACAGTTTTATATTTCCAGAAAATTTGATATGTTGATATGCTATATCACACTCATCAATTTGCTTTAGTTGGAAAATCCATGTATCACCGTAATAATTCATAGCTGGTCATGATGTACAGTTTTTTAAATTAATTGTAAAATTCAACTTGCTAAGATTTTGTTGAGGACTTGTATCTATGCTCATCAGGAATATTAGTTACAATTTTCTTTTTTGGTGATGTCTTCATTTGCTTTTGGTATCAGAACTTATTAGTCTCTTTAACATGGCTTATTTAATAATGTTTCTTTAATTTTTGAAAGAGCTTGAGAAAGATAAAAATAATTCCTGTTTGAAGTTTTAATTGAACTTACTAGTAAAAATATCTGAACCTGGACTCTTTTTGGGGGGAGAATTTGGATTTCCGTTATTCACATTAATTTCATGATCTATTATATTTCTCTACTATCTGTGTAACTAAGAATTTATCAATATCATCAATATTTTCTAAGAACTAGCTCAACCAGCTCTGGGTTTATTGATCTTCTGTATTGTATTTCTTAGGCAACCTGGTGGTCCTCCGCTCCCGGAGGGTCACCATATTGATGCCGAACTTAGTGCGGACACCCTATCGGCATAGCACACTACAGCCCAGAACTCCTGGACTCAAGCGATCCTCCAGCCTCAGCCTCCCGAGTAGCTGGGACTACAGGCGCACGCCACCACTCCCGGCTGGAGTGATAGGGTGTTTGCCTTATAGGCGGCCAACATGGCCCACCCGAGTTTGATTCCTCCGCCCCTCTCGAGAGCCCGGCAAGCTACTGAGTATCTCGCTCGCACGGCAGAACCTGGCAAGCTACCCATGACGTATTCGATATGCCAAACACAGTAACAACAAGTCTCATGATGGAGACGCTACTGGGCCTGCTCGAGCAAATCGATGAACAACGGGAGGACCATGACCGTGAATTGTTTCTTATTTAAATTTTATTTTCTTACTACCAACTTTGTCTTTCAATTTTATTATTTTTCCTGGATGAGCTGTGAGGTAAGATTGCATATTTTCCTCAGTTCTTGATGTAAGCTTCTGTTGCAATGAACATGTTAAACATTGTTTTTACTGTGCCCTATGTGTTCTGTAGTTCATGTCTTCATTCTAGTTTGTTTCAAGGAATTCTTTTATTTATTCTTTGGTCTCCTTATGGAACCAAGAATAACTCAACATTGTGTTGCTTATTCTCTAATTATTTGATATTACCTAAGCTGATATCTTTTGGGTAATTTCTTCCAACTTTTAAAAAAGTTTTGGCCCATACCTGGTGGTGCACAGGGTAAATCTGAACCATTTTCCTGCATGCAGAACATGTGTGCCAGCCCTTTGAGTTAACCCCCTCAGCCCTACAGTTAATGTCTACCAGAGTTGATTGTAGGTGCAAAGGAATCTATTACTATCTATGTGCATTGATTCTGGGTATTTTTAAAACTTTGTCTTTGTATTTTTTTCTTTTCTTTCCTCTCTTTTTACAGTTATGCACTGACCAGCTTCCTCTTATATCTTGTTTTTTTTCTGAATATTTTTGACAACATTGCCATGAAAGTTGCATCTAAAGTTTTTAAGATTACATTCCTTTCATTTTATTCACTTTAAAACAATTAAGTATTTAATTTGTTCTGTGAGAAATTACTACTTTCAATCTTTCCTTCACTGTGTGTTTTTAAGATATCTTACTATTAACATATTGGAGATTTTTGCCTTCTTAAATAAATGATGACTTAATATTCTTGTACAACTGGCCTAGTGGCCATGAATTCAGTTAACTGTTCTTTGAAAGCTTTTTATCACTTCTTCAAATATGAGGGGAAATATTGATTGATAAAATATTATTAGCTGAATATTTCTCCCATTCTACACTTTGTATGTATTAATCTATTTTTTCTGCCTATAACGTTTCATTGAAAAATCTGCTCTCAATATTATGGAGTTGTCTTATATCTACCTGTATTTCTCTTGTTCCCTTTGCTTTCCATCTCGATGCTTAACTTCTGCAATTTAATTGCAAATTATGTTGTGATTTTCTGTTTATCTGTTTGTTTGTTTGGAACTCTTTGAGTGTTCTGGAATTGGGTATCTATCTTCTGCCTCAATCGGAGTGGGTGGTGTTTAAGCAATTGTTTCTTCAACAAGAATTCCTCCTCTTCCAGTCCTGTCCTTCTGGAGACACTCTAACATAATTGTTGCCCATTTTGGTCATTAATTTCTATGCTCTTTTCATTTTTTTAACATTCTTCATTCTTCTATTTTAATTTTTTAATTTTATTTTAATAACATTGTTCACAGTAAATTATTACATTCAATATTTCAACACCAATCCCAGAACCAAAACACCTTCCCACCACGATCGGTTAGAATTTTTCCACACCACACTCTTCTATTTTTTTTTTTTTGGTTTCTTTCTCTTTCTTTAGTGAAACATCATGAGGTACAGTTGTAGACTTATAAACTTTCATGCTTGGGTTTCAGTTATAAATGATCGAGTACCCATCCCTCCACCAGTGCCCATTCTCCACCACCAATGATCCCAGTAGCCCTCCCCCAACCCCCGCATCATTCCCCCTACCACACATAGCCTCTGTGGCAGGGAATTCCCTTTTGCTCTCTCTTTCCTTTAGGGTGTTATAGCTTGGAAAAGAGGTATTGAGTAGCTATCGTGTTCGGTCTATAGCCTATTTTCAGCACGCCTCTCATATCGCGAGTGAGTCATCAAAACATCCTTTACTTGGAGTTCCCTTCTCTGTGTGAGCTGTCTTTTCTCCCAGCACATGCTACAGGCTTCCAAGCCGAAAGCAGACCTCCTCGTACTTACCTCAATTATTCTTGGGTGTTTGACTCCCATTCTGTTACTTTATATTCTCCAGATGAGTGCAGGCTTTCTATGTCCCTCTCTTTCTGGCTCATGTCACTTAGCATGATACTTTCTATGTAGAACCACTTGTATGTAAATTTCATGACTTCATCATTTCTAACTTCATAGTGTTCCATTGTGTAGATTTACCAAAGTTTCTTTAACCAGTCATCTGTTCTTGGACACTCAGGTTTTTTTTCCAAATTTAGGCTATTATGAACAGTGCAGCAATGAAAATAGAAGTGCAAATGTTATTTCGACTGTTCTTTTGCCTCTCCAGAATATATACCCAGGAGTGGTATTGCTGGGTTAAATGGGAGCTCAATTTCTAAATTTTTGAGAATCATTGATACTGTTTGCCAAAAGGGCTGAACCAGTCGGCATTCCCACTAGCAGTGAAGGAGGGTCCCTTTCTCGCCACATCCACTCCAACACCGGTTGCTTTTGTTCTTTTTGGATGTGTGCCAGGCTCTGTGGTGTGAGATGATATCTCATTGTTCTTTTGATCTGCATTTGCCTGGTAATTAGTGATGTAGAATATTTTCTCATGTGCTTTTTTGCCATTCAGATTTCCTCTTTGAGAGAGTTTCTGTTCATTTTTTTGCCCCATTTTGAGGGGTTGATGTATTCTTCTTGTGGAGTTCAACCAGTACTTTTTATATCCTGGATATCAACCCCTTATCGGAGGGGTATTTCCCATTCAGTAGACTGTCTTTGTATTTTGGTCACTGTTTCTTTTGAGGTGCATAAGTTTCTCAGTTTAGGATAGCCCCATTTGTATATCTCTAGTTTCACTTGCTTGGTCAGTGGCGTGTCATTTTGAAGATACTGTTAGCTTCAATGTCATGGAGGGTTTTGCCAACCTTGTCTACTATGTACCTTATAGATTCCAGTCTGATGTTAAGATCTTTAATCCATTTTGATCTTACTTTTGTGCATGGAATTAGGTAGAGGTCTGAGCCCATTTTTTTCATGTAGCTGTCCAGTTTTGCCAGCACAATTTGTAAAAGAGGCTTTCCTTGCTCCACTTCACATTTCTTGCTCCCTTATCAAATAATAGATGATCATATATTTGGGGGGATGTGTCAGTATATTCAACCCTATTCCATTGGTCTGTGACTCTTCCTTTGTTCCAGTACCAGGCTGTTCTAATTATTACTGCTTTGTTTTAGAGTTTGAGGTTGGGGAGATTGATTCCTCCCATTTTCTTTTCCCCCAAAATTGCTTTAGCTATTCGTGGGTGCTTATTGTTCCATATGAATTCCAGGAGTGTTTGCTTCATTTATTTGAAGAATGTCATGGGTATCGTTATAGGGATCACATTGAATTTATTCAATCTTTGGGGGGTATTGCCATTTTGACAATGTTAATTCTCCCGATTCATGAGCAGGGGATGTCTTTCCATTTCCTCGTGTCCTCTTTTATTTCCTGAAGTAGCGTTTTATAGCTTTCTTTGTACATGTCTTTTAGGTACTTAGTTAAGCTGATTCCTAGGTACTTTATTTTCTGGGGCACACATGAACGGGATTTTTCATGCTTATAGGAAAGCCATGGACTTTTGAGTATTGAGTTTATAGCCTGAAACTTTACTATACAAGTTTATTTTTTTTAGGAGTTTCTTGGTGGAGATTTTAGGATTCTCTTAAGTATATTATAGTATCATCTATGAATAGTGAGAGCTTGATTTCTTCCTTTCCTACCCTAATGCCCTTAATATCTTAATATCTTTTTCTTGCCTAACCACTTTTGCAAGTACTCAGGTACTATATTAAACAGCAGTGGAGAGAGTGGGCATCCTTGTCTCATCCCTGATCTTAGAGGGAAGGCTCTTAGTTTTTCATCATTGAGGATGATGCTTGCCATAGGCTGGTGTAGATGGCTTTACCTATATTGAGGAAAGTCCCTTCTATACCCATTTTGGCGAGGGTTTTCATCATAAAAGGGTGCTGGATGTTGTCAAATGCTTTCTCTGCATCTATTGATATGATCATATGGTTTTTATCTTTTCTTTTGTTGATATGATGGATTATGAATGTTAAACCACCCTTGCATCCTCGGGATGAATCCCACTTGGTCATGGTGTATGAACTTTTTGATGAGTTGTTGAATCTATTTGCTATATTTTGTTGAGAATCTTTGCATCTGTGTTCATCAGGGATATCGGACTGCATTTTTCTTTTCTTGTGGTATCTTTGTTTTCTTTTGGTATTAGAGAGATAAGATCTTCATAGAAACTGTTTGGGAGAGTTTCTGTTTCTTCAATTTCCTGGAAAAGCTTGAGAAGAACTGGCAATAGGTTCTCTTTAAGTGTTTGGAAAAATTTGCTAGTGAATACATCTGGATCTGGACTTTTGTGTTTGGGAAGAGTTTTGCTTACAGTTTTAATTTCTTTGATATTAATAGGACTAGTCAGGTATTCTATATCTTCTTGATTCAGCCTTGGGAGATAATAGAATCCAGGAATTTATCCATTTCTTCCAGGTTCTCTTGTTTTGTGCCATACAGACTTTCAAAGTAGTCTCTGATGATCTTTTGAATTTCTTTGGTTTCTGTTGTGATATCCCCCTTCTCATTTCTGATTCAGTTTATTAGGGTTCTCTCTCTTTCTTTGTGAGTCTTTCTGGTGGTTTATCTATCTTGTTTATTTTCTCAAAGAACCAGCTCTTGGTTTCATTGATCTTTTGGACTGTTTTTTGGTTTTCCATGTCGTTGCTTTCTGCTCTAAGTTTTATCATCTCTTTCCTTCTGCTTGGTTTGGGCTCATTTGGTTGGTGCTTTTCTAAGATCTTGAGCTGTGACGTCAAGGGCCTTTCTTCCTTCCTGAGAAATGCTTGCAGAGCTATAAATTTCCCCTTAACATGGCTTTAGCTGTGTCCCATACATTCTGGTAACTCGTGTCTTCATTCTTATTTGTTTCCAGGTATCTTTTGATTTCTTCCTTGATTTCTTTCCTGATCCACTCGTTGTTCAACATTGAGTTCTTTAATTTCCAGGCATTTTATTTGGTTTTCTGCATCTGTACATAATTAACTTATATCTTCAGTGCATCGTGGTCTGAAAAGATAGTTAATACAATGTCTATCTTCTTGATTCTGTTGAGGTATGCTTTGTGATCCAGTGCATGGTCTATTCTGGAAAATGTTCCAGGTGCACTGGAAAAAATGTGTATTTTTTGAAGGTATAATGTCCTGTATAGATCTATTAGCCCTCTGTCTTCTATATCTTTATTCAGAGCCATTATTTCCTTGCTGAGTTTTAATCTTCTTGATCTATCCAGGAGTGATAAGGCTGTGTTGAAGTCTCCAACTACTATTGTGTTGCTTGCAATGTCCTTCTTCAGGTCTGTTAGTAGTTGTAGTTATTTGGCTCATCTCTTATTGGGAGCGTATGTTTTTAGGAGTGTGATTTCTTCCTGCTCTACATATCCCTTGATTAATTAAAAATGGACTTCACTGTCCCTTCTAATCTTTTTCAACCTGAAATCTATGTTGTCTGATAGTAGTAAAGCCACTCCAGCTTTTTTGAGGGTGTTGTTTGCTTGCAGGGTTGTTTTCCATACTTTGACTTTGAGTCTGTGTTTGTTCTGATAGTTCAGATGTGTTTCTTGTATGCAGCAGAATGTTGGGTTCTGTCTCTGAATCTATTTTGCCACTCTGTGTCTCTTAATTGGTGAATTTAGACCATTGACGTTGAGAGAGATTATTGTTATGGAGTTTTGTGTCATCTTTCTGTAAGGGTTTGTTGTACTTGTAGGGATTTGTCTTGTCTTATAGTAGCCCCTTTAGCCCTTGTTTTAGGTTTGTTTTTGAGTCTATGAAGCTCCTGAGCTGTTGTTTATCCACAAAATAGTGTACCGTTCCTTTGAGTTTTAGTGAGTTTAGCCAGATAGAGTATTCTTGGTGCAGCATTCATTTCAGTGAGTTTTTTCACTATATCCCACCACTGCCTTGGAGGGTTTCCTCTGATAGGTCTGCTATGAATCTAAGGGGTGCTCCTTTGTATGTGATTTCCTTCTTTGACCTTGCTGCTTACAGTATTGTGTCTCTATCCGTGGCACCCATCATTCTAACTATGATATGTCTTGGAGTATTTTTGTTAGTGTTGCTTTTAGCTGGCACCCTTCGGACTCCTTGAATCTGGATGCCTGCATTCTCCAGCTCTGGGAACTTTTCAGCAGTGATTTGTTGAATCGTGGCTTTTTCATTGGAATTATTTCCCTTGAGACCTTTTGGTACAGTGATTCTTATGTTCGTCCTCTTGGAATCATCCCCTAGGACTCTGATTCGCTCTAGAGCTATTTTGAGGTCTCTTGACATTGTTTGTTGTTGCCTGTAGGCTTCCTGCAGCTCATTTTCCAGCTCACTGATTTTGTCTTCAGCTGTAGCCATTCTACTGTTGAGGACACACACTGAGTTTTTTATTTCATCTACCCAATCTTTTATTCCTGACATTTTTGTGCATAGTTTTCCAATTTCTGCTCTAATTTCTTCCTGTATTTTCTCAGTTGTTTCTTTCATGTCTTCCTTTAATTTACTGGATATCTGTTTCACTGTTTCATTGAGTTCATTAAACATATTCATTACTACATATCTGAATTCTTTATCACAGATCTCCCTTATGTGAGTAACACCTATTGAGGCTTCTGGACTCTTTTCATTGTCCTCTCCTTGTGGTGGGGATTTGCGTTCCTTCTTCATGTTGTGTGATAGTATGGAGACTGAGATGTTACACGATATTGCTGGGTATGAGTAATTTACCTGTGGCCTCATGAGCTGCAGTTGGGCCCAAAATAATCCACACCCACTTCTGCAGAGGTACTCCCACTTCTGCAGAGGTCACGCCCACTTCTGCAGGTACCGCCCTACGGTACCTGATGTGTGTGTGTGGGGTACAGACCTGGGAGAGGGAGAAAACTGGGTGCACCTTTGGGGATGAACAGGAAGGGGCTCAGTGATAGTGGGCAGTCCAGAGTTCCAGAGGAAGCCTGGAGCATGTACGCTGGGGAGGTGGAGTCCCGGGTTCGAATATCCACTGACCTGGGAGAGGGAGAAAACCGGGCTAGCATTTGAGATGAACAAGAAGGGTCTCAGGGATGATGGGCGGAGTCTCTTCTATTTTTTAAAAAAATAATTTGGCCCCTTGGAGGGGGGCGGTTTGAGTTTCCCTCACTACCCCGAGCAAGCTCCAGCAGCTGAAGACCTCTGGAACCCAGCCACAGCCATTCAAAGACCGCTCTGCGCATGCTCACACGTGCCTTACGCATGAAGGAACCAGCAGAGGAACCCAGGTGTGCGGGACCTGGGGCTGATATCTCCAAGCCTGCTTGGATCGGACTGGACCTCCACCCAGATCCCCCATCTTCCAGTAGCTAGACGGTTACACCCACCAACTGCCATGTAATACCACCAATGGCCAAGATCCAGAGACTATAAAACCAAGCTCATGAAAGTGCGCTGCCGCAAATGCTCTTATTGTCTAGTTTTCAGTCTCAGAGAACCTGGCAGGCTACCGAAAGTATCCTGCCCACATATATACCTGTAAAGGTGATTAAAGGTTGCCTTCAAAAGCCTCAATCCCTCTCGGAGAGTCCAGCAAGCTACTGAGAGTGTCCCACCCACATGGAAGAGTCTGGCAAGCTACCCCTAGCATACTCGATATGACAAAAACAGTATGATGGTTCTCATTCCCCTGAAAGAGCCCCCAATATGCCACTGGGCTACACTAGCATGTGATAGGGATGAATGGAGACATTACAGGTGCCCGCTTGAGCAAATCGATGAACAACATGATAACAGTGATACAGTGAATTTAGGCACTGTGTGATTTACAATCTTGTTAATGGTAGGGTTTAATGAATAGAAGATTAATAGCCATAGCACCAAGTTCTGATCCAAGGAACACAGAGCTGCAGAGCTGTGTCTGTCAGAGCTGCAGTGTCAGAACCAGTGGGCCTTCCAGTGGCAGGGGTTTGTGGTCATGAATGTGCAATGATGCCTGTAAACTTCAACTGGCCTATGTGGGAATTTGGAGATTTGCATTCACCCAGGTATAACAGCAACTGTCATGGTCAAACAGACCTGGTTGCACATCTTTGAGTGTCGGTAAAACCAATGACTCACATTGGAGTGGTCTTGGGATAAGACCAAAGAACGTGAATCACATTTGTCCGAATACAGCAGTGCACCACATTTGAATAGGCCCATCTGATGTGCTATGGTGTAGCGTCCCAGGGATAAGTGTGCACCAATTTTGAATAGCCCTACTGCGGTGACCTGGGTTACAAGACTGTAAATGAACCCATGCACTGGTTTCCAAGGCTCTGGGCAGTGGAGCCAAGATTTCAGACTTGTGAGTACACAAGGACTATTGCATGCCAAGTTCACACAGCCTTGGGAGTGAATTAGGTATTCTAGATAGCGCATGTCCTGAAACACTTGTGCAGTAATATCAAGAGATCCTAAGTAATGACCAGGATTCAACAGCAGCAGTACCCAGCAGTCACCAGGCTTCCCTATGAGAGGTCAAACAAGTCTGTCTATGACTGGGAAACCAGTGTGTAAGGGTGGATGCAGCAGGCTGAAGGGTGGGTGTGGAACAGTGCGTGTCTTCTGGGCTTAATGGTAGCATGGCAGGTAATGGAACCCCTTGTTAAGCAAAAGAGTCCCCAGCCCCACTCTGAGTGCTTCCCTGTGACTTGTTTGATAGGGCATTGCAGAAGATTCTATTAGTCAAAGTTTTGTTGTAGATTTTTCATTGAACTCTGGAGAATGCTAACACAGGCTAAGTTATCTTTGCCTAGTGGATTTTTTAAATGTAGAATTAGAAAATTGACAAGCCATATTTTAACATAAACATGTATTTTTGTTTTTGTTTATTGAGCCATACACAGTGGTGCTCAAGAGCTGCTTTCTGGTTGAGGCTTGAGGGACTGCTGTGATAGCAGCAATGTGGTGCTAGGGATTGAACATGGGTTCCAGCCTTGTAAGCTATTTCCCCAGCTCTCATATTTATTTTTTTCAACTCTACCATCACATAATTAAATTGAAATAAACTGCACATATTTAAACCATACTATTTGATTAGCATATATTTTAATTGTGGTGCTTACCAGGGTCCCATGAACCATGGGAACACCTATAAGGGTGATTAGAGACAGCCCTAAAAGCCTCCATCCCTCTCAGAGAGCTTGGCAAACTACCGAGAGTATCCCGCTCACACGGCAGAGCCTGGAAAGCTACCCATGGCATATTTGATATGCCAAAAACAGTAAAAATAATGGGCCTTATTCCCCTGACCCTGAAAGAGTCCCAAATATGGCAGCATTAAGAAGGATGAGCAAGAAGAGACTGATAAAATTTCAGGGCCGAACTAGACTGCCCAAAAGAAGAAGGACTAAAATGACTCTCTGCATTTTCAATGTATGTCGCTGGCATCAGAAACATCCATCAAGGACCTAATGGTGCAAACTCAGAAGATCAAGTATGGCATCATTGCTATGACTGAGAAGAGAAGGTATCAATTACATTGCACCATTTTTGACACTGGAGAAAACCTGTTCCTCAGAACATGCGACAATAAAGGCATCTGTGGTGTCGGTGTCCTTGTCAACAAGAACTTGGCCATGAGAATTGATTCATTCAAATGCCTCAAATGCCTATTCAAAAACTGTAATAGAACGATTACACTTGAATAGTTGTAGCTCATTGCTGGCAGTTTCTATCGTCTACACACCAACATTCAACTATGATGAAGATGAAATTGAGGAGTTCTACATGGAGCTGGAGAAGTTTTAAAAAGAAGACCACACCTTCTACAAGATCATTGACGGTGATTTTAATGCCAATATAGGACGAAGAAGGTCATCTGAAGAACTCTACATCGGGACCCATGGCCTAGAATGTAACAAACAGGGTGAGATACTGTCTGAGTTCATGTTGACCAAGATCATCCATGGTAACTCAGAGTTCCAGAAGGCCAAATCTAAACTTTGGACATGGGAGTCTTCTGGTAGGAAGTTCCACAACAAAATTGACCATATCATATTCAATTGACGGTTTTGCCTGACTGATGTCACTATTGTCCCAAAATTCCAAAAGGGATCGGACGACCATCTTCTTCGTGCAAAATTCTACTTCATGGAGCAGGGAGAAAGGGCTGCAAAGTTTAAGAAGAGAACTCCCAGAATGACCACCAACTGGGAGCTCTTTGGCACTATTGTGGCAACATGGGAAGATGCCATCATTGACAACATTGACGAGGAATATGATCAACTAGTTCAGCACCTCCATGACTGTGCAAGTAACTGTGCAAGAGTGTGAAAGTCACAAACAGACACCTGTCTTTGGAAACTCTTGAGCTCATTTGCCAATGTGGTTTGGCGCGAGCCTCAGGCAATCACAGGCTAACATCTAAGCTTGCAAAGCTGTGTAGAGAAGTAATAAAGAAAGACCTCAAAGAGAGAAGAGAAGCAGTGCTGGCCTATGCGGCAGAATCTGGGAAAAATATTTGCAACGCTCGCCTGTCCTTGGTCAACTACAAGACCAAGATGGCTGCCCTGTGATGTCCTAATGGATCTATAACATCTTCCAGAAGGGCAATGAAGAAGATTATCTATGACTCTACTCAGATCTCTTCAATAGCCATGTCCACCTGCTCACATACCAAATTCTGCAGGATAGATATGTCATTCCCAACGTTCTCTCTTTTGAAATCCAACACACCATTTCATTGGTAAAGAAGCGTGCAGAATCTGGTCCAGATAAGGTCAGACCAGAACACCTGAAGAATCTGCCGCCAGTACTCGTCAATAGACTGTCTCGGCTACCTTTCTGACATGCTACCTGTCTGAATGCAATGTTTGGTCTGAGTGAAAAACCAGCAGGACCGTTCTGTTGTACAAGAAGGGAGACATCCACGACATTGGCAACTATCACCCAATCTGCCTGTTGTCTGTCATTTACAAGTTGTTCACTTAAATCATCCTGAATAGAATAGGCAGAACACTAGATGAAGGACAACCATGCAAGCAAGCTGGGTTCTGAAAAGGATTCAGCATGATTGACCCTATCTACACAGTGACCAAGCTCATTGAGGTTTAATGAAACTTCAAGATGCTGCTCTGTTTAACGTTCATTGATTTAAAGAAAGCCTTTGATTCTGTTGAGACTAAAGTGGTCATTAAAGCTCTAGACAAACAGGGTGTTCAAACTCAGTACATCAGGATCCTCTGCAAGCTGTTTTATGGATTCACCACCAGGATCTCACCATTCTACAAGAGAGTGATCATCAACGTAAAGAGAGGGTTCAGCAGGGTGATACCATTTCACCGAAAGTCTTCAGTGCCACTCTCGGGAACATCATGCAATGACTGGAATGGGAAGGAATGGGAGTGAAGATAGATGGTCGGCAACTACACCACCTCTGCTTTGCTGATGACATTGTTCTAATAACACCAAACATTAGCCAAGCAGCAAGAATGAAGGCCGACTTCGACTGTGAGTGTGAAAAAATCAGTCTGCAGCTGAATCTCACCAAGACAATGTTCATGGAAAAAGAATTAGACCCTGACATTCTACTTGTTCTCAATGGAATGAACATCTCTGAATGCAGCAGCTATGTGTACCTGGGTTGAGAACTCAACATGAGGAACGACTTGGTGCCAGAATTGTGCAGGAGGAAGAGAGTGGCATGGAATGCCTTCAAGAGCGTGGAAGAAGTTGTTAAGACGAAGAACCTCCGGCTCTGGGTACATCTTTTCGACTTCACTGTTCTTCCTGCACTAACATATGCCTCAGAGTCTTGGACCCTACAAAAATGGGATGAGAACACTATTCAGATCACCCAAAGAGCAATCAAAAGAGCTATGCTTGGAGTATCATGCTTCACTCAAGTGAGAGAAGGAATTTGGAGTTCGAACCTCCATCGATGATCAAGGATCAGGGATACTGCCTTGTTTGCCATGGCGTTGAAAATCAGATGGGCCGGACACATAATGCGATTTGGAGACAATTGCTGAACTAGAGCCATTGCCTATTGGATTCCACAGGATGTCATAAGAACACCTGGCCACCCACCTACGAGATGATTGGATTTCTTCATCAAGACCCTGAGCAAACAGTTTGATGCTCTTCATGTTCCTGGAGTGAGCAGATGCCATTGGGCTACATTGGCACGCTACAGGGTCAAATGGAGATATTACTGGCGCCCACTTGAGTAAGTAGATAACAAATGATTACAAGTGATTACCAGGGTCTCATTCTTTGGTTACAGTACTCAAATACATGCTATAACCAGAAATTTCTTACAACTCTGGGGTCACAGATAGCATAGATTCCAGAGACATACAGCAGATAACCGCTGGGATTTCACTCAATCCATTTGGGGTATCACAATCAAACCTCGCTTCTAGTATTCCCTTGAGTTCCATAAATTAGTTTCTTTTTCAAATTTGTTTATCAAATTATTTGCAACTGATACATAAAATACAATTATTGTATATACACTTCATCTTGAAACTGTAATAAATCAACTTGTTTATGATTCTAACCATTTTTAATATTTCCTAAAGATGTTGTATCTGGAAAGAGTTTTAAATTATCTTTTATGAACTTCAGCACTTGCATCTTTTTATATTGCTTTTATTGTATCACTGTCCCCAGCTCTTATAGTTCGTTAATTAAAGGAATATAATTTATAGCAATATAAGGGCTATAAATTATATTCCTTTAATTAATGAAATGGGTTTTTTGTCTGTTTTGTTTAATTGTTTTAGGATCACACCTGACAGTGCTCAGGAGTACTGCTAACTCTGCACTAAGGAATTACTTCAGGCAGTACGTGGGGACTATATGGGATGCAGGGATCAAATCCTGGTCAGCTACTTGCAAGGCAAGTGCCATATCTGCTATACTATCTCTCTGGCCGTAATTAATGGGATTGGAATTCCAGAGCTATGTTTTATAGAGATCAGGTAGGTGATTACCCATGCATTATTTCTGATCTCAAGGAGAAACAGGCTTAAATTATGGAAGTGTGACATTAACAACAGTGTTCAGATTTTGGTTTTCCATATATGCTTTTATCAAACATTTATTTGTGCCTGGTATACATTATAACTTATTAATAATTTCTTTGAGTAATACATAACATTTCATATTAGTAATTCATCTTCTTAGCCTTCCTTTTATTTTTATTTTTTTGGCAGAAGCATTTTATTTTTTTTTTAAATTTTTTTTAGTGAAACACCATGAGGTACAAATTTTAGACTTACAAATTTTTGTGCTTGGATTTCAATTATACAACGATCAAATACCCATCCCTCCACCAGTGCCCATTTTCCACCACCACGGGTCCCAGTATCCCTCCCACACCCCATTTCCCCCATACCACCCTGCCTCTGTGGCAGGGCATTCCCCTTTGTTCTCTCTCTCCTTTTGGGTGTTGTGGTTTGCAAAAGAGGCATTGAGTGGCAATCATGTTCGTTCTATAGTCTACTTTCAGCATGCTTCTCCCATCCTGGGAGGATCTTCCCAACACC
Source organism: Sorex fumeus (assembly GCF_029834395.1). NCBI lineage: Eukaryota > Metazoa > Chordata > Mammalia > Eulipotyphla > Soricidae > Sorex > Sorex fumeus. The sequence continues at coordinate 16,727,545 of NW_026606188.1, forward strand.
CTTTATTTGGTGTCCCCTTCTCTATCTGAGCTCCCTTTTCTTCTAGCATGTGTGGCTGGCCTCCAAGCCATGGAGTAAACCTCCTGGTACTAATCTCGGCCACTCTTAGATGTTAGTCTCCTATTTTGTTACTATAGAATGCAATCTTTCTATGTCTATCTTTCTATGTCTATCCCTCTCTTTCTAGCTCATTTTGCTTAACATGATACTTTCCACGTAGTATCACTTGTATGTAAATTTCATGACTTCATCTTTTCTAACAGCTACATAGTACTTCATTGTGTAGATGTACCAAAGTTTCTTTAACCAGTCATCTGTTCTTGGGCACTCAGGTTTTCTTTCCAGATTCTGTTAGCCTTCCTTTTAAAGAGTGAAAATATGTAAGTAACTTATCTCAATTGGGTCTGAGTCTAACATGTTAAGGGGTCACTTGAACACTTGATTACTTGACATCCTGTTACTCATTGATTTGCTCGAGCAGGCACCAGTAATGTCTCTATTTGTCCCTGTTGCATTCTAGTGTATCCCAATGGCGCCTGCTCAATTCAGGAACATGAAGAGCCTCAAACCGTTTGTTCAGGGTCTTGACAAAGAAGTCTTACCATCTCGTAGGTGGGCGACCATGAGATCTTTTGATGTCCATGGAATCCAGTCAGTAATGGCTCTAGTCCAGCGGTCTTCTCCAAATAGAATTATGTGTCCAGCCCATCTGATTTTCAACTCCTTGGCAAATGAGACAGCGTCCCTGTTTTACATCGTTGTCGGAAAATGGAACTCTGGATTTTTTCTCTCATTTCAGTGAAGCGTGATACGCCAAGTATAGCTCCTTCAATTCCTCTTTGGGAGACCCGAATAGCATTCCCATCTTGTTTTTGCAGGGCCCAGGTCTCTGAGGCATATGCTAATGCAGGAAGAATGGTGGAGTCGAAGAGATGTGCCCAGAGTCGGAGGTTCTTCATCCTCTTACCTATTTCTTCATGTTCTTGAAGGCATTCCATTCCTCTCTCTTCCTCCTGTGCAACTCAGGTGCCAAGTCATTTGTCATGTTGAGTTCTTGACCTAGGTGCACATAACTGCTGCATTCAGAGATGTTCATTCCGTTGAGAGCGAATGGAACATCAGGAATGAGTTCGTTTCTCATGAGCATTTTCTCTGTGTTTCAGCTGCAGTCAGACCTTTCCACACTCACGGTCCAAGTTGGCCAACATTTGTGATGTTTGGCTAATGTTTGGTGTTATTAGAATGATGTCATCAGCGAAGAGGAGGTGATGTAGTTGCCAACCATCTATCTTCACTCCATTCCCTCTCGTTCCAGTTGTCACATGACATTCTCGAGGGTGGCACTGAAGGGGTAAGGTGTCAGTTAACAGAAATGAAATAGCTTTCACTGAGGTTTTAGTCAAGGTTTTTCTTTAATTAGTAACTCTAGCAGATAGCATTGACTCTTGATTTCATTTAATTTGTGGTTGTTTTCTTGAACCTGTTGATTCAGGCTCTTTTATCACAGTTTCTCTAAATTTCTCATTTCCCATTTACTTTTTTTTTATTATTTAATATGGGATTCTGGGTGAAAACAGCCTGGCGTGTCCAGAACTCATGGCTGCTCCTCCCAGACAGGAGTATAAAATGAGGTCCCTATAGTCATGCTACTGGACTCCATGCCGGGCTGTTTTCACTCGGGGTGTCTCAGAGGGAGGGCAGGTAAGAGCCCTCCCCACCCCAAGGGACCCAGCCTACCTCCCCTACCTCCCTGCCACCACATTCTAGGCCACTTTCCCGATACATAAGACACTTCCTACCCATATTTCATGATTACCACACCATGTTTGATGGATTTCAGATAGTAGGCAACAAATCATAGAGAAATACATACATATACACACACACACACATAAATACACACACATATACAAACACACATATATGTATATACATACATATTGGAGAGCCCGGCAAGCTACCGAGAGTATCCTGCCCACACAAAGAGAGCCTGGCAAGCTTCCATGGCATATTCGATATGCCAAAACCAGTAAATCTCAGGGCTGGGACGAATAGAGACGTTACTGGCTCCCACTCAAGTAAATTGATGAACAATGGGATGACAGTGATACAGTGATACAGTGATTAATTTTATAATTGATAATTTGATTTAATAACCCTACCATTACTATTTCTTGAACATCTTATACCTTGAATGGGAATTGAATTTTTAAGAATTCAAAAATTTATTAAAATGGTCATATACTTTCTCCCTTCTATCTGTATCTTATATCTATCACTATAGATCCTCAAGAGTTTCCTATTCTACTTCATATGTATAAATATCTGTGTACCTTGAGATTTAGACACTATCTTATTCATCTTTATATCTTATGAACATAGGATTTTGTGCATAATGTATAAGTTCTGTTGAAAGAGGGACTCTACACATATCAAACTTATGAGGCCTTGCATTTCTCTTTAATAATGACAAAATTTTCCATTTTAAATTTTATTAACCTCAGTACCCTGCTTCTGAGTGTAAGGGATCACTCCTGGCTCATAGAGTGCTCATAAAGATGTAGACAGGTAGTCTACTGTGTGAAAGGCAGGCACCTTAATCTCTTTGTTGTACTTTGCTCCTCTCAAGGTCCTTAATACATTATTGCATATTTTGACACCCTAAGAATTCATGGAATGTGATGAATTTGAAAATAATTTTCTTCAAATTATTTTAATTTAGACATTGGCCTTAAATATGATTAGAAACTATTTCAGCAAATTAGTGCTTAATTGAGAAATATTACAACAATGAAGAATCAATTAAAATTAAATTTAAAAACATTTTTCAAAATTTATGCTCATCACTGGGCTGGAGCGATATCACAGCAGGTAGGGTGATGCCTTGCACAAGTCGGTTGACCCGGGTTCGATTCCTCTGTGCTTCTCGTAGAGGCCGGCAAGCTACCAAGAGTTTCTCGCTCACACAGCAACGCCTGGCAAGCTACCCATGATGTATTCAATATGCCAAAACCAGTAAAAACAGGTCTCACAATGGAGACTTTACTGGGCACACTCAAGTAAATCGATGAACAATGGGAGGACAGTGCTACAGTGCTATGCTCATTACTTATTTAATTATCTTTACAAAGACAATACAATGGAACTATATAGGAACAAAACTATTATCCACAAAGTCAGTCTGGGGACAGAAATGTGCAGAGGGATGGTACTTGCCTTGGACTTGGCCAACCTGGCTTGATCCCTGCCACAACATATAGTCCTCAGAGCCCTACCAGGAGAGATGTTTTGCACACATCCCCCTGAAAGCGAAACCAGGAGGAATCCCTGAGGACTGAACGGCATGAACCAAAATTTTAAACTAATTTTAAAAATCTCCCAAACACACACACATAAAACAAAGTCAGGCTGAATGTGCTTGGGAAAAGGAGAAACTACTCTAGCCAAGAAAATAATTATTTTCTAAATCCCTGTGTTACCATCATACAGCTTATAGTTTCAGAATATCTTGTATTGTGGGAAAATTCAAAAGGGGATGAATTGTGTGTCAGAATTGCATATCTTTTCAGAGTATAAGAGAAGAAAGGAGTGTTTCTCATAATGAATCTATCACTTAGAATTCTGTTTCATTTCTTCCTGAAATATAGATTCTCTAGGCCACAAAATATACACAATTTTCTACATTAACAAAAAGCATGATGCTCTCCATGACCATACACTTATAAACGATTTTCATGACTTCATCTTTCCTAACAGCTGCATAGTATTTCATTGTGCTAATGCGGCCATGAGTTATTCTACCCCTACATATCCCACAGGAATCATAAGTAATCCTCTTAGATGAAACTTTCACTATGTTAGTTTAACTACCAGAAACACATTAGCCAATAATCCATTAAGAACATTACAATTAATTCTGCATCATAAGCAGAATAGTAACAGTGAGTGTGAAGGTCTAAACCACACAGGTCACAATGGTAATGCAATGCAGAAACCCACCAAGCTTACATATTGAAGAGGCTAGCCCAGAAAACCGCAACAGTAATGAAGAGCTAGACAACATTTGTGACAAGGAATTTAGAAGGGAGCTATTAAAGATGCTCTGGGAGCTAGAAGAAACAATGGAAAGCAATGCCAATAAAATACAAAATGCTTTGTAGGTAGAAATAAGGAAAATGCAAAAAAAAAAATTACAAACTAAAATGTCAGACCTGAAAAACTTGGTGGGCGGATTGGAAAACTCAGTGGAAGGCCTCAGCAGCAGAGCAACGGCTGCTGAGGACAGAATCAGTGAGGTTGAAGATGAAGTCCAGACGTTCTCTAGAAAAAAAGAAGAAAATGGAAAAGAGACTCACAATCTAGGAACAGAGGGCAAGAGAAGATTGTGATGAAGCCAGAGGAGTGATATAAAAAATATTGGAGTCTCAGAGGGACAAGAAGAAAACCCTGATGAAGAAGAAACTGTCAAAGACATCATTGCTACTATGTGTCCAGAGCTGAAGAAAGCATGCAAACACATTCAGGAGGCCTAAAGGGTACCAGATAGAAGAAATCCAAATAAAAATACCCTAAAACACATCCTGATCAAAATGACCAAAACCTTACATAGAGACAAAATTCTGAAGGCAGCAAGATCAAAGAAAGAAATTGCCTATAAAGCGTGATCCTTAACATTCACAGCCAATTTGTCTGATGAAACCCTCATGGCCTGAAAACTTGATCACTTGATCACTTGACTTCCTGTTAATCATTTGCTTGAGCGGGTGCCAGTAACGTCTCCATTTGTCCCTGTTGCGTGCTAGTGTAGCCCAATGGTGTCTGTTCATTCAAGGAACACGAAGAGCCTCAAACCAATCGTTCATGCTCTTGATGAAGAAGTCTCATCATCTGGTAGGTGGGCAGCCACGCAGTCTTTTGACATTCCGTGGAATGGTCGGTAACGTCTCTAGTCTAGTGGTCTGGTCGTCTCTAAATCTCATTACATGACCGGCCCATCTGATTTTTGACACCTTGGCAAATGAGGCAGCGTCCCTGATTCTTGATCATTGATGGATGTCGGAACTAGGAACTTCATTTGAGTGAAACGTGATATTCCAAGCATAGCTCTTTCAATTCCTCTTTGGGAGACCTGAATAGCATTCTCATTCTGTTTGCATAGGGCTCAGGTCTCTGAGGCATATGTCAATGCAGGAAGAACAGTGGAATCAAAAAGATGTGCCCGGAGCCGGAGGTTCTTCATCCTCTTAGCTATCTCTTCAAGGCTTTTGAAGGCGTTCCAAGCTGCTCTTTAAATCCTGCGTAGCTCGGGTTCCAGGTCATTTGTCATGTTGACTTCTCGAACTAGGTACACATAACTGTTGCATTTGGATATAGTCATTACATTGAGAGCGAATGGGGCATCAGGAAGGAGGCTGTTTCTCATAAACATTGTCTTCATAAGATTCAGCTGTAGTCTGACCTTTCCACACTCACGGTCGAAGTCGGCTAGCATTTGTGCCGCTTGGCTAATGTTTGGTATTATTTAAAGAATGTCATCAGCAAAGCAGAGGTGGTGTAGTTGCCGACCATCTATCTTCACTCCCATTCCTTCCCATTCCAGTCGTTGCATGAAGTTCTCGAGGGTGGCACTGAAGAGTTTCGGTGAAATGGTATCACCCTGTCGAACCCCTCTCTTGACATCAATGATTACTTCTTTGTAGAATGGTGAGATCCTGGTTGTGAATCCGTAATACAGCTCACAGAGGATCCTGATGTATTGAGTTTGAATGTCCTGATTGGCTAGGGCTTCAATGACCGCTTCCGTCTCAACAGAATCTAAGGCCTTCTTTAAATCAATGAACGTTAGAGAGAGTGGCACCTTGAACTCCCGAGAAATCTCAATGAGCTTGGTTATCGTGTGGATATGGTCGATGGTGCTGAATCCTTTGTGGAACCCAGCTTGCTTGCATGGTTGTCCTTCATCTAGTGTTCTGCCAATCCTATTTAGGATAACTCGAGTCAACAACTTATAGATGACAGACAGTAGGCAGATCAGGCAATAGTTGCCAATGTCATGGATGTCTCCCTTCTTGTACAGTAGTACAGTCCTGCTGGTTTTCCACTGGGACGGAAACTTGCATTCAGACAGGTAGTGTGTGAAGAGCCGAGCCAGCGTATTGATGAGTACTGATGGCAGGTTCTTCAGGTGTTCAGGTCTGACCTTGCCTGGGCCAGGTGCTCTTTGTTTCTTTACTGAAGAAATGGCGTGTCGGATTTCGAAAGGAATAACATTGGGAACAACATATCCATCCTGCGGAATTTGGTATTTCAGCAGGTGGACATGGCTATTAAAGAGATTTGAGTAGAAGTCATGGATAATCTTCTCCATTGCCCTTCTGGAAGATGTGATAGATCCATCAGGACATAGGAGGGCAGTCATCTTTGTCTTGTAGTTGGTGAAGGACAGGCGGGCATTACAAATACTTTTCCCAGCTTCTGCCGCATCTACTAGCACTTCTGCTCTTCTCTCTTTGAGGTCTTACTTGATCGCATCTCTGCACTGCTCTGCGAGTTCGGGCGTTTGCTTATGGTTGCATGAGGCATGTGCCAAACCACGTTGGTGAATAAGTTTAAGAGCTTTTGAAGACAAGCTTTTTTGTGGCTATCTCTCTCTTGGCGTTCCTTGCACAATCATGGAGGTGCTGAACCAGTCGATCATATTCCTCGTCAATGTTGTCAACAATTGCATCTTCCCATGTTGCTGCAGTAGTTCCAAAGAGCTCCCAGTTGGTGGTCTTTCTGGGAGTTCTCTTCTTAAACTTTGCAGCCCTTTCTCCCCACTCTGTGAAGTAGAATTTTGCACAAAGGAGACGGTGGTCTGATCGTGTTTGGAATTTTGGGACAACAGCGACATCAGTCAGGCAAAACCATTAATTGAATATGATGTAGTCTATTTCGTTGTGGAATCGTCCACCAGGAGACTCCCATATCCAACGTTTAGATTCGGCCTTCTGGAATCTTGAGTTACCATGGATGGTCTTGGTCAACATGATGAACTCAGACAGTCTCTCACCCTGTTTATTCCATTCTAGGCCATGGATCCTGATGTAAATTTCTTCGGCTGATCTTCTCAGTCTTATCTTGGCATTAAAATCACCCACAATGATCTTGTAGAAGGTGTGGTCTTCTTTATAGAACTTCTCCAGCTCCATGTAGAACTTCTCAATTTCTCCTTCATCATAATTGGATGTTGGTGCATAGACAATGAAGATAGAAACTGCTGGCAGTAAGCCACATCTATTCAAATGTAAATATCCCATTTGGGTTGTTAGGCATTCGAATGAGTCAATGCTCATGGCCAAGTTTGTGTTGACAAGGACACTGATGCCTCCAACACCTCTTTTATCATATGTTCCAAGGAACAATTCTCCAGTGTCGAAAACGGTGTGATGAGATTGGTGCCTTCTTGTCTCGTCAGACCAATGATGTCGTACTTGATCTTTTGCGCTTGTACCATCAGGTTCTTGATGGATGCATCTGATGCTAGCGTACGTGCATTGAAAGTACAGACAATCATTTTTGTTTTCCTTCGTTGTGGCAGCCTAGTTCGGCCTTGAGATTTTATCAGCCTCTCCTTTCTCATCCTTTTCAATGCTGCCATATTGGTGACGCCTTCAGGGTCGGAGAATGAGACCCATTGTAATTATTGGTTTTGGCATATCGAATGCACAACGGATAGCTTGCTCCACTACCTCCACTACCCAGCCGCCGCCATGCTCCAGGATGCTTTCTGGACCTGCGCGGCTGCAAAGCGGCTGCACGACACATTATAAGACACTAAATACCCATCTTCCAGAATTGCCATACCATATTTGATAGGGTTCAAATATGGTTTGAACCATGGTAACATCTACAAGGGTGATTAGAGGCCGCCCCCAAAGCCTCTATCCCTCTCAGCGAGCCTGGCAAGCTACTGAAAGTATTCCTCCCACACAGCAGAGCCTCGCAAGCTATCCTTTGTGTATTCAATATGCCAAAACCAGTAATTACGGCCTGAAAACAGTGGTGGAATATAGTGACAAACTCAATGAAATAAAATGCCTCACCAAAAATACTTTACCCAGCGAGACTCTCATGCATAACAGAAGGAAAAATACACAGTTTCACAGACATACAACAGCTCAGGAACTTCATAGACTCAAAACCATGGTTACAAGAACTACTAAATGGGCTACTTTAAGACAAGACAGACTCCTCAAATATACCAAATTTCAACAGAAAAATGGGACAAACCCCATAACAATAATCTGTCTCAATATCAATGTGCTAAATGCAGCAATTAAAAGACACAGAGTGGCAGGATGGATTGAGCCCAAAATTTATTGCCTGCAAGAAACACATCTCAATAGTCAGAGCAAACACAGGCTCAAAATCAAAGGCTAGAAAGCAATCCTACAGGCAAACAACTCCCATAAAAATGCTGGGGTAGCCATCCTAGTATCAGACCACACTGATTTCAAACTGAAGAATGTCACAAGAGACAGTGAAGGCCATTTCTTATTGATCAAGGGATCTGTAAAACAGGAAGAATTTACAATACTATATGTATATGCACCTAATGAGGGACCAGCAAAGTACTTAAAACAACTAATCATAGAATTGAAGAAAGACATCGATATCAACAAAATACTAGTGGGAGACTTCAATACTCTTCATCACCTCTTGATAGGTCAACCAGACTCAAGCTTAGCAAGAACATACTTTATCTGAGGGAAAAAAATGGAAGAACGAGACTTAGTAGATATATACAGGACACTTCATCCTCAAAAAGCTGAATACACATTCTGCTCAAGTGTGCATGGAACATTCTCTAAGATAGACCACAAGAATAGAGAGATTGTATCAACAATCTTCTCAGACCATAATTCACTGAAATTAGAAGTAAATCACACACACAAACAGAAAACTAAATCAAACACCTGGAAATTAAATAGCTAACTATTGGACAACGAGTGGCTTGGAAAGGAAATCAAAGAGGAAATTGAAAAATTCCTGGAAAAGAATGAAAATGAGGACACGAGTTACCAAACTTATGGGACACAGCAAAATCTGTTAAAAGGAACATTTTTAGCTCTGCAAGCATTCATTGGAAGGATGAGCAAGCCCATATAAGTGACCTAACCTCACAGCTTAACAGCTTAAAGAATGACCAACAAAAAGAGCCTAATCCAAACAGGAGGAAGGAAATAATAAAACAGCAGAAATTAATGAGAAGAAAACCCAAAAAACAATCTGAAAGATCAATGAAACCAAGAGCTGTTTCTTCGAGAAAATAAACAAGATCGATAAGCCGCTAGCAAGACTCACAAAGGGAGAGAAAAAACCCTAATAAACCAAATCAGAAATGAAAAGGGGGACACTATAACAGAAACTACAGAAATTCAAAGGATCCTCAGGATGTACTTTGAGAAGCTTTATGCCACAGAACATGAAAACCTCGAGGAAATGGATAAATTCCTAGATTCCCATAGTCTCCCAATGCTGAACCAAGAAGACATGGAATGTCTGAAGAGACCCATCACCATCAATGAAATTGAAACGGTAATAAAAATCTCCCCAGGCACAAAAGTCTTGGCCCAGATGGATTCACTAGTGAATTCTTCCAAAGCTTTAAAGCCTTACTCCCAATCCTCTTTAGCTTTTTCCACGAAATTGAAGTATAAAAAGCACTTCTGAACAGTTTCTATCACCCTGATACCAAAAGCAGAAAGAGATACCACAAAGAAAGAGAATTACAGGCCAATATTCCTGATGAACACAGACGCAAAGATCCTCAACAAACTATTAGCATATAGAATCCAATGACTCATTAAAAAGATCATACACCATGACCAAGTAATATTTATCCCAGGGATGGAAGGATGGTTTAACATTCAGAAAAAATCAACATAATCCATCAGATCAGCAAAAGAAAAGATAAATACCACAAGATCATATCAATAGATGCAGAGAAAGCATTTGACAAGATCCAGTACCTGAATATGATGAAAACAATCAGCAAAATAGACATCGAAGGAACCTTCCTCAATATAGTCAAAGTCAACTACCACAAGCCCATGGCAAATATCATTCTCAATGGGGAAAAACTGAAAGCTGTCCCTCTAAGATCATGCACAAGACAAGGTTGCCCACTTTTGCCACTCCTATTCAATATAATACTGAAAGTCCTGGCCATTGCAGTTAGTCAAGTGAAAGGTATCAAGGGAATACAGATAGGAAAGGAAGAGGTCAAAGTATTATTATTTGCAGATCATATGATAATATACTTAGAAAACCCTAGAGACTCTACAGAAAAGCTCTTACAAATAAAAGGTCCATTTAGTCAAGTGGAAGGCTACAAAATCAACACCCAAAAGTCCATGGCTTTCTTATATGCAAATAATGAAAGAGAAGAAAGAGACATTAAAAAAAAAACAATCCCATTCACAATAGTACCTCAGAAATCGAGTACCTCGAAATCAGTTTAACCAAAGAGGTGAAGGATCTATACAAGGAAAATTACAAAACACTAATGCAAGAAATAGAAGAGGACACTAGGAAATGGAGACAGATCCCCTGATGATGGATAAGGAGGATTAATATTATCAAGGCCCTCCTGTTGATCGTCGATTTGCTCAAGCGGGCCCAGTAACGTCTCCATTGGAGACTTTGTTGTTACTGTGTTTGGCATATCGAATACATCATGGGGAGCTTGCAAGACCCTGCCGTGCGGGCGAGATACTCTCGGTAGCTTGCCGGGCTCTCCGAGAGGGGCGGAGGAATCGAACTCGGGTCGGCCATGTTGGTTGCGTGCAAGGCAAACACCCTACCGCTGTGCTATGGAAATACTGCCCAAAGCACTATATAAATTCAATGCTGTCTCTAACAGGATACCCATGACATTTTTCAAAGAAATAGACAAAACACTCCTGAAATTCATGTGGAAAAATAAACCCCCACAAATAGCTAAAGCAATCCTTGGGAAAAAGAAGGCGAGTGGCATCACCCTCCCCATCTTCAAACAGTACTACAAAGCAGTAGTAACTAAGACAGCATGGTAGTGGGATAGAAACAGACCTGCTGACCAATGAAGCAGAGTTGAATATTCTGTCACAGACCCCCAAATATATGATCACAAAATCTTTGACAAAGGAGCAAGAAATGTGAAGTGGAACAAGGAAAGCCTCTTCAACAAGTGGTGCTGGGAAAACTGGATAGCTACCTGCAAAAATATGAACTCTGACCTCTGACTAATGCCAGACACAAAAATCAGATCAAAGTGGAATAAAGACTTCAATATCAGACATGAATCCATAAGGCACATAGAGGAAAATGTAGGCAGTACTCCCCATGACATTGAAGCTAAAAACATCTTTAAGGATGAAAGAGCACTGACCAGGCAAGTGGAAGCAAACATAAACAAATGGGACTACATCAAACTAACAAGCTTCTGCACTTCAAAAGAAACAGTGACCAAAATACAGAAAGAGCCCACAGAATGGAAAAGAATATTTACCCAATACCCATCTGATAAGGGATTAATATCCAGGATATACAAGACACTAGTAGAATTGTACAAGAAAAAAACCCTCCAACCCCATATAAAAATGGGGAGAAGAAATGAACAGAAGTTTCTTCAAAAAAGAAATACAAATGGCCAAAAGGCACATGAAAAAAATGTTTCACATAGCTAGCCATTAGGGAGATTCAAATCAAAATAACAATGCGATATCATCTCACACCACAGATTCAACACACATTCAAAATAACAAAAAACAACCAATGCAGGCTTGGGTGTGGGGAGAAAGGGATGCTCTTCCACTGTGGTGGGAATTCCCACTAGTCCAGCATTTCTGGAAAAAAATATGTACAGTCCTTTAAAAACTAGAAATTGAGCTTCTATATGACCCTGCAATACCACTTCTGGGAATATAACACGAGGATACAAAAAAGCACAGTAGAAATGACATCTGTACCTATATGTTCATTTTAGCACTGTTTACAATAGCCAAAATCTGGAAACAACACACATGCCCTAGAACAGATGACTGGTTAAAGAAACTCTGGTACATCTACACAATGGAATACTATGCAGCTGTCAGGAGAGATGAAGTCATGAAATTTGCTTATAAATGGATAGACATGGAGAGTATCATGTGAAGTGAAATGAATCAGAAAGAGAGGGACAGACATAGAAGGACTGCACTCATTTTTAGAGTATAAAAGAGCAAAACATGAGGCTGACACCTAAGGATAGTAGATACATAGGGCAGATTGCTCCATAGCTGGAAGCCTGCCTCATGAGCAAAGGGGAGAGGGCAGCTGGAATAGAGAAGGGATCACTAAGAAAATGATGGCTGGAGGAATCAGTCAGGATGGGAGACTTGTGCAGAATGTAGATAAAGAACCGAACTTGATAACCTCTCAGTGTCTGTATTGCAAAACATAATGCCCCAAAGTAGAGAGATATTATGGGGAATCATGTCTGCCATGGAGGCAAGGGGAGGGTGGGAAACGGGGGGTATACCGGGGATAGTGGTGGTGGTGAATATGCACTGGTGGAGGGATGGGTGTTTGATCATTCTGTGATTTTAACCCAAACATGAAAGCTTGTAACTATCTCTCGGTGATTTAAGAAAATTTAAAAATAAATTAAGGAAGATTAAAAAAAAGTAGCATGTTGCTTTAAGTTAGTCAGTGTAATACAGAATCAACCTCTCATATGTGGAATATAAAGAGACTATGGAGAATAATGTCAAATGCACAAAGACAATAGAAATGAAGAGCAGAAGCACAGTTTTCAGTAGGAAGCTCGCCACTGGGGCAGAGGGGTGGTCAGAGGCATAGTTAGGAAGGGAACGCTGGAGCTGTGGTGGAGGAGAGAGTGCCTTTCACAGAAGAAGGCTGGGGGAAACCTACGTGAAAACCTTACAGAAAACTGGGGACAGTGGTGGAGGGAAGTTGACACTGGTAAAGGGATTCCCGGTGGAACATTTTTCACTTGAAACTTAATAAGGAATAGTTTTGTAACTCTAATTCACAGCGATTCAGTATAAAAAATAGTAAACTCATTGTACTCAAAATGACAAAAGGCAATGATAGAGACAGAATATTGAAATCAGAAAGAGCAAAATAGGAAATTACAACAAGGGAAAGCCCACAAATTCACAGCAGATCTATCAACTGAGACTCTATGAGCCTGAAGCAGATGGAGGACTATAGTAAACAAATTCGGGTGAACACCTCCCCAAGAACACTCAGCACAGCTAGATTATCGTGCAAATTTTAGGAAGTGATACAGTACTTCATAAACAGTTTAGAAAATTCACATTCAATTGATATTTTCCCCTTTAGGCAAGTATCAGAAAAGCTATTACCATTTATATTTGTATTTTCTTGCTTAGAATTTGTCTTTCATGGACTCAGGTTGGGGTGGGAGGGAAGTTGGGTCCACCAGTGGAGAAGCGAAGTCACAGAGTGATAGAATTGAAAGTAAGAACATTGTATCCTGAAACGTCTTTGCAAATCAGTGTCTACATACAAATTTCAGTTAAAAATTAAAAGCATATACTCTTCAGAATGAAAAAAGCATTTTTGTTTTAATGCATATTACACTATCTTAAATATATGATGCAGTATCGAATGAGACAATGTTTTTACCAAATAATTGGTTGTTTACCAAATAATCTTCGATTTTGAAAAGGCTTTTGTTTAAATCAAAATTTATTACTTAACTCTCTAGAAGTGCAGCTTTGTGCCTTCTATGTGTATAAGTTACACTGAATCTACCACCTGTTAGATCAGTCACACTAATCAAATTATCCCTTTAGAAATCCTTCCAATCTCCTTATGTTTTACTCTAAATCACCTTAATTTCTTTAAATCATTGTCATTTTTTTAGTTGTAGAAGGAACAATTTGATAATATTTTTGATTTCTTAATTTACTTTTCTTAGAACTATCACCTTATTTTTATCCATATTATTACAATAGCAAGCTTTACGGTTTTCATACCTTGGTAATATTCCTTAAAGTGTGCACACACACACATACACACATATATGTATGTATGTACATATATGTTTATCTCATAAATGTATCCGGTCACCCATGTGGCATTTATGTTCATTCCATGTTTTGGCCAGCATAAACAATGCCACTCTGAACATAAGTTCAAATTTTTTTAATTTAGTTTCATAACCTTTGGATAAATGTTCAGAAGTGATATTGCTGGATCATGTGTTTCCTTTACCTTCCTTCCTTCCTTCCTTCCTTCCTTCCTTCCTTCCTTCCTTCCTTCCTTCCATTCATGAATCTTACTAACATTTTCCATTGAATCTGTAACAATTTATATTATCATCAACAGTGCAGCAGAGATCTTTTTCACTATATCTTTGCCAACATTTGTTATTTCCAGTATTTGGTACTGGTCATTCTGAAAGCTGTGAGATGATATCTCATTGCTGTTTTGATTTGTTTTTCAGTTGGATTATAGTTCCAAGCATTTTAGGCTTAATGGGTTCTCCTTTTTCCTTCTTCAGAGAGTTTATGCTAATTGAGTTACATTCACTACAGTGTTCCTGAAGGGTGGGGGCACACCCAATTCCACTTGGGATCTCCCAATCCTCTGTGCTTATCTTTAACCTCTCCTTTGTGTTCTTCCTGAATCTGTTAGTGATGAATATCTCCAGATAAGACATGGAAGCTAGTAAATCTGTTATCTCTGGATTTTGTATAGGTCAGTGAAATGTTTGCTTTTTTCTTTCATTTATGCACTCTGCATATTTTCATTTGAGAGCCAAGTCCTTTTTGTATAGATACAGGAAAACTGTTAATGCTATACTTTTTTGATATGGGAGTTAATTGACTGAAAAAAATATTAATTTCTGGGCGTCCATCATATTTACTAAACTTAAGCCTCACTTGCTCCTAGATTTCTTACACCTTAATTTCTTACACCCCAAAGGAGGATTCCACCGAGGGACTTTATGGACACAGGGTAAGCCCCTGGTTTTGATTTTGAGATGGGTTAGGTTTTGGAACCCTCCCCATTCTAGTGCATTACATTTGATGCAAGTAAGTGAAGTTGAAGAATAAATGTTAGTTGCAAAACATTACTTGAGTCAAAGTAGTGCACTTCTTTAGTAAACAGAAAAAAATAAATTCGCAAGGTCTTTCCATTCATGATTTAATGTACACTTGTATCATAATGAATTGCCTTGATTTAACATGTGTTGCCAGTATTTTTATTTATGTAGCAATAACATTACTTAAATTAAGACATACTAATATTCAATCATACTATCTCTAATTTATTGAAATATTTCTACTCTTTTTGAGTACGTGGGAAAAAACATTTTATTACTATATGAGTAAATGAAATGAAAATGCAAAGCAGCCAAGGAGCCATGCTACCTCATGGCTATAGTCTTTGTAAGACTGTTTTTACCTATAGAAAAATTTAAGACTATTTTGCTGACTTTGCATCACAAGGAGTCCCCACACAGCAAAATATTATGGAAATTTGGCCTTCATGTGGCACATTCTAACTTTGCAAATAATCAATCCGAGTTATTCTGAATTATTTTCATTGACCTCAAAATTTTTCTGCACTTGCTTAAATTATCCTTTTCACAGGAATTCAATTCCCCCTCTGTAGGTTATAGTTTAAAATGTTAATAAACCATGTAATTTAAGTATGTTTATTTAATCCGTGAACTGGGAAAGATGTAAAATTGTTGCTATTGATATTTAAATCAAACACTTCAAACATTTTTACCCAGAAATCCAGTTTATTTTACTTTCTAAAAGGAAATTATTCACACCTTAAAATAAGTATTTGAGCTAAGTATTTGAGACTGCATTGTTTTGCTAAAATTAAAGTACTTATTCTAGTAATAGTCCATGAAATTGGTTAAAAAAATTTATAAATGACTTACTACTGATATGCAGGACAGTTGAAAACATGTTGACTACAGCATTCAAATCACTATTGATTACTGTTCAAGCAGAGCTGGCAATTGTTTCTGGGTGCATGTGCTTTATTGTTCCTAACTTGGAGAGAGATGCTGAGGAAAAGCCACACTTCTAAATGGTCGAGTTTGAGTTAGTCACCAACTTACTTTCTTTTTTTTTTTTTCTTTTTTGGGTCACACCTAGCGATGCACAGGGGTTACTCCTGGCTCGATTGGCCCCATGCAAGGCAAATGCCCTACCAGCTGTGCTATTGCTCCAGGCCCAAGATTTTTTATCTTCTTATAGCAAAGTAGTATTCCTTTTTATCTATGCTCTGTTATTTTTTTATCCACATATCTGGTATGGATGCTTGGGCCACTTCCTACTCTTAGCTATTATAATTAGTACCATAATGAGCAAAAGTATTCATATTTTTACGAATTAGTGCTTTTGTGTTCTTGGGATAATATAAGAGTGGAAGTGATAGACCACAATGTAGTTTTACTTTGAAGTTTTAAATAACTATCCATGTTTTCCACAGAGGTGGAGTGAATTTTCCCACAATAGTGAAGGATAGTTCATGATCCCCTGGGAAGAGTTATTTCTGTTTTATTTTAATAGAGCATTCTCACTGATGAGAGGTGATATATTATTGTTTGATTTACATTTTCCTGATGCTGATGGTAAGCATTTTTTCCACATGCCTGCTGTTCATATGTATTGTTTCTTTGAGAAAGTAGCTGTTTAATCTTTGTCAGTTTTAAAATAGGGAGGTTGGTTTTATTGTTAATTTTTGTGAATTTTCTGCATATCTTGGGTATTAGTCTTCTGTCAAATGTGTTATATACAAATATTTTCACCCATTTAGTAGAAAGTCATTTTATATAACAATAGGTTTTTTCCAAGTGCAAAAGATTTTGAAAAAATGTAATTTTTGCTTTCAGTTCCCTGTCAGTAGAGTTGACTCACAGAAGACATTACATAAAGCTCTAACATTGCAGTGTCTTGCCTGCATTTTATGGTTTTTGAGTCCTTAATCAATTTTGAGTAAACTCTCATGTGTGGTGTGAGATAGTGGTCCATTTTCATTCATATGAATGTGGCTATCTCATTTCACTTATCATCCTGGGTAAAGATACTTCCCTCCCTCCTTTACATTCCTGGCTACTTTCTTATACATTAACTGTCCATATAGCTTAGGGTTTAACACTAGGGTCTCAATTTTATTTCATTGATGTGTCTGCTTTTATTCCCATGTTGCTCTGTTTTGATTACTATAGCTCTTATTACACAAAATATATAGTATACAAAGTTCTCATTATCTTTTTTTCTTAGGATTGCTTTGACGAATTAGGGGATTTGGTGGCTCACTATAAATTGTCATATTGTTTATTGTATATTCTTAAAGAATTCCATTGGAAATTGATCAAGATTTAGCTGACTCTGTATAATTCTTTACATAGTATTGTCATGTCAATAGTGCTTATTCTTCTAATCCATAACTTTCACATTTCTATGCATCTTCTATTTTTTTATGATAAGATAGTCTTTATTTATTTATTTATTTTTTAATTTATCCATCTACAATTTTTTTAACTTTTATTAGTGAAACACCCTGAGGTACATTTGTAGACTTACAAATTTTTGTGCTTGGGTTTCAGTTATACAATGATCGAACACCCATCCCTCCATCAGTGCCCATTCTCCACCACCACGGATCCCAGTATCCCTCCCACCACCCCATCCCCCCCATCCCACCCTGCCTCTGTGGCAGGGAGTTCCCTTTTGTTCTCTCTCTCCTTTTGGGTGTGGGGTTTGCAACAGAGGTGTTGAGTGGCAATCATGTTCGGTCCACAGTCCACTCTCAGCATACATCTCCCATCCTGAGAGGATCCTCCCAACACCCTTTATTTGGTGCTTCTTTCTCTATCTGAGCTGCCTTTTCCCCTAGCATGTGCGGCTATCCTCCAAGCCATGGAGTAAACCTCCTGGTATTTATCTCAGCTATTCTTGGGTGTTAGTCTCTTATTTTGTTACTTTATGTTCCCCAGATGAATGCAATCTTTCTGTCTGTCCCTCTCTTTCTGACTCATTTCACTTAGAATGATGCTTTCCCTGTTGTACCACTTTTATATAAATTTCATGACCATCTTTTCTAGCAGCTACATAGTATGCCATTGTGTAATTTTCACAGTGTTTGACTTGGTGTTTCACTTGGTTCTCCATGTCTGTGTATGATTCACTTCTATTCTCAGTGCATCGTGGTCTGAAAAGATTGTTGGTACTATTTCTATCTTCCTGATTCTATTGAGGTATGTTTTGTGTCTTAGCACATACTCTATTTTAGAAAATGTTCCATGTGCACTGGAAAAGAATGTGTACTCTTTCTTTTTGGGGTGTAAAGCCCTGTATAGGTCTATAATCCCTCTCTCTTCTATTTCTTCTTTCAAAGCCAATGTATCCTTGTTGAGTTTTGTTCTTTGTTGATCTATCCAGAGGTGATAAGGTGATGTTGAACTCTCCAGCTACTATTGTGTTGCTAGCAATGTCCTCCTTAAAATCCATTAGCAGTTGTTTTAAATATTTAGCTGTTCCCTCATTAGGTGTGTATACATTAAAGAGTGTGATTTCTTCCTGTTGTACACACCCCTTGATGAATAGAAAATAGCCTTCGCTGTCCCTTCTAATCTTTTTCAACTTGAAATTGATGTTGTCGGATACTAGTATGGCCACCCCAGTTCTTTTTGAGGGAGCTGTTTTTTTGCAGTATTGCTTTTCACCCTTTAACTTTGATTCTGTGTTTGCTCTGACTGTTGAGATGAGTTTCTTGTAGGCAGCAAAATGTTTGGTTCTGTCTCTGAATCCATTATGCCACTCTGTGTCTCTTAATTGGTGCATTTAGACTATTGACATTGAGAGAGATTATTGTTATGGGGTTTTGTGTCATCTTTCTGTAAGGGTCTGCTGTGCTTGTAGGGTTTTTCTTAATCTTATAGTAGCCCCTTTTGCCCTTGTTTTAGGTTTGGTTTAGAGACTATGAAGTTCCTGAGCTGCTGTTTATCTAGAAAATAGTTTACAGTTCCTTTGAGTTTGAATGAGAGTTTAGCCAGATAGAGTATTCTTGGTGAAGCATTCATTTCAGTGAGTTTTTTCACCATATCCCACCATCCCACCTTCGGGCTTGGAGGGTTTCCTCTGATAGGTTGGCTGTGAATCTAAGAGGTGCTCCATTGTATGTGATTTCCTTCTTTGACCTTGCTGCTTGCAGTATTGTGTCTCTATCAGTGGCATCAATCATTCTAACTATATCTCTTGGAGTGTTTTTGTTAGGGTTTCTTTTAGCTGGCACCCTTTGGGCTCCTTGAATCTGAATGGCTGAATTGTTCAGCTCTAGGAATTTTTCAGCAATGATTTGTTTAACCCTGGCTTTTACATTGGGATTGTTTCCCTGAGCTTCTGGGACTCCTATTATTCTAATGTTGTTCCTTTGTAATCATCTCCTAGGACTCCGATTCGCTCTTGAGCTATTTTGATTTCTCTTGCCATTGTTTATTGTTGCCCATTGTCTTGGTGCAGCTGATCTTCCAGCTCACTGATTCTGTCTTCAGCTGTGGTCATTCTACTTGTGAGGGCACAGACTGAGTTTTTTATTTCATCTATGGAATCTTTCATTGGTGACATTTCTGTGCATAGCTTTCCAAATTCTGCTCTCATTTCTCCCTGTATTTTCTTGATTGTGCGATCCATTGTTTCTTTCATGTCCTCCTTCAATTTACTGGATATCTGTCTGATTGTTTTATTGAGTTCATTGAACACCTTCGTATCTGAATTCTTTCTCAGAGAGGTCCCTTAGGTGAATAGCACCTACTGAGCCTTCTGGACTCTTTTCATTGTCCTCCCCACGTGGTGGTGATTTGCGTTGTTTCTTCATCTTGGTGTGTAGGTATGGGAACTATGACGTTAAACTAGATTTCTTGGTACACTAAAAACTACCTGCGGCTGCTGAGTGTTGACCCGCCTAAAATTAGCCCATGCCCACTTCTAAGGAAGCCACACCCACTTCAGAAGAGGCCACGCATGAATGAATGAATGAATGAATGAAGTACCATGAAACTCAGATAATGCGGGACTTTGTGACCTTAAACTCTGGGCTCAATGGGACCCGGGAGCAGAAATTCTCTGCCTGCTTCCCCCAGTCTCCAGTGAGGCAGGGGTCACATTTATAAGCCACTCCCTGCTGGTGCCAGATAATCTTCTCATCAGCCACCCTCCAGAACTCATGGCTGCTTCTCCCGGAAAGGAGCATAAAAGGAGGCCCCCATAAACATGCCACCAGACACCGTGCCAGGCTGTTTACACTCAGGGCGCCCCAGAGGGGGGCAGGTCAGAGCCCTCCCCACCTTAAGGTACCCAGCCCCGGCAGCTGACCTCCACAACCCAACCACCATCAAGCTCCGGGCAGCTTTCCACATGCTCGGGCTGAGCTTCACATACAAGTGAACATATTCTGGACACATCATAGAACACTTCTTACCCATTTTACATAATTACCACACAATACTTGATGGGGTTCAGACATTAGGCAACAAATTATAGAGAAATATATATATATATAGGAATATATATGTATCTCGGAGATATAATATATATATATATATATCAGAGAAGCTTGGCTAGCTACCGAGAGTATCCTGTCTGCACTGGCAGAGCCTGGCAAACTCCCCGTGGTGTATTCAATATGCCAAAAATAGTAACGATAGCAGGTCTCATTCCCCTGACCCTGAAAGAGCTTCCAATCGTTGGGAAAGACAAGTAAGGAGAGACTGCTAAAATCCTAGGGCTGGGAGAAATAGAGACGTTACTGGTGCCTGCTTGAGTAAATTGATGGACAACGGATGACAGTGATAGAGCGATAGAGTGATTTTTTGCTTAATTACTGTGACCAGAGTTTTTTCTCTCTTTTTGGTAAGTTACAAAACTTTCATGTTTGAGTTTCAGTCACACAATGACTGAACACCCATTCCTCCACCTGTGTACATTTTCCACCACCAATGTCCTCAGTATCCCTCCCACCACCCCCATCCCTCCCCCTGCCTCTATGGAAGACAATTTACCTCTTATTTTCTCCCACTCCTTAAGGGTTTCATGGTTTACAATACATATAATGAGAGGCTACTATGTCTGTTCCTTTATCTATGAGAGTGAACATCCTTGTCTTATGCCCGATTGCACAAAGTTTTTCAGGTTTGTTTTTGTGTATGTTAACTGTTCATTTTTCCTCTATGTCTTTGCTGAATAACTCCTATCCCAATTTTGTTGATAAGAAAAAAAATAAGATTAAGAAATTTGTTAAAAACTTTATCTGAATATTAGCTTTCCTTTTGTTGCTATTGCATACCACACTTTGATTTTTCGCAAGTTGGCTGTTTATACATCATAGAATAAAGCAAACTTTATATACTATATATTTTGTGTACTAAAAGCTATAGTACATAGACGCTATAGACGCTCATATCAATGAAATAAAATTGAGATCCCAGAATTAAGCCCTCAGATATATGGGCAGCTTATATATGAGGGTTTATGGTTATGATAGTTAATGCTTTAATATATTGTTGAATTCAGTTCACTAGGATTTTGTTGGGGATTTTTGCATTTATGTTCATCAGGGATATATGTCTCTAATTTTCTTTTTTGTGATATATTCATCTGATTTTGGTATCTTGGTAGTGTTGAACTCATAGAAACTGGAAGAATATCTGTTTCTTGAATTTCTAGAAGCATTTGAGCAAGATATGTGATGAACCTCCTCTAAAGCTTTGGTAGAACTCACTAATAGAAGCATTTGTATCCAAGCCCTGATTCAAGGGAGAATTTTGTTTATTTCTATTTCTTTGCTTTCAATTGAACTTTTTATATTTTATATTTCTTTCTGATTTTTCCTTGGAAATTATATAATTCTAATCATAGATCGATTTCTGTTAGGCTCTCTAATTTTAGTGGCATAGAGTTATACACAGTGGTTTCATGATCCTGGTGTCTGTGTAATGTCTTCCCCTTCATTCATTTTGGAACCTACTGATTAGGCTGATCTCTCTCTCTCTCTCTCTCTCTCTCTCTCTCTCTCTCTAATACAAGAGTTGGTCATACCTGGCATTCAGGGAATTTTACTGACTCTGTACTCATGGTGATATACAGAGACCATATTCAACCATAATGCTGAGGGTCTAATGGGGGAGAGCGGGGGGGGGGGGGCAGGGAAGCTTTGGCTTCATGTATTGTGAATAACTTAATTCCTTTACTATTTCTCCAGCTCAAAGGTTTCCTCTTTGTTCCTTGCTTAGTATAGTAAAGGGTTGTCAGTATCGCTTATATTTTTTTTAAAAATCAGTTTAATTTTATTGATTTTTGTATTGTGTATTTTATTTTAATATTATCATGTCTTCCTTCTATTACCTTTTTTTAATTTGTTGTTTTTATTAGACCAACTGTATATTGAAGGCTTCTTGTTCCCTGATGTGAGTTATACTACCTGTATTTCTCTTTAGGCTGATTGTGGCTTTTGGAGCATTCCCAGCATTGTCAGGGCTTACTCCTGACTCTGTGCTTTAGGTATCACTACTGGTGGGATTTGCGGGACCATATGGAGTGCCAGAGATCAAACGTGTCAGCAAATGCAAGGTATTTGATGACTATACTATCTCTCTGGCCCTACGTTTATTACTATGAACTTCATTCTTAGTACAGATTTTGTCGTACCATATATCTTCTGGTGATGTTTTCATTTTCTTTTGGTTCCAGGCACTGTTTTTGAAAAAATTTCTAGTTCAATGACCAACTATTTATAGCATGTTGTATGTTTAGTCTTCAATTCCCTCCCCCGTGGACCCTGAGTTCTTTTTATTGCTATCTTCTGCCTTGCTAGCATTGAGATATAAGAAGATATTTGATATGATTTTAATTTGTGACTTTACTGACACTTATTTTGTGTCCAGCGTGTGAGTTTCCTTCTTTAACGTTCAAGGTACATAGGAGAAGAAAATATATTTAACTTTTTGATGGCGGAGAGCCATGTAAATAACAATTAAACCCAGCATTTTGAATTCCTCATTTCAGGTTTTTTTTAGTGATTTCCTGTCTTTCTGATCTATCAAATAGTGAGAATTGGGTGTTAAAAGTTCCTGCTACTTCCGTGCTTTTATCCAAAATTCTCTTCATGTCCATTGGAAGTTGTTTTATTTAAGTCCCTTCATTAGTCTAATGTTTGAGTCTTCCTTATTGATCCCCAAATCATTGTGCATTCCATTCTTTTCCATTATTACCTTATTTTAGTTTGAGATCTATTTTTTCTAGGCTGGAGCGATAGCACAGCGGTAGGGCGTTCGCCTTACAAGCGGCCAACATGGCCGACCCGAGTTCGATTCCTCCGCCCCTCTCGGAGAGCCCGGCAAGCTACCGAGAGTATTCGATATGCCAGACACAGTAACAACAAAGTCTCCAATGGAGACGTTACTGGGCCCGCTCGAGCAAATCGACGATCAACGGGAGGGCCTTTACCTTTACCTTTACCATTTGTATAATTTCTTTCCAACCCCCAACCTTCGACTTTGAAACTTTTATTATTATTGAAGTTTTAATCTTTAATTATTGAAAATCAAGTGGGTCTCTGTAAGCAGCAAAAAGTTGGTTATAGTTCATGATTTATCCATCCACTATATGCCGTTTGATTGATGAGTTCAGGTCATGATTTGCATCACATTTTTGATAGAAAATATTTTATTACCATTTTCTATATAATTTCTGGTGATTTTTTCCATTTGTTTTGTTTCACCAGGGCCCCTTGGAGGGGAATGGGTCGAGTTTTCCTCCCTGCCCCGAGCAGAGCTCCGGCAGCCAAAGACCTTCAGAACCAGCCACAGCCATGCTGAGACTACTCTCCACACATCTGGATGGGCCTCATGCATGAAGGAACCAGCAGAGGTACCCAGGCATGCAGGTCCCAGGGCTGAGATCTCCAAGCCTGCTTGGATGGAGACTGGGCCTTCTCCACCCAGATCCCCCATCTTTCAGTAGGTAGGTGTCACACCCACCAGCTGCCGCCCCCGCCAGGTGGTCCAATCAATGGCCAAGACCCAAAGACTATAAAACCCAGCTCCTGGAAGCGCACGACCGCATTTGTGGCTGCTCCACATCTTATTATCTCGTTCTTACTTTGGAGAACCCGGCAGGCTACCGAAAGTATCCTGCCTGCACGGCAGAGTCTGGCAAACTTCCCGTGTTGTACTTAATATGCCAAATACCAGTAACAATGATAGATCTCATTCTCCTAACCCTGAAAGAGCATTGAATATGGCTCTTTTAAAATCTCAGGGCTAGGAAGAAGGAGATGTTACTGGTGCCTGCTCGAGGCAATTGACGAACAATGGAATGATCGTGATCGTGATAGTGAATTTCTAGCGATTTTTTCCATTTGTTTTGTTTTTGGGGGCTTACTCCATCCATGTGTAATTTAGCCTTTGCCTAAATGCAGTGATCAAGTTTTATTTGCCCTTCTTGTTTATTTTATTTAAATATTTTTGTATTGGGATCACTATAAATTTACACCTAAAGTTCTAAGAATACATGTGAGGACAATATTTTAATCTTTAAGAAAACTTCTAAGAGACTACCGTGGTATTATAGCTGACTCTGTAACTATTTTATTGAATAAATTAAAAACTCTTAACAGAAAACACAACTGTCTTAGCTAATAAAACATACAGAATATACTCACAACTTATTATTTTCCTAGCACTTTGTATAGACACTATAAGTAAAACAGGATCTAGTATCATTTCCCTGCAATCTCAAGAAAATTTAAATCATACTGCAGAGACTTTTGTCTTGCATGAAATAATTAAACAACTGCCAGATTGATAAATAGGAACTAAATTATATTAGCAGTTTGGATTGCAGATGCAAAATTTGGTAAGAGGAAACCACTTTAACAAATCAGTGGGATCAATTTTGCTAAATGCTGTTGTGGAGTACATGAATGAGTACACTAAGTAATAAAAACCACAATTTCAATGTTAATAAAAATGTAAGTAAAAACTAAGTAGTGGTAAACACACACTATGTGACAAGTTAGAGGGAAAAATTGAGATTCAACAACTCTTACCTGAATACATACTGATTTATTGAGCACCTGTTAATGGCAGGTGATATGTAAATGTGAGACAGAGAGTGTAGAAAATTTCTAGCTTGACTTGTTTCACTTTCTTTTTCAACTATATTTTTGCTTACACAATAAAATTAAGTGAAAGAAAACTAGTCCAATCATTGTCCTGTAAGAAATGTTAACACTTTTAGGATAAGTTCTTAATATCAGAATTTTTTTTAAAATTTTAAAAAATTTTTTTTATTAGTGAAACACCATGAGGTACAGTTGTAGACTTACAAATTTTTGTGCTTGGGTTTCGTTTATACACTGATCAAATACCCATCCCTCCACCAGTGCCCATTTTCCGCCACCATGGATAATATCCCTCCCTCCCATCCCCCCCATCCCACCCTGCCACTGTGGCAGGGCATTGCCCCCTGTTCTCTCTCTCCTTTTGGGTGTCGTGGTCAGCAAAAGAGGCATTGAGTGGCAAACATGTTCAGTCCATAGTCTACTTTCAGCCTGCATCTCCTCTCCTGGGAGTATCAGAATTTAAGACAAAAGTCCATTTTTTCCCAGATCCCAGTACTTAGAAATATGACATCATACTGTACAAGGGCTGTCATCCCTTGAAGGTTCAGTGTTCATCGTGTAAATAAGCACTTGCTATTACTAAATATAAAGCTGGTAATCTTGTTGGGGCTCTTAGTGTCTCCACAGCTGAACTGGAAAGGCAGGCAGGACATTGCTGCAGTGTCTCAGATATCAGATCAGCTCCCGGCTGTGCCATTTTGATATCCAAATGAAATGAATCCTCTGGAATAGACATTAGAATGAGAGAGCAATAGTGGTACTCACTTAGGCCAAAGAGCCTTCCAAGCGGCACACCACTGAGGAACAAGGGGCTTTTGTCCACTGGGGGGTGGGGGGGAATCAGTTTTCCTAGGAAAAGGAGTAGATAGCATTAGGGAGACTTTAGGTTTTCGGTGGAAGACATCTGTGGAAGGAAGTTGAATTCAGGCAAGAGAAGATTAAGTAATATGAAGGAAAACAGCTAGAAAAAGCTGATGGGGAAAACACGAAGACTACAAAGCACAGAAAAATTCTTCCATTTTGTAATTCTGTTATTATTTGAGGCTTTACATTAAGCACTGATTGTAAGGGATTAAGTTGATAATAATAGTGTACTCTTAAATTTAATGACCTAACCTGAGAATTTTGAGTTAAAAATTATAATCATGACTATGTTATCTTATTATTATTTTAATGGAAATGGATTTTGAAGACAGGTAATATTTAATATATTGCTGGGGCTGGAGCAATAGCACAGTGGGTAGGGTGTTTATGTTGCATGCGGCCGACCTGGGTTTGATTCCCAGCATCCCATATGGTCCACCGGGCACCGCCAGGAGTGATTCTTAAGTGCAAAGCCAGGAGCAGCCCCTGAGAAGCACTGGTTGTGACCCAAAAAGAAATATATATATATATATATATTGCTAAAACTAATTATTTTTATACAAAATAATAAAGACATGGAAATAAAATGTAAAAATCTTGGAAATGGATTATGTTCATTAGACTTTGTTCACAAGAGAATACTGTACATATTTTAAAATTTCCTGGGAGATTTTTTTTTCTTTTCTTTTCCTTGTTTTAACCAGGGGAATGAGGCCCATTGTTTTTACTGTTTTTGGCATATCGAATATACCACGGGTAGCTTGCCAGGCTCTGCTATGCAGACAGATTATTGTCAGTAGCTTGGTGGGCTCTCCAAGAGGGATGGATGCTTTTAGGGAGGCCTCTAATCACCCTTACAGGTATTCCTGTGGTTTAGAACATATTTGAAACTCATCAAATATGGTGTGGTAATTTTGGAATATGGATATTAAGTGTCTTATGATGTGTTGTGTGGCCACTTTGCGGCCACGTGGTCTGGAGTGTGGCGGCAGCTGGGTAGTGGAGGTAGTGGAGGTAGTGGAGGTCAGCTGTTGAGGTATGTATCTGGCACCAATAGGGTGGGGCTTCTGGATGTGATTCCTGGGTTGCTGGAGATTGGTGGAAGCAGGCAGGGGATGTCTGTTTCTGGGTCCCATTGAACCTGGAGTTCAAGGTCACAAAGTTCCACTTACCTGATTCTGTGGGGCTTCACTCATCCATGAGGTTCGGCCCAAGTGTCCGGAAAACGTCCTGAAGTGTGGCGACGTCTGGGTACTGGATGTAGTGGAAGTAGTGGAGGCTGGCTGATAAGGTATTTATCTGGCACTGTGAGATATTTATCTGGCACCAATAATTGGGCCTCATTCCCCTTACCCTGAAAGAGCCTCCAATATGGCAGCTTTAAGAAGGATGAGCAAGGAGAGGCTGATGAAATCTCAGGGTTGAACTAGGCTGCCAAAACAAAGAAGGACTAACATGACTATCTGTAGTTTCAACACACATATGCTGGCATTGGAAGCATTCATCGAGGACCTGATGATGTAAGTGCAGAAGATCAACTACCACATCATTGGTCTGACTGAGATGAGAAGGAATCAATCACCTCATGCCATTTTTGACACTGGAGAAGAACTGTTTCTCAGAACATGTGATGATAGAGGCAACGCTATTGTCGGTGTCCTTGTCAACACAAACTTGGCCATGAGCATTGATTAATTCAAATGCCTCACAACCCAAATCAACCCGACAATTACGATTGAATAGATGTGGCTCATTGCCAGCAGTTTCTATATTTGTTTTCTATGCACCAACATACAACTACGATGAAGAAGAAATTGAGTAGTTCTACATGGAGCTGGACAAATTCTATAAAGAAGACCACACCTTCTACAAGATCATTATCAGTGATTTTTATGCCAAGGTAAGACTGAGAACGTCACCCAAAGAACTCTACATTGGGACCCATGGCCTAGAATGGAATGAACAAGGTGAGAGACTGTCTGAGTTCATCATGTTGATCAAGATCATCCATGGTAATTCACAGTTCGAGAAGTCTGAATCTAAATGTTGCACATGGGAGTCTCCCAGGAGACAGATCCACAACAAAATTGACCACATCATATTCAATCGATGGTTTTGCTTGCTGATGTTGCAGTTGTCCCAAAATTCACATGGGATCAGACCACCTTCTTCTTCATGCAAAATTCTACTTCATGGAGCGGGGAGGAAGGGCTGCAGTGTTTAAGAAGAGAACTCACAGAATGACCACCAACAGGGAGCTCTTTGGCACTATTGCAGCAACATGGGAAGATGCCGTCATTGACAGCATCAACAAGGAATACGAACGACTGGTTCAGCACCTCCATGACTGCACAAGGAACACCAAGATTGGGAAAGCCACAAACACCTGTCTTTGGAAACTCTGGAGCTCATTTACCAGTGGGGCTTAGTGAAAGCCTCAGGCAATCAAAAGCTAATGTCTGAGCTCACAAAGCTGTGCAGAGAAGTGATAAAAGAAGACCTCAAAGAGACAAGAGCAGCAGTGTTGGCCGATTCAGCAGACACCGGGAAAAGTATTTGAAACGCCCACCTGTCCTTCGCCAACTACAAGACCAAGATGACTTCCACCGACATCCTGATGGATCTATCACATCTTCCAGAAGGGCAATGGAGAAGATTATCCATGACTTCTACTCAGATCTCTTCGATAGCCATGTCCACTTGTCCACATACCAAATTCCGCAGGATGGATATGTAGTTCCTGACATTCTCCCTCCTGAAATCCGACACGCTATTTTGTTGGTAAAGAAGTGTACAGCACCCAGTCCAGATAATGTTAGACCCGAACACCTGAAGAATCTGCCACCAGTACTCGTCAATACACTGGCTTGGCTCTACACATGCTACTTGTCTGAATGCAAGATTCCATCCCAATGGAAAACAAGCAGGACTGTACTACTGTACAAGAAGGGAAACATCCATGACATCGGCAACTATCACCCAATCTGCCTGCTGTCCATCATCTAAAAGCTGTTCACTCAAGTCATCCTGAATAGAACAGGCAGAACACTAGATGAAGGACAACTATGTAAAAACTCTGGGTTCCGAAAGGATTCAGCACAATTGACCATATCTACACAGTGACCTCGCTAACTGAGGTTTTTCGAGAGTTCAAGATGCCACTCTGTCTAATGTTCATCGACTTAAAAAAGGTCTTCGATTCTGCTGAGACTGAAGCGGTCATCAAAGCCCTAGAGAAACAGGGCATTCAACTCAGTACATCAGGATCCTCCGTGAGCTGTATTATGGATTGACCACCAGGATCTCACCCCTTTCAAGGAAGTGACCATTGACGTCAAGAGAGGGGTTTGGCAGGGTGATACCATCTCACCAAAACTCTTCAGTGCTACCCTCGAGAATGTCATGTGATGACTGGAATGGGAAGAAATGTGAGTGAAGATAGATAGTTGGCAACTACATCACCTCTGGTTCACTGATGACATTGTTCTAATAGTAAAGTAAAAGTAAAGGACCTCCCGTTGATCATCTATTGCTTGAGTGGGCCCAGTAACGTCTCCATTGGAGACTTTGTTGTTACTGTGTTTGGCATATCAAATACGTCACGGGGAGCTTGCCAGGCTCTGCAGTGCGGGCGAGATACTCTCGGTAGCTTGCCGGACTCTCCAAGAGGGGCGGAGAAATCGAACTCCGGTCGGCCATGTTGGCTGCGTGCAAGGCAAATGCCCAACCGCTGTGCTATAGTTCTAATAACACCAAACATTAGCCAAGTGGCACAAATGCTGGCCAACTTTGACCATGAGTGTGGAAAGGTCAGCTGCCAAGCCAATGTTCATGGAAAATGAATTTGTTCCTGATATTCCATTTGCTCTCAATGGAGTGAACATCTCTGAATGCAGCAGCTATGTGTGCCTGGGTCGAGAATTTAATATGAGGAATGACTTGATGCCAAAACTGCGCAGGAGGACAAGGGCATTGTGGAAAGCTTTCAAGTGTGTCAAAGAAGTTGTTAAGAGGACAAAAAACATCTGGCTCTAGGCACAACTCTTCGACTCCACCGTTCTTCTTGCACTAACATACACCTCAGAGACCTGGACCCTACGAAAACAGGATGAGAACGCTATTTGGGTCTTGCAAAGAGGAAGTGAAAGAGCTATGCTTGCAATATCATATTTCACTCAAGTGAGAGAAGATATCTGGTGTTCTGCCCTCCATTGACAATCAAGAATCAGGGATGCTGTCTCGTTTGCCAAGGTATCGAAAATCAGATGTGTCCGACATGTTATGCGATTTAGAGACAAAGGCTGTACTAGAGCTACTACCAACTGGATTCCGTAGGAGGTCAAAAGGATGCATGGCTGCCCACCTACTAGATTATCAGACCTCTTTGTCAAAACCCTGAACAAATGGTGTAATGCTCCTCGTGTTCCTGGAGCAAGCTGATGCCATTGGGCTACACTAGCACTCAAAAGGGATAAATTGGAGACATTACTGGCGCCCGCTCATGTGTGTGCATGTGCGTGTGTTTGTAGATTTTTTTACACCTGATCACAGTTTCATACCAACTGAAAATAGAGAAGCTTGACTTCTTTTCTATCTGTATGCCCCTAATATCTTTCCTTGCTAAACTGCTATGACAAATACTTCCAAACTATACTGAGTAGAAGTGGTGAGAGTGGGGAACCTTGTCTTGACCTGTTTTTATAGTGTTTTCATTATGTTTGTTGAAGGTTTGTGGTAAATGGCTTTCACTATATTGAGGGAAGTTCCTTCACCTTCCATTTTATTTAGTTTTATCATAAATGGATGATAGACATTGTTGAATGTTTCTTCTGCATCATTTGATATGGTTATATGATCTTTATTTTACCTCGTTTTAATATAGTTTATTACAATGTTTGAGTTGCACATGTTAAATCATCCTTAAATTCCTGGAACGAATCCCACTTGGTCATAGTAT
This sequence comes from Sorex fumeus, assembly GCF_029834395.1. Taxonomy (NCBI): domain Eukaryota; kingdom Metazoa; phylum Chordata; class Mammalia; order Eulipotyphla; family Soricidae; genus Sorex; species Sorex fumeus. The sequence goes on from NW_026606188.1 coordinate 16,758,572, forward strand.
ATATTTTTGTGATGTGTTATTGGATTCAATTTGCAAGTATTTTGTTGAGGATATTTTCATCTATGTTCATCATGGATATTGGTCTGTAGCTTTCCTTTTATTTACTATCTGTTTGCTTTTGGTAACACGGTAATGTTTTTCTCATATAAACCTTTTTGGAGTATTTGTTTTTCTTTGACTTGCTGAAAGAGTACAAAATATTTGTCATTAAGTTCTCCTTAAAGATTTGAAAGAACTCACTAGCGATCACATTTAAATTTCTCTTTTGTTACAAGAGCATTTGCATTGATTCAAATGGGAAAGAGAAGGTGGAATTTAAATACCTTTTAATAGTTATGGTTGTTCCACCCCAAATTAATTATTATTAATAACCATAACACCTGAAAATCCTCTGGATCTTATAAGTCATGTTTTCTGATAGCAATTTTTAATGTAATCTTGTATTCTAATTTCATATTGTAAATTTATGTTGTACTAATATTAATTGTTAAATATAGACAACTGTTATATATATTAAATTAATACTTATGTTAAAATTTGGTCAATAGTGCTAAATCCTTTTCAGAACCGGGCTTGCTCGCATGGTTGTCCTTCATCTAGTGTTCTGCCAATCCTATTCAGAATGACTCGAGTGAACAGCTTATAGACGACAGACAACAGGCAGATAGGGCAATAGTTGGCACTGTCGTGAATGTCTCCCTTCTTATGCAATTGTACAGTCCTGCTGGTTTTTCATTGGGAGGGAACCTTGCATTTAGACAAGTAGTGTGTGAAGAGCCAAGCCAGTGTATTGATGAGTACTGATGGCAGGTTCTTCAGGTGTTTGGGTCTGACCTTGTCTGGGCCGGGTGCTGTTCGCTTCTTTACTGGTGAAATGGTGTGTCGAATTTCAGAAGGGAGAACATTGGGAACAACATATCCATCCAGCAGAATTTGGTACGTGGGCAGGTGGATGTGGCTATCTAACAGATCTGAGTAGAAGTCCATGGATAATCTTCTGCATTGCCCTTCCGGAAGATGTGATAGTTCCATCAGGACGTTGGAGGGCAGTCATCTTGGTCTTGTAGTTGGCAAAGCACAGGCGGGCCTTGCAAATGCTTTTCCCGGCTTCTGCCACATCTGCCAGCACTGCTGCTCTTTTATCTTTGATATCGTCCTTTATAGCTTCTCTACACTGCTTTGTGAGCTCAGATGTTAGCATGTGGTTGACTGAGGCTTGCGCCAAGCTATGTTGGCGAATGAGCTTGAGAGTTTTCAAAGACAGGCATCTTTTTGTGGATATCTCTCGGCATTCCTTACACAATCATAGAGGTGCTGAACCTCCATATCCACATGATAATCAAGCTCATTGAGGTTTCTCGGGAGTTCAAGATGCTTATCGTTCTAACATTCATTGATTTAAAGAAGGCTTTGATTCTGTTGAGATTGAAGTGGTCATCGAAGCCCTAGCCAAACAGGGTGTTCAAACTCAATGCATCAGGATCCTCAGTGAGCTGTATTATGGATTCACTACCAAGATCTCGCCATTCTACAAGGAAGTGATCATCCATGTCAAGAGAGGGGTTCAGCAGGGTGACACCATTTCACCAAAACTCTTTAGTACCACACCCGAGAACATCATGCGATGACTGGAATGGGAAGGAATGGGAGTAAAGATAGACGGTTGGCAACTACACCACCTCCACTTCACTGATGACATCATTCTAATAACACCAAACATTAGCCAAGCGGCACAAATGTTGGCTGATTTCGACCATGAGTGTGGAAATGTCAGATTCCAGCTGAATCTCATGAAGACAATGTTTATGAGAAACGGTATTGTTCCTGATGTTTTATTCGCTCTCAATGGAATGAACATCTTCGAATGCAACAGTTATGTTTACCTAGGTCGAGATGTCAGCATGACGAATGACCGGTCACCTGAGTTGCACAGGAGGAAGAGAGCAGCTTGGAATGCCTTCAACAGCATCAAATAAATAGTTAAGAGGATGAAGAACCTCTGGCTCCAGGCGTATCTCTTCGATTCCACTGTTCATCCTGCATTGTCATACGCCTCAGAAACCTGGGCCTCACGAAAACAGGATGAGAACGCTATTTGTATCTCCAAAGTAGAATAGAAAGAGCTATGCTTGGAGTATCAAGCTTCACTGAAATGAGAGAAAGAATCCGGAGTTCCAACCTCTTTCAATGATCAAGAATCAGGGACACTGTCTCGTTTGCCAAGGCGTCAAAAATCAGATGGGCTGGACATGTAATGAGATTTGGAGATAACCGCTGGACTAGAGCCATTACCAACTGGATTCCACAGAATGTCAAAAGATCACATGGTTGCCCACCAATAAGATGGTTAGACTTCTTTGTCAAGACCCTGAATGATCAGTTTGAGGCTCTTCATGTTCCTGGAATGAGCAGACACCATTGGGCTACACTAGCACGCGACAGGGACGAATGGAGATATTACTGGCGCCTACTCAAGCAAATTGATGAGTAACGGTATGTCAAGTGATCAAGTTAAAATTTGGAAAGTATGTAATTAAAATATTGTGTATATATACAAAAGATAAAAGATGCAGCAATAAACTGATATTTAAAAGTTTTTTTCTCAGAGGCACAAACATATTTTAATAAAGAAATGGATTCTCCATAGATTTATAAATGTAATTGAACCCTAATAGCACTAGAAATTTTGTTGGCTGCAGTTACTTCAATATCCTTTTGAGTGGTCAGGAGAGGCTTAATGAATAGCAACTTGTGAAGAGAAAACTAAGAAAATAGAAAAAAAGGCCACTACATCAGAAAGTGAAACAAGACAGTAGTAGCCATGAATGTTTACTTAGCGTCATAGAAAAATAAATAGGATGTCCAGAAGGAGATTGTATTTGTAAAGTTAGAATATAATTAAAATTGCATCTTACAGAATTTGCAGAATAGGTAGATTTTTTAAAACAAATCATTTGAAAGAAATTTACGCCAGTTGGTTAGAGATCTATCAGATAACAAGAAATTGGACAAGTTTTTCTTATCATTAAAATAAAACAAAATCATAAAAGGAGTAGAAAAATAGAGAAAAGTTCTTCTATGAACTGAATGTATGAAATGCTTTCTGATTATGACTCAAAATTCAAATATACAGGAACAAAGGATAATTTAGACTATACCAAGTGGTAGTATTTTTTCTAGGTATTACATAATAATTTTTAGAAAAACACTATGGGCAAAACCAAATAAAAATTTTGAAACTAAATGTGCAAGCGCTAGTCACTGTAGTAAAAGAATTCATAAATGTGGAGAGGAAAAGGAGTAAGAAGTCTCATGCACACATGAGAAAAGTGAGTAGGAGTGAAAAAGGAATAAATAAATAACTCCTAAATATGGAGAGGAATGTTTATGTGTAGCTGACATATGTAAATGGCCTTTTAACATAGTAGGTTGGCAGTAACTGGAAGCTTGAAAACAGAGACAGTGACCTCTTGTTTATAGCTGGAACTATTTATGAAAAACAGTATAACTTCTCTAGTGCCGAGAAGAATCTTCATAACATTTAGTCTATAAACCACATATTTCACAATACAACTACAGAAAAAAATGCATGGGGCTTGTAATTGACTATTTTTGGTAGCTAAGTATTAGAAACAACCGACATGACTCTGTGGTTGAAATAGGTTGGAAAAAGTATGACCCAGCTACATATTACATAGTAGAGGAAATGCTGGAGGAGACATGCATTAACTTATATGGAATAATTTTATGGGACACTCAACTGTATAAATGTTAAAAGTAGTATCTGTGTGTGTGTGTCAGATATGTGTGTATTTGTGTCTTAGAAAGAATGATTAGAATAGTGAATATATCACATACAGAAAAAAATATGTCATAGACAGGAAATATTAGTGATGTGAGAACAGTGGAAGTTACAGAAAATGGTATGATATTTCTACTTATATCATTTATACAATGTATATTGTATCATTTATACAATATACAATGTTTTATATTAAATATTTTATTTATAAATATTTATAAATATAAATATTGTAACTGTCACTGTCCTACTGTTGTTCATCGATTTGTTCGAGTGGGTCCAGTAACGTCTCCATTTTGAGACTTGTTACTGTGTTTGGCATATTGAATATGTTATGGGTAGCTTGCCAGGCTTTGCTGTGCGGGCGAGATACTCATGGTAGCTTGCCGGGTTCTCCGAGAGGGGTGGAGGAATCGATCCCGGCTCAGCTGGGCTGACTGGCACAAGGCAAATGCCCTACTGCTGTGCTATCGACCCAAATTCACAGCAAATAGAAAAATTTGATAAACCAGACACTTTTTTATTTTGGTTTTTGGGTCACACCCGGTTATGCACAGGAGTTACTCCTGGCTCATGCGCTCAGGAATTACTCCTGGCGGTGCTTGAGAGACTATACGGGATGCGTCCGCATGCAAGGCAAATGCCCTATCCGCTCTGCTATTGTTCCAGCCCCCCAGACACATACTTTTGAAATGTGATTAAAATAACTTCTGAATAACACATGAGCTACCTGACAAGCTATAATTGAGATACAGTATCACCTAGATAGAATTTCTGGTAAGAAATGTATCCTGAAAATATCATGAGAATAATTCAAAACTAAAGAACTACTTATGTGAATTCTTTAAAAAAAAAAAAGTCAATGTTAAGTTTGAAAAAAACAACACTGAAGAACTAGGATGTTAAGAGACTAAATAAAATGGATATGTAAAAGATACGACAAGAGAACTTCTGCATCCTACACTGTTCTCAAAATGACAAATTTCAAGATCACTGTATCACTGTCACCCTGTTGTTCATCAATTTACTTGAGCAGGCCCCAGTAATATCTCTATTTGTACAAGTCCCTCCTTTCCTGTGTTTCCCAATGATTGGAGGCTCTTTCAGGGACAGGGGAATGAGACCTGTTATAGTTACTGTTTTTGGCATATCGAATATGCCATGGGGAGCTTGACAGGCTCTGCCCGTGCAGGTGGGATACTCTCCATAGCTTGCCGGGCTCTCTGAGAGGCGAGTGAAAACAGCCTGGCACAGAGTCTGGTGGCATGGTTATGGGAGCCTCACTTTATGCTCATTTTATGCTCCCTTCCAGGAGAAGCAGCCATGTGTTCTGGGTTCCAATTACAAGATAAAGACAGAATATTGAAAGCAGCAAGATCAGTAAAGTTACTTATATACAAAGGGAATTTTGTAAGATTCATAATGGATCTATCAAATGAGCCTCAATGAGCCAGAAGTGACTGGGATGGGGGTAGTAGTACAAAAACTAAATGAAGTCAACACGTCCTCGAGAATAATCTATCCAGCTAAATTATCATTCAGATTTGAAGCAACCATAAGAGCTTCAGGGACAGCAATTTCAGACGTGAAGGAACCATAAGAGCTTCAGGGACAGGGAACAGCTTAGGGAATTCAGAGCCTTCAACCATTTTTTGTAAGTGGTATTAAAAGAACTTCAAAGAACAGGGCAAACTTCTCACTCAGCACATGGCACTGAGTATGTTACTAACATATGCAGTTTTGTGACACCTCCAACTTCATCATACTGAAATCCAGCAGTAGCACACCAAATTACATGGGAAAAAATCATAGAAGCCAACTAAACTCAAGAAACAAAAACAGTAACACTGAAGGCTCAATTAGCAAGAAACATCTTAGTAAATCCTTTGATAAAGACTTAAGCCCATGGTGAAATATAATGGATGATTTTTACATATTTTCTTTTACTGAAGAATTTTTTTTATAATTCCTTAAGTCATTTAGTCGCAACAAGAAATATAAAATAAATTATTGTGTGCCTGCTAAGGAGGAAGCTTTCGAGGGGGTTTCGGTAAATGTGAACAGATGTGGCGAGAAGGTCACTTTGGTAGTGGAATTAGTGTTAGAACATTGGAAGCCCTTAATAACTGTATTATAAACAACTTTGTAAACCATGGCGGTGTTTAAATAGAGTATTTTTTTTAAAGCAATATATATTACAGTTAGTAGGAACACCAAAATTTACGAGGTAATTTATGAGCAGGGTCTAGGATATTTATGAAGTAAATCATCATGTTCCTTTAAAATACACTATACGGGGGTATGGTGCAGCCAGCAGGTCAATCTGTACCTGTGAGGTGAGTGCATCAGCAGCCTGATGGCGCCTTCAGACTTCCATATACCCCAAAATTACTGCTGTGCCTTTGGCCAGAACCCAAAAACTTGGGGCAAAGTTTACCAAGAAAGTAAACAGCCAAAAGTTTGGTATGTGGGAAACACACCCACAAACCACCTTTGGCTCAGCTATATAATTGGAGGCATGGCCTCTATGGTTCCTGATTGAACTGCTTAATGGCCATGATCCCAGAGACTCAGAAACAAATCTTGAAACCCAGCGGCTTTTGGCAGAAATGAGTTTGGTCCCTGCAGTAGGTTACTGGTGCTAGGCCAACCCAGGTGGGAATAGGTTTCATGCTTTGGCCTGTTCCCCTCGGCGGACCAGTGGCCGCCATCCTCCAGAGGCCACTGAACAGTCAGGTTTGGGCCCCCAGTGACGAGACACACAGGGCCTCATAGGATGGGGGTGGAGCCGGTCCTATCCTCCCCACCCCAACGAGACCCCAACTCATCACCCACGAACGGCTTCTCTGGCTCCTGATCAAGGTGCTTAACGGCCATGATCCCAGAGACTCAGAAACAAATCTCGAAACCCAGTGGCTTTTGGCAGAAATGCGTCTGGAATCCGCAGTAGGTTACTGTCGCTGGGCCACCGCAGGGGGGAAAGGGTGTTGTCTCTCCACCTGCTCCCCCTTGGCGGCTCTGTGGCCATCATCCTCCAGAGGACATTGGACAGTCAGACTTGGGCCCATAGTGACGAAACTTGTTGGGCCTCACAGGATGGGGGTGGAGCCGGTCCTGGTCTCCCCGTCCAAACGAGACCCCAAGTCATCGCCCATGAATGGCCTCTCTGGCTCCTGATCAAGCTGCTCAATGGCCATGACCCCAGACACTCAGAAACAAATCTCGAAACCCAGTGGCTTTTGGCATGTGTCCGGACCCTGCAGTAGGTTACTGTCGCTGGGCCACCCCAGGGGGGAAAGGGTGTTGTCCTTCTGCCTGCTTCCCCCTGGCTGCTCAGTGGCCATCATCCTCCAGAGGCCATTGGACAGTCAGGACTCGGCCCACAGTGACGAGAAATTTTGGGCCTCATGGGATGGAGGTGGAGCCGGGCCTGTCCTCCCCACCCTAATGAGACCCCAAGTCATCACCCACAAATGGCCTTTCTGGCTCCTGATCAAGCTGCTTAACAGCCATGATCCCAGAGACTCAGGAGCAAATCTCAGAGCCTAGCAGAATTTGGCAGAAATCTCTCCCGATTTAAGTGTTAAAATTTCGGAATTTCAAAGTTGTGTGGCCCTACTGCAGCCACACGGCATCATATGTTATTCATAACTGGCAATAGAACACAAAATTGTCTACTGTTGCCTTTTCAGCAGATCTGAGTGTTGGGGTAAAATATCAAATAAATAATGGTGGGTCTGATGTCAAAATATTGAATGTGATCAAAGGAGAGAGAGAGAGAAAGAGAGAGAGAGAGAGAGAGAGAGAGAGAGAGAAAGAGAGAGAGAGAGAGAGAGAGAGAGAGAGAGAGAGAGAGAAAGTAATGTGGAAATCATCTGCCCCACAGGCAGGGGGAGGGTGTGGGATGGAGGTATACTGGGGTTTTTGGTGGTGGAGAATGGGCACTGGTGAAGGTATGGGTGTTTCATTGTATGACTGAGACTTGGACCCGAGAGCTTTGTGACTGCTTTCACGGTGATTCAATAAATAAAATTTGAAAAATGAAAAAAAAAGTAAGGTGGAGTTCATGCACAATTCAATCAGCTAATCAGTGGCTGAATAAATAGCAGTACACCTACATACAAATAAATAAATAAATAAAATATAGTATAAAGTCATAAATTCCTGTTCAGTCTTCTGGCTCACATTTGCTGTCCTGAATATCCAGGTTAACCTAAACTTTTTATTCTGTTCTTTCCACACACTTGCCACCATCAGGTTTAAGCTATCTAAACTTGTTCTACCCAGGGAATTTCCCAAAAGTTTGGGTTTTTGTTAGGGGGGCAATTTCCCACAGACTCAGGTCTGATATCGAGGCATTGAGGCCTTAAATCAATTTTGATTTGATTTTTGTGCATGATGTCTGGAAGATGTTGCAAGTCTACTAATAAATCAAATGCCTTAGAAATACATGAGTCAAGTTTTCTACACTCATATACAAATTATGTAAGTGTTTACAACAGAGAGACAGCGAGAAAATGTCTTCTGTTTTTAAGGGAATATGTCCTACTCTTTCTTCACCAAAAAGGATATGACACACCCAGAGAAGACAAGATTTTTCAGAGCTCTCCCATTAGGGATACTAGGTCTATGTGTGCTCATCTTCCTTTGTGCAAAATGACAGTTTTCACAGGCAACATAGAGAAGGATAAGGAAGAAAACCAGTTTTTTCCAAGTGTTATTGTCGTAGGTGAATTAGTGTATTTGCTACACCTTTGAGATCAAAGGGTTTTGAGGTTAGCTTTGAATTATCGACCTGTCAGGGAAATAATATTAAGTATTTATTTCAGATCTTCTAACTCTATTTGTATTTTCATGCCAACCCCAAATTTTCTTCTTTTATTTTTCAAAGAAAAGAAATAGTTTTTTATTATGAATTTAAATAGGTCCTCAAATTCTGCTCCCACAAACCAACCGGTGGAATCTACCGAGCCTGACCTAAATAAGTGTTTATAAATAAGGTGGGCAGTTGTTTATGTGCTTTAGAGACAGATTTCTGCAGTGAGAATAGACCCCCAGTGTTAGAGTTCTCCCTAATACAATTCTTGAAGCTTGAAATATTGCTGACATCTTTGGGTGTCAACAATCATTCAACCTTGTCTCTGCCTTAGAGTCTCAAGGACAGAGTTCCAGCAGTTTTTCCTGTCCATCAGTGCCTGTAGGTACATTCCTTCAGCCTCCACTCAACCATTGCCTCTCCTAATAAACTTTGTCATGTGACTAAGGGTCTATGGCCCATATGGGTGACTGTCTTGGTCATACTAAGTGTGCAACCTTTGAGCACCCATTGCCCTAGGTGTAGCGACCACTTCCCCAGGGTTCAAGTAGCTGCGGGACAGCTACACCTCAGCATGCTCAGTTCTGGATCTTCAGTGAGATCCAGCTTTGATGTGGCTCTTGGCTAGAAAAAAGGGAGCAAGTGTGCTAGGGAATTCATTACATGGAAAGTGTTGTTCTTCTTTGTATTTTTTTCAAAAATGTAGGATGGTAAATTTTTGTCCTTACAAGATTGAATGCAAGGTAATTCAAACTAATTTGTCTTTGAAAAAAATTTTCATGTAAATGAATATAGACTTTAGCTTAAAAATAACTCAAAAATAAAATCCTACACTTCTTAGTTGTTGACTCTTTGTTAAAAATTAGAAACTCAAAGATTCTTTATATCATGCCCAATTTTAGCACATACATAATAGATGGGAAATAACCGATCTTACTTAATTCCATGAGTTTATTAGAGAAGAATAATCTAAGCTTTTCTTTTACATTAATCTTAAAATAACTAATAAGCACGAAGTTATCTTTCCTGGAATACCAAATAATATATTACTGATGTTGATTAAAGCAATTTAAACAGTTTTTTGTCATTGCAAGTTTTTGGACCTAATAAATTTTCTATATTTCAAATCTCCTTTGTGATTTTTTAGATAAGAAAAAATTGTCCCTTTTGAGCACATTTGAAAGGCAAGATTTACAATAAAAGTAAATACTGAAAATTAATTTTTATTAAAATGGAAATAAATGAGTGAAATTTAGTAGTGTGCTTAGAAGTCACTAACGATTTAAAATATTAAAAGAGAAATTTGTAAACATTTTCAATGTGTTACTGTGCACTTTTGATACATTTATAAATTTGCATATAAAATAACTCAGTAGTTTAATGAATGAAGTTTACCTAAGATAATGCTGAAAAAAAGGAAAAGACTTTTTTTTTTAACAAAACTCTTTATTATCATTTTTTTCAAGTAAATAGGCATAACCATTGCTTTAACTGAGGAGATATCATAGAAATTACTTTTTAAAAGTTATTTATTTTAGTACTTTGATTTCTAGTATCATTAATGATAGGTTCTCACACAGCAGTGTAGCAGCTACACACCAGGGTGTTCTCCCATTTAACATATACCCACGAACCTTGTAGGCTCAGCTCCTTAGACTAGTTCTCAGGCTCTGTTGCCTTTGGCCATTTGTTACTCCCTTGCCAAGTTTCTTTTTACGCATAAGGGAGAGCATTCTGTATCTGTTCTTCTCCTTGTGACTAACTGCCAAGAAGTGGAACTACTCAGTAATATGGAAGTTCACTTCTTAGTATTTCGAGCTGTTCATATGTTTCCAGGGCTGGAGCAATAGCACAGAAGGTAGGGCGCCTGTCTTGCACGCAGCCAACATGGCCGACCCGAGTTCGATTCCTCCGCCCCTCTCAGAGAGCACGGCAAGCTATGGAGAGTATCTCGCCTGAATGCTGAAGCCTGGCAAGCTCCCCATGATGTATTCAGTATGCCAAACACAGTAACAAGTCTCACGATGGAAAAGTTACTGGGCCCGCGCGAGCAAATCAATGAACAACGGGAGGACAGTGACAGTGTCATATGTTTCCTAAAAAAATTGAACCAGTCCACATATCCAGCAGCAGTGGCTAAGGGTTCCTTCTTTGATTCCATGGAAACACTGGTTACTTTTGCCACTTTCTATATGTGCCAGCCTCATTGGTTTGAGGTGACATCTATTGTTCTTATTTGCATTTCCCTAATGATAAGAAATGCAAAACATTTTTTCATATACATACCAACTGCTTACATGTCTTCTTTGTAGTCTCTTCTCCCAATTTCTGATAGAATTAATTTATTTTTTCTTAAGTCTTATAAGTGCTTCATATCTCTTGGATATTAAGCCTTTGTTAGAAAATTGATGGGCAAATATTTTCTTCCTGCCTGTGATTTTTTTTTCTTTCTTGTAATTGTTTCTTGTGTTATGTGGAAACTTCTTAATTTTTTTCCTACTTGTTTTCCTTTGCTATCATTTGGCTGGTCAATGGCATTGAATAATTTAAGATGCTTCTAAATTTAATGTCATGAATACTCTGCCTAGGTTTACCTCGATATAATTTATGGATTCAGGTCTGATATTGAGGTTTTTAATCCATTTTAAATTAAATTTTGTGTTTAGTGTGAAACAGAAAAAATGTCTAAGCTCTTTTTTAATATAGACTGGAAATTTTGCCAATTTTAATTATATAAGAGGATTTCCTCAATCTGCTTCATACTCTGCTCCCTTTTTAAGATTAACTTTAAGATCATATATATATATATATATATATATATATATATATTAGAGGCTCTGTCTGTGGCTCCAAATTCCATTCCATTGATCTTATGTTCAGTCTTTATTCAAGTACCTCAATTTTAATTATTTTAGCTTTATAGTAAATTTAAACTTGTGTTATTAAAAGCCTCCCAACTTTTAATGACACAAGTTGAAGATAATTTCTGTATAGTTTCTGATATTCTTGTGAAGATATTTTCAGCTATAGGTGATTGTTCATTTTTTGTATTGTTTAGGGAACTATACCAAGCTGTGAACAGGGCTTATTCCTGGAGCTCAACAAATAGTCTTTTATTATTATTATTATTATTATTATTATTATTATTAGTGAAACACCATGAGGTACAGTTGTAGACTTACAAATATTTTTCTGGGTTTCAGTTATACAATGATCAAGTATCCATCCCAACACCAGTGCCCGTTTTTCAGCCCACCAATCCCAGTATCCCTCCCACCCCCTATCTCCCCATCCCACCCTGCCTCTGTGGCAAGGCACTCCCTTTTGCTTTCTCTCTCCTTTTGGGTGCTGTGGTTTGCAAAAGAGGCATTGGGTGGCAATCATGTTTGGTCTATAGTCTACTTTCAGCATGCATCTCCCATCCTGGGCGGATCTTCGCAGGTGCTCCCTTCTCTATCTGAGCTGCCTTTACCCCTGGAGTGTGCGGCTGGCCTCAAAGGCATGGAGTGAACCTCCTGGTATTTATCACAGCTATTCTTGGGTGTTAGCCTTTTATTTTGTTACTTTATGTTCCCCAGATGAATCAAATCTTTCTATGTCTGTCCCTCTCTTTCTGGCTCATTTCGTTTAGCATGATATTTTCCATGTAGTACCTCTTGTATGTAAATTTCATGACTCCATTTTTAAAATTTTTTTTTAATTAGTGAAACACCATGAGGTACAGTTATAGACCTACAAATTTTTGTGCTTGGGTTTCAGTTATACAATGATCAAGTACCCATCCTTCCACCAGCGGCCATCCTCCACCACCAAGGGTCCCAGCATCCCTCCCACCCCCCATGACCCCCATCCCATCCTGCCTCTGTGGCAGGGCATTCCCCCTTGTTCTCTCTCTCTTCTTTTGGGTCCTGTGTTTTGAAAGAGAGGCACTGAGTGGGAATCATGACTCCATTTTTTCTAACAGCTACATAGTACTCCATTCAACAAATAGTCTGAATCACACAAATATTTCCCCAAGTTTAATATTCTCATTGTTTTGGTAGAGGAAAAACTGTAAAACATATTGATGCTCAATAATAATAGATTTTAAAAAGAACTTATTGTTCACATTTCCATGTGTCATATTTCTATTTGATTGTCTAGAAACAAATAGATGTTCTTTTTCTTTAATTTTTAGATTTTTAGTGTCAGAAAACCTAATTTTGTAAACATTAAATATTATCCAAAGTGTATTTTATAGAAAATCATATCATATTATGTGATACATGGAGGATACCTTGTAGCAATTGACCTCTCTGAAAGTAACTTATCTTCGTAGTTACCAAGGTGTGTGGGAGAAAAAGAGAGAGAATGTGTGTGAACGAGTGAGTGTGTGTATGTGTGTGTGTGTGGGAGAGAGAGAGAGAGAGAACAAACAGAGAGAGTGAGGTCACCGCATGAAGAGCTCTTTGCAGGAAAGGGAAGTGATTCCTAAGCCTTTCCTAAGCCTGTCAGCTCCATTGTCTTTTCCTTACAGAAAAAGAATTTTCACTAGGAGACTAGTAGTAAAGTAAAAACAAGTTTTATTTTGTAATTTTGAGGAAGGGGAGAGAGAGAGAGAGAGAGAGAGAGAGAGAGAGAGAGAGAGAGAGAGAGAGAGAGGTGCCCAAGAAAGATCTTAAGCTTCTCCAAAGGAAAGCTTAAATGGCTCCCAGGAACAGTCTTTCTATGGATATTTCTAGGTTGCCTTGGCCTGGAGTTTTCTGTGGAAGTAAGAGCTGAGCAGGCATTGTCATAAAAGAAGAGCTTTGAACTTTTTGTGATCCTTCTTCAGATCCTAATTATAAGTCTTTTTTGTCTCTGCTGAAGTTTGTCCTCTCTGTAGGGAAAGTCCATCCTTCTCTTGGTCTGAGAGGAGTCAGTCTCATCAGGCCTTAGTCCCTGTGCCTGCAAGGTGGGTTCTTAGCACATTGGGGCTGATTGGTTTTATTACTTCCCAAGAACTCATTGCCTTGAAGGCCCTTTCCATAACTGTCTACCTACTTCATCTTTGGTGTGAAGTAACTTGACTAGAATTCTGCTGGACTGGACACCATGCATAAATCAAAAAGTTTAATTCCAGTTATGTAAGTATGTCCTTAAAGCTAGTTGATGTACTTAAGCAAGTGATTGGGACACTGAGCACCTGCAGCTATGATCAGTTATAAAAGAAAAATTACTTAAAGGGAGTTAAGTCTCTGACTTACTGACTTATTTATACCATTTTCATATGCTTAGTCAAGATAAAAGAAACAATCAATATTCAAACAAAATTTCTTAGTTTTTCTTTGTACCAGTATACTTTAAAAGAAATAATAAAATGGAAATAATTGTATTTATTTATTTCCAAGAGTTTAATATTAAATAAAAGGCAAAGAGATAAAAAGTTATTTTATATCCATAACTTCAATATATCTTCCATAACTTCCTTTTTATTAATTTACACCCTCTTTTGAGAAATATTAGGATTAAAAAGCTTCCTAATGAAATTAATGTTGGGAACAGGAACAATAGCACAGAGGGTAGGGCATTTGCCTTGCATGTGTCTGACCTGGGTTCAATTCCCAGCATCCCATATGGTCCCCTGAGCATTGCCAGGAGTAATTCCTGAGTACATGAGCCAGAGATAACCCCTGTGCATCGTCGGGTGTGACGAAAAATTAAAAGAAAAGAATGTTGTTTGCCATTTAGTGACAAGTCCAATGAACAGTTATTTATAGAAGCAATGCTGTGTACCAGTCTCAGTAGTGACTACTCAGAAGGTCTGGAGAGCACTGATGCTAAAAAATTCCCACACTACAGACTAAATATCATGAGATAGTGTACACAATATTTGAAGGCTTCGAAGGTGTTGGGGTATGTTTAAAGGCTTAAAAAAGTCTGTTTATTCTAGGTATTAGTGGGTTGGTATGGGAACACATTGTTGCTAGTGAGAATTTATTAGAAGCTGGACGAATTTGCTTTTGAAGAGATGATAGACTTTGAAGCCAGCACAGGGAGTATCAAAGCATTAGAACGAATGAAAACTTGGGGTCACTAGCAAGAGTATAAAAAAGGAGTTTGGACTTCAGTAATTGGAGTTTCAGGAAGAGCACTGAATCTTTCCGGAAACCTTACAGAAATAATTCAATAATCAACTGTTTCAGTTCTGAGGCATTTGACAAATCTTAAATTGTGTGGGGACAAAAGTGGAAAGAACCTCAACAGAAAACTACGTCATAAATTTTCAATATTTCAGTCTAAAGAGACAAGAATTTTCATCTCAGTCCCAGCTGGTGTGACCCTTAGCTACCAAGGCCACCCAGGGCCTCACAGACAGGTGTCATCACCTCACTTTGTCCAGAAGCACTTGAGGCTGCTAATGAAACTGCACAATACAATGTTTTATTTCTCTCTATCCCATGAGGAACAATGAATCAGGTTTTTATAGCATAGAGCCCAGAGAGCTGGGATACAGCAACCCCCAGCTTCTTCCCCCACAGAGCTCACCAGCAGGGTGGGTGGGGCATAAGTAGGGAAAGAATCACCTCAAGTCTGCAACAGATGCAAGGAAGAAGCAAGAAAAATATGACAAGCACACCTAGACAGAAAGATAGCCCCAAAATCCATGGCAATAATTTCACTCAATGACGTGATTGAGAAACAGAGTGGCAGAGTGGATTAGAAGCGGCACTTAACTTCACTGCCTGCAAGAGATGCATTCAAATGGTCAGGACAAACAGGATCAAAGTCAAAAACTGGAAAACAATATTTCAAGAAACAACTCCTTTACAAAGGCTAGGGTGGCCATTCAATCCGACAGTGTAGATTTCAAACAAAAAAGTGTTATAAGAGACAAAGATACTCATTTCTTAATCGTTAAGAGTTACATCAGGAAGGATTCATATTACTACTCATTCATGTACTCAAAGAGGGACTATCAGAATATTCAAAACAACTGCCCAAAGACCTGAAATAGATATTGACAGCAACACAATTGTAATTGGAGACTTCACCACCATTTTAGCACCTCTAAGTAGAGCAACTAGAATAAAACTCAACAGGGAAACACTGGCTTTGAAGAGATAAATGGAATATATATGTGTGTGTATGTGTGTAAATGTATGTATATATAACTTTTCATCCCCCAAAGAAAAATACACATTTATCTCCAAAATAGACCAAATGTTGGATCACAAAATCTACTATCCTTAGGTGTCAGCCTCATGTTATGTTGTTCTATACTCCACAAATGAGTGCAGTCCTTCTATGTCTCTGTCCCTGTCTTTCTGACTCATTTCACTTAGCATGATACTCTCCATGTCTATATAAGCAAATTCATGATTTCATCCTTCCTTTCAGCTGCATAGTTTTCCATTGGGTATATGTACCAAAGTTTCTTTAACCAGTCATCTGTTCTAGGGCATGTGGGTTGTTTCCAGATTTTGGCTATTGTAAACAGTGCTGCAATGAACATATAGGTACAGATGTCATTTCTACTGTGCTTTTTTGCATCCTCAGGATATATTCCCAGAAGTGTTATTGCAGCTCAATTTCTAGCTTTTGAAGGACTGTCCATATTGTTTTCCAGAAAGGCAGAACTAGTGAGAATTCCCACAAAGAGTGAAAGAGCACCCCTTTTTCTCCATCCAAGGCCAGCACTGGTTGATTTGTTCTTTTGAATGTGTGTTGAATCTGTGGTGTGAGATGATATCTCATTGTTTTCAAAAGAACACCTGGCCACCATCCTACAAGATGGTCGACTTCTTTGTCAAGACCCTGAATGAACGGTTTGATGCTCTTCGTGTTCCTGGAGTAAGCAGATGCCATTGGCTACACTAGCACATGGCAGGGATGGATGGAGACATAACTGGCACCCACTCAAGCAAATTGATGATCAATGAAATGACAAGTGATACAAGAGAAGTGATAAAATCAAACTCTTAGGTCAAAGACATTCTAATTAAAAAAAAAACTTTCCTCAACTTCAAACTTTATAGTGTTATGTACCTGTAGTTCTGCCTCTTAAGGACAGAATCTGAGATTAATAGAATATAATGGAGAGTAAGTTTGTATTCTCAGATATATGGTCAGTTAATCTTTCATAAAATAACAGAAATTATGAAGTGGGCCAAGGAAAACCTTTTCAACAGATGGTGTTGGGAAAACTGGTTATTCACATGCATAGAAACAACTGATCCCTTTCTAAAACTATGCAAAAAAGTTAAATCAAAAGAATTAAATATCTCATTAGACCTGAATCCATGTTATATGGAGGAAAACACATAAACACATAGAAGAGTTTATGACATTGAATCTAGAGGTCTCTTCAATGATTCAATGGCTCTGGCAAAGCAAACTAAAGCAAAGATAAACAAACAAAATTATATCAAAATAAGAAACTTCTGTACTGCAAAAGAAATGATGACAAGGATAAGAAGACACCCCCCACACATACACATAGATTGGAAGAAAATATTTCCTGACCTCTCGTCATGGGAGAGATTATTCTGTATCGGTCCCTCTCCTTTCAACTAATTTCACTCAGCATTATCTATCCACATAAGAGCAAATTACATGATTTTATCTTTTCTTACAGCTGAGTACTACTCCATATGTATAAGTACCATAGTTTCTTTATCCAGAAAATAATCTTAAGAGCAACTGCACTGCATTGCACTTCACTGCCCTCTTGTTCATCGATTTGCTCTAGTGGGCACCAGTAACGTCTCACAACGAATTGTGAGACTTATTGTTACTGTTTTGGCATTTCAGATACATTACGGGTAGCTTGCCAGGATTTCCCGTGTGGGTGAGATACTCTCTGTAGCTTGCCGGGCTCTCTGAGAGGGGCGGAGGAATGAAACTTGGGTCAGCTGCATGCAAGGCAAACACTCTACCTGCTGTGCTATTGCTCCAGCCCTAAAAGCAACTAAGAAACATAAAAAGTCATATCCTTCAAAGAGCAGTATGAAGACAAATAGCTTTTTTAAAAAAATAGCCAAAAAACATAGCCAAATCCTAGAAACAACCTTTGTGCCCATTGACGTATATCATTGTCACTGTCCTCCCATTGTTCATCGATTTGCTCTAGCGGGTCCAGTAATGTCTCCATATTTGAGACTTGTTGTTACTGTGTTTGGCGTATCGAATATGTCACGGATAGTTTGCCTGCCTTTGTCGCGCAGGTGAGATACTCTCAGTAGCTTGCCGGGCTCTCTGAGAGGGGCAGAGGAATCAAACCTGGCTTGGCCAGGCTGGCTGCACGCAAGGCAAATGCCCTATCGCTGTGCTATTGCTCCAGCCCTCTGACATATATAGCATATATAAAATTGAAATGCTATTCAGTCATATAAAGGATGGAAACTCTATTAGTGTGACAGCATTAGAGGGTCTTAAGGAAGCCTTGCCAACCAAGTGATATAAAGATAAATACTATATGTTCTCAGTTATATTGTAGTACTGTAGCACTGTCCTCCCATTGTTCATTGATTAGCTCAAACGGGCCCAGTAACATCTCCATTGTGAGACTTGTTACTGTGTTTGGCGTATCGAACTTCACGGGTAGCTTGCCAGGTTTTGCCGTGCAGGCGAGATACCATCTCAGTAGCTTGCCAGGCTCTCTGAGAGGGGCGGGGGAACTGAACTCGGGTCGGCCAGGTCGACCACGTGCAAGGCAAATGCATTACCCGCTGTGCTATCACTCCAGCCAGCTCGTTATATATAGAATATTAAAATTACATATTCAAAACTCATAAAAAGAGATTACTGTTACCAGAGATTGGGGACAAAGGAGGGAAAGAATAAGGAAGGTGCTCAAAGAGCTTCATCATATGGTAAAACTTATTATTTTTTGCTATGTATCTGGGGTGACGGATTTTGACTATGATTGCTATGGTAACTATGTTCATCTTATAGAAGTAAGCTAATTTAATAGGCTATACAGCACACTTTAAATGGTTCTTTGTGTCAGCTATGTCTTAATTAAAATAAAGGACAGAATCCTCTAAGTTGCAAAATAGTCGTGAAAAGTTTTTTCACCTATTTTATGATAAAGAAGCCAAATGTATCAAATGAAGGAATGAAGGCCTTTTTCACAATTGTTTTGGAAAACAACTACATGCAGAAACATGAATTGTGATAACTACTTGACACCATATATGAGATACCTGAAAGTAGTTTAACTACTCAGCTGTCTTAACATATAGAAATGTTAAGATATACAATCCATATAATTACAAATAGATATACAAATAGATATAGAATCCATATAATTCACAGAGGAAGGCAGAGTTGACAGACTTCAGGAAGTCA